>NC_091537.1:57647500-58272500 GCF_042242935.1 Bactrocera oleae | reverse complement strand
CACTAAGCCGCTATCCCGTTTTTTTGGTCACGTCTGAGATCCGAGCGAGGCTAATAAAAGCGCAGGAAAACGATGACCATTCGAAAGCAGTCACAGAAATCCTCAATAAAGAAACGTATTAAAATATTGTTTTAAAGATGGACTGATATAAAAACCAATAAGCGATTATGATGTGTTAGCGGCACCGAAAAGGATGGAGAAGAAAATTATAGAAAAAGCGCATAACGTCGGTCATAAGGGGGTACCGAAAACGATGCACGGAATTGAACAAGATTACTTCATTCCGCATTTAGAACGTAAGGTCAGGCAACAAATTATATAGAGTGTATACTACACAATCGCAAAATGGGAAAACAAGACGCTTTTATTCATGTCATTAAAAAAGGCGATGCGTTGTGCACCATCCACATTAACCATCTAAGTCCACTAGACAACAAAGTCAAAATGTGCAGCAGGTGTAGTGAAAAATTTGACAACCTGGGTCGATATCTTTGGCAACCCACAAAGGCTTTTAAGCGACAAGAGATCAGCGCTTTCTATGCATCTTGGGCGTACTCGTTCATATGTCGAGGTATACGTTGTTGGCTAATATTTGCAGAATTTCCATCATTATTAATCGCATCACGTAAGTGAATATATTCCTCGGTGCGTAGCTTTCGTTGATTCAACTGAATAAAGAGAAGACGTTTTGTCGAAGCTGTCAGCATCAAAACTAAGCAAATGGTATAAGTATATTGGACCATATAAAATTGTAAAAGTGAAACAGAATGGAAGATATGATGTTGAAAAGGCGGCAGATTTTGAGGGGCCACGGCAAACATCCACAAGTGCCGACAACATTGAACTATGGTATGGTATGTAGAAGAATATGAGTATCATCTGGGTCAGATGATGATCACGATGACCGGGTGTAAAAGGGTGGCAACAACATTAGCCGTCGAATCGGTAGAAGTCGTTAAGCTGGGAAGCAGTCAAGTTATCGAAAGTCAAAAGGGTCAAGTCAAAAACCAGCGGTCAATACAAAAGGTGGTCAATCAGTTGTCAAGTCGTAGAGCCATCAAGCCGTTATAAGTTGTTTGAACAGATATATTTTGTGTTAACCATAACTTGAATTTTTTAAATCACATTACTTTAACTTTGTTCACTATTATTTACATTTAATAAACATTAATATTTAACCAACAATTCTCATTGTTACATACGAGATCATTGTGTGGCAACACTTCAAGCTGTAAAGTTGTACTTTTTTGCTCTGAACTATTGTGTCTAATTTCGCTAAATTTCTTAAACTTTAATTGATTTTTTAGTGATTTAGTGATTTTAACTCGGAGCTGCAAGATAAGTATTAAATGTTCTTCAGTTTTGTGCAGCATTAAAAAGTTTAAACTTTCTAATTTTTGGTGCCGAGTCAGCTTTTCGTTTCATTTTGTTTTATTTCATTCTATTGTCTTTCTTTATTTATCTTCATTTATGTCTTTATTCACAGCTGTGTTGCGTTTAGCTTTTTATTTGTTACAGTGCTTCTAAAACTGCTCGCTATATTGCTTTTTCAAACTGTCAAACTGGTTTTAAACTTTGATAAAAAAAAAAAAATTGTTATTATTTTTGCGTTTATTCTTAATTGAATTTATTATTATTAATATTTTGTTAACACACTAATTTATTATATATCTATTAAATTTTGTTCTACTTACTCTTTTATTTGATATTTATTCTTGTTATTTATTATGACTTGTAACTTCCCTAATTGTAACATTAAAGGCGAGTCAGATCGCTACGTTTCATGCTGGCTTTGTGATGGGCTTGCCCATATTAAATGCGCTGGACTGACTGGTTGAATCTTAGATTCTATTCTCGACTGTAAGGGATTGCGTTGGTCCTGTTTAAATTGTAGATCTATTGAAATCGATCTATTTAAAGTTTATAGGGAGACACGCAATGGCTTTAACGAGATCGGTCGTGATCTTGTAACCCTCACTGAAAAATTTAAGCACTATGAAAAATTGTTCAAATCTTTTAAGTGCCTGAATGATTCTCACGAATCCTCTAAACCTGCTCCTAAGCGTAAACGTCCTTCCGATGAAGTAACACTTAGTTCTTCTGTACAGAAAAGAACGTCTCCTCCCAATGACCTAATAAATCTCTCTTCTCCTTGCCCTCAAGGTGATAAGCCGTCAACTTCCAAAGAGCTCAATTCCCCTAAAGCTCTATCTAATAGTAATAAGTGTCTCACAATTCCAGAGGCTCCCCCTAATAACATAGTAGCATCAGTTAATAATTTGATAGTTATTCCACCTAAAAAGTCTATATTTATTTCGAGACTTGCCAAAGATACCTTGGTGGAAGACATTAAATCTTACATTTCGTCACGTTTAAAAATCGATGATATCCATATCCGTAAATTTAACTTAAATTATGATAGAAGTATATCATCGTTTAAAATAGACGTATCTCTTGAAACATTCAAAAAGATCTTAGATAGTTCATTCTGGCCACCTGGGACTTTTGTACGCGAATTTAAACCTAAACTTAGAAGTCAAACTGAGGAAAACATTGTTAAATTACCAAAAGCAACCACCGATATAAAAAACTGATTGGTAGAAATTCGCTAAGCATTTATTATCAAAATGTTAGAGGTCTTAATACAAAATTAACTGACTTGTATTTGAACAGTTCCAATTTTAATTTCCATATTATTGGATTTACAGAAACTTATATACCACCCCATTCGGACTTATCTGTATACATGCAGCATGCTTCTTTAATAAATAGTGCTACCTCGATGGCAAATAATGCAGATTCAATAATTGTATTAGGTGATTTCAATTTACCGTGTGCTTCGTGGAAACCTTTCGATGACTATATCGTGCCGATTTGCAATCGGTCATGTTTTAATGAGTTTTTCGAAAAAATGTCCGAGTTGGGTCTGAACCAAATTAATTTGATTCCGAATAAATTTGGTAAATGCTTAGATTTAGTATACGTTGATACCTCTGCAAAGTGTTCCGTTATTCAGAGTAATCCTCTTGTTCTACCAGAGGACTCATATCATCCGGCTTTGGAAATATCTGTCGAAATCTCAGGCATTGTACGGGATAATAATCATCAAACTTCGTGCTTCTGTACTCGGTTTAACTTTGCAAAAGCTAATTTTAAAAAGTTAAATACAGAACTTTCTACAATAACATGGCCTCATTTTAATGGTGACATTGAATTGAGTGTCTCTCATTTTAATAACATTATTATAAAATTATTTGAAAAGTATGTTCCAATAGTAATTTTTGATAAAAGCAAAAGTATAAGTCCGTGGTTTTCGAAAGAGTATTATAAATTGAAAAACAGAAAAACTCGAGCCTTTAAACATTTTAAAAAAACCGGTTCACTTGTCGACTATTCTAAATATTCTCTATTGCGTCGACAATATTTTGGCCTAAACAAAAAATGTTATAATAATTACTTAAATAAAGTAAAAAAAAATATTGTAAGTAATCCAAAATCGTTTTATGATTTCGTCAACTCCAAACGCAGGATTTCCAAATTTCCGTCCGCAATGAAATACAAATCTATCATTTCAAGTGACAATGATATTATATCCAATATGTTTGCAGAATTTTTCAAGTCAAACTACTTTAATAATTCTTCCAAAACTTTTTCTTATCAGCAAGTGCTGTGTTCGAATACTTTAATTAACGCTCCAATTATTTCTGAAGAAGACGTCCTATTTAATTTAAATAAGTTAAAACCATCTTTTAGTTATGGCCCAGACATGATACCCTCATGCTTCCTAAAAAATAGTGCCAAATATATTTACCTGCCTTTGACAAGGATATTTAATTCCTCTCTTAAGCACGGTATATTTCCTGCAATATGGAAACAGTCATTTATAATCCCTTTGCATAAAAGTGGATTTAGATCCAACATTGAAAGCTATAGAGGTATCGCAAAACTATCAGTTATACCTAAACTTTTTGAAGCTATCATCACTGACCATATAACCTTTTCGATTTCTCCGTTAATTTCCTCATCTCAGCATGGATTTCGTAAAGGGAATTCGACTATAACAAACTTACTTGAATTTGTAAACCATGTATTGGGTTTTAAGCATACGGAACATAAGCATACGGATGTTATATACACAGACTTTAGCAAAGCTTTCGATAAAGTAAATATCTCGATTCTCATACATAAACTTGATCTGCTGGGCTTTCAGCCAAGATTCCTTCAATGGGTATCTTCCTATCTTTATAATAGAACACAACGAGTGATATTTGAGGATACACCTTCAGATACAATTAATGTTTCTTCAGGTGTTCCGTAAGGTAGTCATCTTGGCCCGATTCTGTTCTTGTTGTTTATTAACGATATCTCTTCAGTAATAGAATTCTCAAAAATTTTATTATACGCTGACGACGTAAAGCTTTTTAAATCATACACTTCAACTGAGGAAAGGTGTCTGTTGCAAACAGACTTAAACAATTTGGTTGCATGGTGTGATAGAAATGATTTGAATCTCAATAAATGTAAGACGATGTGCTTTTCCCGTAGATCTGTGCACCCCTCTTCTTATGTAATAAAACACCATATTCTAGAGCAAGTTTTTAACTATGTTGATTTGGGAATTAATATTGACCCTAAGCTTAATTTCAGTCTTCATATTGATACCATGGTCTTGAAAGCAAAAGCTGTCCTCAGTTTTGTTAAACGTTGGTCTAAAGAATTTAGAGATCCGTATATTACTAAAACACTTTATACAACTTTGGTTAGACCTATATTGGAATATGGCTCTGTGGTATGGAACCCTAGCTACCAAATCCATTCTGACAAGTTAGAGTCGGTTCAAAAACAATTTTTACTTTTCGCCTTAGCGCATTTCCGATGGGATGCTAGGGTAAGTCTACCTCCATACACTAGTCGTTTAAAACTTATTAATCTACCTACACTTTCTAGTCTTAGGGAAATGCTTGGCATAATATTCTTAGTGAAACTTTTGAATGGAACTGTTTGCAGTTCTTTTCTCCTGTCTGAAATTAAATTTAATATCCCGGTTCGCCTTTCAAGGCAGTTTAGACCTCTACTGCTAAAATCCTGTAGATCAAATTTTGAACTAAACGAGCCATTGCGCCGTATATGTCATGATTTTAATTCTCATTCCAGCACATTTGACTTATCTGACTCACTTTTTAAAATTAAAAAGACTTTATTGTTTTCTCTTAATAAATGAAAATGTAACAATTTATTATATTGTAACTTTAGATCTTAGCTGTTGAAATTTTTGTTTCTGTAGCTGAGCAGTTTCAGATCTCAACACTTAAAAAACTCTCTTGCCTTTTCTGACTCGGCTAATTCCGCACGTATGCGGATTGCGCCCCTCGCGTCGGTTGGGCGGGAGGAGGGTAATCAATGGGTTTATTATTATTATTATATCTAAAATCTCTTCTTAGTTAAATTTTGATTTGCGGCTTAAAGAATATGATTTAAAAAAAAATACAGTATGGTAGCAGCTGCACAATATACAATAATAGTGAATTTAATTTCGAAAAGAGGTAGAAAGTAAGTTGACAAATAGCAGCGAGCGCCTATTTTTAACACGTTGAATGCAATGCACATATTATTTGTATACTCTCGCAACATGTTGCTACAGAGTATAATAGTTTTGTTCACCTAACGGTTGTTTGTATCACCTGAAACTAATCGAGTTAGATATAGGGTTATGCAAATATAAATGATCAGGATGAAGAGACGAGTTGAAATCCGGGTGACTGTCTGTCCGTCCGCCCATGCAAGCTGTGAGTTGAGTAAAAATTGAGATATCTTTATGAAACTTGGTAGACATGTTTCTTGATACCGTGAGACGGTTGGTATTGCAGATGGGCGTAATCGGACCACTGCCACGCCCACAAAACGCCATTAATCAAAAACAAATAAATTGTCATAACTAAGCTCCGCAATAAGATACAAGACTGTTAATTGGTACACGAGATCACATTAGGGAGGGGCATCTGCAGTTAAAATCTTTTTTTTAGGTGAGCGTGGTCCCGCCCCTAATAGCTTTAATGTGCATATCTCTAAAACTACTAAAGCTATAATAACAAAACTCACTGGAAGCAAATGCAACTTCTACCTACGGTGTGAAAATACGTGAAATCCTGTGACAACCCCGCCCACTCCCCATGTAACGGTACTGTTAAAAACTACTAAAAGCGCGATAAATCAAGCACTAAATACGCCAGAGACATTAAATTTTATCTCTGGGATGGTATGAGATGACTTTACAGGAACCGCGTTCAAAATTAGACAGTGGGAGTGACACCGCCCACTTTTTGGTGAAAACCCATATCTTGGGATCTTTTTAACCGATTTCAACCAAATTTGGTACATAACATTCTTTTTATATTTCTATGTTATGGTGCGGAAATCGGATTACAACCACGCCTATTTTCCATATGACAACCTTTTAAATTCCACTTGATTCTTTCACTTTCCACTATGCAAATCAAGCAACAATGATTATATCGGCGTAAAACTTTGCGTGAATAATACGTTTAAAGTATGCCACCTTGTGACCAAAAATTCTCTAAATCGAACCAAAACTGTTCAAGCCCCTAGGTACTGAATATGTGGATCCCAGTACCTATAGTTGACTTTTTACCGTAAATATCGGCCATTGTGTAAGATATATAATTGAAATTCATATAATAGAATAAATAAATGAAACTATCGATAATAGTATGTCTTTGTTTCAAAAATGGGTTGAATCGGATCAATAGTTCTTGTAGCCCTCATATATCTAATATAAATATTTTTGAACTTCCGCGTGACTTTATACCGCATATGTGAGTTATCTCAATGAAAATGAGAGAGCATGTTTTACTTATAACAAGATCAAATCGGGTGAAAACTTTCGTTAGCCCCCATGTAACTAATATCAGGATTTTCGAACATTCGTCTGACTTTACTCCATTTGATTGGTGATGTTATGTAAAACAGTGGGAGCATTTTATTAGTCTGTGGCATGTTAGTAGTGTGTGGTATTGGAAAAAATTAATAAAATCGGGTTAATACTACTCTCAAATTCCATATACTACTTATAATGCTTTTCGTTATTCTAACCAGTTTTCGTTATTCTAACCAGTTTTATGCATAATATGTCGGTCAGTGAGTATTAATATTTTTTTTATATATAAAATTGCTTCAAAATATGTTCTCGAGTATAGCTGAGCATTGTCAAAATTAATATATTTCTCTATCCACAATATATATATATGATTTCCGTCTTTAAACCTGACATTACACCGTTCCGGTTGATCAACGTGATCTTTTAACGAAATTAAGTGGAAAATATTTCTTAAAAGTTATGTGGTTTGACGCTGAATTAGAATGAAATTAGTATATACTAAGTCTAAACCTCACACCTTTATATAATGAATTCCGATTCTCTGGTTGACGAATAATGTATATCGCTGCATATGAATGAAATTGGTCTAGACTTTGTTTAAACCTTATAACCCTAATATACTGATTTTCGCTCCTCTGGTACAACAGCAACCTCATATACCCCACATATTAAATCTAACCCCTTTGGTTCAGTTTATATCACATATACCATGTTTGAGTTAAATAGCTTCTTTTTATAAAAGTTAACATTTTGGAAATAAAATAGTATTGACAAAAAATAAATCTATGATCAATAACATAAGTTAATAAGATACTAAATAATAATCGAGTAATGAATGTTGAATTCTTTCGCAACATTTTTATACTTTCGCAACATGTTGCAACAGAGTATAGTTTTGTTCACCAAAGAGTTGTTTGCATCACCTAAAGTGATAGATATAGATTTCTATATACATATATTTCTTCTAATATTTGGTGATAATCAGTGGTTAGCTATATTTTCTCAGCCATCATGTTGAACTCATTATAAAATATACCAGTCAACAATGCTAAAAGAGTGCTGGACTTTGTATAGAGCAAGAAAATCTTTCTAGAAAAAATTGCATGAAATAAATATTAGTAATGTAGTATCAAAAGGGCTAAAGACCCTTTTTATGTGGCTATAGATAAACTGCGATCCCATCGGCTTACATGCTACTGTCTATTATTTCAGATTTGCGACACATTTTAATATGAAGGTCATGAGGTGAACTTTAAACTCAAGAAAATTACATTTTTACCTAGCGCCGTTGACAGCTTATGAAAGGTTTAGATATTAAGACAGAAAGAAGAAAATCTACATACCTGCTCTACATATGTGTATACCATATTTAATTATATGTAAGTTATTGTTAACTTAGCCTTCATGGGTAGACCCTTCAAAATAGGTACCATAGATCCCCCTGTTTTAGAAAGCGTTTAACAAAAGTAATTTACGGAGGGGTTCTCCCAGAACTTAATTTCAATACAATGAAATAAACTACTAATTTCTAATATATATAAAAATAACTTAATATTATGTATTATTATGTTAGTGAATAGCTAAGTAATATATAGGTATACAAAAGTACGTAAGCTGTACCAATATGTTGCAAGAGTATAAAAAATATCAGTACACTGTGTTTGTAGTTTAAGTTTCACTAGATGTCTTTACCAGCAAAGTGCTTTATTCAAACTAGTTTTAGTGTATTAGTTATATAGTGTTTAAAGTATTATTATATACAGTGACGAGCAAAACCGTATTATATACAGTGGCGAGCAAACACATATACATATGTGCACCAGTATACCATAGTACCTATACACGGAACATCAAAGGAGTCATAGCAAGGACTTACAAGGAATTACAGTGAAAGAGAGCAGCACCTAGGATCCAACTTTTAGCACCCGGACGGACTGAATTATATAAGTATTATCTATAAGTATTTTATATATTAATCCATTTATTATTAATTAATTATGCCTAGATTAAGTAGAAAATCTATATTACTAAGTCGTCTTCAGAATAGAAGACGTATGAGAGTTTTTCGTGCAAACTCTTTATATAGAGATAGTGAGCAGTCACAAAATACTGTAAGTCACGCTAATCGTAGATTAGATTCCGATGTACGTCTGTCCGAACAAATTATCAGTACAAATCAACATAAAACCAGGCGGAAAAATCCGCAAATTCGCTCTGAAGAGCAAATAAGAGATACTCGAGGTCATAGGTCTCGGCGTGAAGACCCCGAGGTTCGATCTGTTGAGCAAGTTGCAAATACTGTTCAACATAGAACAAGGCGGCAAGTTCCCCAAATTCGCTCTGAAGAGCAAATAAGAAATACTCGAGGTCATAGGTCTCGGCGCGAAGACCCCGAGGTTCGATCTGTTGAGCAAATTGCAAATACTGTTCAACATAGAACAAGGCGGCAAGATCCTCAAATTCGCTCTGAAGAGCAAATAAGAAATACTCGAGGTCATAGATCTCGTCGAGAAAATCCTGAGGTACGTTATGATGAACAAAGTAGGAACACTAGGGATTATAGACAACTTCGCGCAAGAAATCCTGAATATAGGAATTTAGAGCGCATTCGTGATCAAATGCAAAGGAAACATGCAAGAAGAAATCCTGAAATAAGGAGAGAGGAGCGTGATAGAAAAACATAACGTCGACAGCTTAGTAGGAGGGGAGGGAGATTTCAAAACTATTGCGCAAGGTCACCCGAATGCTGCAGCCGCCTTCTTTTTAATGCAAAAAATTCCTTCAGAAGATGGAAATTACAATTTTTGTGCTACTTGCAAAAATGCGATTGTTAAAAAGAACGTTCTAAAAATATGTTTAGCTAACGGTCTAGACTTTCCTGAAATACCGGATTGTTTGAAAGGTGTAACCCCAATTGAAGAACGTTTCATAATGCCTAGATTGCCTTTTATGACAATCCGTCCGCTAGGATATCAAGGTCAGAGTTTGCTCAAAGGTGCTGTTGTTAATATACCAATTTCTGTTAACAATATTGTGACATCTCTACCAAGGTCCTTTGATGAGGCTCATGTTATACAAATTCACTTAGGAAGGCGTTTGGAATGATTACATGATCGATACCATACGCCCCGCAAAGATTATGGAAGCTTTGCAGTTCTTAGTGAATACCCCTCTGTATCGTGAGCACAATATACATATTAATAAAAACTGGATTTCAGAAATTAATAACCAAGAAGAAGTTCCGTTTGTTGCATCTGCAGAGGATTCCCGATTGGTTCAATCTTTTTATGCGGCACAAACTTCTCATGATAATCCCTCAGGTAATAATATTCCCGCGGGTCCTTTACCTTAAGAGCTAAATCCAGGCGGTCAAGAAACTCTTTTGGATAATATTCCTGTAGAAAACTTAGACTATAAGCGTTTAGTTATAGCGCCAGGTGAAGGACAAAGATCAATTGACATAATTCAAGATAATAATTCAGAAGAGTTGTCATTTGGAACAATATACGTTGGGCAGAAGCCTACATGCTCTGAAACGTATAGCAAGATAATACGTTCTGAAATTCGCCGTTTTGACAGAAGAGCGTGTACCATTCCAAAGTTGTTCTATGATTACAAAAAATTAGAACTGCTACAAATTAAGAATAGTACATCCATTTGCCTTAGAAAGTTTTCAGGTCGCTACCGAGTTACGGCCCAAAATCTATTAAACGAAAACTTTGTTCAAAACTTGATTCAACACGACGATGGTTACAAGGTTTTGAAAGGCGTTAGAGCGTCACCTGCGCACTGGGAAGCTGAGAAGGAAAAGGCAATCGCTATGATTCGCCAATTTGGGCTTCCAACCTTCTTTATCACGTTATCGGCTGCAGAATCTCAGTGGGTTGAGCTTTGTTACAAATTTCTACTGGAGAGTGGTTCCCCGCATGTACATGGCATGTATTGGCTTAATAATGCTCTCAGGATCAACCTTCAAGATCCTCAGACATTACCTGATGTCATTAGTTTTATTGGAAGGAAAACTTTTTCAAGATTCAAAACATTTTAAATTCAAATATGACTACAAAAGACATTTCCAATTTAAACGATTTTGAACATTTCTTGTCTGATAGTAGAATAATTATGTCTCTTGATGACTATTTAACAGTTCCTTAAATCAAGTCAAACCCAATTTTTTTAAACGCTTATAATCCTCTGATTTTGGAACTCAATAGAGCAAATATGGATATCCAATATATACTGGATGCATATGCTTGCTGTTCATATATAAGTAATTAATTATATTAACAAGTCTAACAGGGGAATTTCTAAGCTCTTAAATGAAGCTACATATATCAGAGGTAAATGCTGGAAATTATACTATTAAGCAAAAACTTAAACATATAGGTCACAAATTTATATCAGGCACAGAAATATCTGCACAAGAAGCAGTATATTGCTGCATTGGGCTCCATCTTTCGGAAGCAAGTAATGCAGAAATATTTATAAATAACTCTCGACCTGAGGAACGTGTTCGAATGGTAAAACCTAGAGCGGAACTTCAGAACCTTCCTTCAGGTTCGACTGAAATATTCGTAGCCGGTATTTTAGACCGTTATGTTCAAAGATCCGATCAGTTAGAAACTCTTTGTTTAGCTGATTTTGCATCTAGGTATAAATATGTTAAATCTAGTAGAAGAGCCCAAGATAGTGATCATGAAAAAGAAGGGAGGGAAGACGATAATTTACCAGAAAGCGGGGTTGTCATGCCTCTTAAAGACGGTAGCGGTTTTGTAAAAAAACGTACCAAACCTTGTATTATTCGGTATAGAAGGTTTAACCCAGATTTGGCCAGAGTTGAGTATTTCCGCGAAATGTTAATGCTTTACTATCCTTGGCGGAACGAACAGCAAGATCTCATTGAAAACGATAATGAGCAGACTTGCATAACACATCGTATTATAATTGAGGAAAATCAAAGAAAATATGATGTTTTGAGCAAAGAGAACTTGAAAATGTTCTAGAAAGTCTTCATAATGGAATAGACTTGGACGAAGGTGCTCAAAATGAACTACCTATTGTGGAAAATGAGTTCAGAGTGTTGGCGCTTCCAGAAATAAACCCAAATATAAATTTGCAGGACTTGCATGGCGAAGATTCAACAGATAATGGCACTGAATCTGATTGCAATATTAGACTTATTAAACTACCCCCTTTAATTCCAGTTGAGGAATTATTTTCTTTAATTCAAAGTCTAAATACTAAGCAAAGAACCTATTTGACACATTTGATGCACCACCTAAAAACAAATCTCCCATTTTATGAGTTGATTGGCGGCAGTGCAGGTGTAGGAAAGAGTCGTTTGATATCTGCAATATACGAGTATCAAGCTCTTAACCATCGTTACAATTCTGCACCTGAATCCAATCTAAGTTCCTTAAAAGTTCTTCTTTGCGCACCTACGGGTAAAGCAGCATTTGGAATAGGAATATTCTCTTTACCTGTTAATCAGTTGAATAGAGAGTTGAGGCCACTTAGCAATGACACAGTTAATTCATTGTATTCCAGACTTATCGATTTAAAATTAATCATAATTGATGAAATATCGATGGTAGGTGCTCGTATGTTTAGCTCTGTTGATGCGAGATTAAAACAAATTTTCAAAACAGACAGCCCCTTCGGTGGTTTTTGGTGATTTGAAGCAACTCTCACCTGTTGGAGATAGGTGGATATTCTCTCTTAATCCCAATTATTTTCTTTAATTCAAAGTCTAAATACTAAGCAAAGAACCTATTTGACACATTTGATGCACCACCTAAAAACAAATCTCCCATTTTATGAGTTCATTGGCGGCAGTGCAGGTGTAGGAAAGAGTCGTTTGATATCTGCAATATACGAGTATCAAGCTCTTAACCATCGTTACAATTCTACACCTGAATCCAATCTAAGTTCCTTAAAAGTTCTTCTTTGCGCAACTACGGGTAAAGCAGCATTTGGAATGGGTGGAATATCCATTCATTCAATATTCTCTTTACCTGTTAATCAGTCGAATAGAGAGTTGAGGCCACTTAGCAATGACACAGTAAATTCATTGTATTCCAGACTTATCGATTTAAAATTAATCATAATTGATGAAATATCGATCGGTAGGTGCTCGTATGTTTAGCTCTGTTGATGCGAGATTAAAACAAATTTTCAAAACAGACAGCCCCTTCGGTGGTATACCGATCATAGTGTTTGGTGATTTGAAGCAACTCTCACCTATTGGAGATAGGTGGATATTCTCTCTTAATCCCAATGATGCATACAGCACTTTAGTTGGTTCCCCTTTGTGGAAGTTATTTAAATACTTTGAATTAACAGAGATAATGAGACAATGGGAGGATCAGGCCTTTGCAATTGCATTAAATCATATGGCATCTAGTACTATGACAAATGAGGACATATCACTCATTGAAACTGGAGTAGTTAATTTCGAAGAAGTTCCCGATGATGCCATACATTTATTTTGGTCCAATGAAGAGACAAATAATTTCAATGCCCTTAAGCTCAGTCGAATCCCAACAGAAGCTTTCCTTTCAACTGCAAAAGACTTAGTTAAAGGAATTGGTATAAATGAAAATGATAATATTTTGGAAAGAGTTAAACTTTTCAAAACTTCTGAAACGGAGGGACTGCCCTATGAATTGACACTAAAAACCTCCGCCAAATATATGATTACAGTGAACATAAACACGTGTGATGGCTTGGTTAATGGGGCAGCTGGACAGCTTATGCAAATTGATTTCCATTGTTCTTTTCCAACAATTCTGTGGATTAAATTTTTGGAACCTTCTGTTGGTTTGATAGCACGATCAAAAAAGCCTCATCCTCTAGAAAGTTCTTGGACACCAATTGAAAAAGTTCTAAAATCTTTTCAATATAAAAGAAATGAACAAATTTCAATTGAAAGAAATCAGTTTCCAGTTGTTCCGGCTGTGGGACTAACTATTCATAAAAGTCAGGGTGCCACATATAATAAAGTTGTAGTTCATACTCGACCCAGAATGCCTAGAGCTTCAATATATGTCGCTTGTAGTCGAGCTATTTCTGCAGAAGGCCTATTCATCATAGGAAATTTTATTCCACCTAACAAATTTTCCGAATCGGATCCCGTATTTAGGGAACTGAGGGAATTGAACACAAATAAAGCTTTGACAACAAGTTTCAATTTTATGATTTCCCGAACATCAGGACATCAAATTTTATTCTATAATGTTCAGAGTCTTCACGCTCACATTAATGATATAAAAAGCGACTGTTTGATGCTATCTTCAGATATTTTATGTTTTGTAGAAACTTGGAGTTATCCTTGCGAAAGTTTTGATATACCAGGATTTACTCCAATTAACGAGCTGAGGATAGATAGCACGGAAACAACCAACAGAAATAAACGGGGCATTATAATATATGCAAAGCATAGTATTGCTTGCTCTATAGAATAAACGGCTGTAAAGAAAATTTATTCAGGCCGCAAAGTTTTAGAAGCGGGTTTGTTTAAATGTTTCAATATTCAATTCTCTGTCAGACAATTAATTGTAGAACTTCAGGAAGTCCTTACTTCTGAGTTAGGCAATCAAAATGTGCTAATTATTGGAGATTTTCACATTTGTTTAATGTCTACAGGGACTGCAATAAGAAATCTGCTCCAAGAAAAAAACTTTAGTTCCCTGCTTGGTGCAGAATATTCAACTACACCTGCCGGTACACAAATTGATTGGGCATTTTCAAACATGGATCCTTCCCGAGCAAATGCAATTACTTTGGAGACAGTACACAGCTATCATGACAGTATTTGTGTCTCTATTTCGAACTAAAGTTTTCAGACTTAGTGCAATAGTTCTTCATTTCTTTTTCCAAATATAATCGAATTGGAATGGTATAGGAATTTTAACAGTAGTTTTTAAGACAATTTTAAGAAAAATATGTAAATAATCTCATTAAGAAAATTTAAATTATATATAAAATTAGTTATTATATATGACATTATTGTATAAATATATGATTGAAATAAAATAGTATAATGAAAAAAGAAATATAATTTGGATAAATGTATAAGAATCTCTACAAAGATTTATGTTTAATATTGTAAATATTATATACAAATTAATATAATAATATTATATCATTTTTAAAGTTGTTAATATTTATTATTTTTCAGCTAAACATGTATAATAATATCGATATAATAAATGAAAAATGTTATTCATTGTTCAAAAACGATTTCTTTTCATACTTCTCAATACAGTTGTAATGCATTCTATATAAAATCAATTATAAGCGTATACAAAAAGCACAAAGACCGATTTCTCATAATTTGAGTAAATTTAGTTTACAAATTGCTCTAATTATTTTCACTGTGAGTAAAAAGTAAATAACTAATGCAACAGTTCCTACTTCTAATTATTAAAATATTATATATAAAGAAGTCTCAAACGAATATACCATTTAACTTTGTGAGAGTATAAAATGAATTAAGTAATAATACAAAATAAGTAATACAAAATAAGTGTTATAAAATCAAATTAATATAATGTTTGAAAAAAAATATTTTTTATGGAAAATTTATTCGAATTTGATTAATTTCGCCACTCTTAACTACATTTTCGCTTGTTTCTTGAAACAAGCATTTTCTTGATTTTTTTAATACCGGCCCGTATTTTACAAAAAATTAAATGAAAAGTTAAAAATTAAAATGCTTATGATAGGTGATTAATTCAAACATTTATTAAAACGTTCTGATTACCGATTAGCGAACGCTTTCTCGCTTTTGTAGATTGTCACGGAAAAAACCGGCAAAGCTATTACCGCTTTAATTTGCAAAAAATTGGAAGATTGCCGTAGACAGGGATACGATAAAGGTAGTGATATGAGCGGTGAGTATGAACGAGCGCAAAACCACATCCATCCCAAAAATATGTATGCAATTCTTTCGCCCTCGCGGTGAATTTGGTTGGATTTGACTGCTGTCCTCGAGCAACAACTTTATTTTTTGGTGTCGTTCTAAAATGTTTCCATATTTTAAGTAGCAGCGCACAACACTGGGAAATTCTGAAATTCAAAATACTTCACTGACTTTCTTATTCAAGGTGGTCTGCCAGAATTGATGCCGTCAAGCCATGTGCGAAAAATCTTCTCGGATTGGTAAAATGCAGAGAAAGAAGTTAAAAAAAATCAACCTTACGGCAGAAACTCGTCGAGACGTTGAAAGAATTTTGAACTATATAAGCAAATTTGAGTTGTTTTAATGGCCTCCATATGAGATCAAAAATCAATACCACCATCGACGCTGAAGTTAGAAATATAGAACGCCTTCCTGTGGATTTGCAATTTCTGCGCGACCAGTGGAAAACAATTTATAATGAATGCAAAATTGCTGCAGAGAATTAAGAGCATGTCGAGATATATCACCATAAAAAAACGACCTATATGAAGAAGTGGATGAAAATTACAGTAAAAAAAGAAATTTAATTCAAAAGAAATCGTTCTCATTTCTATGGCAGTTCCACGATATGACAGAAGATGAACTCAATGCAGCTGCAAAAAATTTTGCAAAAAAGTGTTCCACCATTTGCACTTTGCCCGTTTCTCTTTCAAGTGGTGAACGTTCGTTTAGTGTTTTAGCAAGGATCAAAAGTTTTTCCCATATAGATAAGTAGAAATTTATTACCATTGATAATCCGATTGAAATACCTAATTTCAATTGTATTGCTCAAGTCAAACGAGATACTGTTCCAAAAGGTGGGGTAGCTATTTACTAAAATAATAATAATGTTATTTATATTACGACTCCGAATATTGAATAATATATTTTTTATTAAATTTTATATTTTTATTTGCCATTACAAAAATTGCATATAAAATATTATTATTTTTGAGTCACCTTGCTCTTCAATTGATTTTTCCCGCTTTAGATATGCGAAAATACGCCCACATGTATGCAAACATTTTGCGCATAATTTGTGATCGTGTTAGGTTTATTTCCATTACGGAATTTCTTGATTCGGTTGCCGGGCTCAAAGCCCGTAATAAAATCTATGCAATAGCTTATTAAAATGTATATATATAGAGTACTTACTCATTTTCTTTCGCAATTTTCCATAATTTTCTTCATTAATAAATGTACTTTGTTTATTTATATTTAAAAACTTTATACACAAATTTTAGGCGTATTCTCCGAACATGCGTTTGGCTACAAGCGTATTTTCGTAACATTGGCATAAGCTAAAAATCATTGGCTAAATGAGTTCAGCTTCCCGTCCTGATGCAGTCAACAACACCGCACAACACACCAATCACACGACAACACAACACACCACTTACAAGACAACACTGGCACACCACACCTGGAAACATCAGTACACCCAAACACCCCGCACCAAGGCAACCTTGCTGGAAGCAGCAGCAGCACACAGGAGAATAACTCTACACACCAACATGAACAAAACGAGGGAGGGCGATCGCGCCGGAAAATTAAAAACCGGTATGAAGTGCAAAAACGATAGAAGTGCATTTACAAAAAATAAAAATACATATATACATACATACATATGTACAAATAACAAGTGCAGTTAGAGAAAGCAACTTAATTAAGGTATACATATGTACCGGTACAAAGTTTCGTGCGTTTAGTCGGCAACAAAGGTTTTTTAACTTTGTAAAGTGAAAACAAACAAAAAAAAATTATAAAATTTTTATTATTTGGGCAACATATATATATATTTAAAAGATACTTAAAAATGCATATGGACAATAACGCCATATTTTAGATAAAAACCGAACGAACTTTTTACTGGACCTAATATATAATTATAATATAAAAAAAAAGTCAATCATTTACTTGCGAAACATTTCCGCCAGACCCCTTAGGGTGTAGAGGACATAGGACATATGTGCCACTGCATAAAAAAAAGGAACAAAAGCAAAATAACATTTTAAATACAATAAAAGAAAATAAAGGAGAGAAAAGAGACAAATTTGAGTAAACATATTTACATACATATATCCATTATACGCGTATATTCACAATCATTATATACATACATACTTATTTCCTAAGTGCAAAATAGTAAAGCGAAAGCGAAAACTAAAGAAGCTGCTCATTTGCATACGCACAAATTTAGATACATAAACATATTCACTCATATCTATACATACATATGTGTAATCGGTAAAATACCGATTTATCAATTCTCTGCTCTCTTAATTCCCACCGCGGAAATAATACGCATATACATATACATATACATATTTACATACAGTATACAATGTGCTTATGCCTGTATACCCTAAATATAATACATAGGGTACATCGTGCGAAAAAGTAATCGTAACATTTCGCAAATTATAAACGGAATTCGCACACATTTTAATTTGGTCAAAAACAGTAACGAATACAAAAAAAAGAAGAATGACTGTTTATTGGTTGAGCAACAACAAAATTATATTCAAAGTCCACTTCGGCATCTATTCGGCAATACCCCTTGCAGTAAGCAAGCATATCGTGCACACCTTTGTACAAGTATAAAGTGATCTCTTCACGAGCGCTCATTTGTACATTAATACAATATATATAAACTGCTCCGCTTATAGGTATACCCTATAAGACTTGCAGACAAAAAAAAATATTAAAAATAAATAACTGCGGTTATTAATAAATAATTTAATATAAACTTTTGTAATTATACATTATAATTTAATAAAATTTTGTATTATTACAAATAATAAAATATAATACAAATACTTATTTTATATCTCAAATAAAAATACAAATCGGTATTAATACAAAACAAAAAATTTAAATTCAGGCACCTTTGTTCATTGTATCCGAATTAAAAATTCGTATTTACGTAAAAGAGTTTAGATATACACTGAAAAAATTTATTTGATTAATTTTCCATTTTTCTAAATGAACACAGATTCACAAGAATCTTAACCTTCACAACTATTAAAAGTACCAAAACTGAATTCGGACGAAAAAACCTGCAGAAGATACACGCTCAAAGCAAGGAGCTACAAAACAAAAAGGGGGAAAGACATTGCATACATTAAATTCATTGCTGAGAGTGAAAGTTTAATACGATACTGCACTCGATTTTCATCTTCTTCGATTAACGATAATTCTGAATCGGCATTAGAAATCAAAAAAGAAAATCTAGACAATTTTTGGATACGTCTTCAAGCTTCATATGACGCCATAGTAGAATCTGACGACTCAGATCAAACAGAAAATTTTAAGTCCTCGGCTTACAACAAATATGAAAACTGCTTAGACCAAGTCGAGGAAACTAAAGCAATGATTTCCGATCAACTAAAGCTAATAAAAGCAATTGCACCTACTTCACATCAGCGAGTAGAGCTGCCACATGTACAAAGTCAAGAGGAAAGTTCAGGAATCCATCTCAGGGTGCCCGCATCTGACACAGAAATATTTCATGGTGGTTATGAACAATTACCGTCCTTTTGGGACATGTTTATAGCCGTTTACAAGAACCACCCAAAATTATCAAATGCACAAAAATTGTATCACCTCCGATACAAAACAAAATGTCAAGCAGGTGTAATAGTAAAACAGTTCGCACTAAATGACGATAATTCCAATTTAGCTTGGGAAGCTCTGAAATCTAGATATGAAAATGAAAGAATATTGCTCGATAAGCAAGTAACGATACTAATGAACTTGCCTAAGATTCAAAAGGAAACAAGTGAAGAGTTTATAAAACTGCAATCCACTGTTTCCAATTGCTTGTCAGCTCTATCGACACAAAATATTCCCACAGACATCTGGGACCCAATACTGGTAAATATATGCACCTCCGCTTTACTAGAAAAATCGATACTTTTGTGGGTGCAATCGTTCTCATCTCGAAAGAAATGCCCAACGTAGCAACAGATGAAAGACTTTTTAATAACCCAGTACGAAATCGCAGAAAAGGTAGATAAAAAAATGGTCACAACGAAAACCGTTCACCACGACCTAAATATAAGCTTCCACAGACCCCAAGCCAGTAGCAACAACAATTTAAATAGAAGCTTCTTCAGAAATCAAACGTTCACATCCGAACAGTACAAACAAACGTCATGCGAACTGTGTACAGGAGAGCATAAGCTCAGATCTTGCGAGAAATCAGATCTTGCGAGAAATTCAAAAAATTGAATATTATTGACCGAAACAATTCGGTAAAAACAAAAAGGCTTTGTACAAACTGCCTGTCATGTGCATACATTTAAAGAGTGCGAAAACAAATTTAATTGTGTTTATTGTCATAACCGACATCATTCAATGCTTCATATAGAAATTTTTCCAGATCACCCAAAAATAGCGCAAATATGAAAAGAGCCACGGGTTTAGTTGCAACAGCAAATCCCGAAGTGAAAACCAAAGTAGCGTACTACTACCCACAACTGTCGTCTCCATCGAACACCGAGGAGAACTGTTTAAACTTAGGGCCTTAATAGACCAATGATCACAACGATCCTTCATAGCGTCTAGGACACAAAATAGGCTACAACTGCCAACAAAACAAGCCAACTTTGAAAGTACAGGAATGGGCGGAGGAGTGGTTCAAAACTCTAATAAAATTTGTTCCATTACCCTAATTTCTCCCCAAGCGGATAGGAGAATTCAAGCAGAAGTCATAGTGTTACCGCAGCTGACAAATATGCTACTATCATATAAACAGCAAGCTTTGGGAAAGATTTCACACCTCAAATTAGCAGATCCCAACAGCAACACCGCGCTCAAATAGACATTATATTAAGCAGCGATCTCATACCTCAGATAATACTCGAGGGTGTTAGAAAATTTAAAACACACTATTGGTACAAAATACTATTTTCGCGTGTTGGAAGAATACCTCCATTTAGCCCACATGGAGAAAGTAAGTCCATGCGAAAAAATCTTCAACGGCAAATACTACTTATTTTACTTGCCGGATCATGCAGTGGTAAAGCCAGTAAGAGTTGTCTTTAATGCATCAAGATCCATTAGCTTGGGGAATTCCCTAAATGATATCCTATTTACGGGACCCACGCTCCAACCAGATTTAATGCTACTCATTTTAAATTGGCGTATATTCAAATACGTATTCAACGGAGAAGTCGAAAAAATCGATAGACAAATAGTCGTACATTAAGACGATCAGGATTTTCAGCGAATTATTTTCCGAAAATCCCCCTACGCGACTATAAATTAAACAGTTACCTTTGACGTCAACTGTGCTTCATAGCTAGCCATTCAAACACTACAGGTATTGGCAGAAAACACAAAGTCAGAATTTCCTCATTTTAACATTCTAAAAAATATACCAAATGAAAATTTGGTAGATACTAATTTCCTAAAATTCGAAAAGGAAAGTACATCAAAAACTCTGGGGATCCAAGGAATGCGATATCTGACCAGTTTTCATACACTACAGAGTCAATATCTGCATTATCCGCCATAACAAAGCGACCAATTCTGTCCTCTGTGGCAAAACTTTTCGACCCCGCATGATGGCTTTCGCCAATTATGATACAAGCCAAAATCCTAGTACAAGAATTATGGTTAGATGGAACCGACTGGGACGAACAAGTAAAACCACTTTGTTTGGAAAAGTGATCCCAGTTTGCGAGCAATCTAAATGATATCTCACAGATACAAATCCCAAGATGGGTAAATTATGCGCACTATATATGTTCGCACACAAAGCGACACTGCGACCACAAGCCACTTACTAGTAATAAAAGCAATAGTGGCTCCTTTAAAAACAATAAGTCTACAACGACTTGAACTATGTGGAGCGCTATCACTAGCCAAACTAGTGTCCATCGTACAAACGCATTTAAACATGGTACAATATAAATTATATATATGGTCCGATTCCGAAATTGTACTAGCTTGGTTAGAAAAACTACCACATGCATGGAAGACGTATATTTCCAATCGAAGGTCTCAAATACTTGACCTAGTTGGATCAGCTGCTTGGCGACATGTAGCTAGTGCTGACAAACCTGCTGATCTAGGTACAAGAGGGTGCAAACCCCAGCACCTTGTCACCACCACCCTCTGGTGGAATGGCCCCTGATGGTTATTCTAACATCCTCGAGCGGTTTTCCAGGCACCCGGAGCACTCAGCGTAATCGCTTACATGCTCAAGTTCATAGAGCGACTCAATATTAAACTTAAGGGAGTATCCTCATTATATTCCAAATGCGATACAGTGACGCCCCTAGACCTACAAAAAGCAAGGTCGCTCTTATCGCATCTACATAGACACGAAAGGTATACTTCGTGGGAATGGTCGACTTGCCAATTTAAGCCTGACGTATATCGAACGTCGTCCCATAGTTATCCCAGAGGAATCGCAACTTGCCACCTTATACCTTAACTATGTCCACGTGCTATTGCTATACGCAGAACATCGCCTCATGCAACAAATAGTCCGTCAAGAGTTTTATATTCCAAGACTCAAGCCCAAAATAAAGAAATGCATTTTAATGTGCAAGATCTGCACTATGCATAAGCAGAAGATGCGAACGCAGATTATGGCAGCACTTCCATCAGAACGTTGTAACTTCGCTCTGCCTTTCACTATTACAGGTGTCGGCTTTGCTGGGCCTTTTCAAATAAAGGCATCCATGTTAAGGACACTCCCACCCACATGAAAGGCCATGTGGCTGTCTTTGTCTGTTTAACGACAAAAGCATTGCACCTCGGCCTATGTACGAATCTGACAAAGGAGGCTTTTCTCGCGGTATTTGCTCGCTTCGTCGGACGACGCGGTTTTCCAGCGAAGATAATGAGCGACAATGAGCCACAGAAATACAGTTCGTGAATTTTGTCAAACAAGTCTTCCCTGAGATTGTGTAAAAGTAGGCTCCCCAAGGTATTAACTGACAGTTTATTCCTCCAAGCGCTCCTCATATGGGTAGTTTATGGGAAACTACAAATTTAATTATGAAAAATTTAAAATATTATTAATTCGCATTGAAGCCATTCTCAATTCACGACCACTAACGACACTCTCGCAAGATCCCTCAGATCTCACACCCCTAACTCCAGGGCACTTTCTAAAAGGAGCACCCATTCTGGCCATACCTGAGCCAGGCGTGGAGTCGCTGGCCTTATATAATAGATGGGAAAGAATTAAAATTCTCCATCATGATTTCAGCCGCCGATGGAAGGAGGAGTATATAAAGGACCTTCATAAAAGGTACCGCTAGAAAACTCTCGAAAAGGCGCCAAAGCTTAAAGATTTTGTCCTAATCCATGACGATTGTCTCCCCCTACAGAATGGCGGCTTGGTTGCATAGAGATGCTACATAATGGTTCCGACGATCATATACGAGTAGTTGACCTCCGTATTCGAAACGGAACGCTAACCAGACCGCTCGTTAAACTATGCTGCCTACCAATCGCAGATAATAGCGAAAATTCAAGTAATAAAACATCCGTACAATAATATATACACGCAGAAATCAAAAATTCCGTCTAATAACCTAAAAGCGAAATAATCCGTAAATATGATAAATCACAACTATATATACTAATACAATAATGGGTCGACTAATACGACCCAACAAAGCAAATAAAGTTGGTTACATATAAAAGCATATCCATTATCTATATCACTGAGTCGTAACTAAACTCGCGCTTTTTTCCATACAGGTAGTTATGGACGCTGAAATGTCGGTAACACCAACGCCAACCATACGTTCGGCTATCATTGTGATGCGCCCTGGGGCTACCCCCGTAGCAGCGCCTCGAACAACACCAGCAACAACTGCACCGACCGCTGCACGAAGTGGCAAGCACCCCACGCCGACTTTAGTTTCGGAGCTGCCTCGCCTCCGATGCTCGCTCTGTTGCCGCTCACACCGGCTGCAGCACTGCCCCATTTTAAGGGTATGACACTTAATCAACGCTAGCAGGTGGCCCAGGCACATGGGCATTGTTTGAATTGTTTGGCTCACACGCATGACACGCAGGTATGCGTGTCCGATATCGTGTGCCAACACTGCAACCGGCCGCAGCATACCTTGCTGCACAGAAACCCAATACGCCCTGTCGCATGGCCCTCAGTACCCCGCAGCCATGATGCAGCACGACCCCGTCGACGACAAGCACTCACCGCACCCCGTACTTGGCGTCAACTCAATGGCACCTCGACGCGACACCAACCCTTGAGGTCGCAGACTCGCCACAGGACAGGCCTCAGCAACGTTGTTGCAACAGCTTCAGCTACTAATAGGCTGAACATTCGCCTAGGGGGCTTGGATGAATAAATGAGTTCAGCTTCCCGTCCTGATGTAGTCAACAACACCGCACAACACACCACTCACACGACAACACAACACACCACACCTGGAAACATCAGTACACCCACACACCACACACCAAGGCAACCTTGCTGGAAGCAGCAGCATACACCCACACACAGGAGAATAACTCTACACACCGACATGAACAAAACGAGGAGGGCGATCGCGCCGGGCCTTTTTATACTCGAAAGTGATAGCTTAGCAGAGAAGTCGTTTTGAAGCTCCACCTTTTTTCCACGGTAGTCTATTTCGGTTTTATTTTAAAACCTTGTATTTAAATAAAAAACCCTATTATACACACCGCTGCCCCAATACACCACACCTAGGAACAGCAAAACACATGTAAACACCACACACCGATACACTATCCGGCACAACCCACCATAACTCTACACTGTTCAACGAGCAAAGGGAACGGCCCGGAAGCATCTTCCTTTTTACCTCGGCTTTCGATCCTGCTGCAGCTACGATTTTTCGCTCGCATTAATTTCATTTTCGATTATACACTCTAATCATATAATAAATATTAAGTTCGAAAATTTCGGCCACATTTTTGACTTTACTTGAAACGTTGAAAAGTAGTAACAAAGTCAACTCAAATGATTAATGCTGATTTCCTTTCTTTAAATCGTTACCTCCTGGGCGTAAGCGTGATAGCAAAATGAACGAAGAGATTGTTAACTTGGCTGAAATTTCAGAAAATTGAATTTTTGCTAAACAGCCATGAGAACCAGATATTAACATTTATTTCTGAACTTCATGACAATGAACAGACACACTCAAAAGAAAAGTACAAAAAATTGTAAAACAACTCTACAAGAACAATAACAATCATGCTCTGAACACAACGGCAACGACAGCGCAATTTTCTTGTTGGCAAAAGTCGTCTTGAAACCAGCTTCTTAAACATTTTGAAGACTGAACCGACATATCGAACATCTGATGTACACAATTTCGTTGTTCAATGAATTTAAATTTAATTGTTCAATCTGAAATTTTTTGTCTAAAAAAATTAGTAAATAGGTCGTTTAATTTGTTTTAAATTTTTAATTGTTATTACAAACGATATATCAGCACTATGCATTTAACATTTAACATATAAGTAGCAACACTACAGCTGCCCATCGTTGTCAGCAAAATTAGAAATGGTTTTAATTAAGCGACAGCGACAACTGCAACCCCGCTGCGGTGAAGTCGTGGAGCTGTCTAAATAAATGTACCCATAAGAACGTGTGTATTTTAATTTTTGACGGAAAGCCTGTCGCTTGTGGTCGTCTATCATATGTGTTTAGCACTTCATTTGACCAGTCATTCGATAATCACAACTAAAGAATTTTGCCAACACGTGGAAGAGAGTGTCTATCACTGTCTTAAGGGCGGTGTGCCAAAGCTGATGTAAAGAAACGTATCAAAACTCTCTGTAACATATTGCAAAAATATCAGTAGAACGCTAATTAAAACTGCTTATCAGTTATGTATGTTTTTAATAAGTTTTACTCAAAACTGAGGAAAAAAATCGATTTCCTATCCATTGGAACGTGAAAACAGAGAAGCTGACTTCGCTCATGACATGAAGACGTGAACCTAGCTGTTGCAAATCTATTACAAATGAGGAATTCTTATAAATACTTAACTTTTAATTTAAATAAGAGTTAAGTTGTAGTTAATAATTACAAGAAAAGAAAATTATGAATTATAAAACAAAATTCTTCATTTAATTCTGTGCTAGTCCCTTGCTCATTTCATTCATAAATATTTCGTAATTGAAAAAATCCTTCATAAAAGTTCTCTCTCTTTTAATTGAATTTAAATTTACCATAAAAAATTAAAATAATGTTGTACGAAAGCATGCGACAAAGAATAACAGCAATGCTTGGTATTGCACAACTCTTAGAAACTCCTATGGATATAGGTATGTGCTACCTCTTATTGGCATATACAAAGTCCTAAGTATATTTTCTTCATACCCCTAAATACTGAATATCATTTTATTGTTATTTGAGTTCTGCTATTTCATTCTTAAATACGAGTATGTAAATTAATAGTTAGTATTATAAGATGTGGTATCCTTAAACAATCCCAGTGACAGTCTATTAAGAGGTAAACTAAAGGTCACGAAAGATCTTACAAATGTGAGTGTATTAAGGAACACTAGCTCAAGTGCTAGGTAAAATTCTGACAAAATTTACTTTTCATGTGTCAGAATTTTCTTTTTTCTAGCATTTAAAGCACAGCCTTAATAGAAGAAAAAATGTAATCTGTAGCCTATTTTCTCTTTTCTCGTATCTATTTCTTTTTGCTACGAAGGGTGTGTTCGAGCTACGTAATAATTGCAGCAGTACATACAGCTACTGTGTTGCATATTTGCCGATACTCTGCTGATGTGCAGACATAAATTTAGTGTTGCTGATTATTTACATGAATTGCGTTCAAAAAGTGCCAATAGAACGTGATGCTGTTGCAAGTGTTGCCAAAAATTCACGCAGAACGTTATACTTTGACAAACTTGCAACACTGCTGTCGTAATTGCCATCTCGAAGGCACCTGAAATCGTATATTTTTAACGCCATAAACCGGTCGCACTTATACAACGCGAGCTACAGAATAATAAAGGCATCTATTGGAAGAATAAGGAGTTTTCTATTACTAGACTTTTTCGGATGGGTGACAAGAAACTGTTTTCATGGAATAAACTGACGAAAAGATTTAATCTGATTCGGCATATATATAAATATAAGGTTGGCCGTTATTTCCCTTCCGCTTTTTTGCTCTTCATTCAATGCTTTATAAAAAGTGTTACAGTGATCGGATTTAGTTAAAATATGCGCCGTTTTGTTCGATGATGTGTTTCCATCTAGACGGCAACTTCATAATACCTTCCTCGTAGAAGCCCCCCTCCTTATTTGCGAAGAATTCGGACAGCCACTTTTCACAAGCTTCTTTTGAGTTCAACTTCACACCACCAAGGGCATTCGCCATGGACAGGAACAGGTGATAATCACTTGGCGCTACGTCCGGGCTATATGGTGGATGCGATAAAACCTACCATCCGAGCTCCCGTAGCTTCTGACGAGTCATCAACGAAGTGTGTGGTCTGGCGTTGTCCTGGTGGAACACTACACCCTTCCGGTTGGCCAATTCTGGACGCTTCTGGTCGATCGCCTGCTTCAAGCGGTCCAGTTGTTCGCAGTAGATGGTAGAATTAAGCGTCTGGCCATATGGGAGCAGCTCATAGTGGATGATTCCCTTCCAATCCCACCAAACACACAGCAAAACCTTCCTGGCCGTCAATCCCGGCTTGGCCACTGTTTGGGACGATTCACCGGCCTTCGACCACGACCGTTTTCGCTTGATATTGTCGTATGTGATCCATTTTTCGTCGCCAGTCACCATCCGCTTCAAGAATGGGACGAGTTCGTTCCGTTTCAGCAGCATATCGCACGCGTTGATTCGGTCCAGAAGGTTTTTTTGCGTCAAATTATGCGGCACCCAAACATCAAATTTTTTTTTGTATCCAGCCTTCTGCAGATGGTTCAAAATGGTTTGGTGACTAACTCCCATCTCCTGGGCGATGTCACGAGATGCCATATGCCGGTCTAACTCGATGTATTCCATGATTTGATCGGTATTTGTCGTCACAGGTCTTCCGCCGGCTGACTTATCCATGGTGTCGTTTTCCCCGGCTCTGAATCGTCGAAACCATTCCTCCGCGGTTCGAAGTGATAGAGTACCATTCCCCAAAACACCATTAATCTCACGGAACTTTTCTCTAGCGGATTTGCCTTTAACGAAGGAAAACTTTAAAATAGTGCAAATTTCGGCGTTAGTGAACTCCATGTTTACACGTCTATAACTGTTGAACGCAATATCCAAACTAATCATGCATAGCGTTGTTTTGTAGGTTATGTCAAGACCTTTCAAATTATGTATAGTGTTGCCAGATACGAGCTCTGTAGCGCTTTGTACATAACCGCGAAATTCAAAAGACAAAAAAGCGGAAGGGAAATAACGGCCAACCTAATAATTTAAAGATATTCAACGTATTCGCCCTCCGAAACTCACAAAATACTGTACGGATTTCTCGATAAATCGTCTAACTTGTAACTCAATCTTGAGTTCGATCACTGGATTGTTAAATAAAAGTTAAAGAGCTTACCACTTCTTGCTTATGTGTCAATTGCTCTTAACTCTAGAACATTCTGGCAACTACGATTTCGCTGTCACCTTGCTTCTGGCAATTTATTGTCGGTTCGATTGTGTTCTATTATCCATCTTCGTCACACTGCCCTCCACCTAAGTCTGATCGTCCCGATTAGACATATTTGCGGTACCAAACACAAAGCTTTTATGTCCCCCATCTCGTCTTCTAAGCTGGTGTTAACTTCCGTCGCCGCCTTTCTCTTTTTGGAGTTAATTCCATCCCTTTTTCGGATACCCAGTTTCTGATACATCCCTTGACTTAAAGCTGACTCGAGATTCCATTCTTGATCAGAATGTAACTCCATTGGAACTCGTTACCCACTTGTTGATGAATGCGTCCTTCACTGGTTCAGTCTCTTGATTAGGAATTGTGTATAATTTTGGCCATTCCTTGAAATGGTCCTTGACTACCAAAACATGATTATTTCTTAATTTATTCGTGTGGAATGGACCATCTTCATCCCCGCCTATTTGCTCAACTGGTGCACCCGAATTGTACTGTTTCATCTGGGTATGACTCCTGGACCTTGATCCTTTAGCTACAATGCACTCAGCATATTTCGCAATCGTCTCCATAGCTGATTGACGACAACCAGTTCAATAAAACCTTTTCTTCAATTTCTCCAAGGTTTCCGTAGTTCTCAAGTGCCCTTCTTTTGGACCTTTGTACTGCATGTTACTTACTTCAGGAATTCTAACCTTTTGAACAACTATAAGTACTCGGGAGGTTTGCCCATTTTCGCTATTCCATAAGCGCTGCAAGCAGCCACACACCAACTCTGCCCAATATGCTTTTACGACTGAGCTTTCTAGATTTATTTCTCCACTCGTTGTACATTGGTTCAACTCCACTTCATGCATTACACTTTCCAATTCTGGTCCTTCTTGAAAAGAGTCATCCGTTTCAGGTTTTATTTTATCCTGTTCTTGCACCAATGAGGACAAATGTGCTGATATACACCCTGCTCTTCTGACTGCGAGGACACTTATGCTGGTATATACGCTTCCTGCTCTTCTAACTGTGAGATCCCTTGTACTGGTACACACGCTTCCTCCTCTTCCAACTCCGAGGGCACTTGTGCTGGTATACTTCCCTCCTGCTCTTCCAACTGTAAGGACACTTGCGCTGGTATACAAGCTCCTTGCTCTTCCGACTCCGAGGACACTTGTATTGGTATACACGCTTCTTGCTCTTCTGAATGTGAGGACCCTTTAACTGGTTCACACGATTCCTCCTCTTCCACCTGTGAGGACACCTGCGTTGACATACGCATGTCCAGCTCTTTCGACTTTGAGGACCCTTGTTCACACACTTCCTCCTCTTCCAACTGTGAGGACAACTGCGTTGGCATACGCACGTCCAGCTCTTTCGCTGCTGACAACTGTGCTGACAAGCGCTCGAAGAACGATTTCAGCGCAGCACAAATAACCTCTACTGAACATTGAGTCACTTCCTTCTCTTGTATCTTTATTGTCTCTGCCTCTAATTCCAATTGAAAGACATATTATTAATATTTTTTGCGTCCATGGCTCTTCGTAACCGCGACTGTAATTTGGACTTTGCTTCCTTTGTTGCCAAGCCACGTTTTTGCAGCTCCTTTTTCAGTTGTGGAATCTTCAGATCGTTAAGCTTGGCCATTTTCAATCTCTCTTTGGGAGTTTATTTGACAATCCCACTTCTGACACCAATTGTAGCGGATTTCTCGATAAATCGTGTACCTTGTAACTCAATATTGAGTTCGGTCACTGGATTGTTAAATAAACTGGATCTTTAATAAAACTTCGCCTCTAGAACATTCTGGCAACAACAAACATAGCAAGACAGTATCCAATGAAAACTCTGTAACCTTACATTTAGAGAAATTTTTTATCCTTTTATTGAACAAGCTATTCGTGCTTTTTGTTCCTCTTTATTTATTTTACTACGAAAAGTAATATATTAGACCATAAAAGCCTTAACTTTATTGTAATTAAATAACTTAAAACATTCAATTTGTTATTATTGTATTATTGTTGGATTTTGGAGTCCGATATTATGTATAAATATATGTACTTGTTACCTATGTATGTATTTTTGATTTAAATGAAATATAAAGATAAAAATACATTTGATAAATACATTAACTTTGATAGATAAATACAATTTTGTCAAAGTATTTGTATACATACACCATCTATGTTTAGTTTTTCTTCTTCTCCACATAACAAATACCAATAGCTACAAGTTTCTTTGATGGATGATAATTTATGGGAAAGTACGGGAATTCAACCATTATCAGATTCGTCGAATTGACATGTCCAATTGGGTTTTTTATTTGCTCCTACTCTACTGAATATTTTACATAACTAACAGCAATTACCCAGTGCCCAGTACTAGATATTACCAGATGTCCCTCAAGTTTGGCGTAGTCATATAGATGAATGGAAGCTCACCAAAAATTGTAGCCGAAAAAATGCATAAGATTTGTTAGAGCTTAAAATAATGCTCGTGCCACGCTCTTGATCCAATATTAAAAAAAAAAGTTAATGAATTGGTAACAGTCACAACGCAACATATTAACTGTTATAAATACATATGTAGAAATAAATGTAATATAATATAAACAATACAATTTGACAAGTATACAGTAAACCACATTATACAATAAACCAGCCGTTAGCAGTATGCTTCTTTGACAATATATACATGAACGGGTTTGTACTATAAAGAATTAAACACATAGACAAGGATGACATGATGCGAGACTCTCTCATTTTCGCTGATTTTTCTGTTCCATTTTAGTTCGACAGTGGCATGATTGGCAAATGTTATAAAAAAAAAAATGTGGGTTTTGACAGCTCTCTCTCGATTCAAAGAGTCTCGCATCATTTCATCCTTGACATAGACGACAAGCGACAGGCAGCATCTGTCAAAGATTAAAATACACATGTTCTTATGGATACAGTTTGCCAACAACAATGGGTAGCTGTAGCGTTGCCATTTATATGAGAAATGTAAACTTATTCTAAGCTCTAATAAATTAATTTTATTTTACCAATAGAATCATAAAACAGCAACAATATACCATTTCTAATAACAATTGATAATTTAAAACAAACTTATCGACCTATTTTTTTGTTCAAAACACTTAAATTTCATGAAGTGAACAATGCGTACAAAAACTGTTCGATATGCCGTTGCCGTCTTCAAAATGTTAAAGAAGCTGGCTTCAAGACGACTTTTACCGACCATAAATTTCGTTGTCGTGTCGTGTCATCGTCTTTGTGTTCACAGCATAAGTAGTTTTCTCTCATTAACCCATAGAGCGCTCCTTGTTCACAAAATCACAAACATTTTATTTATTTGCTTGTAATGTTAATCATAGAATTATAGATTTAAAATAAAACTCAACAATTTAGATAACACGAAAAATTTGGCATTTTTACGTATTTATTTATTTTTTTTTAAAATAATTTCACACTAAAACAACAGAAAAATGTTTACTTTGGATTAACACAAATTTCAACTATGAAGGAAATATCAAGCAATACAAACAAATAATTGTCAAATACGCATTTTTGCATTATAGTTTTTACTGTATACTGTGGAAAGGGTTAATGCGAGAAAACTTCTTATGTATACAAAGCCGTACATGAATACATTGCCACCCTACAAGAACCGTGATCTGACCGGTAATATGACAGTCACAGCTGAAAAAATATTGTCAGCGCGCAGAACAAAGTTTCGATCATTTTCTTACGAGCCTTGTGCAAAAACTGATGTAAACAAACGTATGTGTGTGAGTTTGCATCGCTCTTTAACACATGGGTATATGGAATTGCCTCACTATATATCTATACTGCTCACTCTCATGTATATTTCTGAGTCATTTCTGACCATAAATCCATCATAGCTGAAAATTATCAGTTATATCTTTAATAATCTTCAAATCTTCAAGTCTTTAATAAGTTCAAAACTTTTAATTCAAATTTGTTATAATAATATACATATAAATATATAAAAAGGAGTGCAACAAAAATATAATTAAAAAATAAATTATGAAAAGAAATTTTCACTTAATCCCATGCTTATTCCTCTCAAAAGCCCTGCTGTACGTGTTTCTCCAGTTCAAGAATATTTCGGCCAAAATAAAAATTAAAACTAACTAAAAATATAATTTAATTTGAAACTTAATAATAACTTACGTATAATATATTTGAAAACTCCTTTTTTATTTATTAATTTTTTTAACACAAAGGGTTATTGCATAGAAGCAACCAACACTTTAGGTTTATCGCACAGAATAACAGCTACATAGGTATTTCACAATTTCTCGGAACTCCTATGGAAATGTGTGTTGTCTCTTTTCGACGTATACAAATTTTGCTTTCGGAAAAATCCTAGACACTGACAGTAATTTTACTGTTCATTTGACTGTCAGAGGTGACAGTACTAAAGCATTCAGCTATTTCATTCTTACACATGTAAGCAATATAATTCGAAGATGTCTCTGTTTAACAATAACAGTGACGGTCAGTTGATAAGTAAACTGACACGACTGACAAAAAAAAAAGTGAGTGTATTGGTGAATCCATCAGCAGTTTCTTGTAGGGTAAATAAGCATACCGTCAACGCACAGTGGTTTCGCTTGTATGGGAGCCGCGGCTATAAATACTTTTAGATGAGATAATCGCTTTGAAATTTTCACCAAAATCTATAAAATATATGATAAATATATTATAAAAAAAATTGGGCACATCGTACGGCTACATCCTATAGCTCCCATAGTAACAGTCAGTAACGGATCGATCTATTTTTTATTATTTTAAATGAAACTGGGCGTGGTTTAACTAATAATAATAATACAATATAAAAGTAAAATACGCACTTTTTAGAATATTCGCATTGATTGGTGGTACTCAAAAATGTTGTGATACAGAAAAATAAACCAACAAAATTTATAAATTATAATTAGAAAAGAAACAACAAATGTTACAAATAATTTTCATATTGTCTCATCTATAGTTGACTTTAACAGCGTTGATTTGTGGTTATAAGCTAGTTTTCGTTGGCCAGTAATAAAGGGATCAGAGCTTAAAAGCAAGGTGTTCATTAAATCTGATTTTCTAAATTTAAAGCGACGCGTAAAGTTATCCGTGTATGTTGTATTGTGAACTTTTTTATATCTATAATACTTGAATGAAAAAGATGGCGTTATTTTATTGGAAATTATACGCATATATGCAAATTTGGGCATCTACACTTAACTTTTTTATTACCTTACGACATAAGCAAATACACTGAAAAAGAAATAAATGTGGGAATCGGGTGAGAATGTAACTTAAACTTTATGAACATAATAAAAACGCACATAAAATGTATAAAATACAGGGTAAACTAAATTATGGATTTAAGAATAACTACGACACAAGTTAGTTTTTGTTAATTTTGTAACATTTAACTTCAAAGTCCATTAAATAGAATTTAAATTCGGTAACGGATTAAATGGCCTGACCACTTTAACTTCGCTTTTGTTGTGAAATGTTCACTCTGCGTGCACTTAAAAAATGAACAAGTGAACACAACTTTAATACTATTTTTAGAAAAAAAGGATTTGCCATTAAGATGGACTTTTCACATTTTTTTAACATGCATTTTGCACATTTGCTTATAGGCTAAACCACTGTGCAACGGCTGGTTTACTCTAAACTGTGATTTATATAAGTTGTCACACAAATTTGTAGTACAAAATAAATTATATATTTTCTAAAGCTTATATTGTAAATACCATAAAAATTTATATATTAAAATTCTCCAGTGTACCTATTTCTAGAAATCACCACAACGATGCAAATTAATAAATAAATCCAAATAAATTTGCTACGGTATGATGTCGTCGGATTTAAATTGCGCATCACTCAGGCATTGAGCTTGTAGCTGCTTTCGTATAGCGCCCACTTGCGTTAGGGTATGAGAATTCTGAGTAATTATACACTTCTGTACGGCTGGCACCTACAATATTATAAGTAATAAAAAATTTGTTGAACATCTATTACATTCCCATATCTCCATATTATCGTATATAATTAAAACAATATCGTTCTATCTAAAGTTGGTACACCACCTCCCACTTCTGCTTAAGACAATCTATTTTCCGTTTTCTTTGTGTTGTGCCCATTTCGGGGTAATTTAGAATTTGCTTTCTCGTTATTTTTGGCATTTCTCGAAGCAATGGCATCGACAAATTATGTTCTTCGTTCAGCATAACATCACGCCACTTCACGTTTGAATCGATTGTTTGTATGCCATAATCGCGAGATTCGCTTTTCCCACGCTCTTTGTCTATCCGCCACCGGGCGACATCACCATAGTTTTTCAAGTATCGAGACAGATGATTATCCGTTCCGTGGCGGACACTGTCAATGCACGAACTTTCGTCTTCATCTAAATAAACATACTTTACTTCAATACTATCAAAATGAGGAACTTGTGGCTTCTCATCCCCCAAATTATTTTTAATATGATGGCATGATGAATCGTCTTCTTCAGCAACGGTACCAACCAACGAACTGCTGTAATTATCTTCAGCAATATTTGGGGCAGTACTATTTAAATTAAGGATGTGAAATGAATGCACTCCTTGCTTTAAATCTGTTTCTTCAACCTGTAATAAAGAATAATTGAATAAATAATAACTAACTAAAGCGTTTAAGAATAGAAACAAATAAAAGCTCTTTCTTTTATTTTCAAACTAGAGGACTCCGTTCATGCGTTCCTCTGGCTAAAGTATACATTAATTATAAACTATTCAATACTGCAAAATTGTATTTATGAATAAAAACGAAAACGTTAGTTTCGGTGTAAGAGTAAAACCGCGGATCACTTCCAAATTTATATATAGTTTTTAACTATAAACATTTTCAAATTCAGTTTAATTCAGCTCCATTTGTATTCTACATTATGACAGTGTCATTAAAATACATGGCAAGAGGACCACTTCTCCATTAAATTTTCCAGTCAAAACGGTTGCTACAATAATATTTCCTGTAATCTTTTTGATTACCAAACGTGTAATATTACCTCTGCGAAGTGGAAGGTGAAATTCTTTGATCCAAGCACAATAGTAATAGCCTTTGGTGGTAACCGGATAAATACTGAATGCGCAGAAGGAAAGAGTAAGGACCTGATGAAGAGAGTGACTCAAGCTTGTGACGCCACTATGCCACGTAAACGTGGCACTAATCAAAGACCTACGGTGCACTGGTGGAACTAGCACATCAGCGATCTTCGCCAAGAGTGTCATAGAAAAAGAAGATTATCTCAACGTGGCTACCGACGACCTGACTCGGCAGATCTGATCGCAGAGTACAAAAAAGCTCGTCGATCCCTAAACAAAGCCATCAAAGATAGTAAGAAGAACTGCTGGAAAGAGCTCATTACTGAGGTAGAAAAGGACTTGTGAGGAAGACCTTATAAGGTAGTCATGACACACTTGAAATACTAGGCAATTCCGTCCCCGACGTGTCCTCAACTCTTACAGAAAATCGTGGCTGCACTGTTTCCCCGACAGCCCGTCTTCAACTACGTGTTAGCACAGAACGAACTGGATGATATTCCACCTGTCACGAGAGAAGAACTGATGGAAGCTTGTAACCGCGTCGACAATAATAAAGCGCCTGGATTGGACGAAATCCCTAACATCGCCTTAAAGACATCCATAAAAGCAGCGCCAGCGCTATTCCTTGACGTCTACAACTCCTGCCTGAAAGAAGGGACTTTTCCTCGAAAGTGGATATAGCAAAGACTGGTGCTACTCCCCAAAGAAAAAAAAACCCCAGAAGAACCGTCATCTTACCGTCCACTTTGCATGTTAGACACAGCGGATAAAATATTCGAACATTCATTCATCAAAGAATTGAAGCAGTCGGTCGGTCGAGCCGCTTCTAGCAGAAAACCAGTATGGTTTCCGAAAAGGACGATCAACCCTGGACGCAATCAATCTGGCTGTTAACACGGCCAAGGAGGCAATCGCAGAAATCAGGTGGAAGGGTGGTACAAAGCTGTATTGCCTGGTGGCCGCCTTAGACATCAGAAATGCCTTCAACTCCGCCAACGGGGACTGCATGATGCAAGCTCTCCGAGAAAAAAAATTCCAGAATATCTGTGTAAAATAGTGGCCAGCTACTTCATAGATAGAGTCCTAAAATACGACACGAAGAATGGTCCAAAGGAGTACGATATTATCGGAGGCGTACCCCAGAGATCAGTACTTGGTCCACTTCTATGGAATATCATGTACAATGGCCTACTCAGACTGAAACTGCCAAGAAGCGTCAAACTCGTAGCATATGCGGACGATGTAGCCGTAGGGATCAACGCGAAACACCTTGACGAGATTCGCCATATGTTTGGCATCACCTTCGAGCGAGTTAACCGATCGATGGATACAGTGAACCTCCAACTGGCTAAACAGAAGACCGAGGCTGTGCTTATTACTAGCAGAAAAGTGGTGGATACAATCATGCTAAAAGTCGGAGACCAAGAAATCACATCACAACCTTATATCCGATATCTGGGAGTGATGATTGATGTCCGACTCAATTTCAAGCAACAAGTATGACCAACAAAGCATCAGCAGTTATAGCTACTTTAGTACGACTGATGCCTACTGTTAGGTGTCCAAAGCAGAATAGGAGATTACTACTGTCATCAGTAGTCACATCAGTACTTACTCATGGAATATCCATCTGGGCAGACGCGCTGACCACCTAAGATTCATGGCGAAAAGTTGGACCAGTATATCAACTGAGTGCCTTAAGAGTAGCCAGCGCGTTCCGCACAATATTTGAGGGGGCAGTATCCGTTATTTCCGGAACTCTGCCACTTAGGGTTCTTGCTGAGGAAAGACAGAACCTTTACCATCGAAGAAGGTCAACCACACTGAGCACTGATGAACTCGGGACAAGAAAATCGCACGTTGGCAACTACAGTAGGAAGCCGCAGGGAAGGGTAAATGGACATACCTGCAGCAGCATATTTTGCGGAGCATATTTTCTTTGAATGCCCGCGATTCAATCACCAACGAGAGGAACTGTAAACGATTTTAAATGGAATAATCCAACCAGAGACAATAGTAGAAACAATGCTGTCATCAGAAACTGCCTGGAACGCCATCAGCAGATTTGCAACAGAAGTCCTCATAGACTTGCGGTCCATCGAAAAAAGAAGAGCAAAACAACTAGAAGAAGATACAACAACTAGAAGAAAGAAGAAATAACATGTTAACTATCGGAAGGAAGAGCAGTAGCTAAATCCTCTCCCCACGAAGTAATGCCAAGCGGCGGTTCCGGGGAGAATATTAGGCCGGAAGAAAGGGGAGATTTTAGTCGGTATTAACATTAGCAAGTCACCAGCCTAATGTTCAAGTCCGACATACCCAGAGCGAAACACCTAAGCCTGGCATACGCTAACACCTCTCACACTGGTTGGAAGAAGCCGCATGCGTGCGACGATCAAGAGCTGCCACCTACTAACCCAAGGTGTTATGCGACTCCCATGCCCATTGCAAGATTTGCAGCCAGGAGGTAAATTCGCCTGTAGTCTAACGGAGCCTTCCAAACATCGGGCCGCATTGGGAAGTAACTGTGGCGGATTCTTGTTTCCCTAAGCGGAACAAGGCAACAACAACAGCGAACGAACACGGACAATGATAAAAAAACAAGCAACGGTGCAGGTAAGGGTGAATCAGGGACTAAACGCAAGTTCAGCTTTCGCCAGAGGAGCGAGCGTTGTTCGAGGAGCACGCCAAGGACGACGATGATGACATGCCCTCGTGCAATGACGCTCAGCAGGCGAACTCTACCACGGCCGGTGCGAAAAAAAGCGAACCCCACGGAGAGCAGGATCAGCTGCTCGGTTACAGAGGAGTCGCAACGGGCGTCCACCTGTGTGGCTCGCAAACGCAGAAGAAAGAGGGCAGGCAGACTACCCCCCTACCACCAACTGGGTGTCCTGGAGGACAGGATGATCCCAGGAGAAAAAGCATGAGCGGTGCCAGTCTGAAATGGTACCTAAGGCACATCCGAGACGCTGGCATATATCGCAGAACCATGGTGCACTGCAAAGGTGATCTTCATACCCAAAGTAGGAAGGAAAGACTACTCATTGGCGAAATCCTTCAGGTAAATCAGTTTTACTTCCTTCCTGCTTAAGAGTATGGAAAAGATCATAGACCACGAAATACGATCGAAGATGCTGAAGGCTTCACCGCTTCATGCGAAGCAGCATGCGTACAGAGCAGGCAGATCAACAAATACTGCACTGTATCAGCTAACCTTGGAGATCCAGAGTTCGTTAGATGGGGTTGAGGTGATGCTATGCGCCTTCCTTGACATCGAAGGTGCTTTTGACAATACATCTCACTAAAGCATGTCAAGAGCACTGGAGAAAGGGAGTGTGGCAGCACCAGTATGCTAACTAAAATTCATCTTGGCACAACAAAAGGTTGCCCACAGGGTGGAGTGCTATCCCCCCTACTTTGGAGCCTAGTTGTGGACGATCTCCTTGAGCAATGGAATCCGCTGTCAGGGATACATTGTTATCTTAGCTAGGGGTAAATTCGTAGACACACTCTGCGATATCGTACAGAGGGGACTGGGGCTGGCAAAAGGATGGTGTAGTGGGGTTGGCCTAAACATCAACCCCTCTAAAACTACAATCATTCCCTTCACTCGACAGAGGTCTCGGCCAGGCCTCAGAACTTTATCCCTTGACGGCAGAGTGTTAGAGATGCCCAGCACGGTCAAGTACCTGGGCCTTACCCTGAGCTAAGAAGTTTAAAGTTACCCTTGGCAGCAAGGCGGAATGGAATGATTCCTCGCTGGACCTGCTGCTAAGGGAAAGCACTATCAAGTGGTACGAAAACGGCGGAGGGGATCGGTGCAGGGGTCGCTGGGCCAAGCACCAAACTCTTCATTCCCATGGGAAGTTTTCTAAGCCGAGGTCTATGCTATAAGTCGGTGTGCTAGAACAGCTGAACAGCCTTTCAAACAACCACCGAGTGCACCTTATTTGGGTGCCAGGCCACAGGGTTATAGCCGGGAATGAACTGGCTGACGAGTTGGCCTGCTCTGCAGCCTCCACAAAAATGCTAGGACCAGAACCATGCGTAGCGGTTGGCCCACATACCATTAAAGAGATGCTCCTTAGGGAGGAAAGGCAGGCATGTTTGTATGGGAGTATAGAAAAGTGTTGGTTTTAGGCTTTTTCAGACATTTTTTTTTAATTTTTCTCTGCTTAAGAACCATTCTCGTACTTCAAGCAATATTCTAAAAATAAAGAATTAGCGAAATCGGTTCAGCTATTCTCGAGATTTGCGCTTAGCAACACATTCAGTGCATTTTTGTATTATAGATAGTATATTCGGTCATTCGATGCTATGGCTATGATATACCTACACATTAAATACTTCTACATATACAATAAACTATTTAATACAGTGAAAATATTATTTACAAATAAAGGCGATCACGTAATTGCCGGTATAAGAATCCAAGAAGTTTAATTTAGAAATTGATTCATACAAATAGTTGTCAAAGGAAAAAATAATTAATTTTTCTTTTTTTTTAAGAATAAACAATATATGCAAATTTTTTTTTTTAATTGTTTTAATTTTCAAAATTTGAGAGGACACAGTGTGCTTAATTTTACTAAAATCGGTTCAGGTGTTTAGGAGACAACTCGGGACAAAACGTGACCCGTAATTTGTATATATGTGCATATACAAATGTTTACAAAAGCCAAACAAATGCATTCTCACCTCTCTATTAGACCGCGTATCATTCGTATGTATTCGGTCTGTATTCTGGCCCGTTGCGATTTCATTCAGACAGATATTACATAAATTGCATCTACAACTCATGCAAACGTTAAGTTTACGATGACATGCTCGGCAAACAGCTTTTTTTGCAACGCAATTACGACAAAGTACGTATATGCGTTCACATTTATGACAAACTAATACAAAACTGTTTGTATATTTTTCCATGTCACTTTCATCAATCTGAAATTTTTCACTAGATCTACAATCCGCCTTGACTGTTTCATCTGTTAAACTGTCAGTACTTGAACTCGGTTTATCACAATAAATGACATTGTCTTTAACCTTTGGTTGAACTGCTCCGCATTTTATTTGATTTGTATAAACTCGTTCTTGGCAGTTTAGACAACACCTTTCATAGCTCCTTAACGGTCCATCACACTTCGAGCAAATTTTTTCGCTCAAGTGAAAACATTCTTTTTCAGCCATATTGTTATAATGACGGCTGTCTTGTCGTGCGGAATTACTAAAGTATTGATAAACTTTATTTTTGATTACATTCCCTCTCTCATAGCCTTTTCTATTTTTTAAATTAGCATTGCCAATGGCTGCTGGGATTTCTCCTTTCTCATGTTTTTTTTTGCTTAGCATATTAGCATCATTTTCTAACTTAGCAAGGAGTTGAGCTCTCATTAGCCGATTTTGTTCCGTATTCTTTTTAATCTTGTTGAGCATGGAATAAAAAGTAATACGAACTGATTGCAACTACCAAGTGCATCAATTAATAATTTGTATACCTTTTCAGTGAGAATGTTTTCCTTCGCTAATTTTGTCTCCAAATTAATTGCATTAAGTTGCTCTTGTAAACTCCTTTAAACAAAATAATATGCAATTATAAACAGTGTATGAATGTGATGTAAATATCAGTTAACAAAACACCTTGATCAACTTAATGTATTCATGAGGATGTCCGTTACTACCCAAATTGAAAATTGAAATTGATTTTTGCAGACTCACCTTATTTTTCAGTTTTTGATCTGTTTTTTATATCCCAAGCAAAAAAAACCTATGACTTTGAACAGATTTTCTAACACAAATTTTAGCGCTTTACAAAATACTTTTTTGTCATGAAAAAAATTGCTATAAAAGTTATACGCAGTTAAAGTTATGCGTCAAATGTATTGAGCTGCAAGTGCCTTTTAAAATCTGTGTAAGACACATTAAAAACTAAACTTGGGAAACAACGGGCACCCCAGTACACATAAGATGCAGGATTTTTAAAAAATTGATAAGAATTGAGAATTGATAAAATAATAAGAATATGAATACTTATATTTTTTATACTTTTTGTTTTGTAATTTGCATAGATTCCAAATTCTACAAATGCATCTTTAAAAGTGCTTGTTAAAAATACCGGAATTACTACATATAACCTTGTTAAAGCTTCATCCTCCATACGTTCCTTTTCTCGTAAAAGTTGAACGGTACGCCGTTTTTCTTCAATTTGTTCCATTAATTCTTGTTGATACTCCTTTTTCCGTTTTGTTTCAAGCTATAATTTTTTTTTTAAGTTTTAATGTTGTAGATTAAATAAATAAAAATATAATCAAATATGTTATTATTATTATTAATACTTCAAGAACAGAGAAGAAGAGTGGAGATATGCTTAAAATAAAGGAAAGTGGACTCATCTAAACAAAGACCCATATGGGGTTTTCATTAGAGAAGTTATCGTATTTCCAACTTGGAAATTTGGAATAGTACATTTTATATATAAAAAGTTTTAGAATATAGTTTCATAGTATATAAGGAAATGGACTGAGGGGTCATAATCCGATCGGATTGACGGACTATTTAATTACTACATACCTATATATCACTATTATTATGCTGTACTTTATTTCGATTATTGGTCTATTCAAAAGTAAGAATATTTCAGTAACTAAAAACACATACACACCTCTACATGTTCATTACGGTCGATGTAAATCTCTTCATTTGAAGATAACACTGTATGACTTAAATCCCGAAGCAATTTGTGACGAGTTGTATTAGGTCGTGAATTTATATATGCCGTAGGTTGATAGTTAGGATTCGTTACTATAATTTCTAAATCAGTCTTGTAGTTAGATAGTGTTGGAGTTTTCAAAGGCAAATTGGCAGCAGGTCCGGAACGAGTTTTATTCAAAGATGGGTCCAGGTGATTACTTGGAATGAAGACTGGCGTAACAACACGTGTTTGTTTCTGAGATGTTTGTAACATCTCCTTAATTTTTTTAAAAAAAGAAAGTACAATATACGTATATATAGATGTATCTTGAGATAAATACATTATATTTTTATGAAACTAGCAAGATCGGGCCACGCGGTGCTGTGGCTATGATATACATAAATACTATTATAATAAACTATTCAATACAGTGAACTTATTTACGAATAAAGGCGAAAACGTTATTGCAAGAATAAAAATCCAAGGGATTATACTTAATAAGTTTAATTTTCGAAAATTATTCATACAAATATTTGTCAATTGAAAAAAATAATGAATGAGAAATATAAATTTTTAACTATGAATTGTTTCACTTTTAATATAATTGAGATATTAACTATCCTACCATTTAAGTTGAATCAAACTGGTCACAGTGTGGTAAATTTTACTAAAACCGGTTCACTAGTTTAGGGGATAACCCCGGAGAAAACGTGATACGTAATTTTTATATACATACACTGTGTTGGAAAAAATAATAGGGACAAAGGGAGATGTTTCAAATTTTTAATTATATGTATAAACGATATGCACTAAAAAAATTCAAATATTATCGTTCAATTAGATAATTAATTAAGATTTCAGTAGTTATTAAAGGTTTATTTGAGTTTACAAAGTGAAGACGGAAACATTTTGTATTTCAGCCTGGAAATAAAAAATAGGGACAAACATTAATTCATTTTTTGTTTTGTTATTTTATTTAATTATTACTTTTCTTCCATTCACATATATCTTGTTGATACACCTTTAGCTGACAAGGTTAGTGCAAGTCGTGGCCGGTATTGAATACCATGCTTCTTGGGTTTTTCTCCATAATTCGTGCTTATTTTTCCATTTTTGTCCACCAACTGTTTTCTTCTGCACTTCCCATAGATGTTCTATAGGATTGAGATCTGGCGACTGGGAGGGCCATTCCATAACGTCAACTTTATTACGCTGAAACCACGATTTTACCACTTTCGAACAATATTTCGGGTCGTTGTCATGCATAAACTCCCATTTTAGTGGCATGTGCTCCTCCGCATATAGCAACATTACAGTATTAAGGATGTTGAGAGAATCTGTTGAACACATTTCGTCTTGTATCCAATAAATCGCCCCAACTCCAGCCGCCAAAAAAATTCCCATAACATTATTGAGCCGCCTCCGTGTTTAAATGTTTTGCGTGTATCTCTGGGGTCAAATTCCGCATTTCGAGGTCATCGGATCTAAATAAATTAACTTTTGTTTCATCCGACCACAGGTTATTCCAATATCCACGAAGCATGTGTCTCTGAGCAAATTTAATTCTCTTTTTTACATTTTGTTTGCTTAAAAACGGAACTTTTCTTGCACTTATTCCAATTAGACCAGCTTCCCAAAATCAGCATTCCATTATGTCCGCTATTTCACAAATAGTTTTTGCCGATTTTCTTAATTTAATAATGGTTTTCTTTTCGTTCTTTATAAAAATATTTATTTGTTATGTAATATAGTTAATTTCAACAAAACAATAAATATGCTCTTAATTTCAGAAAGTTTCGTTGGAATCTTTACAATTTTTCTGTGCAAACTAGTAAATAACTAAATTTGTCTCTATCTTTTTTTCAAGCCCTTACGTAGCACATGCACCTAAAATCATAATAACTTTTTGTCGCAATGCAAAGACTATTACAGTATAACTGATGTCTAATTAAAGTACTGTTTGATTTGCTTTTAATGTCCCTATTATTTTTCCAATACTGTAAATACATATATACATACATATGTACATACATTAGAATGGCCCAAAACAAAACTTTTAAATTTTTTCTTTAGATACCGTGAAAATATCGTCCGAAATTACGAAAAAAAATGTTAGTAAATTTTGAGGCCTTCTTGGCGCAGTTTGATTTTCCATATAAACAACACAGGAACATTTTCATATATATATTTTAATGTTTAACGCATTTGAACAAATTATTATACAGTGAAAATGAAAATTTATAAACTTTTGTTTGGCCCACCCTAATATATACAGTGTGTTAAAAAAATAACGGCTCGAAGTGTAGGTATCGTGTTTTGAGAAAAATATTATAATTATAGAAAATACGTTGTTTTTTTAGCTGACGTTAATTCAATTCTTGCTCAAATCTCCCGCGTTGTCTGTTATAGCCTGATGACAACTTGCAAATAATTTTACGCATATTCCACAGGAAACGATCTCCAGGTATGTTGGAGTAGCCGAATGACATCTTTTGTTGACGTTAATTGTTTTCTTGATATTTGGCATTTAAGCCGACAATTCTCTATTGGATTAGCGTCTGGTGACTGTGATGACCCATCTAAAGTAACAATATGGTTTTCTTATTTCCATTTGAATACAGAGTCTGCTCTTATGTTTGGAATCATTGTCTTCTTGCAGTATGTTTGCATTTAAACATTTCAGCTAACCCTTTTTATACAATTTTATCATTCTAACGGCGTTCAGGTTTTCTGTAAAGCACCTCCAAACCCCAAATCCATAAGCAAAGAAACATTCATAAACATGCACCTTTTGAGGGTGCTTAAGACTCCTTTGAATAAATGTTTGTCCTTTTCTTAGCCAAATACGTCACAGTACTGCTGTAATGTCAGGTCTCTGAAGTCTGTCGTATTGTATTTAGAGACACATATATCTAATCCCTTTATAGCTTGATGACAACTTGCCCTTAGACTGAACAGTGGTTTCTTCTTAAACAAGAGAACAATCACTTTGTCCTCACTTTTAGATGTCACTCCCTCTTCCTGGCTTGTCATCTTCGTTTCTAGTTTTTATATAATGATCTGACCACCTCTTCACAAATGTACAACTTGTATTTAAATAGTTTGCAGTTCTTTTAGTAGTCTATTTGGGACCTTTAGGATGCTTCGTTAGAAATGCTGCTTCAAAAGTTTCTTGACACATTAAGAAAATCGAAAAAAACTGACCGAACTGTACGTGTGAATGGTCGCATTTGAACACGTGTTAATTTGCAAAAAAAAAAAAAAAAAATTAAAAACAGTTTTCCGTAAATTGATCGCGATAAGAAAAATAGTAATTTTTTGAACGAACTGTATAACATATACATATAAATTTGTTTGTTATAATACATTTTTTTATACTTAATTACTTGATGTTTTATAAAATTTTGTTGATTTTCGCGCTGCTGATTTCGCAAAGTTTCTTGTCGTTTCTGATACTCGTTCGTATATCCAGGAAAGTATGAGTAAAATGAATCGGAAACCCATTGATCCATTTCGTCCTATAAAATAAATGTATTATTTATTAGCTAAGTAAGTGCAAAGAACGCATAGAAAATACACAGTACTTAACCATTACTAGAAAACTAGAGTGCATGTTGTAAGTTGTCCTTTTTTTAAACGCAACAAATTCTTCATACCAATTTGTAAGAAACATACAACGTTTTTAGTGAGGTAGATAACAAACGATTGTCATGGCATTATATATGTATATGGTATACATATGTATGTATTCCAAAAAAGGTTAGAGCTTTACAAGTCAATCGAGTATACGAAAAACAATGTTCTTTCAACTTCAAATTTTTCAATTTTTTTATGGTATATACACTGGCGGCAGAAATAATAGGAACAACGATTTTTCTTTGCTTATATTTGTAACGTACCAACATTTAGTCATATTAAATATCACGTTTTTGGATTAGTCCATGATATTTGATATTTCCTTGATACTTTACCTTTCTTTTATAGTTTTACCATAATTTTCCATTCAAAAAATTTTGCGGCTTATTTTTTATTTGTCATCTTATCATTTTCAAATTATAAACCCAAGATTTCTTTTAAATTATTTATCATTAATGTATATATAAAAATAACAAAACTTTGTTCACATGTTTTGATTCGAAATTTTACTTTTTGAAATTTACGGTGAGGTGTAAACTTAAACAAAATAGCATTTACGGCGTAAATTTTAAAAGTTCGAATGATCAATGTACAAAACCTTACTCCAAAAGGTTTGTAACGTGAGAGTTTTAATTTGAATCTCATTTTATTTGTTCATTGTTCTTCCTCCGCGCTCTCCCAAAAACTGTCATTCCGATGCTTTATACGAAATCATATGGGAAACAATTAATTTTTTCATTTGTTTTGATTCTCCTTCTTCATAATATGAAACGTGAAGATATTAAATTGTTTTTTTCAAAAATACGAATTCGTTGTTTCTAATTTTTGCGTGTTACAAATACTGAAATAATGCCGAAAGCCAGCTGTACATTGTGTCGAAAATCGGTTAAAAAGTTTAATATAAATAAATAAATTTGAAATTTAATTCGAAAAAACCAATAAAATGCATTATCATGCATTTTCAAAATCTAATTTCTTAACAACGTGTATGTTGGATACATACATATGTATTTGAAATAATTCATTGCATACTTCAGATACCAAGGTATGGGTCTTTTACAACTGGTTTGATGCATTAGTATTTGGTGTACCCATATTTTGTATGTATTTTTGTATACATTGTAATTTATGTGTTTTGTTCGATAGGCAATGATTTTCACATTTTTATGAGCCAATAATAAACTCAAATATTTGTATATGAGCCGTCCGAGTAAAAAAGTCTGCTCTTTAAAAAAGGAAATCGCAGGAAAATAAGAGCAGAAGAAAGTTCGGTTTCATAAAATTTTTATTTTTAGGTGTGCAGTGATTTAATAAACTAAATTCTACTCTCATAACATGTTTGCATTACACTCCTTCAAAAGATATGGTATGTATGTAGATTTGATCAGTGGCTCACAAAATAGACGTTTGATACCTAAACAGCTATCTTACTATTGTATTTAACCTTTTTTGCGTTACTATGGTGTGGTTCTTACGAAACCTATCAAGATGATTCTTAAAAATTTGTATATACCTAGTAGTAGTTATTTACCAATACAAGATAGTCCAAGTAGGCAGTACATTAATTAATTTTCGTTTGCATATTTATTCCAGTGAATACATAAGTGATTGTTCATTCTACAGTAGTTGGCCTTAAATTAGTACTGTGTTTTAATTTAAAAATTTTTTAATTTGTTTAATTTTCATCTAATATGACCAGTCTCATCAAATCTAAGTTTTTGAGCCATTGCATAGCTTCTATCCCGGGATTTGAGCGTGGGAACTGAATCCGTAACGGAAATAAACCTAACACGATCAAAGTATGCGCAAGATGTTTGCATACTTTAGGCGTATCTCAAGCGGAACAAATGAATTGAAGAGACAGCAGGGTGATTCAAATAATATTAATATTTGAGATAAACGTTTTTTAATGCCAAATAAAAATATGGAATTTAATAAAAATAAATTATTCAATATTTGGAGTCATAATATTAGTAACATTATTATTAATTTGGTAAGTAGCTACCCCACCTTTTGGAACAGTATCTCGTTTGACTAAAACAATACAATTGAAATAAGGTATTTCAATCGGATTATCATAGTAAAAAATTTTCACTTATCTTGGCTGGCGATTTCAACATCCTCTTCGCTGATAAAATATCAGAGCGGTTGATAACTTTTTTTTCGGAAAAATTGCACTTGAAAATGAATAACGATCCACAAGAATCCCCAACAAAATATGAGACCACCATTGACGCGGTATTTTCAAGATATTTACAGAATATCAGGTTTCAAACTTATGTTTCTTATTTCAGTTATCATTAACCTATAGTTTCAATGATTAAAGTTCCGGAATAACCTACATGTATTGTAAGATAATAAAAATATTTTTAACAATATTAACTTCTCATTTATTCAATAAAAGAAAAAAATGTGTTTTCTTATCGATCACCACGCTCAAAAAGTTTAACTTGAATTAATATCAAAGAAAAAACTTGAATTAATATCAATAAAAAAAAAGTCTGCATAAAAAATAAATAAATAATTATAATTAGATAAGTTGACAAAAAATACTTTGCAATAGCTTTTTCGCGGCAGTTCCCGAGTGTCACACGTACTTTTTTTTAACTAAAAAAGGAAATAGCTAAGGGCCAGCACGGACTGCAACACGAGGGGTAAGTCTCTTCACGAATTTATTATTAATAGCAAAAGTATAATATTAAAAAGGTGGGTTGTGAACCCACATTCGTCACTATTACACGAAAAGTGATTCTTGAGATCACTTTGGGTAACGTGCTTATGACTTAACTGATCTCACAATGGAGGGTGTCACTATAAAGCATTGCAGACTTCGATAGGACTTGAATTATCGAAACTGCAAAGGCTTGCCTGCATTTGCATCATGCTGAAACTCTCATAGTAATCAATCAAACAGCAAAAAAAACTATGCTACACAAGACAGCAGAAGAATATGGAAAAGGGAAGGTAATATTGTCTCAACAAATGAAGAACTTAGGTGAAGAGACATCACTGGCCCTTTCTCCCAAAAAAGAAGTTTAACGTTACTCTCGGCAGTAAGAGGGAATAGAGTAATTCCAAGTTTGACCTAATACTGACGGTGAGCACTATTCAGTGGTACACTCACGGCTCGAAAATATCGGAAGGCGTCACTGGACCACGTACCAAACTGTCACGAATCATAAAGGGGTAGCTAGGATCGAACTTACCCGATCTGCCCCTATTTGTAGGATGGGGAGACCGGAACCTAGCATCGCGGTGGGTTCCAATACCATAAAGTAGCTGCTCCACAAGGAGAATAGTGGGCAGAGAAAGATATTGGCATCAAAATATAGGGTGGTTAAAACCTCACAAGGTTCAAAAGTATTATAAATCTCCCCAGCGACGAATTGTGTCATTTTATACCCTTAAATTTGGTAAAAATGGGTTCGGTTTTTTGGTTATGCATACAATTTTTACCATTTATGATTTGAACAAAATGTCAGATTTGCCAAATGGCCATCATGGCTCCGTTTGCATATCTCCACCCGTTTACGTCAATTTTCGATGAATCGGTGCATCATTTCGGCTGGAATTTAGGCTATAGTGCGCTGAATATTATCTGAGATCCTCGAGCGTTGTTGGTTGATTGCCGTAAACTTTTGATTTAACATACCGTCAGAGAAAATAATTTACTTAAATTCTGAATCATGATCTTGGCGAGAAATTAACGAGTTGCCAAACTTTGCACGGAATGTGTTTATGTTTAGACATGAAACATAAGGCCGTCTTGTTGGAAATAGAGACAGTCCGCGTAGATTTAATCAAATTTCTGGAAAAAAGTCGGTCAACATCTATTGATGGTAACGGCATTTTTTGCCTCACTTCGAAACAAATTTTGGGGATGCAATCCACACGAGGATTTGACTTACCCCAATAGCGACAATTTTATTTTTTGACGAAACCATTAAGCCCTCCATCTGAAACGACCATGTTTTGCGCGAAGAGCTCTTACAATAGCTACCGGAGAACGTGAATTTGCGTAAAAATTTGGTAGACGAATAGTAATCACATCGCCTCAATAGCGCCCAGCAGGATTCTGAAATTTAACAGAGTGCTTGGCATTTGTGAGTCCGATAATTAATAAGCATCCACACAAAATTTAAAAAAAAAATATTTTTTGTTATTTCCCAAGTTACTATAAAGGAGTCCTCTACTGCTGCAGTTATTGTGGTTTTCACAGTGGTTGCAAAAAAAATATTATTAATTTGTAGGGTATTGCCTACACAATGACCTCAGATGTGTCATAAATAATCAAGATTTCGCTAAGGTATTTTGTAAAGAGAAAATACGGATAGAAAGGAAACTGCAACTGAACTCAATAGCTACAGCGTCACTAAAGTAACCTTTCCTATTATAAAGTAAAAGTACCCTTTCTTTTTATGGTTTCAATAATCTGATATGCTCCACTCCACGCATACCACAATTTTCCAAAAATGTCGCATAAATTATATTATCTCTATTTAAATGAGATAAGCCTCCCCTACACATACACGCCAGTCTACTCGGCAAGAACTGGCGCACCCTAGTATAACCCACTACAATACACCACACTCATACATCACCACACGGGACAACTCAACATACCACAGCATCGCGCCCTTCAGCAAACAAATAGGATGGTCTCCGCAGCAGATACACCACATTCGAAATAATTCCGATCTCTTTGCGCAACGTAAATGTATGAAATCGCTATCTCCGCTACCAACCGTCAAAACTTTCTGAGTTTAAAATCGTAGTATTAATTTTTATCAAAAAAGTGTTAAACCAATAAAAAACTTGTGAAACATTCAATAAAAAAAAATAAAGAATATTTCAATTTAAACCTTAAAAAGGCGTTTGTGAAAGAAACGGGAAGTAATAATGTCAATGTTGAGTGCTAACATTATAGCATAATTATTCATGGTCCTTCGAGCCGGATTGAGAGGCACTATGGAGTGAAAAAACATTTAAAAAAAAATAAAAAATTTAGTTACATATACACAGTGCGGTGACCAAATACGAACCAAACAAAATAAACATAAACATACATACCTATATAACTTATCGAAAAGGTTGAAGTGCTGTGACAAAAATAAGTGCGGTGAAAATAACAAATACATAAATATACAGTGCAAAATTTGCTAAACATCTTAAACAAATAAAAAACAACACAATCGGGCGCGAAACCAAAAGACAAAAGCAATTAACGGGCGCGAAACTTAAAAACACAGTATACACAATAACATAAATAAAAACAAAGCAAACGGGCGCAAATTTATTCACAAAAATACAAACAACAAACACGCATAAGGAGCTAGCCAGCTGGATGCCGAAGAGGACAGACACTGGGACAAACGCACAAGCACGTATACTTGTATATACAGATCAAAGTGAGCGTATTTATTTCACTTATTATTTTATATACTAATATAAAAAAAGATTACCAAACTGGTGTAGATCACGGTAAAAATCGAAATACCGCTGACATTAAAATCAGTTTGGTACAATATATATATCCAAATAAATATTATGTAAATAATTGATGTATGCCTATAAGCTTACCTTTGTGTTTTCAAACACACATATTTCACAAACACAAAAAACAAAAACAGAATTCAAGTATTTACTTGCAATATTTTCCGGCAATACCCCTTATTTTTAACAAAAACAGTAAGCAGGATTGCCTAAAATAAGTAAGCAAAGGCACAAACATATAACAAAAATTTAAAAACAAAGAAAGAGAAACAATATAAATACAAACGACATATTAATATATTTTCAAAAACCAAGTACATATTTACATCCATATATGTGCATGCGGAGAATACCTGCACATTATCAATTCCTTTTTCGCGCTCTCTTTCTATTGCAAAATATAGAAGCCCAGTTTATACATACATACGGCATACAACCTATATTTTTATACCATACTCAACATTGGGTAATATTAATTTATTAAAATTTTAAACATTCACTAAAAAGTGATTTTCAAATTGCGAATGAATAAACAAAGTAAAATAAAATTTCCTTAATTTTATTTTTTATTAAAACGCAAACAAAAAAGAAACCAAACAAACTCTTAAAAAAAAATATATATATAAATACATAAAATATTAACAAGAACTAAAGTACATACGCACACTATTCAAGCAAAACCTCTTGTTAAAACACAAGCAAGCAGGATTGCGAACCACACAAAAACGCATTGATCTCTCTAACGAGCTCTCAATTGCACACAAACAAAAATAATATTTAAATATACACATATTAAAACATATACAATTATAGTTGTACATATTTTCAAAGTCCACATTGGCATACACCCCGCAATACTCCTTGTAACAAACAAGCAGGATTGCGTACGTAAAAAACTAAAAGCACATTGATCTCTTCAACGAGCTCTCAATTGCATTAGAAAGTATACATACATACGCACAACCAATTGATCTCTTCAACGAGCTCTCAATTTTACGAGCACATAAATATATACTAACAAGTCCGTTTATTAGGGTGTACCTAAATACATCAATATAAGGACATAAAAAGTATTATTGAATTAAAAGTGCGATTTTTAATAATTAAATAAATTAAAGCAATACATTCAAAATAAAACCACAACAAATTCATATTGCTAGCAAATACAGTTTACACTGAGAAAATTTTAATATATTTTAACAAATATTTTAACATACAAAAAAAAAATGATGAATGTGGATAAAATTCAAATTACACCTGCAGAAGCTACACGCGCAAGACAGGTTACCACAAAGCAAACAAAAGGCAAAAATATTTGTGCCACCAAATTCATTTCTGAGAGTGACAGATTAGCACGATACTGCACTCGATTTTCATCTTCACCGATTCAAGACATCTCTGAATCGTTATTGGAAATAAAAAAACAAAATATTGACAATTTTTGGACTCGTCTCCAAACGGCTCATGACGCCATTGTAGATTATGATAATTCAGATCTACCACACGATTTTAAATCTTCGACTTACGCACTATACGAAAACTGCTTAGACCAGTACGAAAGCTATGATTTCTGATCAATCAAAGCTAATAAAAGCGATTTCACCTACTCCACATCCGAGAGTAGAGCTGCCACAAATTCTAAGTCAAGAGGCAAGTTCAGGCATCCATCTCGAGGTGTCCGCGTGTGACACAGAAATATTTTATGGAGGTTATGAAGAATGGCCGTCCTTCCGGGACATGTTCACTGCCGTTTACATCAACCATCCAAAATTATCAAAAGCGCAAAAATTGTATCACCTCCGATACAAAACTAAAGGTCAAGCAGGCGCAATAGTAAAACAGTTCGCACTAAATGACGACAATTTTAATTTGGCTTGGGAAGCTCTAAAATCCAGATATCAAAATGAAAGAATATTGGTCGATAACCAAGTAACGACACTATTAAACTTGCCTAAGATTCAAAAAGAAACCAGTGAAGAGTTTATAAGTCTACAATCCACTGTTTCAAACTGTTTGTCGGTTTTATCGACACAAAATATTCCCACAGACAGCTGGGACCCTATACTGGTAAACATATGCACTGCCGCATTACCAGAAAAATCGTTACTTTTATGGGAGCAATGGCTCTCATCACGAAAGAAATGCCCCACGTGGCAAAGACTTTCTAACTACCCAGTACGAAATCGCTGAACGGGTAGATAAAAAACTAATTAAAACAAAAATTGTACAACACGACCTAAAAAGAAGCTTCAATAGACCCCAAGCTAGTAGCAAAAACAAATTAAACAGAAGCTTCTACAAATCTCAATCGTTTCACATTCGAACAGAACAATCATGCGTCATGCGAACTATGCACAAGAGGGCATAAACTACAATCATGCGAGAAGTTTAAAAACTTAAAAGTTGACGAACGAAATAATTTTGTCAGATCAAAAAGAATTTGTACAAATTGCTTGTCACATGCGCATAAGTATAAAAATTGCAAAAGCAAATTCAATTGCTTATATTGTCACAAAAGACACCACTCAATGCTTCATTACAGCAAATTTCCCAGCTCACCCCAAAAGAGCGCATATATTAGTATAAAAAGAACCACGGGTTTAGTTTCAACTACAAATCCCGAAAACCACAATACCGAAAATTGCCAAATGACATCATGCTGCTCAAAGGCACAAAACACTCAAACGCTACACAGCGAAATACAAAATAGGGTATTACTACCCACAGCAGTCGTCTCCATCGAACACCGAGGAGAGCTGTTTAAACTTAGAGCCTTAATAGACCAAGGATCACAACGATCTTTCATAGCGTCTAGGGCTCAAAATAGCCTACAACTGCCAACAAAACAAGCCAATTTTGAAATTACCATTACCCTAATTTCCCCCCAAGCGGATAAGCACATACAAGCAGAAGCTATAGTCTTACCGCAACTTACAAATATGCTTCCAAGCTATCACATAAATAGCAAGCATTGGCAAAAGGTTTCACGCCTAAAGCTAGCAGATCCCAACTGCAACACTCCCGCTCAAATAGACCTTCTATTAGGCAGCGATCTCATACCACAGATAATACTCGAAGGTATTGAGAAAATTTCAAGCACACTATTGGCACAAAATACTATTTTCGGGTGGATCCTAAGTGGACTAGTTGCAGAACCAGTTTCCACAACAACAACTCAAGTTGACGAATACTCTAAAGAATACCTTCATTCACAATTAAGGAAACTTCGGGAGTTAGAAAAACGCCCCCTGATATCAATTACAACCCCAGAAGATCAGTATTGTAAAGACTTCTACAAAGCCACAACTACTCGATCAAATAATGGCCGGTACGTCGTACGACTACCACCAAAGCCACAATCTTCCAACACTCTACAAATTGGCACAAAAAACCATGTCAGAGTTTCTTCTGACAACCCCAGTGTTATAAACACATATATCTATAATTCAACCAAATCATCAAGATATATTACTAAGTATTCGAAAAGAAAATTTGTTGTACACTAATTTCCTTAAATTTGAAAAGGGCAGTACAACATAAAAATACAGGGGATCCAATGGTATGCGATATCTGATCAGCTTTCATATCCTACTGAATCAATATCCGCATTATCCGCAATAACATTTTTGACCCCGCAGGATGGCTTTCGCCAATTATGATACAAGCGAAAATCCTAATTCTTCTTCACTTAGAAAAATGGTCACAATCCTCAAACAATCTTAACGATATCCGAATCTACCGATTCTTGGCCACAATCGCCCACTTCCATACATAATATCGTCCGCAACATACGAGTAATCGTCATAGAATGTTCAAAAATCGACACTTCTCTTACTATAGTGCCTCATAGTTGCCTAAATTTTCATAATCAAATACAATTCAAAATTAAAGTTAAGGGATCACCATATTTACAATGTGATACAGTGTCGCACCCAGACTTACAAAAAGCAAAGGTCGCACTTATCGCAACTATCTAAGCGCTCATCAAACGGGTAGTTTATGGGAAACACTTGTTAAAGTTGTAAGTCTCACTTCAAAAAAGTGAGCGAAAATCACAAATCTCACTCTCGCAAGATCCCTCTTCAAAGGTTTGAAAGGAGCGCCCATTCTGGCCATATCTGAGCCAGGCGTGGAGTCGCCGATAATAAAGAGATTGCAAATATTTGCTGATAATACAGAAAAGGCAAATCATAAACAATTCGCATAAAAAATCGATAAAAGAAAAAAAAACGTAAATACAATCACTACTTATTGTATTGCCAACTATAAAACCAAAAAATTGTCAGAATATAGTTGCGTATCTCAAGTCTATACCATAATACAAAACGTAAGCAAAACCACTTGTTCTTGTTAAGTTGATTAAAACCAAAATTGCTTCTCACAGCTAATATTCGCGCACTCGGCTACTCCAGCAACAGTAAGCCGAAATACATTCAACAGCACAGATGTATTCATTATCAATACGTGTAATACTAGGCAAAATATTCGCCTAGGGGGCCCAGGATGTTTAAATGAGATAAGCCTCCCCTACACATACACGCCACTCTACTCGGCAAGAACTGGCGCACCCTAGTATAACCCACTACAATACACCACACTCATACATCACCACACGGGACAACTCAACACACCACAGCATCGCGCCCTTCAGCAAACAAATAGGATGGTCTCCGCAGCAGATACACCTCATTCGAAGTTATAGCGATCCTGCGCGCACTTCATTCTCTTATCGTCTACGGGCCTGAGCGCCACATCAACATTTTTCGTTAGCACACCGCACCGCGGTAGCAACACATTCGTTTTCGTCTACGGGACTGAACGTCACATCATCATTCGCATATATACCTGATTCGACAAGGTAGGGATCTTACGCGCAACTGTTCGTTGACAACTGTTGGACACCGATATCTCCTGATTTTGATCGCCATCATCCGAAAGTCGTTTCGCGTTTAAACTTGTGGTTTAACCGAAATGGTCAAAATACTAAGTTCAACGGAAACTTTTATTTTTAAAATTTGAATAGAGTGGGAAAGGTATGTGCTTCCCGATAAATTTGTTAAGCAAATAATCAATCTCCAGCATTTTGAATTCAATCCTCTTCCGATACAATAAATACGCTCTAAAACCTAAATTAGTTGACTTAGTACTTTTGACAGGGTGTTTCATTCCATTTGCAGATAAAGTAGAATTTTTAATGCCTTTCTGTGTGGTGTTACTTTATTGATAAGCAATTTAATTACAACCTTGCTGACTCGATAATATGCTTCAAAGCTTGTTACAATTTAAAAAGTTAAGTAACTATTACCAGTAGTTCAACTATTAACAGTGCATTAGCTACTTCAAACGGATTTAAGTTTTCCCTTAAATGACTTCCTCTAATTCTTTGTAACGCGAAGCCATTATTTCGCAATACTTTCAAGAAAGCAACGTATATTACACTCACGTTAACTCACGAAATTTAAAATTTTTGCGGGTTTGCGGAGTTGAAAGTTGTTTTATTTATGATTTTTAGCTTTTGCCATCGTCGCGAAAAGATGCTTGTAGGCAACGCATGTTCGGGGAGTACGCGTAAAATTTGTATAGAAAGTGTTATAAATATGTGTAAAAAAAGCATATTTATTAGTCAAGAAAGTGATGAAAAAATAGTGAAAGAAAATGAGTGAGTACTCTATATACATACTGGCTAAATGACCGTTCAATATAAGACACTGTCACATCAGATTCACCACATCCACATCACCACACCTGCTTACCATACATTCCACATCATTACACCATGCACCAATACGCACACAAATACAACATCTCCACGACCACACCACCATTAAAACATCAACAGATATATAAGGGACTAAAAAAAAAGGATACCACACGCTTTTTAGCATTCGATTCGCTTACGATCACATCTTTTTCGGTTGGAGCACCCGCCTAGATTCACTTCGTTTTTTTTCCTTGTTCAACTGATTTTACGAACGGTGAGGGAAATTAAAATTAATTTATTAGTTACTTATTTATGGTCCTTCGAGCCCTAGTGGACGGCACTATGGGTTATTAAACAAAAAAACAAAAGTATTAAAATAATAACGTGAACAAAAAATAATTAAGTGAACAAAAAATATTGTGCCACAAACAATGAACAAAAAGTAAAAAACAACCCAAAACAGTGCATTTATTTGAAAAAAAAAACGGGTGAAGTGTCAAAGTTGTGGTGCCAAAAAGTGAACAAAAAACAAAACCAAAACGGTGCATTTATTGAAACAATAAAAACAAAGAGTGTACCATATAAAGACAAGTATATACATATATATGCATACATTAGACATAAAAGTGAAAAAGCGGCAAAGCAGAATGTGCCAAAACATATAAAACCAAAAGTAATTAAACATAAAAACAAACGGGCGCGAAACCCAAAAATATACAAAAAAAAAACAAGAAAACCGAATAATAATCAAAAATGGGCGCGAGATTAAAAACAAATATATATATACAGCAGCAAAAACGCAGGGAGGGAGCTGCACAACAGGGATCGGAACAGCTGGCGTTAAGGAAAAAAGGGAAAACCAAAACCTCAAAAAAACCACATATACATTCTCCCCAAAACCCTCTTAAGGCGAGACAAAGTAAGTTTTTATTAATTATATATTGTATGTATGTTTGTAAATCCTATATGCTGTTAAAACTAGAAAAATCCGTTTTAACTGGTTGAAAACACGGGTACATGAAACGTTGACGGAAAATATAAAAAAAAAGACGGAATTAAAAAATTTGATTATTATATACTTATATTTTTCCTAACGTTAACGGAATATTCCCAAAAACCGTAAAATAAAAAAATAAAAAATTCGGGTGAATATACTTATATACTTATACAATGCTCATATTTACATATATATGTATATATTATATTAACAAATTATTATATAAAAAATAAAACTTCAAGTATTTACTTGCAAAAAATTTCCGGCAGTACCCCTTAGGCTTAATAAAGCAATAAGCTAAAGGCACAATAACAATTAAAGCTAGAATCAACAGCAAAAAGGCAAAAATACAAACATACATATATATACTTTCAATCGGCAAACAATATGCAAATTGCATTTACCGATAGATCTTATAACTAAACATTCATTTATATTTTTACATATATAATTATATCCGAACATATTAACATAAGCGCAGTCGGTATGTATACGGCGCCTGCGTATTATAATTTTTTTTTTCTCCACACTCTTCTCTCATGCCAAAAAATATCACGCGTGCACAGTCATACATATACACACTTGTACATACGGCATACGATCTGCCTATGCTCCTATACCCCATATACAGTGGGTATAATTACATATTTTTATTTCATTTAATCATTTAAAAAACGGTTATTTTGAAACTAATTAAACGGTGCGGTTAAATCATAGCAACAAATAAATAAGTTATTCCATAAAAAAAAAAATTGCTAAAAGAAAGCTAAAAACAATAATATACAACGTACTCAAATAAAAATCTCTTCAAAGTCCATTTTGGCATATATCCCGCAATACCCCTTGTTCTTTGGCAAACAAAAACAAGCAGGATTGCGCAATAACATTTTAGCACAATAATTCGTGTATACCTAGGTACAAAGTGCATTGATCTTTTTAACGAGCTCTCAATTGCACAAGTACATAAATACATACCTACAAGTCCACGTATTAGGGTGTACCTATATACCCCTACATAAGGACATAAAAAATATTAATAAATAAAAAGTGCGGGTTAGTAACTAAATTTCACACAAGCGGAACATATTTAAGAAAAAATATTTAAATATATAAATAAAAATAAATAAATAAATAAAAAAATATCGCAAGTGAACACGAACGGTACGAACTAAATACCCGAATTTTTGCAACTTATCAAATTAAAAACTCTTATTATCTTAAAAGAGTTCAGTTACTAATACGAGTCTATACGAAGATTAAAAACGTCATTTTTTTATATTTTATTTTACTAGTTTTATTCAAAAAAAAATATATATTTTCTCAAAAGAGGTTTCAGGTTATTTTAAATGAGCTCAGACTCAAAAGAATCAAAAATATCTCAATTGTTAAAAGTACCAAGATAAATTAAATTCATTGCTGAGAGTGGCAGTTTAATACGATACTGTACTCGATTTTCATATTCGCCGATGCAGGACCATTTTGAATCGGTATTAGAAATCAAAAAGGAAAATTTTGATAATTTCTGGACACGTCTCCAAGCTGCATATGACGCAATAATAGAATCTGACGACTCAGATCTCCCTAAAAATTTTAAATCCTCAGCTTACGCCATGTACGAAAACTGCTTAGACCAGTTTGAAGAAACAAATGCAATGATTTCGGATCAATTAAAATTAATTAAAGCAATTGCACCAACTCCACAACCGAGAGTAGAGCTGCCACAAATTCAATGTCAAGAGTCAAATTCAGGCATTCATCTCAAGATGCCCACATGTGACACAGAAATTTTTCATTGGAAGATATATTTACAGCCGTTTACATAAACCACCCAAAATTATCAAATGCACAAAAATTGTATCACCTCCGATACAAAACGAAAGGTCAAGCAGGTATAATAGTAAAACAGTTCGCACTAAATGACGATAATTTTAATTTAGCTAGGGAAGCTCTGAAATCTAGATGTGAAAATGAAATAATATTGGTCGACAAGCAAGTAACGATACTAATGAACTTGCCTAAGATTCAAAAGGAAACAAGTGAAGAGTTTATAAAACTGCAATCCACTGTTTCCAATTGCTTGTCGGTTCTATCGACACAAAATATTCCCACAGACAGCTGGGACCCAATACTGGTAAATATATGCACCGCCGCTTCACCAGAAAAATCGTTCCATTTGTGGGAGCAATCGCTCTAAAAACAAGTAAGGAAGGGCTAAGTTCGGATGTAAACGAACATTTTATACGCTCGCAAAGTCAAATGGTATACTCGTTTGATATTTCTTTGTGGATTGGCTGATATTATATTTTCGGTAGAAGGCCAACTGGTTGTAGTCCGATTTCGCCCATTTTCGCACTGTAACATAGAAATTTGAAAATAACGTTATGTACCGAATTCTGAAATTGGATAAGCAGATCTCAAGATATTGATTTTCACCTAAAAGTGGGCTGTGCCACGCCCACAGTCTAATTTTGAACGCGGTTCCTATAAAGTCATCTCATACCATCTCAGAGATAAAATTTAATGTCTCTGACGTGCTTAGTGCTTGATTTATCGCGCTTTGAGTAGTTTTTAACAGTACCGTTATATGGAGAGTGGGCGGAGTTGCCACCCGTATTTAACTATTTTCACACTGTGGGTAGAGGTTCTAAAAAAATTTGCTTCCAGTGAATTTTGTTATTATAGCATTAGCGGTTTAGGAGATATGCACATTAAACCTATTAGAGGCGAAACCACGCCCACTTTAAAAAAAAAAATTTTAACTGCAGATGGCCCTCCGTAATGTGATCCTGTGTACCAAATAACAGTCTTATATCTTATTGCGGAGCTTAGTTATGGCAATTTATTTGTGTTTGATTAATGGCGTTTTGTGGGCGTGGCAGTGGTCCGATTACGCCCATCTGCAATACCAACCGTCTCACGGTACCAAGAAACATGACTACCAAGTTTCATAAAGATATCTCAATTTTTACTCAAGTTGCTGTAACTTGCACGGACGGACAGACGGACGGACGGACAGACAGTCACCCGGATTTCAACTCGTCTCTTCATCCTGATCATTTATATATAATATATAACCCTATATCTAACTCGATTAGTTTTAGGTGATACAAACAACCTATAGGTGTACAAAACTATTATACTCTGTAGCAACAGGTTGCGAGAGTATAAAAATATAGCAAATTAAATTAAAAACTCTTATTATCTTAAAAGAGTTTAGTTACTCATACGAGTCTATACGAAGATTAAAAACGTAATTTTTTTATATTTTATTTCACTAGTTTTATTAAAAAAAAAAATATTATTTTCTCATCTCGAAAAAAATGCCCAACGTGGCAACAGATGAAAGAATTCTTAATAACCCAATACAAAATCGCAGAAAGGGTAGATAAAAAAAATGGTCAGAACGAAAACCGTTCACCACGACCTAAATATAAGCTTCCACAGACCCCAAGCCGAAGCAACAACAATTTAAATAGAAGCTTCTTCAGAAATCAAACGTTCACATACGAACAGTATAAACAAACGTCATGCGAACTGTGCACAGGAGGGCATAAGCTCAAATCTTGCGTGAAATTCAAAAAATTAAATATTGTCGATACGAAAAATTTTGTAAGAACAAAAAAACTTTGCACAAACTGCTTGTCACGTGCGCATACACTAAAAGAGTGTGAAAGCAAATTCAATTGCGTATATTGCCACAAAAGACATCATTCAATGTTACATATCACAAATTTTTCCAGCTCACCTCAAATTAATGTTAAAAGGGCTACGGGATTAATTGCAACAGTAAATCCCGAAAATCGCCAAGAAGCACCATGCTGCTCAAAGGCATTAAATCGCAAACGCTACACAACGAAAACCAACGTAGGCTACTACTACCTACAGCAGTCATCTCCATCGAACACCGAGAACTATTTAAGCTTAGAGCCTTAATAGACCAAGGATCACAACGATCATTTATAGCGTCTAGGGCACAAAATAGGTTACAACTGCCAGCAAAACTAGCCAACTTTTAAATCACGGGAATGGGCGGAAGAGTAGTCCAAAACTCAAACAAAATCTGCCCCATTACCCTAATTTTCCCCAAAAGCGGATAAGCGCATTAAAGCAGAAGCTATTGTCTTACCGCAACTAATAAATATGTTTCACACCTAAGGCTACCAGATCCTAACTGCAATGCTCCTGCTCAAATAGATCATCTATTAGGCACCGATCTCATACCACAGATAATACTCGAAGATATCGAGAAAATTTCATATACACTTCTGGCACAAAATACTATTTTTGGTTGGATCCTAAGTCGACTAGTTACGGAACCAGTTACCACCAGGACCCCTCAAGTCGAGAAAATCTCAAATGAATACCTTAATTCACAATTAAAGAAATTTTGGGAGTTAGAAGAGCTCCCCCCATATCAATCACAACCCCTAAAGATCAGTATTGTGAAAATTTTTACAAAGCCACAACTACTACTTGTAGATCAGATAATGGTCGGTACGTCGTACGACTACCATTAAAACAACAATTTCCTAACACACTCGCCTTAGATCACTCTCGCACAACAGTTCTTGAGTATGGAAAAAAACTTACTTAAAAAAGGAGAGCTTAAGCCATAATACGATGGCGTGTTAGAAGAATACCTCCATTTAGACCACATGGAGGAAGTAAGCGCAGGCGAAAAAATCGTAAACGGCAAATACTACTCATTTTACTTGCCTCATCATGCAGTAGTAAAGCCAGATAAAAAAACGACTAAAGTCAGAGTGGACTTCAATGCCTCAAGATCCACTAGCTCAGGAAATTCCCTAAATGATATTCTATTTACGGGACCCCCACTCCAACCAGATTTAATTCTCTTCATATTAAATTGGCGTATATTCAAACACGTATTCAATGGGGACGTTGAGAAAACGTATCGACAAATAGTCGTACATAAAGACTATCAGGATTTTCAGCGAATTACTTTCGAAAATCCCCCAATAGTCCCCTACGCGACTATAACGTCAACTGCACTCCATATTTGGCGAACACTTCACGAATTGGCAAAAAACACAAAGTCAGAATTTCCTCTGGGAACAGAAGTGTTAAAATCTCAAACGTATATAGACGATAACTTGTCTGGAAGTCACAGTCTTTCACAAGCAGACGAGTCACTAGCACAAGTGACACAAGCCCTCAAAACCGCAGGGTTTTCATTAAAAAAGATAACGGCGAACCATCCTAATATCTTAAAGGACATACCAAAAAAATTTTTTGGACACTAATTTCCTAAAATTCGAAACGGAAAGTACAACAAAAACTCTGGGGATACAATGGAATGCGATATCTGACAAGTTTCATATACTACAGAGTCAAAATCAGCATTATCCGCCATAACAAAACGCCAAATTCTATCCTCTGTGGCAAAACTTTTCGACCCCGCAGGAGGACTTTCGCCAATTATGATACAAGCCAAAATCCTAATACAAGAATAATGGTTAGATGGAACCGACTGGGATGAACAAGTTAAACCACTTCGTTTAGAAAAGTGGTTCCAGTTTGCGAGCAATCTAAATGATATCTCACAGATACAAATCCCTCGATGGGTAAATTATGCCCCAGAGCCCAAAGTCGAACTACACGGCTTCTGTGACGCCTCTGAAAAGGCATATTGCGCCACTATATACGTACGCACACAGCAAAAGTAGCTCCTTTAAAAACAATAAGTCTACCACGACTTGAACTGTGTTGAGCGCTACTACTAGCCAAACTAGTATCCAGGGTGCGAATGCATTTATACATGGCAAAATACAAACTATATCTGTGGTCCGATTCGGAAATTGTACTAGCCTGGCTAGAAAAACCACCATATGCATGGAAGACGTATATTTCCAATCGTCTCAAATACTTTACCTAGTAGGATCAGCCACTTGGCGACACGTAGCCAGTGCCGACAATCCAGCTGATCTAGGTACAAGAGGTTGTAAATCCCTACACCTTGAGGTTTGTACTAATTTGATGAAGGAGGCTTTCCGTGCGGCATTTGCTCGCTTCGTTGGAAGACGCGGCTTTCATCGAAGATAATAAGCGACAATGGTAAAACATTTATCGGCACTCACAAAGCCACCGAAAAACAGTTTGTGGAGTTTATCAAACAAGTCTCACCTGGGATTGTACAAAAGTACGCGCCCCAAGGCATTAATTTGCAATTCATCCCCCCAAGCGCTTCTCATTTGGGTGGTTTATGGGAATCAGCTGTAAAAAGCTTCAAAGTCCACTTCACAAAGGTAGCTGGAAATTACAAATTCAATTACGAAGAATTCACGCCATTATTAAATCGAATTGAAGCCGTTCTGAATTCACGGCCTCTCACAATCCTCTCGCAAGATCCCTCCAATTTCACAGTCTTAACTCCAGGGCACTTTCTCAAAGGAACACGCATTCTGGCCATACCTAAGCTAGGCGTGGAGTCGCTGTCCTTATTAAATCGATGGGAAAGAATTAAAATTCTCCATCACGATTTCAGCCGCCGATGGAAAGAAAAATACATAAAGGATCTCCATAAACGGTACCATTGGAAGACTCCTGAACAAGCACCAAAACTTGGAGATGGTGTCATCATCCATGATAATTGTCTACCGCCTACCGTAACCCTTCAACAGCACCTGCAACTACACCGGTAGCAGCACCAGCTCCTCGTGGTGGCACGCGGCCACCACCGACGCTATCATCACAGCCTTCAGAGGCACATCGTATACGACTTATGTACATATGTCGGCGCCCACACCGCCTGCAACATTGTGGGATTCTTAGAGGTATGCTACTGTTGCAACGACAGCAAGTTGCCCAGGCACACGGGCCGCACAACAAGGCCTCAACCCTCAACTCGTACGGTACACCCGCGAAATGGAACATCAATACAGCGTCGACAGCCTAGACCGCAACCACGTCGTTCCACGGGTCTTAGCAGCGTTGTGGCAACTCTACAACAGCTGCAGAGACTACTAGGCTAATCATTTGCCTAGGGGGCCCGGCATGGCTAAATGACCACTAAATCCCCCCTCACCATAAGACACTGTCACACCACATTCACCACATCCACATCACCACACCTACTTAAAATACATTCCACATCACTACACTATGCACCAACACGCACACAAATACAACATCACCACGATAACACCACCATGAAAACATCAACAGATATATAAAGGACTAAAAAAAAAGGATCCCGCACGCTCTTTAGCATTCGATTCGCTTACGATCCCTTTTTTTTCGGTTCGAGCACCATATATAAGGGACTAAAAAAAAGGATCTCGCACGCTTTTTAGCATTCGATTTTCGCTTACGATCACTTTTTTCGAGCACTAGCCTAAATTCACTTCTTTTTTTTTCCTTGTTCAACTGATTACGAACGGTGAGTGAAATTAAAATTAATTATTAGTTACTTATTTACATACTTTTTATTATTATCACAAATGCAGGCAAATTTCGATGATCAAAATCTTAATATCGTTCTTTTTTTCAAATATTTTGGTTAAATAACCATAAAGTGCTATTTAGCACAATTTTATACAAGAATCTTATCTGTAATGTTTCCTATTTAAATAGCAAATCCATTTTAATTTTTTTTAATAAGTTAACCGGTTCAGCATCTACCTTCTTAGTTTTCTTGTGTCTAAGAGTTAACGGAGAATTCATATAGTTTTTTATTTAGATGTCTTAAATAGCCATAGGATTGGAGCTAATTAGACTCTTCATGTTGTTTTATGGTTTTAGGCATGTTTTTGAAAGAAATATTGAAAATTGCGGCCCAGGATTTATTTGAGACACTTCCAAACATAATTCAAAGGTGCGTTCGAAAACACAAGTAACATTCAATGTTTTGGTTCTTTTATAATACTATTAAACAATTGTAATTGTTTTTAACCTACTTTTTAGCAATCAAACCCCACTTGGCTAATTCAGATTTTCTTTATACTATAAGTGTGACTGAAAATAGGTGACGTTGAATGTTATAATTTTTGGCGTCCCGAAAAACCCCGAGAAATTCAAATAGCCCCACCTTACGAAATTGTTTTGGCGTGTAATTACACTATTTATACCTAATTATTTATACCTATTATATTGTATATACCTAGCTATTTTCGTTTTATAGCTAAAAAAAAGAGCTAAAACGAAGTTGTGAACGTCAAAGGGCATATTATCAGCGTCAAAAAGATTTGAAGAAAAATGAAAAAAAATTAAATAAAAAACGAAACAGTACCAAAATCAAATGGTAAACGTCAAAGGAAATTTCGTCAACGTAATGCAGAAAAATCTTACGTGGATATGTAATTTGATTTAATAATAATATTTAATATTTAAAAACAAATTGTAACGTATTCCTCAATATTATTTCACAGGAAAAGAGAAAAATAGGACAGTAATGAAGAGAATGTCGTGCAATGTAGGGCTGTTGAAAATATAGAAAATGTAACATTACAAGAAAATCAATTTCACAGCCAACAACATCAAATTTATGACCAACGTAATGAATACATTACTCCCGAAGTTATTCTACACAGAAACACAGGAATTCCTGGCGATGGTAATTGTCTATTCCACTCGCTCATAAGTGTTTTGCAACTTCAAATTGAGACTTGTGACTTGAGAAATCAGTTACGCGATTCACCCTATTTAAACTCCTGCCACAATCTGCAAAAAGTATATAACATTCTATCAAGCACTAATGATTATGGAGATTTGGATTGTTCGTACTTATTTTCAAAAATGTACAATCAAAACTTTGGTGTACATTATTGTTTTTACAACATAACTACAAAGAATCAAGACACTATCTTTTGTCATTTTAAAGCGAATGATACACAAAACTGGATTCATCTTCATCTTCGTGATCAACACTTCACACCTTTTTATGAAGTATCAGATTTATTGGAGACAATACAGCGTCCCAAAATAAAGCCCATGTTGACGCCAATTATATTATATTCAGTTATTGCGTGACAATTATGATGAAGATCCTACAAATTGACATTGATAGACGATAAGATCAAATAAGTGAAAATATCATGGATGTTATTGCTGATGGTACTATTCCAGTTTACAGAAATTATCGTAAACACAGCACAAGTCATATTGATTTTTATATAGACTTTACGAGTAATTCATTTGGTCATTCTTGTATTATTTGCGACAGACTATGGTGGAAAAGAGACTTGAAAATGTCGACCAGTAAACATGAAAATATTTTGAAAACAATACTGAAGGTAATCCTAATTATATAGTTTTTATACACTGAACGGGGTATATTAAGTTTGCCACGAAGTTTGTAACACCCCGAAGGAAACGTCGGAGACCCTATAAAATATTTATATAAATGATCAGCATGATGAGCTGAGTTGATTTAGCCATGTCCGTCTGTCCGTCCGTCCGTCTGTATATATCTAAACTAGTCCCCCAGTTTTTAAGCTATCGGTCTGAAATTTTGTACCTGTCCCTTTTTCACTAAGAAGCTGCTCATTTGTCGGAACGGTATGATATCGGACCACTATAGCATATAGCTGCCATACAAACTGAACAATCGGAAGCAAGTCTTTGTACGGGAAAATTTTCTATTTGACGTAATATCTTCACGAAATTTGACATGAGCTATTTTCTAAGGTAACAATGGAATTCCCGAAGAAATTGATCGGAATCAAGTGCTTGTATAGAAAACTCTTTCATTTGACGAGGTATCTTCACTAAATTTGGCATAGAATATTATTTAAAGCAATAGTGCAAGCTCCGAAGAAATTGTATAGATCGGATAACTATAACATATAGCTGCTTTTTCATTTCCGGTTCACGAAATTAGATCTGAATCAATTTATTGTAAGGAACCTTTGTATCTATGAAGGGTATTATAGCCTCGGTGCAACCGAATTTAACGTTTTTTCTTGTTTTTTAGTTATTCACTTTATACTCTTTTTTCTATATCTTGAGAATACGAATTTGTGTTTTTTTTAGAATTACACATCTGGTGAAATTGTTTAAATCTACTCTACGTGTTATACATTTTTGGAAAAGGAAAAAATTCTCAAGTCAACATAAAATGGTTTTGTATATCCGAAAATTGCATCACATTTACCAACCTTAAACCTTACCGATCAACGATTGATTTCACCCAGAATACCGTTCATGAAAATTCATAGATTGAGACATGTTAATAGTCAGTACGGTATGTATGGCCAGATAATTAATGTTCCTGTCGAAGTTAGTACAATGGTGAAACAATTGCCAAGAAAAATTTGCAGACTTCAATTCAAGAACCATTTCAAATTTTTTTTACGGGAGCAGCTGGTACGGGAATATCATTCGTTATCAAACTGATTATGGAAAATTACAACAGGTTCACTGATAATGATGGTTACTGCAATGCTTATATTACATGTGCTTCAACCGGCAAAGCTGCCGTGGCTATTGATGATACAACTATTCACAAAGCTCTCAAAATTTCTCTTTCAAAACTTTTGCCTCTGTCATCTGAAAAGTTGCAACTGTATAGATCTCTCCTCAGATCAGAGTACTGATCATTAATGAAATTAGCATGGTTAGTGCAGAACTTCTACATAAAATTGATAACCGTCTAAAACAAATAACAGGAAAAAACACAGATTTCGGAGGTATAGATGTTATTTTGATCGGAGATTTACGGCAATTGCCAACAGTAAGATCGACACTAATTTACAAGAATTATCAAAACAAGCATGATTGGGCTGCATTTATGGAGAAAATTAAAATTCTATCAACTTACCACAGTAATGAGACAAGCTAATGTTGCATTTTTCCAAGTTTTGACAAAAATAGGTAATGGAGATGTACTAGATGAGCATGAGTTTTAACTTATTGAATCGAGATTTTTCAAAACAGAGGATGTTGCTACATTATGTCCTGATGAGTTCGTTTATTTTTCAAAAATGAAAAGTTGCCGCCTATAACAATTTGATTTTGAGCCAATGTGAAAATGTATTCTTTCAACGTCCGTAGACGTTATTATTGGCGCTAAAAGTACTGAACAAGAAGCTAATTTTAGGGTTAAATTACATAAAAAATCTGTTATTGACACTGAAGGAGTGCCTTATCACATTACTTTTGTTGTTGGAAAGCATTATGTTATTACAACCAACATCGACGTTACTGATGGTTTATGCAATGGTGCTGTGGGGAAATTGGTACATCTAGAATTTTATGAAAGTAACACATTGATTAGAGTTTGGCTGGAATTTTGTGGTTCAGATAAAGTGGGTAGAAAAAAAAGCAAAAAGCAGCCGCTTTAGCAGTGCAAAATAGAGTCAGAAATCTCGCTGCTCCCATTGAATTACGAACAGCAAATATTTCATTAACATCGGATAGAAAATGTATAGCCAAACGCAAACATTTTCCAATAACTTCAGTCCTTGCTCTAACTATACATAAGTCGCAAAGTGGAACTTTTGACGAAATAGTATATGAGTATAGTAAAGCACATTCTCAGGAACTCGTTTATGTTGCGCTCTCTCGGGTGGCTAACATTGAAAAATTGTGTATCACGACAAAAACGATAATTCTACATTCAAGTTTTATCATAATCGAAGGAAAGCTGCATCGACTGCATCTTTGTTGCAAGAATTACAAAAAATGTCTTTAAATAGTGTTCGGACGATAGCTCAAAGTGTCTTAGATTTCATTAGTAATAGTAATGGCATTTCAACAATGACTTTTAATTGCCAAAGTCTAAATAGTCACAAATACGTTTTACAAGATTCAGTTACGAGACAAACAAATGTGTTACTTCTTACCGAAACTACCTAATTTCAATTGTATTGTTCAATTCAAACGAGATACTGTTCCAAAAGGTGGGGTAGCTATTTATCAAAATAATAATAATGTTACCAATATTATGACTCCGGATATTGAAATAAATATTGCACACGTTTGCGATGTTAATGGTAGGTGCTCATTTGTAAGATATTTGTGCGTGCTTATGCAAACTTAGAAATGCCATGGTAGCAATTTACACATCTCTGGATCCGAAATTGTACGAGGTAGAGCATTTTATTCATCGCATTTTACTGGAGTACACTGAAGAAGCATCGAAAATACTTGGTACAAATGATAATAAATTTCCACTTATATTGGCTGGCGATTTCAACATCAACTTCGCTGATAAAAAAAATCAGAGCGGTTGACCACTTTTCTTTCGGAAAAATTTAATTTGAAAATGAATAATGATCCACATGAATCCACAAAAAAATATGGGACCACTATTGACGCGGTATTTTCCAGATATTTAGAGGATATCCAGTCTCAAACTTATGTTTCTTATTTCAGTTACCATAAACCTATAGTGTCAATGATAAAAGTTCCTGAATAACCTACATGTATTGTAAGATAATAAAAATATTTTAAACAATATTAACTTCTCATTTAATCAATGAAAGAAAAAATAAATTTTTTTCTTATCGGTCACCACGCTCAAAAAGTGTAACTTGAATTAATATCAAAGTAAAAGCTTGAAATAATATCAAAGACAAAAAAATACCACATAAACAATAAATAAATAATTATAATATAATTGCATAAGTTGATAAAAAAATGCTATGCAATAGCTTTACCGCGGCAGTTCCCGAGTGCCACACGTACTTTTTTTAATATATTATATATAATATTTATCATAAATATAATTAATAATATCTTTAGGTTTACAGAACATCTTAATTGAAATCAATAGGTTTGTCAAAACATAAAGCTTGCTGGAATAGAGGTCTTGTAAAGTTCATGCTCAATCTGAACACATGTTAATAAAATAAAAACATACTCGTTACTTCGACAATCTCCACCGAAAGGTGATCGTTATAGTAACATCAAATAAAATTCGTCTTTAATCGATTTACATTCACCTTGCGCTTGGCTCAGGAAATAAATTATAATAAAGCAATTCTAAAAATCACTATTGAGAGATTATCTTGCTATTGCAAAATTGCACTAAATGCAAAAAATCCTATATTAAAATACGCCCGTGCATGAGTAGACCCCATGGCAGAAATAGAAATATCATCTAAATGTATTTATGTGTGTACAGATTGGTTGAAACGTTTCTGCTCTCATCAAGAAATAGCACTAATAGCTCCAACCTTTTTTTCTCAAGTAAATACATCTCTCGTGAGAACACATGCAGAGTAAAAAGTCATTCTGTCATTTAATTCTTTGTTTACAAGCCATTTGAAGTTGACATGTCAGAGCATTTTTTTAATAAGGAAACAATTTAGTATCGCCCAGTGATTAGATTTTTTGTTTTGAATGGTTTAAAAGCAAAGGAAATTTAGGAATAATTGTTAGAAATGTATAAGGTCAGCTTCAAAATACACCGTTGAATTTTGGACTAGTGAATTTAAACGTGGTCGTAATAGGCTTGAAACCGATCACCGCCCACTCCCCATATAACGGTACTGTTAAAAACTACTAAAAGCGCAATAAATCAAGCACCAAACACGCCAGGGACATAAAATTTTATCTCTGGAATGGCATGAATTGACTTTACCAGAATCGTGTTCCAAATTATACAATTGGCGTGGCACCGCGGACTTTGAAATGAAATTATGTAAATAACATTCTTCTTATATTTATATGTTATAGTGTGAAAATGGGCGAAATCGGATTACAACCACGCTTATTTCCCATGTAACATCATTTTAAATTTCATCTGATTCTTTCACTTTCCCTATCCAAATCAAGCAACAATGATTGTATTGGGGTAAAACTTTGCGCTAATAATGCGTTTAAAGTGTGCCGCCTTGTGACTAAAAATTGTCTAATTCAAACTAAAACTGTTCAAGCCCCACTGAATATGTGGACCCCAGTGCCTATAGTTAACTTTTTACCGAAAATATCGGTCAATGTGAAGGATATATCTTTCATATAATTAAAACAAAAAATTTATGAAACCTTCGATAATAATGTTTTGTGTCAAAAATGGGTTGATTCGGATCAATACTCCCTTTAATATACAATTTTGCCAACACCTTAAGTAATTTCCCGGCTTTGATCCTTGCAAGTTGCGAGAGTATAAAATGTTCGGTTACACCAAAACTTAGAAGTTCCTGTTGTTAATGTATTTTTGAATTAGTTTCTTATAGTATATTGCTCACTTCAGCCCCCCATAATTTTCTACTATTCCGACGTGTTCTGTTTCCTTCTTGTGGTAGTTCGCTATCCATTTATACGTTTCCTGTTCGGTTTTATTTATAAAAATATTTTTTAGCTTTATTCGCTTATATTGTGGTAAACAGAATATATTTAATAATAACGTCGTTGAGCCCGTGTCTAGTGAACACCTAATTTTATCCTTGTCTATAGTGAGTTCTATTATCGGTAGACATGTCGATGGGTCTATCGGCACTGGTGCGGTGTAATCATTGTGTCTCATTTGTCTGGATAGACGATCGGGTTGCCTATATTGACTGGAGAAGCGATCATGTTGTGCCGAATTATGATAATTTTGTCTGTATTGTCCTAAGAAACGATCCAATTGTCCTAAATTATAATTGCTTTGTCTGTATTGTCCAGAAAAACGGTCTTGTTGTCCTGAATTATAGTGCTTTTGTGTGTATTGTCCAGAAGAATGGTCCTGTTGTCCTGAATTATAGTAGTGTTGGCTGTGTTGCCCTTTGGATTGATCTTGACGCCGTGAAGTTCTGAAATACTGCCTAAATTGTATTGAGGTACATGACTGTCTATTGTAGCTATTATCGTATCGTGGATAAACCTGATTCTTCGAGTGTATAATAGGCTTCCCTCAGATTATTTATATTCCTACTACAACTCTATGTGGGGTCTATGCCGTTCAAAAGTGTTTTTAAAATTAGTGATCCGCTGACGCTAAGAGAAAACTCTGGTCCAATTTATACTTATTATATAATCTATCTAATTTAGACTTTAAACTATTGTAGTAATTACTCACACTAGTATGTTTTACCCGAATGGCTTGGTTATAAAGGCAATGGTACGTTTCTTTAACTCCGTTTTTGATTAGTTCAGTTTTAATTTCATTCTATGTTGCAGAGGGACCCAGTGTCCTGCTGACTTGAAGCGCTGCTTCCTAAATTTTGAGCCAGATGTGTCTCTCGAAATTAACTGCTTAAATGTCGAGTTATCGTTGAATAGAGGAAGAATAATTTCAACTCCTCTCAAGAAGGATGAGAGATCATATTCCTTGTTGATGCCACATTACGGTTTTATTCTTATGGCTTCCTTTATTAGCTCTGTTGCTGGGACTTGGTTGGCCATTTTGTTTTTTGTTATATATATTTCGCTTATTTGGTTTTTTATTTTTTTTTTATTTATGTATATTTTATTTTTATATATATTATTTGTTTTTTCACTAGGACATAATTTTGGTTATTGTCCTTTTGCTATGTTTTTTTTTCACTTGGACTAAATTTTGATTGTAGTCCCTTTATTGTAAATGTTAGGATATAGTTTTCACACTAGGATGTAACTTTGGTTATTGTCATTTCACTATGTTTTTTCCGCTTGGACTAAATTTTGATTGTAGTCCCTTTATTGTATATCTTAGGATATAGTTTTCACACTAGAACATAACTTTAGTTATTGTCCTTTCACTATGTTTCTTTCGATACATTATTGGTTTAACCGACTGCGCCAATTGGGTCAAATGTACCGGCGGGAACTAAAAAAAAAAAAAACAATTCGTTTAGTGTTGATGGTTACGCTTTATTTTACATTCTCCCTTTTTGATATTACAATTACTCGGTTATATTCTACAATAATGCTTACTACATAAATATTGGGTTGCCAATTAATTGCGGATTTCATTCATAGATGGCTTCAGTTAAATTTTTAGGTTTGCTGGCGTAGTCCAAATGTAAAACACATTTTGTTATTTGATAGTTGGCAATTCAGCTGTCAATCAGTAAAAAAACGTTTTTTGATCGGTTGCGTAGTTTTCGTTTGGCGTTCGTTGAAAAGATCAAAAACAACATTTTCGTCATATTTTGCTTTTTTACTTTCGCAAAGGGAAAAACGCATCGCAAGCTTACAAAAAGTTATGTTCTGTTTATGGCGACGATGCCATAAAAGAACGGCAGTGTCAAAATTGGTTTGCTAAATTTCGTTCTGGTGATTTTTCACTCATTGATGAAAAACGCTCTGGTCGTCCAGATGAAGTTGATGACGACCTAATCAAAGCAATAATCGATTCGGATCGTCACAGTACAACATGTGAGATTGCAGAGAAGCTTCAGGTAGCACATACATGCATTAAAAATCACTTGGCTATGTTCAAAAACTCGATACATGAGTTCCTCACGAACTGAAATAAACGCATTTAGCGCAACGCATTAACAGCTGCGATTTACTAAAGAAACGTAATGAAAATTATCCATTTTCAAAACGAGTGATAATTGGCGATAAAAAATGGGTTGTTTACAACAATATAAAGCGGAAAAGATCGTGGCAGGCCAGTGAAACACCTCAAACAACATCAAAAGCTGGTATTCATCAAAAGAAGGTTTTGTTATCAGTTTGGTGGGATTATAAAGGCATTGTCTACTTTGAATTCTTACCACCCAACCGAACGATCAGTTCTGTTGTCTACATTGAACAACTGACGAAATTATACAATACAGTCGAAGAAAAGAAAAAATTGATAAATCGAAAACGTGTTGTATTCCATCATGACAATGCAAGGCCACACACATCTTTGGTCACTCGGCAAAAATGATTGGAGCTTGGTTGGGATGTTTTGCCACATCCACCATATAGTCCTCACCTTGCACCATCGGATTACTTCTTGTTTCGATCTTTACAAAACTCCTTGAATGGTAAAAATTTCAATAATGATGATGATGTCAAATTGTACCTGATTCAGTTTTTTGCTAATAAAAACCAGAAGTTTTATGAAAGTGGGATTATGATGCTGCCTGAAAGATGGCAAAAGATCATTGATCAAAATGGGCAATACATTACAGAATAAAATTATTTCGTTCAATGAAAAAATTGTCTTTGAGTTAAAAAAAACAAAAACCGCAATTACTTTGTTGTGATTTGGTAATGCAAATAAAATTGAAAATTGAGAATACATATGTATATTGAGGTTGTGTCAGCGACATTAGGAAATACTTGTAATCATTCTGACGAAATCGGAATTATTGGTGCAATTGGGTGATTGGCTTTATGATGTCTAACAAACTTGTAGTTTGTCATCATTATTTGTTTTAGTTTTGGAATGTTGCGGTGACGTAGCCCGCGCGTAACACATTCTTTACAGAACGTGAATTTTCGTAATGAAGTTGAACGATTTGCAAACGTTTTTCAGGCGTGAGTCTTTCCATGATGAAATGTCAAACAATACTGAACAAAAATAACATGACAGCTTGACACGCCTCACGCGTGATCTGTAAAAAAAGTCTATTGAAAAAAGTATCTATGCTTGGATCACCCGTTAATTCAAAACATGAAACGTTTAAGAAATAATTGTCCCTTAGCAGGCCATTTCAACCAATATTTGTAACTCTGATAAAAGAAGGGGTGCGCTCGAGCTACGTAATAATTGCAGCAGTTCAGCTACTGTGTTGCATATTTGCTGATACCCTGCTGATGTGCAGACAACAATTTAGTGTTGCCAATTATTTGCATAAATAGCGTGCAGAAAGTGACAGTAGAACGTGATGATGTTGCAAGTGTTGCCTAAAATTCACGCAGAACGTGATCCTTTGACAAATTTGCAACACTGCTGTCGTGATTGCCATCTCGAACGCACCCAAGTTCTAAACGATGTAAACAACAAATAATTCGGAGAAGTTCGGTCAGACGTAATTAATATGGTTTTTTCTCCTTTTAATCTTTAGAAACTGGGATACTACTTTCTAAAAAATTTATAACTAACAAGTAAGGAAGGGCTAAATTGGGGAGTAAGCGAAAATTGCTCTCCTTGCAAGGATAATTACTTTCATGTGTTTGCAAAACTTTATATTAAACAAATAAGGATTGGCTAAGTTCTGGTGTGACCGAATATTTCATACTCTTGCAACTTGCAAGGATCAAAGCCGGGGAAATACTTTCAGATGTTTGCAAAACTATATAGTAAACAAGTAAGGAAGGGCTAAGTTCGGGTTAACTGAACATTTCATACTTTTGCAACTTGCACGGATCAAATGCGGCGACATACATTTAGGTGTTGGCAAAGCTTTATACTAAAAAATGTTGAAAAAAAATCAAAATTTTTTATTCGGCGAAGTCGTGATTGAAGTACTGTCAAATTTAGTATTTTATTAAGTTATATTGTAGGTCATAGACTAAAATAGTTGTATAACTATATTTTACTTCCCGTCAGCGAAATTTATATTACAGCTATCCTTAAATGAGATATATCTGACATAAACTTAGCCACCTCTTCGGCTAAATAAATTTAATATATGAAATTGATGCACAAAACGTCAACCAAAAGATCGCAGTTGATGATATTAAAGATATTTATGTTCAGCGCTAAACCATTATATGTAGTATAATTAATTTCACATATTTTCGCCATTAAACTAAAGTATATCCAATATTATACATTCCGGTAATTTTGCTAAGATATCTTACATACTGACCGATATATACTGTATAAAGCCAACTGGAAGTTTGAAAATCTATTATTATATTAGGTATATGGGAGGAGGTGTAGTATTGACCCGATTTTATCTATTTTTGAGTTTCTCTGAGTTTCATTAAGGTACCTCACATACCATCAACAATATATAAGAAGTAATCTTAACCTGAAGTTTAAAAATCCTACACCGTTAGGTCACTTAATTTAAATAAGATAACTCACATACTGGACAAAATATGGGGTATAAAGTCAGCCGGAAGTACGATATAATTTCGGTAAAAATCGGCTGTGTGGTCCACATTTCCGATATCTGGGGGGTTTAAAAACAATGGTCCGATTTTGAAACTTTTTAGAGTGTCTTTATTCCGATATGTTAGTTGGTGCTTGATTTGTATAATGGAAATTGAAAAAATTAGATGGAATTTAAAGTTATGTTGTATAGGCAAAAGGCGTGGTTGTACTGCGATTTCTCCCATTTTCGTACTGTAACATGGGAATATTAAAATAATCTTATGCATCAAATTTGGTTGAAATTGGTGGATTAAGTCCGGAGATATGTGATTTCACCTAAATGTGGGCGGTGCCACGCGTATCATCCGATTTTGACACCTGCTCCTAAAAAGCCCTCTAGTGTCATCCTGGATACACAATTTAATGTCTGACGTATTCAGTTATTGATTTATCGCACTTTGAGTTGTTTTTAACACAACTGTTATATGGGGAGTGGGTGCGGTTATCATCCGATTTCACCTGTTTTCACGCTGTGGCAAGAGGTGTCGAAATGATTTGACCTGTAGAAATTAGGGTGACATAGCTTGAACAGTTTGGGAGATATATACATTAAACCTATTAGGGGGCGGGGCCATGCCCACTTTTTGAAAATGTTCAAACCACAGGTGCCTCTCATTATTTCGATTCGTTGTATCAAAGTACAGCTTTGTATCTAAATTTCCGACTTAGTAATGGCAATTTATAGGTTATCGACTATAATATCGTGGTAGTCGTCCGATTACGCCCATCTACGAACTCCCATTTTAGCCAAGGAATAAATGTACCACGTGCTTCTCAAAATATTAAACAATTAATTCATAATTTTATTTACGGCTTTTACAACTTAGTAAATTCATCAAAAAAAAATGTATATGCTGTTTTTATTTTATTTTTCCCTAATTTCGAAGAACGATAAGCATTGGCATTGTAAAAGGTTTATTTCCTGTAAGCTAACGTCTTAATGTTAAAAAACTATTACAGCACTAAAAAACACAAAATTTATGAAATAAAAAAAAACAATCGGAGTATTATGGTACTTCAGTACGTTTATTGATAAATAGCAAACATTTTTTGAATTCGATAATTAGTGCTTAATTTATTAATAGAATTTAAAAATGTGTAATGAATGAATAAGCTTAATGGTAGAACATTCAAATTTGTTATTATTCTTTTCTTATTAAATATCCAAGGTTGGAAGCCAAAATATTATTTTAAAAATTTTTACAATATTTTTCTGCCGTAGATAATGGAAATGTCGCGTAATTTCAACTAAAACACTGATATAGATATGGACTGTACGTAAATAACAATATGTATGTTTGTATGTATTATTAATTGGATATTATAAACGGAAGGCCGATGGAAGCTAAAGCAAAACTTAATTGAAATTGTTTCTACATTTCTGATCCAAAAAGGGTGGTTGCTTTGTGTTTTGGGTCGTTATCTTGACAAAAGCGGAATTTTTCTTTTATACCAAGATTCTCGGCACTTTACAGCAAATTTTTTCTCAGGATATTAAGGTACATATTTTTGTCCATTGTCCCTTCAATAAACTACAAATTTCCTACACCGACTGCGGACATGCAACCCCAAACTTCCACTGCCATGTTTCACTGTAGCTCTCAGGTTCTCTTTATTTAGCTCTCTATTCTTTTTTCGCCAAACGTAAGATATGCCGTATAATCGTGTTCCAAAAATGATGGGTCTTATATATATTTGGTTTTTTTACTAATAAACGGTTTCTTACGAGCAACTTGGCCATTAAAATCATGTTCACGGAGTACGGATAGTTTCAGCGCTGCATGTTTTTCCTAATTCTTGTTGAACATATACAACCAATTTTGGAGCCGATAGTTTGGGGTTTACCTTGATTTTTCGAACAATATAGCGCTCGTCGGAAGCACTAAAAATTTTGTTTGGGGCACTTCTGCCTTAATTTTCCACTCGATTTTCATATAAATATCGCTCAATGATGTACTGTACAATGGAGGCACTAAGGTTCACAATTTCACCAATTTTTCGAACCGATTTACAATTTTTAAATGGTTTATGACCAGTTCACGCTGCTCAATTGTTGTACGATGACCCATTTTTATATAAACGCACTTGCTGTCTCTATGGTGTATTATAACGCACTAAAAAATATTTAAAACTAATCATAAACGACGCCAATATGCATGGCAAAATAAAATACAGTTATGCGTTGCGCGAATCTGGCGCCTCCTGATGGAAAAGTATCTGTATCAAATTAGCTGTGACCTGAAATTTATGAATTTCGACCATAAATGAAGTACATCATCTAGGCATATGAAATTATTTACTCCGTTAGACTTTTTCCTATGGAAACATGTAAAGTCTTAAGTCTATGCGGACAATCCCGCTTCGATTCAGGCCTTGAAGCAAAACATCACGCGTGTCATTCGCGAGTTACCAGTCGAAATGCTCGAACGAGTCGTCGAAAATTGAACTCAACGGATGGACCATCTGACACGTAGCCACGGCCAACATTTGATAATAAGCCATAATTTAAATTGAATTTTCTGTTTTTTATTTAAAAAAGTAGGGAACCTCGAAATGGATCACACTTTATGTTATGAAAACCTAAGTAGACGCTATTTATTTTTTATTAGTACATAATGGAGTCATTAGACAATCTATTTATCTTCATCTCGTTTTATTATTTAGTCGGTATTTGAACCGACGACACGCTGTGTTCACAGAAAGAGAACAAAAAACATTAATTTCGGCTGAAATTATAATACCCTCCACAAGTGCATTTGCCATACAAACTTTCGTGTAAAATTTACAATTTTGAGGCTTTTATTTAGAGATTTAACGCAATTTAAGTAGTTTTTAACACAACTTTTGTATGGAGGGGTGGACATGATTATTACCCGATTTCGGACACTTCCACACGGTGTGAAGAAATGCTACAAAAAAATATTTTCACTGTGTTTGGTTGATATAGCTTTACTGCTTCGTATGATACATACCTCAAACCTAATAAACGGCGTGGCGACTCTCATTTAACACATTGACCGCCATGTCACACTTTTTCGTGCGACACGCGAAAATTCATGGGGTGCCACGTCGCACGAAATCGTGCGACAGGGTTTAATAATGTTTTCTGTGTACGCTGATATCTGTACAAAAATTTTGTCCAATTTACAAGTCACTATTACGATTTCGTGCGACAGGGTTTAATAATGTTTTCTGTGTACGCTGATATCTGTACAAAAATTTGGTCCAATTTACAAGTCACTATTACGATTTCTGGCGGTTTTATAATAGGATGGGTTCTACAAAGAAGTGCTCGGCACCCGATGTAGGATTTAATCAAAACCGCTTGTCAGCCATTGTGTAAAAAAAAACCTTTAAACATATTTATCTCTTGTTCCAAATGTAAGTTTTTTGACGTTTTTGTACTTCATTATAGTTTATAGTTTTTCGCTTAACGGGATTTGGGAGCATGGCGTTCGGTCAAAAAATAGTTGTATCAAGTTTCATCAATATATCTAAAATTATTGCTTTTACCAAGGGACAAATAGACAGACATCAGACATTTTGTTATACATCCGTTAGAGCGCGTGGATTTTTTTTCTAAAAATATGCGGGAAATGTTCTACGGATAATTCTTAACAACAATTCCTAAGAGAATATGGGTCTAACGTTTTTTTAGGTGAAGTTTAATTTTTCTTGATCATAAAAATTTCTTCGTCAGTTTTTGAGATATCCGAAAGAAATTTAATACATAGGTGCATTTTGAGATTCTATTGATCATTTGTCGGAATCGGTCAGATCGGACAACTATAAGATATATCTCCCATACGACCGATTATTCAGTTATTTTATTTTCGGGTTGCCTACTTTTAATAAAAAAGATAGGAGCATGTAATTTTGCAGAACTGTTCCCTAACATATACTTAACAATGAGAGTGAAAATTAAGAAAATCGGAAAACGATATCACATATCTTTCATACAATCAATTAAAATGTATTTATTACTGCGCCTATTCGAGTAGTTGCTCTGCTGCGAGTATATGAATAAATGAAAATTGTTTGAAATCAAAGAGCCTTTGAGTTTTGCTTTCTTTGATTTTTTAAATGAGCGCTTACTATTCGAATAGTCGACAACGAACGGTTAATCGAATAGTCGACGACTTACGACCATTCGAATACTATTATTCGAATAATGCTATATCCGGTTAGTCAAATGCCAAGAGCTCTAGTATAAGTATAGTTTTATACACATATTGTATGTACGTATGAATTTCAATATTAGAATTAAAACTAATGATTTTGCCACATTTTTTGATATAAGCAAAGTAAACACCATATGGTTAAGCTTTTATTATAATTATTTTAATCATCCTAATTTAAATATACATATGTACGCAAATGTAAACACGAGTATTTCTTTAAAAATTAAATCTAACATCGGAATATTGGACTATAATTACTTAAAAGGTAGAAAAAACGTTAACTTCCTTTGCACTGAAGCTATAATACCCTTCACAAAAATAAAACTTCCGTATAAGAACTTGATTTTGATCGATCAGTTTGTATGGCAGCTATATGCTATAGAGGTTCGATCTGAAAGATCGTTGTCTTGGACCAAATTTGAGTAGACACAGCACACAATTATAGTAAAAAAAAAAAACGGCACTTTTTTTTTGCAAATTCGTCCTCACGCGTTTCAAACTTTGTAACAGAACTTAAGGCAAGGCCATGAATAAACAATTATGTATAAATATGAAGAAGTTTCAAATAAGGTACCAAACTCAAATGAGAATAAGTCAAAAAGATTTGATTGCAAATTCATTTTTATTCATCCCAACTTAAAAATGGTGAAACAATCGCATCTTATGTACGGTTTTCGCTCGTTAACGAACGTTTAACAATTTTTGACCTGTCGCTGTTGAATTTAAGGTTAAACTTCAAAAAGCTTTACCGAGTCTCAAACTTGTACTAAGCTTTCAGCTGTAATTACCAATCATATTGTTGAAAGTAAGCGTATAATTATGTTAACAAAGATATTGTTTCAGAGATTATTTTATTTTTGTTGGTTTTGAATGCGATTTTTTAATTTCGAATATATTTTACTTAATATATTGATAATATTACAACCGATTATTTTTTCTATTCAACAATTTTTCATAATTAATGAAATTAAATAGACTTTACATTAAATTAACACACAACTGTAAAGGGAGAAAACATATAACAAACTGATTAAATGTTACAACATTACAACGTTTCGGTGGTAAACCTTGCACAAATCTGTTGTGTCGAAAGTAGAAGCAAACGTTTATGTATATGCATGCAAACATGTGTATTCATGGATATATAGTTGTATACATATACGTATATATATTAATATGTGAATAGAGAATAATTTTCGTTTTGGCATTGCCTAATTTTTACGATATAAGCAAAGTAAACACTATAATAAATAATCTAAAAATGTTTCAAGACTTCCATGTTATTCCAGCACTAAAGCTACAACATCATAATATTTATTTCAAACATCCTTATTTAAATGTATGTATGCATATGCAAGCAGGATAAAATCTATTGTACCATAAACTGACCATTTTTCGTATTTTTATAACTATTGTACTTACATACATATGAATGTAGGTCATGGTCTAGCAATTTAAAAACGAAATAATTAATGACAGTAACATAGTTCGGCCATAACAAATTGCAAATTGTTCTCAACTAAGCGAAACGAAAAATTTACACTCATATAAGAGCAGCCAAGCGTTACAGTAATATTGATAATACAATTTAGGAATTTAGAATGCTTGTATACTCGTAATGATACAAATCGGGAATCGTAAGCGTATCGTAAGGAAAGGAAACTTGTAGAAGCTCATTGTTTACTTCTGATAAAAATTGGTCCTTCGTATTCTTTTCTTAAATTGTTGTTAATCTCATTTCATTTCGTCGAATAATGAATGTTGAATTGTATCGGATCAGTTTTTAACATAAAGTTTTCCTAACACCTGAAGGTATTTTTCCAGCTTTGATCCTTGTAAGTTACAAGAGTATTAAATGTTCGGTTACACCCGAACTTATCCCTTCCTTACTTGTTTATTATGAAATAAATTTATATAATTAATTCAGACACAATTTATGAAAAATACGCACCAAGTCACACATACATTTTTCCTTTTTTTTCCTATAATTCGTTAGTCAATTATGGCAAAACGCTTGCCTTTCATTGGTTTCTTCAGTTTTAGGAAGTAGGGTGCGAAATCTGGTGAACACGTGATTGAAACATGATAGCGGGTTGTTTTTGGCCAAAAAAATTAGTATTGATATGTGAGCATTATCGCAACTTTCATAATAGTTATTCGACGATTCAAGAACATTTTTTCTCAGTGTTTTTTCTCTTCGTCCTCAACATCTTCTCAGCCTTCTGTAAAACGCTTGTACCACATATAAACAGAGACAAAGTGGACTCACCGAATGCCACAGTCAACATTTCAAGTGCCTTGGAGCACTTTGTTCTATTTTTAACGCAAAATTTAAGACATATCCTTTGATTCATTTCTTTCAAAAGCTAAAAATCGAAGAGCACACAAAAGCGTGATTAACCTAACCTTTTCTGTTGTCAAAAACAAACTACTAATCGAAATTGGCTCCTAATGCAAGCACATGATAAACATGTGTCCGATTATAACAAAAACAAAATATCGATAATGGAATGTACACAGCCCGCGAAAAATCAAAATTCACCTTTTCCTTTGAACACACCTCGTATTTAGACACATGTATTTGCTACGGCTTTAATAATATATTTACCAACTTTATTTTTGATAAAAAAAATACTTATAAATAAAAAATGTAATGAAAACGTTATTCACTTTTTAAATGTGCCTATAGAGTGGTCGCTGAAATCTCTTTGCGTACATTTTCATACGAAATCGCACAGGCAACGTAGAGTAGAGACTGACCGAAGCCAAGGCTAATCAATGCGATAAAACAGCACTGAAGCGGTTTTCGGCGCCAACTCGCGCTGAAATGGCGAATATATTATATATTCAAAAATAATTTTACGGTTAACGTCTGAAATCTTTATACAAATAATGAAATTCGCCAAGTTCGTCTCGTTTTGTATTTATTTATCTATGTTTTCCATAATTTGTTTTTTTTTTAATATTTATCACAGAGCTGGAAGCAAAATAGTATTTATCTGATGAATCCATGTCTTCTCTTTTCACTTGCATAAGCACAAAGTACGCTAAATCTCGCATCCACTCTGTCATACCTAAAATCGATCAGCGCTGATCGAAATCAGCTCTACGCTCGGGTCGGCTTTCAGCGTCTACTCTGCAGGCAGCCTAATTCTGCTGCTTAAGCATAAGCTTTTCCTATGAAAAAGAACGAACTGATTTTGTCAGTTATTTTTAACGGGATTGTATCTGGCAGTTCATTTGTTGACTTGTCATCTGTTCAAGAGCCCATAAACTTTCACTGCTGCCAAATTAAACCGCGAGATTATGGGCTCTCTCAATAAACAAAGAGTGGAGTGTCGGATCATTTTATCCATGCTGCGTAGTCAGAAAGCAACTGCCACTATTATCATCGTTTCTATGGTATAATAATCATCGCAAATATCTGTGAAACACACGTATACTCAGAGCGCCCTCTGAGAGTATCCGCTGGCAATGGGCTGCTGATCACTGCTTTAAACCATTTATGTCAGTGAGTCAGTGTGATACTTTAATGAAATAAATGGAAAAATTTACTTAAGGATAATGTGATTTATCACTGGATATGAAAGCAATTGGTCGAGACCTTGGTCTACATCTCATATCCTTTTGAGTTTAGTAGGGCCGGTCTTTTTCTATATCTCATATCCTTTTGAGATTAGTATTTATGCATTAAAAGAATGAAAATATGCGCATATATGTATATACCGTAGTATTTGTGATAAAAAAACAAAAAATATGCTCTATAAACAAAGAAAATATGGATGAACATTTCTCATTATATTTGCTTCTTTAATACATTTATTTAGATTGCATGCTTTTTACAATTTTACTAGTTGACCCGGGACATGTTATACGTCACATTTTTTAGGAAATATTTTGAAAAATAACTAACACTATAAGTGTGTGGGGGATGTAATTAAAATTTAAAGAGGAATAAAGATGATATATATATATTAAACACGTAAAAAAGTGCTAAGTTCGAGTGTAATCGAACATTTTATACTCTTGCAACTTGCAAGGATCAAAGCCGGGAAAATACCTTCAGGTGTTGGCAAAATTAAAAAAAATTTAACGAAAGGATTCAAATTCAATGTTGGACGAAATCGTAAATGGAATACAACCAAACTTGGTGCTATATACAGTAAATTTATTTTAAAGGTAACATAATCTCTTTGTTTTAGTATTATACAAGTATATTACTTCCCGTCACCGAAAATTATTCTAAAATCATTAAGGGCATAGAAATGGAATTGTGGATTGGTTTAGTTTTTGACATTTCACAGGTCTTCGTGAAAATTTATTTTCAGGCACAATTATGCAATGTCATTAGAAAAAATAAAATTCGATTTCATTAAAATAACTACCACATTAACCGATATAAGTATGTGGTATATCATAAACTCAACTGGAAGTTTGAAAATATTTATATTGAGTATGGTATATGGGGGCTACGGGATTTTCGACAGAAGGGTGTATTATTATAAATAAAAAGGACGTCTGGCACTCGGGGACTCGCGGTAAAGCATTATTAAGCATGGCATTTTTTATCAACTTATGCAATTATAATTACTTAGTTTTTTTTATGCAGTTTTTTTTTCTTTGATATGAATTCAAGTTTTTTTTGATATTAATTCGTGTTACAATTTTTGAGCGTGGTGATCGATATTTTTTCTTTTATTTTATAAATGAAAAGTTAATATTGTTTAAAATATTGTATTTTTTTTATCTTACAATAAATGTAGGTTATGGTAACTGAAATAAGAAACATAAGTTTGAGACTTGATATCTGAAAACTACCGCGTCAATGGTGTTCCCATATTTTGTTGTGGATTCTTGTTGACGAATATTCGTTTTCAAATTCAATTTCTCCGAAAGAGAAGTTGATGAAGAAAAAGAAAAAAAAAACAAAAAGAAATGTTAAAATCGCCAGCCAAGATAAGTAGAAATGTATTACCATTTTTAATCCGATTGAAATACCTAATTTCAATTGTACTGTTCAAACGAGATATTGTTTCAAAGTGTGGGGAAACTATTTACCAAAATATAAATAATGTTACTAAAATTATAACTCCGAATAATTAATAATTTATTTTTATTAAATTCCATATTTTTATTTGCCATTAAAAAAAATTGTTTCTTTAATATTATTATATTTAAATCACAATTCAATTGATTTTTTTCGCTTGAGATATGTGAAAATACCCCTAAAAGTACGCAAACATTTTGCGCATACTTTGTGATCGTGTTAGGTTGATTTCCGTAAGGGAATTTCTCCACGCTCAAAGCCGCGATAGAAGCTATATTTCAAATATTATAAATCTCACAGATTGTCGGATATTTCCGCCAAAAAGTCAGTCATGGGCTTTGAGGTCCACATTGCTGATGTCTGGGGGCTTCAATAGTTATTTTTGACGATTTTGACAATTTTTAGACCTCAGATGGCATACCTTAAAGGAAATATTCGTTAAAATTTGTATCCCGATATATTAATTAGTGCTTGATCTGTATACTGGAAAGAGAAACAATCAGATTTAATTTAAAGTTGTGTTATATGGAAAATAGGCAACATCTTGCAACATGCTACAGAGTATAATAGTTTTGTTCACCTAACGGTTGTTTGTATAACCTGAAAATAATCGAGTTAGATACAGGATTAAGTATATGTGTGTATATGATAAGAATGACGAGACGAGTGGAATTCCGAGTGACTGTCTGTCTGTACATTCGTCTGTCCGTGCAAGTTTAACTTTAGTAAAAATTGCGACATCCTAATAAAACTTGGTATATATGTACCCTAACAAAAAAGTGAGGGCATGTTCGTAGATGGGTGTAATCGGACCACTGCCGCGCCCACAAAACGCCATTAATCAAAACCCATAAAATGCTATAATTTAGCCGCAAATTAAGATACAAAACTTAACTTGGCACAGGGGACTGCAGTAGTAAGTGGTACCGGTGGGCCATAAAATGTGCGTGGTCCCGCCCTATAAAAGGTTTAATCTTCATATCTCCTAACCCACTTAAGCTACAATATTCAAATTCGCTTACGACAAATCCTTTAAAAAGCCCTACCGACAGTATGAACATGGAAACGGGTTAAAACCCCGCCCTCTTCACATATAACGGATTTGTTAAAATTACTAAAAGCGCAATAAATCAATAAGTAAATGTACCAAAAACATTGAATTTTACACCTAGGATAGTTTAATAGAGCTTTATTGGAGACGCTTTCAAAATTAGAGGATGGGCACCGCCCACATTTAGGAGAAAACCCATATCACGGGATCTGCTCGACCGATTTCAACCAAGCTTGGTAGGTTGCATTATTATGGCATTCTCATGATACAGTGCGAATGGGCGAAATCAGTTTTCATATGACACAATTTTAAATTCCATCTGATTCTTTCACTGGTATACAAATAAAGCACTAATGAATATCTTCGGATAAAACTTTGCACAACAAATACCAACTTGGGTTTAAAAATCTTCAAAATCGGATCATTCAAGCCCCCATATATCGAATAAATGGACCCCAGTGCGTATGGCTGCCTTTTTTTCGAAAATATTGGTCAATATGTAAGATATATATTGAAATAATGTAATCACGATTTTGAAACGTTCGACTGACTATACTCCATATATTATATATATAATATATATCTATTTATAAAATTGCTTGAAAATCAGTTCTCAAGTATACCTGAGCAATGTCAAAAATTAATGCAGTCAATAATATCTTATATAATGATTTTCGGCTTTTCACCTGATTTTCGAACATTTAGATTGGTCAAATGTGTGATATTTTAATGAAATTGCGTGAACACCTTGTCTTAAACATTATAAAATTATATTAACGTCCCTTTTCTTAACGTGTGTCACAACAACTCCATATATTAAAATATTAGCCTCTTCGGTTGAGTTCATATCACATATATTTCATTTGAGGGTGATTTTAATATACCATATATAATTTTTGCTAACGGGAAGTAAAATATAGTAAGTAAAGTAAATATTTCCCAGGCCTTGATCCTTGCAAGTTGCAAGAGTATAAAATGTTCGGTTACACCCGAACTTAACCCTTTTTTATTTGTTTTAACTTGTTTTGTTTAAGGCTTCGTTAGCAAATAAAATTAATTGTTCTTTAAAATTTTCGAAGTTAAAGCTTTAGGGAGAGGTTGGCCGCAAAAATATTTTATACAAAGAATACGTTCCTTCTACATGATTGAGGAATATTTAAAGTAAGCAAGTTCATCACACCTTGATAAATAGTTGTTACATTTTTTACCTACCAAAATAGTGTATATCAGTTATATGGAGGCTAAGGCAAGTTATGTTATATGGGAAGTTGGCATGGTTAATGTCCGATTTCGCACTACAACATGGGAATGACCATATACTCGTATGTACCAAATTTGGTTGAAATTGTTAGTGTAGGATCGGAGATAAGCGATTTAACCTAAATGGGGGCGATGTCACGACCATTGTCCAATTTTATATATCCTATAAAGCCCTTTTGTGTGATCCTGGATACATAATTTAATGTCTCTGAGGCATTTCGTTATAGACTTATTGAAGTTTTAGTAGTCTTTAACAAAACCGTTATATGGGGATTGGCGTGGTTATCATCCGATTTCACCTTTTTTCATGCTGTCGTAATGATATGTCCTGTGAAAGTTTGAGTGATATAGCTTAAATAGTTTGGGAGATATATTCATTAAACCTATTTGCGAGCGGGACGCGACCACTTTTTCAAAACCACAAGTGCCTCTCATTATTAAGATTCGATGGGTTGTTGTGAATGTTTAATGGCAATTAAAATGTTAAATGTGCTGTTCTGCCTCCGTCTAATAAAGTAGTTCAATACCAGATGATGCAACCGCCAATGCGACTCATACATATTTTTATATTCTTGCAACATGTTGCTACAGAGTATAAGTTTTGTTCACCTAACGCTTGTTTTTATAACCTATAAATAGTCGAGTTAGATACAGGATTAAGTATATATTGTAACGGATTTCTTGATAAATCGTCTACCTTGTAACTCACTCTGGAGTGCGATCACTGGATTGTAAAACAAAAGTCCCAATTTAATGGCTATATCTTTATTTCTAATTCCAACAACTTAACACTTATTGCTCGTTATTCGAGCTTACAACTTTTTGCTTATGTCTCAATTGCTTATATCTTAACACTCTAACTAGAACTGTCCGTGTTTCACAATCTGGCAGCCCTTATACAGTATATATTTAAGGAAACTTCGCCTCTAGAACATTCTGGCAACTACGAATTCGCTGTGTAGTTGCTTCTGGCAATTTATCGTCGGTTCGATTTTGTTCTATCATCCATGTTCGTCACAATATGTATAAATAATCAGCAGAGATAAAGAGATGCCCAACTCGTCTCTCACTGGAAATGAGAGTGCAATTGCTAAACGTCAAAACCTCCTGAACTCAAGCAACTGTCAAAGTTCAGGAGGTCTGACGTTTAGTAATTCGAAAAAGAGGGGCGGCCAGACTGAAATCCTACAGAAAAATATGTCAACAGAGAGATTTCTTGCCGCTGTTTAAGATCACTAACAAAAGTTGGAAAATAATGAAAATGAAAGAAAACGCGAAATTGAAATGTATGTGATGAAATCTTTTGTGATACCATGCTTAGTAGTATTGATTTTCAATTAAAAATTATAAAAAACATTTATCCATTGAGAGCTAATACATTTATTCTTTTGATTAAATGTTGAAAGTTTAAAAATCAAAAGTTTTAACATATGACAAAATCACAAAAAAGGGTTTAAATAGTTTCTGCATATGTTTAATGAATACATGTATATTAATATTTAATCTAAATAAATGTTGGGTATTTTAATTTAAATGCCCTAAAATTATTATTTTGACTGATCTGGCTAAAATGCAAAATGTTATAATAAACGCTAATTTTGAGGCGTTCTCACACTGGAACTAAAAGTGCGAAAACTCACTAAATAAAGGCACCACAAGCATTAATTTCATAGCCAAGATGGTGGGGAAGGGCTTTTTTTGCAAGTGTAAAAATTGGACAGGGTGCGTGGCACCGCCCATCATTAGGTAAAATCATATATCTCAGGAAGTTGTTAACCAATTTCAAATTTGGTGTGTGAGATAACGCAAACATTCCTATCATACAGTGGACGAAATCGGAACAACCACGCCTATAACAAACTTTTAAATTCCATCTAATTCTTTCACTTTACAGTATACAAAATAAACCATTAACGAAGTTATCGGAATAAAACTTTGCACAAATAGTGCCCTCAAGTTATTATATCTAACTTTTCAAGGAACCAGACACCAAATATGCGGACCCCAGTGCATATGGCTGATTGTTTTGCCGGAAATATCGCTCAATCTGTGAGATATATAATTGTAACTCGAGGAAAATGATTGTTGTAGTCCGATTCCGCCCATTTTGGCACAGGAACATTCCTATTCTATGATAATAAGGCATACCAAATTTGGTTGACATCGGTCGTGAGATATGGGTTTTTACCTATATGTGGGCGGTGCCACCTCCATCGTCTAATTTTGGCCGCGGCTCTTATAAAGCTTCCTCATACCATCCCGGTGAAAAATTTTATGTCTCTGGCGTATTTATTTATTGATTTGTCGCGCTTTCAGTAGCTTTTAACAGTATCGTTATATGGGAGTGGGCGGTGTTATCATCCGATTTCATCAATTTTTACGATGCCGCTAATTAGCTAAAATGGTTTGGGAGATATATACACTAAAGCTCTTAGAGGGTGGGGCCACGCTTATTTTTAGCCCTTGCTACTTCGAACCGCTTTGCCAAATTACAGTTTTGCATATTAGTTTAGTGCTGAGATATGGCGCTTTATAGGTTTCCTTTCAATGGCGTTTTGTGAGCTTGGCAGTGGTCCGATTACGTACATCTATGAACTCATCCTTTCTTTTTTGCCAAAGAACACGTATATTATTTCATTATTTTCGAGATAGATACCGGGTTAAGTTCATATGTACAAATGATCAGGATAACGAGACGAGTGGAATTCCGAGTGACTGTCTGCCTGTCCGTGCAAGCTGTAATTTGTGTAAAAATTGAGATATCTTGATGCAACTTGCAAAATATGTTCCTTGGGACCCAAGGGTGTTTGGTATTGATGATGTAATTTGGTACCGGAGATCGCAATAACGTGGGACACTTTTACTAAAAGTGCGATAACTCACTGAATAAAAACGCCACAAGCATTAATTTTATAACCAAGATGGTGGGGAAGAGCTTTTTAACAGATGTAAAAATTGGACAAGGTGCATGGCACCGCCCACCAATAGATAAAATCATATATCTCAGGAAGTACTTGACCAATTTCAACCAAATTTGGTTTGTGGTTTGTTTGCGTAATCTAAACATTCCTATTATACAGTTAACGAAATCGGAACAACCACGCCTATTATAAATTTTTAAATTTCATCTGATTGTTTCACTTAACAGTATACAAATCAACCATTACCGGAATAAAACTTTGCACAAATAGTACCTAATATAAATATTTTCGAACTTCCGGTTGTCTTTATACCGCATCTATCGGTCAATATATTAGAAATCTTACTGAAATTCAGAAAGAATCACTTTCCATAAACAGATTATCCTCTTGCCCTAAATGGATGACATCAGGGTAGTACTTAACCTAGTCCCGTAATAACTAATATATGGATTTTGAAGCATACGCTTGATTTTATACCTTATATATTGCTCAATTTGTGAGAATTCCTAATGCAATTACTCTGCGCTAATTGGATCAAAATATGCCCTTGCCCCCATATAACTTAAATAAGATAATTTATAAGAATTATATAGGAAAATTTCCGGTGGGCTTTATACCGTATTTATCAATATGTAAGATAACTTTGCAAAATTAAATGATAGTATAATATTAGATATACTAAAGTTTAATGCCAAGAATGTGCCATATTGATCCACGAATTACCCAGCTTCCATATACTACAATATAATTATTGATAATGATGATTCCAGAAAAGTAACTAAATTATTCATTTCGTTTGAATATGTTCGTGGTACACATATATACACATGATAACTGAGAAATCAAATTAGATAAAATTAATATTAGTTACTGATTTTGTAACAGCATAAAACTCTCTCTAAACTATCTACGAAATTGGTGACTGCCCTAGACATAATAGTCTAAGAGCCCCTATATGTATTTGGCCAAACCTGAGTCTTTGTACGTTGAGGACCCTATAGTTACCCTACATGTGATAGAGACTCACTAAGCACAAAGTGCCGAACGCAGATAAGGCAGGTATAAATCAAGTTTATTTTCCTACAATTTAAGTTTTTAAAATTGAAAAAATTAGTGAGGCCGTCATGATCGGCCGGAATTTTTTAATTATCCTGTAATACGTATATTTATGTATTTATTTGAAAATAAAAATGTTCGGATTTTTTGCGTTTTGGGATTTATTCGCATTTATGTATGTGCCTATGTACACCCTTTGTGTTCGAAGATAACGGGGTTTTTTACTTTGTTTTGATTATATGTTTGTCAAACGTCAACTACAAGTACAAACTGTTAATATAATATATAGATCAGGGTAGGCGAACCGATGGCACGCGACACAATATTTTGGGCACGTCGCAGAATTAGGTATTTTAAGACGATCGAACGCGATGCTCCTACGCTGCGGAGGGTTCGGTGCGCGGGGTGGGGGCAGCGCGGCGGCAGGCAGGAAGCGCTGCACGGCGCTAGTTTGTTTTGTTTTTATAATGCCGGGGGTTTCAATTGCGAATGACGCATTGTTTGCTTACGCATAAAGTAATAGTGAGTTTTGTTGACATAATTGTATTGTAAAGTTTATTCGAGTGATTTTAAACTGATATTAAATATTTTTCTTATTATTATTAAATTTTAATATGGCCAGCTCAGCAAAAAAAACAAAAAGTTCATGATACTAAGTTTAACAGAGAATTTCAAACTTGGTGGACTGAGAAATATGGCATGATTAGTAAAGGTGACAGAGCGGTGTGTGTTTTATGTTCTGGAACAGTGGTATGTAGAACATCGTCTGTTAAACGACATTTTGAAACAAATCATAAATCTTGCAAGTGCATTGAATGGCAGAAATAAACAGTCAACGTCTATGATTAAATTTGTTGGCAAAAATTGTAATACAAGCGCGGCAAGTTACGCGGCTGCAAATGTCATTGCTCGGCATGGTAAACCTTTTCAAGAAGGTGAGTTTTTGAAGGAAGCCTGGTTAGCATGCGCGCCCTCTCTTTTTGAAGATTTCGACAATAAAGATAAGATAATTCAGCGCATCAAAGATACTCCTCTATCAAGAAACACAATAAAAGAAAGAATCTTAAAACTGGCCGAAAATATAACAGATCAACAAAAAAATTGACATTAAAGATGCTTCTTTTATATCGCTATGTCTTGACGAAAGCACTGACGTCACTAAATCTGCACGTTTAGCTGTTTTTGCTCGGTATTGCGTAGAAAACGTCATTAAGGAAGAATTAATTGCAATAAAATCGTTGCTAACAACTACAAAGGGAACAGATATAAGTACGGCAGTTAAAAATTCGCTTGCTGAAAAAGAAATTGATATAAAAAAATTGTTTCTGTAACAACTGATGGTGCTCCAAGTATGGTGGGTAAAAAAAACCGTTTCATAAGTTTATTTCAAGCTGACGTAGGACATTCGATTCTTCAATTCCACTGCATCATTCACCAACAAGTCTTGTGTGCTAAGAGTGGTTTAATATCCCTTGATAATGTAATGGCGGTAGTTACAAAAATAATCAACCTCATCTCGTCACAGGCTTTAAACAAGCGAAAATTCGATGCTTTGTTGGACGAAGTCAACTCGGTGTATAATGGCTTACTGATGTATAATAGTGTTCGCTGGTTGAGTCGCGGGAATGTACTTGAAAGATTTGTTGATTGCTTGGAAGAAATCAGACTGTTTTTGCAAAATGAGGGAAAAATTGAACAATACCCACAGTTATTGGACGTTATGTGGCTTTCAAAATTGATGTTTTTTACAGACATATGCCAACATTTAAACACATTAAACGTAAAGCTTCAAGGGACAAACAAAACAATTATTGCCATGATAGATCTCGTTCGCGCTTTTGAGGCAAAACTGCAAGTTTTTAGAAACGATATTATCACAAGAAACTACAAGTATTTTCCAAACTTGAAAAAATATATGAATGATTTAGATATTCACGAGACAGCAGACAAAGAAAAAATTACTGAAGAATTTATTTCTGTGATCGATTCTTTAATCAAGGAATTTTTAGGGAGATTTTCTCAGTTCAAAGAATTGTGGAAATACTCAAGTTCATTATGTACCCAGATGTGACGTCATTTCATAAACTGAACTTCTCTCAATTTGATTGGTTGGAAATTGAAGAATTTGAAATGCAGCTGATTGATTTCCAATCTAGTTCAATATGGATTCAAAAATTTATTGAAACAAGGAAAGAGTTGGAATTAATTGAAACTATAAGATCGACAAGTAATTTAAGTAAAAATGCTAATAGTAAAATTCTGGAAACATGGAATGCGTTACCAGACACATTTAACTGTTTGAAGAAGCTGGCTCATGCTAGCTCGCTATGCCTGCGAGTCATTATTTTCAGAGATGAATAACATTAAAAACTCGGTTAGAAACCGTTTGACAGATGAATCTAGTTCAGCATGCATTTTGCTAAAAGTAACATCTTACAACACTAACATAAATTATTTGTCATCTAACCCGCAGCAACAGAAGTCGCACTAATTTTACTGAAATTTAATATAAACATACCAAAATGTACCTCTTTTGCTTACTTTATTTAATAAAGAGTTTTGATAGTATTTATAATTATTATTTTCCCAATAATCAGAAAGTCAAAATTATTTGATGGCACGCGAATGACCCCATTAAACTTTTTTTTAGAAAAAATGGCACGTTGATGCATAAAGGTTCGCCCACCCTGATATAGATTATTTTAGTTGTATGAAACGTCAAAAAGAAGCCAGTATTGCCATACCATTCTAAATTTTATAATTATTTAGTGGTTGATATCGCTTTTACTTTCAGGTGTTACTTCAAAAACTATTTTTGTCAATAGTAGGGAAAACATGGAAATAATATTTTCTTGAAAAAATCACTATGTTAAAAATTTTTTTTTTAAACTAAAAAATTTCAGGAAGTTCCTGAAGAAAAATTGAAGAAAACATTGAACCGCCTGAAATCTAAATTTAAACTTCGTTGGAATGAATCGCACCGAAAAATAGAAATTTAAATGAAATTAATAAATCGTAGCTGATTTGCTCAATTTGTTTCATAAACAGTCACGCCGAAAAGGTGGTCGGCCTGAGAGATCTTTTGAAGAAAGCTCACAGCTAACTAAACGTATGACAAAAACACAAGATTTGAGGAAATATACGCTAATTGATGTTTTGAATTATGCTACTCAAATGAAATTAAGGAAATCGGGTAAAGTAAAGGCATCAAAACTTTTCATGGAAGTCTCATCTAAATATTATAATAGTGCAATTATGTGTTCAAAAACTTCATCAGGCCATTGTGAAAGTACTGCTGAAGGTGCTTTGGCAGAAATTGCGTATATACACAAAGTGGGGATTTAATGGTAGCTCAGGCATAGCTCATATAAACAAGCGTTTCGGTTCGGTACATTTTTCCTATTTCAGTAATAGAAATCAGTATACCGATTTTCAACTTCTTAGCTTTAGCCGTTTAGTTGATGCCAACTTTTAGGTCGTTCTGTCCCACTGTGCATCGGCCCAAGCGGGTTTATAAGTTTTTAATTAGATTTGATGTTATAGCATCACTGGCGAATCCAGAATTTTTGGGGTGGGTTCTACAGAAAAAATATTCATTCCAACATATTTTTAATATTGATGTTACTTCATAAATTTTTCAAAATGTGAATTAAAATTATTTTCGTGCACTGATTTCATGATAGTTGTGGACTCTACGAATCGATCTACCTCACACATGCAACTTTTCCTATCAATTTCATCATTACTTATTTTTTGACTAGGGATGTAGAGCAGGTTCGCCGCGTCCACGCGGTGCATCCTGGGTAACGCTAAATGACCTGCGGTCTTTACGGCTTATGTATAACTCCTACGGATTTGACCTGAACGTGCTGAACACGGACATAGCTTGGACTATTAGGTGGATCGTTTTGAACCATGAGCTGGTGGTCTTGGTATTCTGTCACCTGAGTATGCAGGTTATGGGCCAAGGCCGGCCCCGTCCCGTTAAAACCATGGCAGGTCTCAGAGTACGTTCCCCTCCCATCATCATTAAGTTGGTGTGGTGTGGTGTGTTCCGTTGTCGGTTCTGAACGCATTGACTCATAAGGGCGTGCGGCAACCCTCGCCTTCGCCACGTAACTGAGACAACCTTGGGACCATAAAGGCGACTATCTTTCCAGGAGATTAATAGCGCCTCCGAGTGGGCAACAATAACATAAATAAGGACGAGGGAGGAAGCGGGTTGAAACCGACCTCTGCAAAAGTGGACGGTGAAAAAATCGTTCCCGGTAATGGGTGAGGACAAATATTTCGGGGTGCTTGTCTTACCGTCGCTAGGGGCGGTAAGGTGGGGGGAGTCGGCTTCGATAGGGGAGTTCTTAGGATGCTGGGAACAGAAGCCGGGGCGGAAGGATCGCTGCCTTCAACTGAGGTGGAAAAGAGTAAGAGAGCCCACTCGAAATTGGACGAGCGTCTGTTCGAGGAGGCTGGGGTTGACAGTACGGCAGTATAAATAAATCTCCAGCACTCAAAAGCAGCCTCCGCCGATCTTTTGCTCGTCTAGCAAGAGATGAAGCCAACGTTGTCCTCATCCAGGAACCGTGGCTGAGCAGCTATGGAATATCTGGACTAATGACAAAAGGCCATAAGCTACTGACGGCAACCAGCAAAGGTAAAACCAAAGCCTGCTTGTTGGTCTGAAACGAACTTTACGTTTTTCTTTTGCCTAATTTCAGCACCTAGGATGTCGTCACTGCTAGGCTGGAGAACAGTGCTGGGGAACTGTGGCTTGTCTCAGCCTACATGCCTCATGACGACGAGATGGAGCCACCATCGGACCTGCTGAGGAGGGCTCTGGCAGAGACCAGGCGCTAAGGAGCCGCAGTCTTAATAGGCTCGGATGCAAATTCAAGGCACACCGTCTGGGGGAGCTCGGCCATTAACGCAAGAGGTGAGTCACTATTCGATCTTTTCAGGTTGAATGCCTCGCGCCCAGAGGTCAAACCCTATAGAAATTTCAGTAATACCAACTGGGTCCTGTACTGCAGGAAGCTTCGAGCAGCTCTTCCAACCGCACCTGACAGGGATTCGCTCCTATCTACGGATGCGATTGATGAGCTCGACGAAGCTTTCAGCTCTGTTAATAGAACTACTTTTGAAAGTTCCTGTCCTCTGAGAACACCGAAAAGCCCAAAAAAACAAAGATCCCTTGGTGGACTTCGGAGCTAACGGAGATCGATTTGAGCAGAAGACTTTTTAACAAATCCCGTAAAAGTGGCTCAACCATAAAGGTTAATAGGGGAACTCCGCTGGGAGGGGAACTCCCCCCAATGGATCTTGGCGGATCTTCTTTTCTCCTTCAGCTGCATTCTGGAAAATTTGGATAACTGCAGGCTACCGGACCACTGTAGTGTTTTTCAGGCGGAAGTGATCAAGGTGGCGGTAGAAGTTCTGCTACGTAGTGCAGCCTCGTTAAGAGAAGTGAGCCTCCACTCCGACAGTAGAGCGGCAATACTAGCTCTGAGCGCGTGCAATCAAAGCTAGTCAAGGAGTGTCTGTCCTCACTAGATATAGCATCTTACTACTCCAACATCAAGGTCGTTTGGGTGCCTGGTCACAGCGGAATCGCTGGAAACTGTAAAGCCGTTGAGCTAGCCAGGGGTGACCTTGCCCCGTTCACATCGGAATGTGATCGAGTTGCATTTCCATTGACGTCTTGCGTTGCCATGGATCAATGGACCTCGCCTGCACCCTGCAGACGCTGGTTGACGACCAACTCCTGTGCGACCGCGAGATCGCAGGAGGTCGGGGGAACTTCTCGCCCTGAGCAAAGTGCATCTCGCCGCTGTGGTAGGAGTTCTCACTGGACACTGTCCAAAGGGCACTCATGCGGTACGGCTTAAAATACCGATGCACGATACCCGATGTTAGTTGCCAAAGCTGTATGAAGGATGGTGAGGTGGAAATATCCTGTCACTTGCTTCTCCACTGTCCGGCTTTCGCTAGGCAGAGACTGAAACATCTCGGCAATCACATTTTTGGCGGACCTGAATACTTGGCCGAAATGGATATTGGACGTCTTAACAACAAAACAAATTGACGTAAACCGGCATTGCTGCATTTCATCGTTAGCGGCGGATTTCAAGGGTGCGAAAGTAGTTCACGAAACAGTATAAAGAATTCTTTAAAAACAAATAATCATCAGGAAGTGCTAGAAAAACCAAGTTAATATTAACAAGTAAGGAAGGGCTAAGTTCGGATGTAACCGAACATTTTATACTCTCGCAAAGTCAAATAGTATACTCGTTTGAGATTTCTTTGTGGATTGGCTGATATTTTCGGTAGAAGGTCAACTATAGGCACTGGGGTCCACATATTTAGTACTTAGGGGCTTAAACAGTTTTGGTTCGATTTAGACAATTTTTGGCCACAAGGTGGCATACTTTAATCGCATTATTCACGCAAAGTTTTATCCCGATACAGTCATTGTTGCCTGATTTGCATAGTGGAAAGTGAAATAATCAGATGGAATTTAAAATGGTGTTATATGGAAAGTAGGCGTGGTTGTAGTCCGATTTCGCCCATTTTTGCACTGTGACATAGAAACATGAAAAGAACGTTATGCACCGAATTTGGTTGAAATCGGTTAAGCAGATCTCAAGATATGGGTTTTCACCTAAAAGTGGGCTGTGCCACGCCCACTGTCTAATTTTGAACGCGGTTCCTATAAAGTCATCTCATACCATCCCAGAGATAAAATTTAATGACTCTGGCGTGTTTAGTGCTTGATTTATCGCGCTTTTAGTAGTTTTTAACAGTACCGTTATATGGGGAGTGGGCGGAGTTGCCACCCGATTTCAACTATTTTCACACCGTCAATAGAAGTACTAAAAATATTTGCTTCCAGTGAATTTTGTTATTATAGCATTAGCGGTTTAGGAGATATGCACATTAAACCTATTAGAGGCGGGACCACGCCCACTTTTAAAAAAAAAACTTTAACTGCAGATGCCCCTCCCTAATGTGATCCTGTGTACCAAATAACAGTCTTGTATCTTATTGCGAAACTTAGTTATGGCAAGTTATTTGTTTTTGATTAATGGCGTTTTGTGGGCGTGGCAGTGGTCCGATTACGCCCATCTGCAATACCAACCGTCTCACGGTACCATGAAACATGTCTACCAAGTTTCATAAAGATATCTCAATTTTTACTCAAGTTAGAGCTTGCACGGACGGACGGACAGACGGACAGACGGACGGACAGACGGACGGACGGACAGGCAGTCACCCGGATTTCAACTCGTCTCTTCATCCTGATCATTTATATATATATAACCCTATATCTAACTCGATTAGTTTTAGGTGATACAAACAACCGTTAGGTGAACAAAACTATTATACTCTGTAGCAACAGGTTGCGAGAGTATAACAAGTAAGGAAGGGCTAAGTTCGGATGTAACCGAACATTTTATACTCTCGCAAAGTCAAATAGTATACTCGTTTGAGATTTCTTTGTGGATTGGCTGATATTTTCGGTAGAAGGTCAACTATAGGCACTGGGGTCCACATATTTAGTACTTAGGGGCTTAAACAGTTTTGGTTCGATTTAGACAATTTTTGGCCACAAGGTGGCATACTTTAATTGCATTATTCACGCAAAGTTTTATCCCGATACAGTCATTGTTGCCTGATTTGCATAGTGGAAAGTGAAATAATCAGATGGAATTTAAAATGGTGTTATATGGAAAGTAGGCGTGGTTGTAGTCCGATTTCGCCCATTTTTGCACTGTGAAAAGAACGTTATGCACCGAATTTGGTTGGAATCGGTTAAGCAGATCTCAAGATATGGGTTTTCACCTAAAAGTGGGCTGTGCCACGCCCACTGTCTAATTTTGAACGCGGTTCCTATAAAGTCATCTTATACCATCTCAGAGATAAAATTTAATGTCTCTGGCGTGTTTAGTGCTTGATTTATCGCGCTTTTAGTAGTTTTTAACAGTACCGTTATATGGGGAGTGGGCGGAGTGGGACGGACGGACAGACAGTCACCCGGATTTCAACTCGTCTCTTCATCCTGATCATTTATATATATATAACCCTATATCTAACTCGATTAGTTTTAGGTGATACAAACAACCGTTAGGTGAACAAAACTATTATACTCTGTAGCAACAGGTTGCGAGAGTATAAAAAAAAAACTACTTTATTTTGCTCTAATTCATATTTCTCAGCCACTGGAGTTTGTTGAGTCCTGAATAGCAAGACAGTTTTTTAAGTGTCAAGATCTAAGACTGCTTAGCTACAAAAACAAAATATTTTAATTCTAGTTTTAGAATATTACTTAGCCGGGTTATCAAAGTAAACTTCAGGCAAGAAATAAACTATGATTGGTGGGCTATACGGTTCGAGAGGACCGAGGAACCTTATCAGCAAGCGCCGACAGTGCTCAGTCCGTTGGTCCTCTCAAGGAGTCCAAGGGGGCTATAAACTCTGGATTTGAGAGGGTGGCTCTAAGCACCCTTCCTACGGATGTCAGGCGTATGACCCTCAACTTTCAATTGACAAATCTGTCTTCAGTTTGGAACGGTAGGAGAAATGAATATTTTCAGGTTAACTTTCAATATGCAAAAGCGGTACCCGCAAACCTACTGCTCCGTCTAGAATATGCCATCATTACCGCAAAAATAGAGGGCGAATCAGGAGGATTTTGGCTGATTTCGGCCTTCATGTCATTTAAAGCCGAAGTGGAATCGCTTCGATCCTGTTGAGAAAAGCCCTAAAGAAAGCGGAGAGGAACCAACATCATGATTGGTTCCGACTTAAACTCGCGGCTACAATCTGGCGGTTCTTGTTCAGCAGCATTACCGAAAGGCAGAGGGCAACTCTTCTGGGTGACATTGTAGCTCTCTGCATTCATCCCCCATTATTATTGAGAGACTTATCGATCTATTGAGAAGTAATATTCCAAGGAATCGACTTTCAAGGGCAGGGCAAGCCTATTTTGAAGACGGGTCAGTGGACACTGATGTTGTTGCATGGATAAAGAGGGCCATCACGCCTAAGGTATATGTAGTGGGGACCTTCCACGATATTGAACGGCATTCAATTACGTATTACTGGCTGAATCGAACCTTTTCAGACTTCTCTGCGATAGAATGATCGTGGCGGAATGGGGCAATGAGCGAGCCCACCAGAATATAAGTAGAAACACCGTCCATGATCTTCCTTGAATGAATCGGCCCCGGGTGATTGTTTCTGCCAACCACGTCGCTCTTAAGGTTGAGGGGAATTTCCTGGTTACCTTGTATGAGCTAAGTCACGGGTACCTTAGCATTGTAAGCAACTGGTCTACGGCAAAACAGAACTGGTTTTATTCCCGTGAATCCTGCCTGCTGACAGAGTTAAATATCTAGGGCTCTAAAGTCAATTCTATAATGTTCTGTGGCAATCACAAATGCAACTCTGCAAGAATTATTTATACAAGCAGATATGGCAACGTTCAACCTAGACTATCTGTCATGCCGACGTACCTCCATCTTCCCTTTACTTCACGGATCGTGCAGCTGTAGGCACGTTATTTTTATTTTTGTATGTAATCACATTGTATCAGTTTTTGGAAAGTAAATAAATCAAACATTATTGCGGACATCCTACATATTGGTGACCCCGACGCAATCAAAAATGGCCGAAGAGGACGCACTAAATCAATTGGCAGAAATTTTTCAGCCTCGCATCGGGAAAGTTGCTAAAGGGTCCATTAAAATTTCACCATTCTGGCACGCAAAGCCTGAACTTTGGATCGCACAAGTGGAGTCACAATTTATTGCCGCAGGACCAAATATCACACCGAACAAAAGCGTGTAAAGAAGCTACTACAACATGAGCTTGGTGACATGCGCCCATCACTACATCACACATCGAGATGCGTAGTTTAGCAGACAGCGAAATAAACGACAACATACTCAAGTCTATTTGGATGAGTCGGTTGCCTACCAACATGCGACTAATAATTTCCATCAGCAACGAAACGCTGGACAAAGTAAGTGATATTAGCGACACACCACATGTACACGCGGTTGAAGTCCAACACACAGCCACACACGCGCAATTCAGCATCGAGCAACAACTAGCTGAGATCACAAAAGAAATCGCTTTGATAAAAGCAGACATAAATCGTCAATCTAGAAGTCGAAACAGGAAACGTACTCCGTTACGCTCCGGCACGCAAAACAACAGCTTGAGGGATTTGTGTTGGTACCACCTAAAATTTGGTAATGCAGCCCCAGCACAAGAAAGTTAAACTAATTAGTTTGTCGTCAATGGCGGTCGGCGCCAGATTCAACAATGACAACTGCCGCTTAATAGTTCGCGACAAGGTATCTGCAATGCAATTTCTCATCGACACGGGAGCCGAAATCAGCGTAATTTCACCAACGCAACAACAACGTAGATATCCTGACAAAAGTAACTACCTATACGCAGCAAACAGGTCCACCATAAAAACTTACGATGAAAAAGTCATGCATGTTAATTTGGGTCTACGCCGCTAATTTTCCTGAAATTTCATAGTTGCCGACGTATCACAAGCTATCATAGAAGCGGATTTTTTATCGCATTTCAACCTACGACAATGAAAACTCATCGACGACATCACAAGCGTTAGCAAACATTGTTCAGTGTCAGCTAATAATGAAGTAGTATTGAATTTATCATGCATTAAAAAAAATCAACCGTTCCAGGCTTTGCTGAGAGAATTCAAAGACATCACGCTAGAAAATTTCACGACCATTAAACAACAACACCTGGTCACACATCACATCGTCACCAAAGGGCCACCAGTTTTCTCCAAACCGAGACGATTATCACTTGAGAAACTAAAAGCAGCTAAAGCCGAGTTACAATTCATGCTAGATGCAGGCTTTTATCGTCCAACTCGCAGCCCATTACACATGGCGAAAAAGAATAACGGCGAGTGGAGACCATGCGGGGATTTCAGACGACTAAACGTTGTCACCGAACCTGACAGGTAGCCCTTTCCACACGAATTCACTCACTGCATGGTTGCAGAATTTTTTCCACACTCGATCTGCATCGGGCGTACCACCAGATTCCTGTCGAACCCACGGATCACATCTTCCGCGAATACGATTTCGCCTGGCCATATCTCGATGACATTTTGATATCGTCGAAGGATATGAACCAACATCTGCAATTAGTGATAGAAAAACTGCGCGAGTACGGTTTGGTCATCAACCATTCGAAGAGTATGCTAGGCCTGCCGCAAGTGAACTTCTTAGGTTTCAGTAGCGGATTCTCCCCACCAGAAGAACGAGTGCATACCATTCGAAACTTCAAACTACCTACTAGAGCAAGTGACTTGCGACGTTTCCTCAGCATGGTAAACTTTTTCCGCAGAATTTTGCCTTGTCCTGCCGAAAAGCAAATGACGTTATTCAAATTCTTAAAAGGTAACAATAAAAACGACACATCAACAGTAGAATGGACGGACGAAGCAAAAGAGGCATTCCAGCAGTGCAAAAACGATTTATGTAAAGCAACTTTACTCGCCTATCCTAAACCCGGGGCTCAACTCAGTTTGACAGTGCTTCCAAGGTGCGGTATTACACCAACACGACAAGGACCAGTGGAAACCACTTGGTTTTTATTCCGAACGCCATACCGAAACACAAACGAAATACAGCACTTACGATCGTGAACTGTTAGCGGCGTAAAAAGCAGTCAAATATTATATTTTCAACATATGCTGAAAGGCAGAGAATTTATCATTCTCACTGACCACAAGCCATTGCAAAATAAATAAAGCATCAAATGCGCCATTCCGAATTTATCGCACAATTTACAATAGATATTCGACACATCCCTGGAAAAGACAACATAATAGCAGATACAATGTCACGCATAGACGCCATACATACTCCGAGCAGCATCGACATCGCCAAGCTTGCAAAGACTCAAAAATCTGCTCAGTTTAAAGAATTACTAAATTCGAATTCCAGCTTACAAATCAAGCCTTTCACGGTTCCAGGCACAGACATAAAAGTCTTTTGTGATGTAAGCACCAGTAAAGCCCCAAAATACCTAACTCCTTCGTTTCGCAAAACAGCTTTCGACTCCATACACAACATGGCACACACCGACGCCTCCAAAACCACAAAATTGATCGCGGAGAAGTTCATGTGCCTGGTCTCCGAAAAGAAAAGATCTCCGCTTATGCAATCAATGTCAAAGAGAGAAAATACAAAGCCACAACAGAGCACCCCTATCAACATTAATTTTACCGGATCAACGATTTGACCACATCAACATGGATATCGTCGGACCATTACCATCTTGCAAGGGATATCGATACTGCTTGACAATAGTCGATCGTTATTTCCGATGGTTGGAGGCATACCCGCTCGAAGATATGACGACAGAAACAATTGCGTTTAATTTCTACACACATTGGATTTGGAGTACCGACTAGAATAACAACGGACCAGGGAATACAATTTAAATCTGCACTCTTCCGAGATCTTGCTAGAATTTTAGGCATAAAACACTTACGTACCACCGCGTACGACCCAGTATCAAATGGGCTCATCGAGCGATGGCATAGATTCTTAAAAGCAGCGATAAAATGCTACATGACGGACAAGTGTGTCGAAGGTCGCCCACTAATTCTCTTAGGCTTTCGTTCCGCATGGAGAGATGACTTAAAAGTGACACCCGTAGATTTACGGCAACATTCTTCGAATACATGGTCTGCTATTTTCCGAAAATCAAAAAGAAAAAATTCTCTGACAACAAGTGTTTTTAATTGAAAATGGGTGAAATCAGTTGACAACTCCCCATATAACGACACTGCTAAAAATTACTAAAAGCGCAAAAAAACAAGCACTAAACACGCCAGAGACATTAAATTTTATCTCCGGAATACCATGAAATGACTTTATAAGAACCGTGTTCCAAATTACACAATAGGCGTGGCACCGTCCACTTTTAAGTGAAAACTCATATCTTGGGATCTGCTTAACCGATTTCAACAAACCATTCTTCTTAAATTTCTATGTTATAGTGCAAAAATGGGCGAAATCGGATTACAACCACGCCTATTTTCCATATAACACCATTTTAAATTCCATCTGATTCTTTCACTTTCCACTATGCAAATCAAGCAACAATGATTGTATCGGGGTAAAACTTTGCGTGAGTAATGCGTTTAAAGTATGCCACCTTGTGACCAAAAATTGTCTAAATCGAACCAAAACTGTTCAAGCCCCTAGGTACTAAATATGTGTGTGTTTACGGAAAATATCGGTCAATGTGTAAAATATATAATTGAAATTCATATAATAAACCTCCGAATATAGTATGTCTTGGTGTCAAAAATGGGTTACACCCGAAAAGAGAACTTTCTTACTTGTTTTTAATTTTAATTATTACAAATTTACGTTTCATTTGGCACAAAAAATGCAAAAATTTGTACACCACACTAAATATTAAGGTAAGGGGATTATATCCACTTGTGAATTTCAGAAAATTTAGTTTTTTATGCTTATATTTCGAATGTATGTACATACATATTACATACCATTTTCGCACTATGACATAGAAATATAAAAAGAACGTTATACACCGAATTTGGTTGAAATCGGTTAAGCAGATCCCAAGACATGGGTTTTCACCTAAAAGTGGCGGTGCCACGCCCACTGTCTAATTTTGTACGCGGTTCCTATAAAGTTATCTCATACCATCCCAGAGATGTCTCTGGCGTGTTTCGTGCTTGATTTATCGCGCTTTTAGTAGTTTTTAACAGAACCGTTATATGGGGAGTGGGCGGAGTTGCCACCAGATTTAAACTATTTTCACACTGTGGGTAGATGTTCTAAAAACATTTGCTTCCAGTGAATTTTGTTATTATAGCTTTAGCGGTTTAGGAGATATGCACATTAAACCTAGTAGGGGCGGGACCACGCCCACTTTAAAGAAAATTTTACTGCAGATGCCCCTCCCTTATGTGATCCTGTGTACCAAATAACAGTCTTGTGTCTTATTGCGGAGCTTAGTTATGGCAATTTATTTGTTTTTGATTAATGGCGTTTTGTGGGCGTGGCAGTGGTCCGATTACGCCCATCTGCAATAGAAACCGTCTCACGGTACCAAGAAACATGTCTATCAAGTTTCATAAAGATATCTCAATTTTTACTCTAGTTAGAGCTTTCTCCTCTGCGAATGGCAGGGGCTTAAGTCGCAGGCATTCTCGGCATCTCCCAACTGGTGCGAGCGGTGCTTGCACCCTCACACTGGTTGTCAGAAGCCGTATGCGTGCGACAACCAAGAGCTGCCACCTCCTAATCCAGGGTGTTATGCGACTCCCGTGCCCATTGGATGATTTGCAGCCAGGAGGTAAATTCGGCTGTATTCTAACGGAGCCTTCCCAACACCGGGCCGCATTGGGAAGTAACGGTGGCCTTACCGCGTCAAGGGGCTCTGGCGCGGCGGACTATTTGTTTCCCTTTCCAATAGCTGACCCGACGGCGCGCCTCGTCGCGCCAAGGGTCGTACGAACAAGATGAACAACAAAGACAACAACAAAACCACAACAACAACAACAAAAGGATCCCGGCAACAACAACAGCAAACGACGATGGACATTGATAACGACAAGGGCAGCGGTGCAGGTAAGGGCGAATCAGGGGCTAATCGCAAGTTCAGCTTCCTGGACGCCCTTTCGCCAGAGGAGCGAGCGCTGTTCGAGGAGCATGCCAGAGACGACGACGATGACATGCCCTCGTGCAGCGGCGTTCAGCAGGCGAATTCGACTGCGGCCGCTGCGCCAAAAGAAAAAGAGAAACCCACGGAGACTCTCTCGAGCAGGAGCAACTGCTCGGATGCAGAGGAGTCGCAACGGGCGACCTCCGGTGGGGCTCAAAAACGGAAAAGGAAGAGGGGAGGCAGACTTCCCCCCCTGCCACCAACGGGATGTCCGGGAGGACAAGACGATCCCAGAAGGAAAGGTATGAGCGATGCCAGCCTGAAGTGGTACCTGAGGCACCTCCAGGAGGGAAGAACTCCGGAGGTAGCAGAAAGCCTAGCGCGGAACAGGGTGAGAGGTGACAGCACTTCCCCGGCTTCCGAAAAACAAAAGGGTGGAAATACCGCGGCCATTAGGAAGCGCAATGGCAACAATCGAGGCCACTGCCCAGTAAACGCAACTCAGCCCGCAGGCCGAGGTTGCGAAAGGGCAGCTCCCTCGACCACCCAAGCGGCTAAGCGTAGAAGCGGACAGCTGACGCCACAGGAGCCGAACAACACCAAGCGGCAGAGGGGCAACAACGCACAGGCGACTAGTGGCCACCGCTCCGCCCCAAACCTCCCCCGGCCAGTGGAGGGACAGCGCAGGTATGCGGACGCCCTCAAAGGCATTCGCATGGCTGTGCTGCCGCTGAACTACCCGGCGGAGGCGCTGGGTGCGGAGGAGCTCACATCGCTCCAAGACTTACTCATGGAGGAGGTATTCAGAGGATCTGGATACAAGGCCTCCTTCCACGGGGTATATTTTAAGGGAGGCATGCTGCAGGTTGACTGCAAGGATGAGAGGTCGGCTTGTTGGCCGAGGGAGATCGCTCCCAAGCTAACCGGCTGGAACGGCCCCATCCTCAGCGCGAAAAAGGGGGACGAAATTCCGCCCATGCACAGCATGACGGTCTTCCTCCCCAGATGCGCAGGAAAGCCTTACGAGTTTGCTTTAGGTCTCATTCGCAATCAGAACGATGGCCTCGATACATCGGCCTGGCGGGTGACCAAGAGCATAGCGGAGGATTCAGGATGGAAGCTCAACCTCTGCATTGATGACGAATCATACAAATTCGTCAGGAGGGTGAGCTTCCGCCTGAACTACAGGTTCAGCTCGGTGGTCCTGAGGCCGTTCAAGCCAAAAACGATCACCGAGGGCGATGCGGGAAAAGAAATGCAGGTGGATGAGGTTGCGACTCAACCCTGCGCAAGTACGTCGAAGCAGGCGGCAACTGCTGAGACAATGGCGAAGGTCCCCTCCGAGAAGACGGGCGAGCAAGGAGGGGCGCTACCCTCCACTCAGGAGCTTCTGGAGGGGCTCACAAACCTGGCGGGAGACATCGCGGAGGACGGTGAGCATGAGGACCTACTCCTTATGGAACCGATCCCGTAGTGGGGCCGCGTCTAGAAGTTGCCCAGGTGAACCTGCATCACGCGGCGTCAGCCTCGGCGGTTATCGCGAGCAGGTTCACGATGGATGGACTGGGCATACTGCTGATCCAGGAGCCGTGGGTCAATAAAGGAGAGGTCAGGGGCCTCAAAACGGAGTCAAATAAGGTAATCTGGGATCTCTCAAGTGAGAGACCCAGAACCTGCATAGTACTTAGGAACGGTATTGACTTCTTCTGTATTTCAGAGTTCCTAACTCAGGACCTGGTCGCTGTGCAAGCGAAGAACGACGAAGGAGCGGACTTCGTCGTGGCAGCGGCCTATTTTCCGGGGGAGACTCCGACAGCACCCCCAGAGGCAGTCGGCAACCTGGTGGAGTATTGCAGGAGGAATAAGCTGCCCCTCATTATGGGCTGCGATGCGAATGCCCACCACACCGAATGGGGCAGCACGGACTGCAACACACGGGGTGAGTCTCTTATCGAGTTTATAGTCAGTAAGAATTTAAGTATAGCAAATGTGGGGTGCGATCCCACTTTTGTAACTAGTGTCAGAAGGGAGGTGCTTGATATCACGCTCAGTAACGAGTTTGAGGTAGGGCTGATCTTACAATGGAGGGTATCATCGGAACCCTCCATGTCGGATCACTGTATCATAAGATTCGTGCTGGGGATGGGGGTCAAGCAACTCCCTCCCAAACGTATCCCTGGGAACACGGACTGGGCCGTTTTCAGGGAATTACTCGCAACTAGAATTAGCAGTAGGGAGCAGTTGGATAGAAGCGCAACGGCTTCTGGATTGGAGAGCAGACTGTCTGCCCTAAACCAATCCATTATAGAAGCTTATCATAGCAGCTGCCCCCTAAAGACAACCGCCAAGGGCGGTAAATGCTCCTGGTGGTCTAGTAAACTCTCAGTCCTAAGAAAAACGGTGCGCAAGCTATTCAATAAGGCTAAGCGCACCGGAAACTGGGAGGATTACAGATGCAGCCTAACTGCTTATAATAAGGAGATTAGGACCGCGAAACGGAAGAGCTTTAGGAAGTTCTGTGAGAGCGTCTCCTCAACCCCAGAGGCAGCTAGACTGCATAAGGCTCTGGCTAGAGGAAAGACGGACACAGCACTAGCGATTAAACGATCTGATGGGACCTATACGTCTAGCGCAGAAGAAAGAGCTACGGCTCTTCTACTAGCGCATTTCCCGGAGACGATTCAAGAAGACCAGATTCGACCTATGGTCGAACGAAGGCCGTCACGCTTGGACTGGACAGTCGCAAAACAGCTCTTCACTGCAGACTCCATCAAGTGGGCGCTGGCCTCCTTTGAAAAATATAAGTCACCGGGTGCGGACGGTATCCTTCCAGCTTTTCTGCAACAGGGGGAGCAGGTGCTACTGCCCCACCTTGTTCGGCTGATGAGGGATAGCCTAGCGCTGGCGTATATCCCAGAACCATGGCGCACCGCAAAGGTGATCTTCATACCCAAAGTAGGGAGGAAAGACTACTCATTGGTGAAATCGTTCAGGCCAATCAGTCTTACTTCCTTCCTACTCAAAAGTATGGAAAAGATCATAGACCACGAAGTACGATCGAAGGTGCTGAAGGCTTCACCGCTTCATGAGAAGCAACATGCTTACAGAGCAGGCAGGTCAACAAACACTGCTCTGTACCAGCTAACCTCAGAGATCCAGAATTCGTTAGATAGGGGCGAGGTGGTGTTATGCGCCTTCCTCGACATAGAAGGTGCCTTTGACAACACGTCTCACGAGAGCGTGTCAAGAGCACTGGAGAAAAGGAGCGTGGCAGCACCAGTGCGCAGATGGATTACAGCCGTACTGCGCACTAGGGTGGCGGAAACCGCAGTAGGAGAAACTAAAATTCGTCTGGGAACAACAAGAGGCTGCCCACAGGGTGGAGTGCTATCCCCCCTACTTTGGAGCCTAGTTGTGGACGATCTCCTTGAGCGGCTGACTAGCAATGGAATCCGCTGTCAGGGATATGCGGATGACATTGTTATCTTAGCTAGAGGAAAATTTGAAGACACACTCTGCGATATCGTTCAGAGGGGATTGGGACTGGCAAAGGGATGGTGTAGTGGGGTTGGCTTAAGCATCAACCCCGCTAAAACTACAATCATTCCCTTCACCAGACGGAGATCACTGCCGGGCCTCAGGAGTATATCCCTGGACGGCAGAGTGGTTGAGATGGCCAGCACGGTCAAGTACCTGGGCCTCACACTGGATTCCACACTACTATGGAATCAGCATGTGAACCAGACCTTAACCAAAGCTACTAAGGCACTCATGGTGTGCAACCGACTTGCTTCCTGGGGGTGCTCCCCAAGGACTATTAGGTGGATGTACACCATGATCGTGAGACCGATTATCACGTATGGAGCGGTATCGTGGGGTTCGAGAGCATCGCAGACTTCGGTAGGACTTAAACTGTCGAAGCTGCAAAGACTTGCCTGCATCTGCGCGTCGGGAGCAATGCGAACGTGTCCGACCGCAGCACTGGAAGTTATGCTAGAACTTTCACCGCTACACCTTTTAATCAAACAGACTGCCAAACGAACTCTGCTCCAAATGACAGCAGAGGGAGCTGGCAAAGGGAAGGTAATCTCATCCCAACAGATGAAAGAGCTAAGTGAGGAAATACCACTAGCCCTTCTCCCAAGGGATAGCATTACCAAAGTAGTAAACTTCAGCAGAAAGTTTCAAGTAACCCTTGGCAGCAAATCTGAGTGGAATGACTCTTCACTGGACCGGCTGCTAAGGGGTAGCACCATCAAGTGGTACACCGACGGGTCGAAAACGGAGGAGGGGATTGGTGCAGGGGTCGCTGGGCCAAGCACCAAACTCTCCATTCCCATGGGAAGTTTCCCAAGCATTTTCCAAGCTGAGGTCTATGCTATAAGTCGGTGTGTAGGGATAAACCTCCAACGCAACTATCGCAATAAGAGTATCACTATACTCAGCGATAGTCAGGCGGCACTAAGAGCGATCTCAGCCTATGAGGTCAGATCTCTCCTAGTGATGGAGTGTATAGAACGGCTGAACAGCCTATCTAAGCAAAACCGAGTACACCTTATTTGGGTGCCTGGCCATAGGGGTATAGCTGGGAACGAACTAGCTGACGAATTATCCCGCTCTGCAGCCTCTACAAAAATGGTAGGGCCGGAACCATACATAGCGGTTGGTCCTCATACCATCAAAGAGCTCCTCCGAAGGGAGGAAAGAGCAAGCAGGGAGATACATTGGCAACAACTTCAGGGCATGCACCATGCCAGACTGCTATTGGGGGGTTACGACCTCAAGCGGTTTAAAGCCATAATTAATCTCCCCAGAAACAAATTCCGGCTACTGGCAGCGTTCTACACCGGCCATTGCAGGCTCAAGAAGCACCTCTTTAACATGGGCATAGCCGCTTCTGCAAACTGCCGGTTCTTCGACATAGAGCCGGAAACCCCTGAGCATCTGCTGATGAACTGCACAGCAGTCTGCAGACGCAGAATCAAGGCCTTGGGATCCATGTTTCCACACAGGGATCGTATCGCCTCACTAGCACCCAGCAGAATTTTGGAATTTATCAACATGCTGGGCCTAGATGATACGATATGACTTAGGGGAGGGCACAATAGACCATAGGTCGCGGTGCATACCTCGAAACTAATCTAATCTAATCTAATCGCCACTTGATTCCTTTATAGCCATACAAATACAATATCTTTCTTAAAATATAAGTATCTTAATTGTAAGTTACTCTCACTTGGTTATTTTAATTTGCCCAGCAGTTATCCTCAAGCACTTTGCGAAAATGTATTGTATAACGAAATGTCCCTGGTGAATTGTCAACAATTTAATTCAAACTACAACAACAATAACAAAATTCTTGATCTTTGTTTTAACGAGACTAATGTTATAGTCAGCAGAGCAGACCCACTCATCAATGAAGACTATCATCATCCAGCATTGGAAATAGATGGTGATATCCAAGCAAATATCAAGAAAAATACTTCTCTCAGACTGATATTCAACGAAGCAAACTACATTGGGTTGAATGAAGTTATGCCCAATCTGTTCTTGAGAAACTGCGCAGCTGGACTCGCAGAGCTGATTGCACATCTATTTAGTGCGTCATTGGAATCAGGCATGTTTCCATCAGCATGAAAGATCTCATATATTAGTCGTTGTCTAAACTATTTGAAGAAATAGTTCTAACCCAGATCACCACAGCATTTCAGAATATAATATCTACCAGGCAACATGGATTCATCTGCGGTCGATCCACCACTACCAATCTCTAATTATATACTACCTACGTTCTGGATGCAATGAACCATGGTCTCAGTACTCACACTATCTACACTGCCTTCTCCACTCGTACTTTTCAGGATCACATTTACCGATATCTGAAATTTGCAAACTTGCTTGTTTTGTTCTTTTGAATCCCAAAAGTAAGATTCTTGTTTTGGAAAATGAAATGCAATTGACGCCCGTTACAATTTGTGATTGGTTAAGTTTTATGAGCGAAGTATTTTTGGATTGGCTAGCGGCAAAGAATACGGAAAAAATTGGTGGTCTTGGAATAATCGTAGAAATCGATAAAACCAAAGTGGATAAATGAAAAAATAATTGCGGAAGAATAATTGAAGGACAGTGGATTTTTGGAAGTATTGAACGTGGATCAAAAAAGTTTTTCGCTATTCCCGTAAAAGATAGAACCTCTGTAAATCTTGAAAAAATAATTGTAGAAAAAATACACGAAGAAACAACTATTATAACAGACTGTTGGGCGCCTTACAGAAGTTTAAGCAAAAAAAGTTTTCAACATTTAACCGTTAACCACAAATATAACTTCGTAGATCCGGAGTCAAAAGACCATACGCAAAATATTGAAAGACTTTGGCGGGACTTGAAGGATGGAATACCGAAGTATGGACGGCGAAAAGAATACTATTTGGGATTTCTGGCGGAATTTAATTTGAGAAAACGATTTCCACGACACACGGAACAAATTCACCAGTTCTTTTTGGCTGCTGTTCGCTTATATAACCCGAGATAATTTTCAATCTCAACCTCGAGGATAATTTTCATCACGATGCAGAGTATGTGTAATTATAATTTTTCAGAAACGTTTATGAAGAAGAGGAGTAAATACACCAAAAAACTTGAACAATATGTGATTTTTTAAAGAAAAAAATCAAACAATTAATTTAAATGTATCACAATTTTTTACTTTTAATGCATATTTATAAAAAATAAATAAAACAAAACGTTTTTTTTTTTTAACAAATTAAAAAAAAATAGAAATATTAAAAAAATTTACTTCCGCTCACGGATTTGTAATCTACGGGTAAAAATAAGAAAAAATTTCGATTTTGAGGCCTACTTAGTTGGGGGAGCTAAACTATACATTTATCCTATATCAATTTATTAACTTATTTAATTTTGTCACTATTATAGTGCAATAATTATCTAAATGTATTTATACGTGGATTTATAACCGTCTCAGCAATTACTACGTTAATTATTTCGTTTTTAGACATTTATTTTATCTTATATGATGCAAAAATTACTTCATTTCAATATTTAAATTATTTTTCAATTCTATTAATTTTAATAACAAAAGGGTTGTAAATGTCAAAAAACCATTGTTGCCATACTTTTATATTTTGAAACCAAAGAAAAATTAAATAAAAAGAGATATTCAGGGTATACCCCAATTACAAGAATCATAATCATTGATGGACACTAATAAATATTTTAGTTTCCTTCACTTGATAAACCCCGGTGTTGGACCGACCAGGCAATTCCCACAACAGCCGGTTCTACGTTACTGGAATTGACCCGGATCTTATCCGGCCAAGGGCTGTTATTTCGGCGATCTAACCCTGTTTGGATCGGTAAGTTCTAGTTTAAGATTGTCGTCAATCGAGCAACGCCTAGCAGCAGGGTTGCTCCGTATCCTCCTAACCCGTGCTGGCATCGAGTCCAACCCGGGCCCCGAGAATTTTTCTGCTGCGTTTGCGCTAGAAGGCTCCATCCAAACTCCACCCCGGTTAGGTGCAATACATGCAACCGATGGAGCCATCTTAAGACCTGCTCAGGCCTTAAGATCCATAGGGAGTGGACCACGAGTTACGTGCCCCATGCTGCCAACGCAATACTGCGACACCTGCCTCAACGGCTGTGCAACCTGCACCATGTTCGGGCACTGCGCCGCCACTCCAGTCGAGTGGCCAAGATAGGACCTCCACGGCCCTAAGGAGCTCACACAGGCAGCATGATTCCCAGTCTGACCAACCACTCAGATCTTCTGAGTTGTGCAGATTTCAACGTTTTACGTAAGGATCGCGGGAGAGATAATAGTGGAGGCTTAGCCTTCATATTGCATAACACCGTGAAATATCATCAAATCGATGTTGACATCGACCGCAGGGACACTACCCTTGAATGTCAGGGTATAGCTGTCCGGTCAGGCGATGTTGAGCTCGAAATATTTAATATATATATCCCCCCAGTTACATGTTGCCCAACAGGATATTACGCGAACATAGGTGCGCTACTTCGTGGTGAAAACTGTTTGGTGCCAGGCGACTTTAACGCGCATCACGATCTTTGGCACTCCTGCCTGTCAAATGATCGTAGGAGATGGAGCTGGCGGAACAGATTGACGATTCGACATTCTGCACAATGAATGACGAAGCCCCCACCAGAATTATGGGCACCTGTAATTGCTCGCCAGATATTACCATCGCTAGCGGTGATCTGATAAATAGTATAACCTGGCGACCTATGCTAACTCTCGCATCAGACCATCTGCCTATAATTATTTCGATCGAGAGACCTCCTGACTTAATTTCTGTGGACAACCGCACCTTTGTTAACTTTAACAAAGCTAACTGGGTCGGCTTCACAGAATTTACCGAGAGCACCTTCAACGCACTACCCATTCCCACGGACGTCATCGTTGGCGAGCATCAATTCCACAAGGTGATCGCTGCTGCTATTGCTCGCTTCATACCAGCTGAAAGAATCGCGGAACTCCGCCCAAATTTCCCAGCCGAAGCAGCTGTACTAGCAAATAAGCGCGATACCTTACGCCATGCCGATCCCTGTGATCCCCGAATAAGGGATCTCAATTTGGAGATTCGGCAAATGGTAAATCATCAAAAGCGGACAAAATGGATAGAGCACCTGAAGTCCTGCAACCTCTCCACCGGTGGAAGCAAGCTTTGGACTACTGTCAGGCCCTGTCAAATCCGAGGAGACATGACGGTCGGGTTGTTATTTAATTCAATGGCCATGCATCCTCGGACCCGAGGAAGTGCGCGAGCTATTTTATTTTAGCCGGCAGTTTACACTGCATCCTTCGACTGACAAGGCCAAACGATGTGTTACCCGACGGCTGCGCAAAATGCCAAAAGACTGTGCACCACATGCTTTCACCGATGGGGAGGTTCAGAGTGCCAACACAAAGGCCAAATCTTTTAAATCCATTGGCCCTGATGGAAAAAGCATGCTGATGCTAAAACATCTAGGCTCGAAGGGAGTAAGCTACCTCACCAAGGTCCTCAACTTGTCGGAGACCACTCTTCAAATACCCGATGGGTGGAAAGTCGGAAGAGTGGTTCCACTACTGAAACCTGGGAAACCCGCCAACAAAGGGGAGTCTTATCGTCCGATAACTCTCCCTTCCCCAGTAGTGAAGACACTTGAGGACCGTTCCCACGACAGTCGGGTCTACGTAACCGGAACGGACCCGGATTTCTTCCGGCCAAGGACTGTCAACTCGGCAGAATTCTGCCGCTACAACAACAACAACACTTGAGGCCTTGCTACTCCCGACATTCACTCACCACCTGAGTCTAGCAGAACATCAGCACGGCTTCCGAAAAGTGCACAGCACCACCACAGCACTTAGCGTCATAAACGCCTAGATAGCTCATGGCCTAAACCAGAAGCCACCCTGCGAGAGGACGATCCTCGTAGCGTTGGACTTGTCGAAAGCCTTCGACGTCAACTCGGCAGATTTCTGCCGCTACAACAACAACAACACTTGAGGCCTTTCTACTCCCGACTTTCACTCACCACCTGAGTCTAGCAGAACATCAGCACGGCTTCCGAAAAGTGCACAGCACCACCACAGCACTTAGCGTCATAAACGCCTAGATAGCTCATGGCCTTAACCAGAAGCCACCCTGCGAGAGGACGATCCTCGTAGCGTTGGACTTGTCGAAAGCCTTCGACACAGTCAACCACACAACGCTACTTGAGGACGTTGAACAATCTACGCTCCCTCGCACTCCCGACCATCACGGCATGGATGCCTCTTGATGTCCCCGATCGAACACCTAAACAATGAGGTCTGTATGTTTCCGGTTAAGGACCATAACGAGCTCTCCTCTCCAAGCAGTTTCTGCTGGGTTGTTTTCGTAGAAACCACCCCTGCAGTCGTCTGCTTGAAGCGGAACCGCCTCCTAGAAGCATCAAGGTCTTTCCAAAAAGGAGTTCTACGCAAAAAAACCTTGGTACACCCCGATGCTGGATCGACCAAGGATACTTTTTTGAAGCGCAGCCGAAAGCCGCCAACGCAAAAAAAAAGTCTACAAGAAAAAGTAACATTGTCATAGAGGGTATAATCTGTTTTAATTTTTTTTAGTTCGTTTACAAAAGATGTCAATAAGGTAACACTGGTAATTTAACATTTTGCAAGCCTTTTGTTATTGTCAGAATTAATAGAATTGAAAATATTGAATTAACTTTAAACGTAAATATGGTAAATGTATTGTTTAGTGCCCCCAACTAAGGAGGCCTAAAAAATAAATTTTTTTGTAGCATCCCACGATTTCAGGTTTAAGAGGGATATGGTTGGATAGAGAAGATTCTCCAGATCACGAATATATATAATTATTGAAGCCGGAAACTTATAGTTTTCGAGATATTTGCATTTTAAGTTGAAAATTTCAGAAATTTTATTTTACAATTTCACGATTTATGGTGAACTTTTCTTTTATATTATGCACTTATTATACACTAACACTTCACTTCAATGTTTCTACATATTTATTTTATATTAAATATTTAAGTATTTGCTTTAAATAAGCATTTATTATACTCTCGCAACCTGTTGCTACAGAGTATAATAGTTTTGTTCACCTAATGGTGGTTTGTATCACCTAAAACTAATCGAGTTAGATATAGTGTTATATATATATAAATGATCAGGATGAAGAGACGAGTTGAAATCCGGGTGACTGTCTGTCCGTCCGTCCGTCCGTGCAAGCTCTAACTTGAGTAAAAATTGAGATATCTTTATGAAACTTGATAGACATGTTTCACTGCCACAATATAAATTGCCATAACTAAGCTCCACAACAATATACAAGACTCTTATTTGGTATACAGGATCACATTAGGGAGGAGCATCTGCAGTTAAAAAAATTTTTTTGAAGTGGGTGTGGTTCCGCCCCTAATAGGTTTAATGTGCATATCTCCTAAACCGCTAATGCTATAATAACAAAATTCACTGGAAGCTAATGTTTTTAGAACATCTATCTACAGTGTGAAAACAGTTGAAATCGGGTGGCAACTCCGCCCACTCCCCTTATAACGGTACTGTTAAAAACTACTAAAAGCGCGATAAATCAAGCACTAAACACGCCAGAGACATTAAATTTTATCTCTGGGATGGTATAAGATGACTTTATAGGAACCGCGTTCAAAATTAGACAGTATCCTTATCCCATATCTTGGGATCTGCTTAACGGATTTCAACCAAATTCGGTGCATAACGTTCTTTTTATATTTCTATATCATAGTACGAAAATTGGCGAAATCAGACTACAACCACGCCTATTTCCCATATAACACCATTTTCAATTCCATCTGATTCTTTCACTTTCCACTATGCATATCAAACAACAATGATTATATCGGGGTAGAACTTTGGGTGAATAATACGTTTAAAGTATGCCACCTTGTGACCAAAAATTGTCTAAATCGAACCAAAATTGTTCAAGCCTTTAAGTACTAAATATGTGGACCCCAGTGCCTATAGTTGACTTTCTACCGAAAATATCAGTCAACCCACAAAGAAATCTCAAAAGAGTATACCATTTGACTTTGCGAGAGTATAAAATGTTCGGTTACATCCGAATTTAACCTTTCCTTACTTGTTTTTACACAATTTTCGTTCTATGAACAATAACAAATGGGTTCCATGTTGACAGCTAACAAGTGTTGCCATATCTATTATATATGTATATATATATATATATTTATATTTTGAACATTTGACATGAACTATAATTTTGTTCATTCCCTTCTATTGATAAATTATGTTATTGGATTGGCCAGGGTTATTTTTTAGGAAGCGCGGCCGAAGGCCACCAGTGCTGAAAGGAGTTTGATGCGATTGAATTATGAACACCCCGGTGTTGGACCGACCAGGGTATTTTTTGAAGTGCAAATAAGAAATCTAAACAAAAAAATAGTAAAGTTAAAGAGGGTATATCACTCTCTTTAAACTTCAATTTTTATTAAAGATAATTATAATAAAAGTGAAGATTTTGAAAATTTGATATTCCCACAACAGCCGGTTCTGCGATACCGGAATGGCCAAGGGCTGTTATTTCGACGATCTAACCCTGTTTGGATCGATAAGTTTTAGATTAAGTTTGTCGTCATTGGAGCAACGCCTAGCAGCAGGGTTGCTCCGTATCCTCCTGACCCGTGCTGGCATCGAGTCCAACCCGGGCCCCGAGGAATTCTACTGCTGCGTATGCGCAAAAAGGCTCCATCCAAATTCCACCTCGGTTAGGTGCAATACATGCAATGGATGGAGCCATCTTAAGACCTGCTCGGGCCTTAAGACACACAGGGAGTGGACCACGAGTTACGTGGCCCCATGCTGTCAACGCAACAATCCGACATCTGCCTCAACGGCTGTGCAACCTGCACCATGTTCGCGCACTGCGCTGCCACTCCAGTCGAGTGGCCAAGATAGGACCTCCACGGAGCTCACACAGACAGCATAACTCCCAATCTGACCAACCTCCCCCCCCAACCTTCATCCAGCTCCAATCCTCGTGCTAGAACCACCCAGCAACTCCTGGTTCCTCGCACAGTCTGTTCCGTGTGTCAGACCATAATACGCCGGAATGTCACATCAGTCAAGTGCAATTCTTGTACTGGTGGGGTCACTTTCTGTCGTGTTCTGGCCTGCGCACCACACGAGAGTGGAGTGCGTCGTATGTTGCCCCATGCTGTAGGAGTCTGCCCCCGCAATCACATACAGTGGCGTCGCCAACAAACACCACAGTGCGACAACCGCCCATGCGGATAGCACAGCTGCAAGATCGAGGAGATAGTTGCATTTATGAGCCGGAAGCGCGTAACGATAGCTGTGGTCCAAAAACCAAGTTAAACAGCCACTCAGATCTTCAGAGTTGGGCAGGTTTCAACGTTTTACGTAAGGATCGCGAGCGGGATAATGGTGGAGGCCTAGCCTTCATATTGCACAACACCGTGAAATATCGACTAATCGATGTTGACATCGACCGCAGGGACACCACCCTAGAATGTCAGGGTATAGCTGTCCGGTCAGGCGATGTCGAGCTCGAAATATTTTATATATCCCCCCAGTTACATGTTGCCCAACAGGATATCACCCGAATATAGATGCGCTACATCGTGGTGAAAACCGTCTGGTGCTAGGCGACTTTAACGCGCATCACGATCTTTGGCATTCCTGCCTGTCAAACGATCGTAGGGGGATGGAGCTGGCGGAACAGATAGACGATTCGACATTCTGCACGAAGCCCCCACCAGAATTATGGGCTGTAATAGCTCGCCAGATATTACCATCGCTAGCGGTGGTCTGATAAATAGTATAACCTGGCGACCTATGCTAACTCTTGCATCAGACCATCTGCCCATAATTATCTCGATCGTGAAACCTTTTGACTTTATTTCTGTGGATAACCGCACCTATGTTAACTTTAACAAAGCTAACTGGGTCGGCTTCACAGAATTTACTGAGAGCACCTTCAACGCACTATCCATTCCTACGGACGTCATCGTTGGCGAGCGTCAATTCCGCAAGGTTATCGCTGCTGCTACAGCTCGCTTCATACCGGCTGGAGGAATAGCGGAACTCCGCCCTAATTTCCCAGCCGAAGCAGCTGTATTAGCAAATGAGCGCGACACCTTACGCCATGCCGATCCCTGTGATCCCCGAATAAGGGATCTCAATTTGGAGATTCGGCAAATGGTAAATCATCATAAGCGGACAAAATGGATAGAGCACCTGAAGTCCTGCAACCTCTACCGGTGTGAGTAAGCTTTGGACTACTGTCAAGGCCCTGTCAAATCCAAGGAAACATGACGATCGGGTTGAAATCCAATTCGATGGCCATGCCTCCTCGGACCCGAAGAAGTGCGCGAGCTACTTTAGCCGGCAGTTTATACTGCACCCTTCGACCGACAAGGCCAAACGATGTGTTACCCGACGGTTGCGCAAAATGCCAAAAGACTGCGCACCACTTACTTTCACCGATGAGGAGGTTCAGAGTGTCATCAAAAAGGCGAAATCGTCTAAATCCATCGGCCCTGACGGAATAAACATGCTGATGTTAAAACATCTAGGCCCAACGGGAGTAAACTACCTCACCAAGGTCCTCAACCTGTCGATATCCACTCTTCAAATACCCGATGTGTGGAAAGTCGGAAGAGTGGTCCCACTGCTGAAACCTGGGAAACCCGCCAACAAAGGGGAGTCTTATCGCCCGATAACTCTCCTTTCCCCAGTAGTGAAGACACTTGAGGCCTTGTTACTCCCGTCATTCACCCACCACCTGAGCCTAGCAGACCATCAGCATGGTTTCCGTAAAGTGCACAGTACCACCACAGCACTTAGCGTCATAAACGCCCAGATAGTTCATGGCCTGAACCAGAAGCCACCCTGCGAGAGGACGATCCTCGTAGCGTTGAACTTGTCAAAAGCTTTTGACACAGTCAATCACGCAACGCTACTTGAGGACCTGGAACAATCAACGCTCCCTCCAGGGCTGAAGCGGTGGACCATGAACTACCTGAGCGGTCGACACTCATCCGTACTATTTCGAGGTCAAAACTCCAAACTCAGGAAAATTAAACAGGGGGTTCCGCAGGGCGGTGTCCTCTCCCCGCTACTGTTTAATTTCTACATTTCGAAACTCCCCCAGCCACCAGCGGGAATTTGAATGACCTCGTACGCAGATGACTGTACGATATTGACGTCGGGCAATGGAATCGATGGCATGTGTTCAAAAGTAAACGGCTACCTCTCCGATCTTTCTCGCTTCTTTTCTGCAAGGAACTTAACACTCTCCCCCACTAAATCCACAGCGACCATCTTCACCAATTGGACGAAGGAGTACAGACTGGACCTGAACATTTCAGTCGATGGCACAAAAATTCCGACAGTAAATAACCCTAAAATTTTAGGCGTCACTTTGGACAGTCTGTGCTCTTTCACTCCTAACACGACCGCGATAACTGCCAAAGTACAGAGCCGCAACAAAATCCTCAAGTCGCTTGCCGGCAGCTCATGGGGAAAGGACAAAGAAACGTTGTTGGCAACATACAAGGCAATCGGCCGGCCGGTCCTCAATTATGCAGCCGCAATATGGTCGCCTGGATGCAGTGACACGCAGAATAAGAAGCTTCAGACTTGTCAGAACACTGCACTCCGGACTATCACGGGGTGCCTCTTGATGTCCCCAATCGAACACCTACATAGCGAGGCCCGTATGCTTCCGGTTAAGGAACATAATGAGCTCCTCTCCAAGCAGTTTCTGCTGGGATGTTTTCGCAGAAACCACCCCTGCAGACGCCTGCTTACAACGGAGCAGCCTCCTAGGAACATCAAGAGGTCCTTCCTTGACTACGTCGACGACATCAGACAGCACGTCGACCAGACTTCGGACGCAACTAACTTCAGACAAGCACTGACCGCCATCCACAGTGGAGCCATTAACACCTTCACCGACTCCCTTTCAGTGAATGGCGTAATACGAGTCAAACCACCACCCATTGCAGACACAGAGCTAGAGTTGCCTCGCGAATCTAGAGTGACCCTCGCGCAACTTCGTTCTGGATAGTGTAGCAGGTTAAACTCCTACCTATCCAGAATAGACCCTGACATACTAAACACATGTCCTGCATGCAATGAGTCTCCGCATGACAATAACCACCTCTTTGCATGCCCTACAAACCCCACTCATCTAACACCCCTTTCCCTATGGTCCGACCCCGTCGAAACAGCTCGTTTCCTGGGCCTTCCGTTAGATGACCTCGACGACAACGAATCTAGAATTTATCACCCAAACGGGGATTAGATAATCGTTATAACAACAACAACAACCGACAAGGCCAAACGATGTGTTACCCGACGGCTGCGCAAAAGGTCAAAAGACTGCGCACCACTTACTTTCACCGATGGGGAGGTTCAGAGTGTCATCAAAAAGGCGAAATCGTCGTAATCCATCGGCCCTGATGGAATAAGCATGCTGATGTTAAAACACCTAGGCCCAACGGGAGTAAACTACCTCACCAAGGTCCTCAACCTGTCGATATCCACTCTTCAAATACCCGATGTGTGGAAAGTCGGAAGAGTGGTCCCACTGCTGAAACCTGGGAAACCCGCCAACAAAGGGGAGTCTTATCGCCCGATAACTCTCCTTTCCCAGTAGTGAAGACACTTGAGGCCTTGTTACTCCCGTCATTCACCCACCACCTGAGCCTAGCAGACCATCAGCATGGCTTCCGTAAAGTGCACAGTACCACCACAGCACTTAGCGTCATAAACGCCCAGATAGTTCATGGCCTGAACCAGAAGCCACCCTGCGAGAGGACGATCCTCGTAGCGTTGGACTTGTCAAAAGCTTTTGACACAGTCAATCACGCAACGCTACTTGAGGACCTGGAACAATCAACGCGCCCTCCAGGGCTGAAGCGGTGGACCATGAACTACCTGAGCGGTCGGCACTCATCCGTACTATTTCGAGGTCAAAACTCCAAACTCAGGAAAATTAAACGGGGGGTTCCGCAGGGCGGTGTGCTCTCCCCGCTACTGTTTAATTTCTATATTTCAAAACTCCCCCGGCCACCAGCGGGAATTTCAATGACCTCGTACGCAGATGACTGTACGATATTGACGTCGGGCAATGGAATCGATGGCATGTGTTCAAAAGTAAACGGCTACCTCTCCGATCTTTCTCGCTTCTGTTCTGCAAAGAACCTAACACTCTCCCCCCCACTAAATCCACTGCGACCATCTTCACCAATTGGACGAAGGAGTACAGACTGGACCTGAACATTTCAGTCGATGGCACAAAAATTCCGACAGTAAATAACCCTAAATTTTTAGGCGTCACTTTGGACAGTCTGTGCTCTTTCACTCCTCATACGACCGCCATAACTGCCAAAGTACAGAGCCGCAACAAAATCCTCAAGTCGCTTGCCGGCAGCTCATGGGGAAAAGACAAAGAAACGTTGTTGGCAACATACAAGGCAATCGGCCGGCCGGTCCTCAATTATGCAGCCGAAATATGGTCGCCTGCATGCAGTGACACGCAGAATAAGAAGCTTCAGACTTGTCAGAACACTGCACTCAAACAGAAACCACCCCTGCAGTCGCCTGCTTGTAGCGGAGCCGCCTCCTAGGAACATCAAGAGGTCCTTCCTTGACTACGTCGACGACATTAGACAGTACGCCGACCAGACTTCGGACGCAACTAACTTCAGACAGGCACTGACCGCCATTCACAGTGGAGCCATTAACACCTTCACCGACTCCCTCTCAGTGAATGGCGTAATACGAGTCAAACCACCACCCATTGCAGGCACAGAGCTCGAGTTGCCTCGCGAATCTAGAGTGACCCTCGCGCAACTTCGTTCTGGATACTATAGCAGGTTAAACTCCTACCTATCCAGAATAGACCCTGACATACCAAACACATGTCCTGCATGCAATGAGTCTCCGCATGACACTAACCACCTCTTTGCATGCCAAACAAACCCCACTCATCTAACACCCCTCTCCCTATGGACCGACCCCGTCGAAACAGCTCGTTTCCTGGGCCTTCCGTTAGATGACCTCGACGACAACGAATCTAGAGTTTATCACCAAAACGGGGATTAGATAATCGTTACAACACCAACAACAAAATTTGATATAATAATACATATAGAGTAAAAATATAGCAAATAAGCATCATGACCCATTTGTGAAATTATCAGATGCAATAAAATATACGTTGAAGTCATAAAACCTTTTTATTTTATTAAAATTGGAAAATTTAGTTCAAAATATTTTGTAGAGGTAATTGGGTTTTCTATTTATTTTGATTTCTTTCATTCGTTTGGATATGGCAACAGTTATTAACTGATAACATGGAACCCATTTTTTATTGTTCATATAACGAAAATTGTATAAAAATAAAATTCTTATTTTAAGCAAATATTTAAATATTTAATATAAAATAAATATGTAGAAACATTGTAGTAAAGTGTTAGTGTATAATATAAAAGAAAAGTTAACCATAAATCGAAAAATTGTGAAATAAAATTTCTGAAATTTTCAACCTAAAATGCAAATATCTCGAAAACATTAAGTTTCCGGCGGCAATAATAATATATATTTTCGCGAATCTCCTCTATCGAACCATACCCCTCTTAACCCTATGCATTAAAAATAAAAAATTTTTTGAAGCCTCCTTAGTTGGGGACCTAAATTATACATTTACCAATAAATATGTAGAAATGTAGTGAAGTGTAACTGTATAAGTGCAAAAGAAAAGTAAACTATGAATTGAGAAATTGCTACAATAGCGTAAAACATTCAGTACCTCACATAATACCAATAATATTAGAAGTGCCCTGTCGATGCTTATACGTAGCAGCAATTATAAAATTATTTGAATAATATCATATCTTTGACATAACCACCTACCCCTTTTTCCGGCTTTACATTATTTTCATCAGTTCCCAAATCAGCAAACCTTGGTTTAATATGATTTCCATACTCGATGTTGCTTTTTATTTCACTATTTTTATATTCGTTGATAACAGATTTAATGTCATTATTTGCATACGGAGGAATGGCTTCCCTATTTATTTGGACTGGACAAAAATTGAAAATAATTTTTTTAAAATTTTAGATACTGTCACATATTCATACACTTTGAAAAACGGCGTCTATCGTTTTCTAGATTTTTGCGCTCAGAGAGCAAAAATTCATCCATTATAATTGATTTCGCTTGATATCACCAACCATTGTATAAATCTAAATAACCAATCCTAATACCATGTTCGCACCGTCACAAAATTAGTGTTTTCGTAGACAAAAGAGGCTTTCACGCGAAAAGTTTTGTTATCATCCATACAAAATCTGTCAAACGAAAACACAGCTTTCGCTGAAAACCCCTTGAAAACTTACATTCCACTCATTATAATCGGTGCCTGCTCTAGTTTAATCGACGCATATTTTACAATTAAAGCTAACTCCTAAGCTTGGATAAAATGATCGGAAACTCTTTGATTCGAGAGAGCGCTGTCAAAGTCCACATTTTTTATAACATTTGACAGTAGTGCCACTAAGAAAAGAAATAAGTTTTGAAATTTTTTAATGTATTTCTTGGGTATTTTTCGATTTCCATTTTACAGAAAAATATACATAATTACAATTAGTTTAACAAGCTAGATATCCTATTCTATCTAATTATATATACATATATATTTTAATCACAAAAGATTTTCAAAATTAACGTTTAAAACTAAATTTAACAAAATAATTTAATATTTCACACTATAAATAAATATCTTTTAATAATTTATTCGGAAGTCAAAGTTTACATAACATTTGCTGGGAATTCTAACCAAATTAAGTATATAAAAGTCAACAAAAAATCTGATATCACAAATTACCCACTGATTTCGCAATTTATTTCTACGGGATTCTTAGTGGTAGTTCATTGTTTTGCTTGTCATCTGTTCAGTAGCTCATGAACTCGTGGTTTTTTTTGGCAGCACTGAAAGTTCATGAGCTCTCTCATAAGGCAAAGAGAGGAGTTTCGGATCATTTTATCCATGCTCCTAAGTGCGCTTTTACATTGGGACTCAAAAGAGTCTCATTTGTTTCAAATTCTCTTTTGGTGTCGCTCTGTGCATTCACACGAGCAAAAAGAGTCCAGCAACTCGAGTCTAGTTTTTCTGCATTCCTTTTCACAAAATTTTCGTGAATATTTGTGCAGTTCGACTGCGTAACACCTAGAGCGTGTTGTATATTTCATTTGTATGTTAGGATGGTGGTCCCACATTTTGCTTGCAATGAATTAGCATGAATGTGGTAGAACAATATGCATAATAATCCGCTACTAATATTTTCAAGGCCAAATTTATAACAGGAATTTCCTAATCTTTAAGTATTAAAATTTCATAATTTCTTTACTCCATAATCTATATCTTAATTTTCTCCTTATTTACAATTTTTCAAAATATTTCTATTGTTCTATGCATACATATTTGCATATTACATACAAAAAATAGATAACAGAATTAAAATTTGCGAACGAATGCATTTGAAACCGAGCGCTCTTGCAACCATTCAAAGCATTTGAAAGTGAAAAGGAATGCTGAAAGGGGTAGCAGCGAGCTGTTACGAACAAGAACAACAATAAACTGGTTTGAGACTCTTTTGAGTCCCAATATAAAAGCGCACTAACAAAAGATAAAGCGGGATATATACTCGCAGACATATCGGTGCTACATGTCAAGTATTGCCTACCGTCGCATCGTGTATAGGCGTGTATGTATACCAAACTCTAAGTCTGCATACAAGTATGAAAAAAATTGAAATTCCTAAATTTTTCTGCTCACTGGTGCGATGGATAGCAAAGTGTATAGTGTGACATGCAGACGATCTCATTCTTGCTTCAATTTTGCTATGGAAAGTTGTCAAGGATGACATGATGCGAGACTCACTCATTTTCGCTGATTTTTTTGTTATTTTCTTTCCCTGATTATTAAGATTAAGGAAATATGAACAACTGATATCAAAAAAGGCGGGATGCCAGAAATAAACCCGCTAAAAATAGCTAACAAAATCAGTGCGAATCAAATTTCAAAGAACGTGCAACTAATTTAATTTCAACCGTTAATCATACAACCATTATATTTTATTATGACTTGTATTGTTTCTTTGTTATACTTTTTTTTTTATTTATGTAAAATTTTTTTATGCTGTGTGATGTTTTAAAAATTTTATAATATAAATATACGAATTAAGATATGTATATGCGTTATATAGGCCTATTCGGGTACCGAGCACCTAAATATAATAACGAAATGCAAAATACCCAAAAGTTATTTTTGAAATACCCGATCCTTTTTCTTTCGACAGTGGTATGATTGACAAATGTTATAAAACATGTGGGTTTTGACAGCTCTTTCTCTCTGATCTAAGAGTTTCGCATCATTTCATCCTTGAAGTTGTGTGCGCATAATGGCAGTTACTGAAAACGAACGTTTGCGGAAATTTATTTAAGACTTCATAATTCAAACCAAAGATAAAGAGATGCCCAACTTATCTCTCACTGGAAATGAGAGCGCAATCGCTAAACGTCAAAATCTCCTGAGCTCAGGCAACTGTCAAAGTTCAGGAGGTCTGACGTGTAGCTATTGGAAAAAGGGGATCGGCCAGACTAAAATCCTACAGAAAATATGTGAACAGAGAGATTTGTTGCCTTGTCGAATATCCCTAACAAAAATTGGAAAACAATAAAAATGAAATAAAACGCAAAATTGATATGTATGTGATGAAATCTTTTGTGAGGTCATGCTTCGTAGTATTAATTTTCAATTGAAAATGATAAAAAAAACATTTATCAATTGAGAGTTTATAAATTTTTTTACTCTTCAAGTATTGAAGTTCAAAAATCAGTTGCTTTAATATATCATGAAATCACAAAAATGAATTTAAATAGTTTTCTTATATATTTAACGGATACATGTTTACTAATATTTAATCTTATTAAATGTTTGGTATTATAATTTAAATGATGAATGAAAAATTTTTATTTTGGCCAATCTGGCTACAGTGGATCACATATAAAACGCTAGTTTTGAGGCGCTCTCACACTAGAAAGAGTTGGGCATCTAATTATCCCTGGTTCAAACAGTCACCAACGCAAAACCGTGGACCGAAACAGGTGAGCGCAATCGCACCGTACGGTAGGATATTCGCAAAATTTGGATTTTTCGTGTAGAAACAAGTGAGCTGAGAGTGAGAGAATAATCTCTTGCAACGCAGTGTTGCCAGTCTCGATATTTTGTAGTAATTAAAAAATAAACATGAATATATTTGAGATATTAAAATAACTTAAATCACAGCCGAATACATTTATTTATAAATAGGTACAGCATTTTTAATAGTTGGATTATAGTTTTGGGCTTTTACAGTATCAAAAATTTTAACTAAAAATCTAAATGTGTGAAAAATCGTGTATACAAATAGAACAATGGTGAAATGAAAACAAAAGAGAACAACCGATTTCCGCTTGGCAACCACGGGCATTACTTTTGACAAATTTGCTTTGATACGGGTGGTAAGTACGGAAGGGAGGAATGTTGGTGACTGCTCGAGCTATTAGTTGCGAAAAAGTTTTGTGAGAGCTAAAAAAGGTCACTATAAAAATAAGTTGAAGCGTTTGCAAAGTTGACATAGACTTTAAATTAAATATAGGGAAATTGATGAGGATGCCACTATCAAAATAAATAAGTTAGAAAGGTCTGGTGCTAGTGGAGATGACATTTAAGACCCAACGCTTTGCTATTTTTACCACTTAGACTCCTTAGAGACCACGAAATAACACCAAAATTTATTTTCAGCGCACACCGAAATTCTAAGTAGGGCTACAATTTCCTCTTCTGATGACATGTCCGTTCACTACAACGATTACAATGAAGTGATATCTGAACAACATGTCGTACAAGTGTATAATGAACTGACTTGCGACCCGTATGCGTAGTGTGCTTTTACATTGGGACTCTTTTGGCCCTCATTATTTGCAAATTCTCTTTTGGTGTCGCTCTGTGCATTCACACGAGCCAAAAGAGTCCAGCAACTTAAATCGAGCTTTTCTGTCATTCCTTTTCATAAAATTTTCTAAAATATTTGTGCGGTTCAACTACGCAACACTTAGAGCGTGTTGCATGTATCATTTGTATGTTGGGATGATGGTCTCACATTTTGCTTGCAATGAATAATTACCATGAATATGGTAGAACAATATTCATAAAACCTACCCGCTTAATAGTTTCAAAAAGATACTTAAGACGGGAATTCCCTAAACCACCAGAATGTATTGAATATCCGCTACTAATATTTCCAAAGGCAAATTTATAACAGGAATTTCCTAATCTTTAAGTATTAAAATTTCATAATTTCTTTATTCCATTTTTTTGTCTATTTATTATAAAACATCTTTGAATTAATTACAATTCTCATTTTAAATAAAATAATATTCGAACTTATAGCTTTGCGGTTAAAAGAAATAAATATGAAAGCATAATTATATTTTATGTTAATATAAAAAAGTAAAGCTACCATTTTTACTAGAATTATTTTATGTATACTGGTATATTATAACATTTAATACCGCTATATGTTATTAAAAATGTAAATTGAATATTTGTTGAGTATCTTAATTTTCTCCTAATTTACAATTTTTCAAAATATTTTTATTATTCTATGCATAAATATTTGCATATTATATATAAAAAATTGATAACAGAATTCAAATTTACGAACAAATTCATTTGAAACGGAGCGCTCTTGCAACCGTTCAAAGAATTTGAAAGTGAAAAGGAATGCTGAAAAGGGTAGCAGCGAGCTGTTACGAACAAGAACACAAAGCGTGCCACCCATACAAGTCTGCATATAACTCATAATCGGCAAATTCTTTTTTGGTGTCGCTCTGTGCGTTTACACGAGCAAAGAGAATCCCGCAACTCGAAGCGCGTTTTCCTGCTATTGCTTTTCATAAAATTGTTTCAAATGTTTGTGCGGTTCCGCTACGCGACGCTTTGAGTGTCTTGCATATTTCATTTGTATGTTGGGATGGTGGTCTCACATTTTGCTTGCTGTCGGGGTACTCGACGTTGAGTTTGCCGGTGTGCCAAATAAAATAAAATGTTAATTTAATTTCGACAAAATGTGACTTTAATTACTGATAATCCCGCGTAGATTCCTAAGTGGTGCTGCTGTTGTTGTTGTTGTGTTGCTGGGGCGATCTTATTTTCGCGCCTTTTTGTGTCCGTCCGCTGGTATTTGCTCTCTTATCGGCTGATTAATTCCAATTGGAATTTATGAGCGATGTTGGTGCTGTTGAGCCTTTTGCATTGTCCTCTAATTCGTATTTATACGAGTTAGGAGAACAATGCAGGGATGTGTTCATTTGGTATGAACATCCCGGCCGCCTTGCAGGGTCTGCGAATAAAAAAGTTATTAGATCTATTTCGCTTTGGGTTAATGAATATTGTTTTAAGATGGGTTGAGTGGTTACTTAGGGTTTAAATCGCACAAGCACCGGTTAGAGTCCAACCGAGTGCGGTGTTTTGTGCGATCACGGTGCTGTTGTCTGGGTTGAATATTCCGGGTTTCATTATCCTTGGGTAGATGTCTGCTCCCAGTTCCATCATGATTTTGTCATCCTTGTGGAACATAGGGTCGGCTAGGACTAAGTGGTCGAATCTCTTAACGATTTCGCCACCTATATCACGATTGTAGGGTCGGGTCGGTAATTCCTGCGTCATAAGGCAGTTAACTTCGACATGCCAGTCGGGATCAGTTAGTGACCCTATGACGAGTTTACATATGCGGTGAGAGTCAAAGTACGTTTTCGGTAACCTCAATCTCTGAACTAGCTCCGAGGCTATAATTGTCACCTTTCGGGTCGGGTTAATTATGGCACGTATTTTATTCCATTTGCCATCGTGTTTTATTTTTATCATGGAAGTGGGTATAAGGGTCGGCTTGGCCAGTAGTGTTGGAATCTCTTGATCTTTGTGCAGTCGTTCGTCGCTCTTTGTTGGTTTGGTTTTCTCTTTGCAGAACAACCTGGGATGTCCATGTAGAGTTGAATGGTGCTCCCCGTTACACATGTTGCATCGTTTTGAGCTTGTGCATCTTTGTGTTGAGTGCGATCTGGCCAAGCAGTTGACGCAGTACTTATACTTAGTTACTGCGTCAAACTTTTCGTGAATGTTCATTTTTGTAAATTTTGAACATGTCACTAATCGGTGATCCTTTTTACACAATCCACAGGCGACGTGTTTATGTATGCGTTTTGATGAATGGGTGATAGTTCGTCGGGCCGTGCGGTGGGTACTTCCTCTTTCTTCTCGAATGGGGGAGAGGGTCACTTTAAAGCGATGTAAGCGTCTAGCCAGGGTCCCATTGTCGGAGAGTGGGGTGATGCTTCGGGTGACGCTGAGTGAACGTATGGTGAAGGCTGGGCTACTCTGTCGGCTGCAGATAGATTTGTTGCTATTTTGAGGAGCCATGTCACTATAAAGAAATGAGATTAGTTATTTGGTAAGGTGACTATTTTGGTTATTGGGCGGGTAATTGTTCCCTGAGAAGTACGTATGTCAACTACTCTGGACTTATTGTCTGCACCGAGATAGGTTTTTTCGATGCGACCCCATTCATTTGGGGATAGAGTTTCTTGGCGTATAACTACCATATCATTGATCTCTATATTGCGTTGAGGGTATTTCCACTTATACCGTTTGTGGAGTTCTTTTAGATATTCTTCTTTCCAACGTTTGCAGAAGTGTTGATGGAGTATCTTTAACTTTTGCCATCTATGTGCGATGCTTAGTTGTGTATCTTCTAAGTTGGGTTCTGCTGGGGTTAATAAAGGGGTACCTATTAAGAAATGGCCTGGAGTTAAAGGTTCTATATTCCTGGGGTCTTCACTTAGTGGGCTTAAAGGTCGAGAATTCAAGCAGCTTTCGATTCGGGTTAGAAGGGTAGATAATTCTTCGAAAGTGAATTTTTGGATCTGAGACACCTTTTTTAAGTGGCTCTTTAAACTTTTCAGAATAAAGATCGGCGGGACATCCGCGCCTGGAAAAAAATCGTGCGAATGCGGCCATGAATGCTTGGGTGGTGAGATCGCTTGCTGCCTCCAGGTGTATTGCTTTGGTTGCAAAACAAACAAATACGCATACATAACCTTTTGTGATCAAGCACGCTCTGCCGGTGTAATTTTTTATGTCATAGGGACCGGCGAAGTCCATTCCTGTTGCTGCGAATGGGCGGGTTAGGGTGGTAAGTTCCGCTGGAAGAGCTGCCATGATTTGAGTAGTTTCTCTCTTCTTGTGTAAGACGCAAGTTTTGCACTGATGGATAATGGACTTGATGAGCGTTTTAAGCTTCGGTATCCAAAATTCCGTACACATGAGTCGTAAAACTAGCTGGTTGCCACCATGTAGGGTAATTGAGTGGGTAAATTGGGTGAGTAGTTTTGTTAATCGACTGCTATAGGGTAGTATAATCGGATGACGCTCGTTATATGATAGTGCGGCTGAATTGCTCAATCGGCCATTGACTCGCATTATTCCTTTGGGATCGATTAAAGGGTTTAGGGTCAAAATTGTACTATTTCTGTGTATGCTGGTTTTTTGAGTTAAAGCTTCATACTCCTCCTGGAAGTGCTTTCTTTGGGTTAAAATAATTAACTTCGTACGGGTAGTTTTGAACTCGTCTGGAGTTATTTCCAACGTTGTGTGTGGCTGTTGTGATCTGTTGGGTGACGCATTCGAGCAGAATCTGAATAAATATGCTATGACTCGAATGGCTTTGGGTAGTGATGAAAATCTATCCAGTATATCCTCTTGTGTTGTGTTGACGAAAGTCTTGATTGGCCGCAGTTCCAGTGTTGTATCGATTGATTTTCGGGTAATTGGCCAATGTTTCGGGTCGAGTTTTAACCATTGGGGTCCGTGCCACCAGAGGTCATTGTTATGAATAATTACCATGAATATGGTAGAACAATAATCATAAAATCTACTCGCTTAATATTTTCAAAGAAATACTTAAGACGGGAATTCCCTAATCCACCAGAATTTTATAATAGAAATTTGCCAATCTTTCGGGAAGTATTAAAAACCCATAGTTTTTATACTCCATACTTTTTCCTATTTGTTATAAAACATTCATGAATTAATTACATTTCTTGTTTTACATAAAATGATTTTCGAACTAAATCTTTTAGCGGTTAAAAGAAATAAATATGAAAGAATCTTAATATTTTATGTAAATTTATATAAGTAAAGTTACCATATATTATTAAATTCGTTTATGAATATATTATTACATTTAATACCGCTTAATATTTTTAAAAATTTTAATTAAATATTTATGATTATCTTAATTTTTTCGTTTCTTACCATTTTTCAAAATATTTTTACTAACCTATGCATACATACTTACATAATACATAAAAAAAATAGATAACGAAATTCAAATTTCCTAACATATCGTGTATATTCATTTCAAACCGAGCGCTATTGCAACCATGAAAAGAATTTAAAAATGAAAAGGAAGGCTGAACTGCGTAACAACGAACTGTTACTAACAAGAACACAATGCGTGCCACCCGAGCACGAGCGGCACGGTCCGTTCGTCGTTTCTCGTTGTCCCCACAGCGGCAGTTTGGGCGACAAAAGAGTCTGTGAGTGAACTTCGAGTTAACGAACAAGCGATTTTCGCCGCAGCTCCACACGCAATGTACATTGCTAACCATCTGTCAAACACATTACCTTTGAGGTTGGCAATTTTCTTATGTGGGCACGATATGCAATATTCATCATTGTATAATCCAACAAGTAACAAAAGAATCAACTGATTTTCTATGTGTGTAACACAGCTGAGATTACCTGATCGAAATCAGCCTTTTTTGACATAAAGATGTAAAGAAAAGGAATGTATTGTACTAACTTTTTTGTGAACAGGTATTTGTAATACATAATATTTGTTATACATAAATACATGACAAAACAATCTTCTTGTATTAATTTCAACAAAAACAAATATATATATATAAAATCGGGAACAATTCATGAACAGCATAATAATAAACCAAACCATGCACTAATTAGTAAATAATATTAACAAAATATTCTAAATCACTCACAGCGATATACTTTTTAAATGTAAATTTAATCTTTAGGAATTTTATTAATCGAAAAATGTTTGAATACGTTATAAAAAGATTCCAAAAGTTATAAATTTCAAAACATAACACGCCAGCATACTGTAGCAGATTTGTGTCATTTGGACGTTTTAGTACTGCCTACTAGCAACCCGTTCCAAGTGGGACTTTAGTAGTATAATATTAGGATTGGTTAGATTTTGATTTATGAACAATGAAATTCATGATCGAAACAGTGTCGGGCAGGTATGTTCAAATTAAAAGAACGCATGCTTGAGCTTAAGTTGTTGGTATTAGAAATAACGATAAGTGTATGGTATTAAATTGGGACTTTTATTTAACAATCCAGTGATCGAACTCAAGACTGAGTTCCATGTATTCAAACATCAATTGATAAACATTAGCAATGTCGAGTCTCCATGGGTAATATTGCTGGCTATTCAGATTTTTAGCAATTTTTATTTGAATGTCCACATGTAAAAGCCTGAATTTTAGGCTCCTTTTCGGATCCTATAAAAAAAAACAAGAAATATATTAACCATACATATTTTTATATGGTTTTTCATTGATATTTAAAGAGTACAAATCAATTATAATATTAAAGAATACAAAAAATTTCAAAAAAAATTCCAGGCCGGCAAAGTAGGGACTGATGAAAAAATGGCGTGTCCTGGTGTGCAAGATATCTGGACTCCCAGTAACCCGAAATAGAAATTGTTGAGTGATCCCTAAAGAGGAAAGATATAGTTATACCACTACGAGGGGATTTTGGACAGTCGTGAGTTCGATCACTGGATTGTTAACTAAAAGTCCCAATTTAATGGCCATGCACTTATTTTTACTTCTAATTCCAACGACTTAACAATTTTTGCTCGCTATTCGAGTTTACAACTTATTGCTTATAGCTTAATTGCCTTTACACGGCAACACTCCTATTAGAACTATGTCAGCTGCACAATCCGGCAGCCCTTATATAGGAAATCTTTAACAAAAGTTTGCTACTAGAACATTCTGGCAACTACGAATCCGTCGATTCTGACATATTTGCGGTACCAAACGCTGCATGCCGTTTCAGATGAACCAACTTCATTTTATTTTTTGGTCTTCCAATGGTCTGTATGCGATATACATCGTTGAGTCGTTTAATAACCTGGTATGGTCCTTCCCAATTACACTGTAATTTGGGAGATAACCCTTTCTTTCGTTGTGGGTTATATAAAAACACTCAATTGACTTCAATAAGACCCTCAGAGTTCATTACTTTGTCGTATTTGGCTTTCATTTTATCGCTCATAATTTTGGTGTGCCGTCTCACCATAGCATGTATATCTCTGATCTCATCTTCTAGAATGCTGTTGAATTCCTTAGCATTCCTTCCTCCGTTTGCGTTAATTCCAAATTTGCCCCGTTGTTTCATGTACAGCAGGCCGAAAAGCCATCAGGAACAAGGATATATGGGTATTACAATCTTTTTGATACTTGTCCACAACTTTTCTCAAATATTCTTCCAAAGTTCGATTGAATCGTTCCACCATGCCATCGGACTGCGGATCTAGTGCAGTTGTACGGGTTTTCCGAAAACCCAGTTTCTGGCAAATATCCTGTATTAGAGCTCATTCAAAATTTCTCCCTTGGTCAGAATATTTTTCTATAGGAACACCATATCTAGATACCCAATTATTGATGAATACATCCCCTACTGTTCCTGCCTCTTGGTTAAGAATTGCGTATACCTCTGGCCATTTGCTGAAATAGTCCATGACTACCAAAACATATTTATATCTTAATTTACTGATAGGAAATGGACCAGCTACATCCATGGCAATTCGCTCAAACGGCGAACCTGAATTGTACTGCTTCATCTGATCATGACTCCTGGACCTTGGCCCTTTAGCAGCAATGCACTCGACACAATTGGCGATCCACTCCGTAACTGATTGACGACAACCAACCCAATAAAATATTCGTTTTAATTTCTCCAAGGTTTTCGTGATACCCAGCCACACACTAACTTCAAACAATTCCATTGTGCCCAATAAGCCTTTGCGACTGGGCTTTCTGCAGCTATTTCTTGGTTGGATGTTTATTCATCATCCATGTATTACACTTTTCAAATCTGGATCTTCTTGTTCATTTCCGTAGCTCCTCCGAATCTCAGTCTGATGCACTTTACCAACGCCAGTAATTCCCTCCGAGTAACACAAAAATTTCTCTCTGGCCTGCTTTTGGTCTGGCTGTAATACGCAACCACTTTCTCATGCCCATCAATAACTTGTGATATAACGCCTCCTACTGCAAATCCATTAGCATCCGTATCCAAAATAAACGCTAATCGTGAGACCGGGTATCCTAACATTAGCGCAGTACACAACAGTTTCTTCAGAGTTTGCAAAGCCACTTTCTGTTCTTTATTCCATTCAAAAACGCTGTTATTTTTCGTCAGTTCATGGAGACTACTAGCTACGCAGGCACCATTTGGATCGAATCGTCTATAATAAGTACACAGTCCAAGGAAACTCCGCAATACATGTAAATTTTTAGGAGTGGGCCAATCTTTTACTGCCTCTATCTTTTCATTAGCTGTGCAAATGCCCTCTGTTGTCACTTTGTGTTCTAAGTACTTACTTCCTTTTTAAAAAGGGAACACTTCTTTGGACTCAGCTTTAGACCAGCGCCAGCTATCCGTTGAAAAACCTCTTCCAAGTACTTAAGGTGTTCATCGAAGCTTTTTACCAAAACAATGATATCGTCGAGCTATACCAAACAGGTCTTCCAGTGTAATACTTATAATACCTGTTCCATTAGTCTCTCAAAAGTTGCAGGAGCGTTACCTAATACAAAGGGTATTACGGTAAAATGCCATAGACCATCTCCAACGCTGAAAACCGTCTTTTGCCAATAACCACTTTTCAAATCAAGTGTTGAGAACCATTTTGTGCCAGATAACGAGTCCAACGTGTCATCGATTCTAGGTAGTGGATAACTGTCTTTTTTTGTTACATCAATCAACCTTCTATAGGTATGGTTTGATTACGCCGATTTTGATCATTTCACGTATGGTCCGGCTTAGGTTAGGGTTAGGTTAGGAGGTCGATCCCAGAAGGGATCCCACTTGGACAGCTTAAGACGCCAGTCCGTTGTGATACCTACGACTCCTATAGTCCGGATCAAAAGACCCTTACAAGTCGACAAGACGTCTTGTGCTGACTACAAACTTGTTAAGACGGCCAATATCCATTACGGATAGGTATTCAGGACCGCCAAACGTGTGATTGCCGAGATATTTCAATCGCAGCCTAGCGAATGCCCGACATTGGAGGAGAAAGTGCTGGGATGATTCCACCTCGCCCTCCTCCATACAACTTTGGCAACTGGCATCGGGTAGTACACCAAGCCGTACCGCATGAGTGCCCATTGGACAGTGTTCAGTGAGAACTCCTACAATAGCGGCTAGATGCACTTTGCTCAGGGCGAGAAGTTCCCCCGACCTCCTGCGATCCACTCTTGGCCAGAAGGATCTCGCGGTCGCTCAGGACCTAGTCGTCGAGATCCAATCCGATCCCATTCCGATGTGAGCGGGGCAAAGGTGCCCCCCCTGGCTAGCTCATCGGCTTTGCAGTTTCCAGCGATTCCGCTGTGACCAGGCACCCAAACGAGCCTGATGTTGAAATAGCCAGACGCTACCTCTAAAGAGGACAGACACTCCTTGACTAGCTTTGATTGCACGGTACGCGCGCTCAAAGCTAGTATTGCTGCCCTACTATCAGAGTGAATGCTCACTTCTACAAACGAGGCTGCACTACGCAGCTGTACTTCTACCGCCGCCTTAATAGCAGCCACTTCCGCCTGAAACATAAAGAAAATCTGTGACGACACTTCTGCTATTTGTGAGGTCACATGTGATATCCGTGTATCCTGTTTTTTCAACTGTGAGGACACCTATGCTGATATTCGTGCATCATGCGTTGAGGACTGCTCATCCAACATCTGTGATATACGTGCACCCTGCTCTTTCCCTTGTGTCGATATTTGTGCTGACATCTGCGACATTGCAGCCAAAATCATGTGTTTGTCCACAATCTTTGACGAGCATTGAGCCTCTTCTCTTTCTTCTATCTTCGTAGTCTCTTCCTCTAACTCCAATTGAAACACATATTCGTCAACATCAATGTTTCCTGCTTCCATAGCCTCTCGTAACCGTGGTTGTAATTCGGACTCTGCTCCGTTTGTTGCTAATCCACGTTTTTCCAGCTCCCTTTTCAGTTGTGGAATCTTCAGATCGTTAAATTTTGCCATTTTAAAACAGTTCTCTCTTTGGGAGTTTATTTGACAATCCCACTTCTGACACCAATTGTAACGGATTTCTCGATAATTCGTCTTGCTTGTAACTGACTCTTGAGTTCGATCACTGGATTGTTAAATAAAAGTCCCAATTTAATGCGAATAAACTTATCTTTATTTCTAATTCCAACGACTTAACAATTTTTGCTCGCTATTCGAGTTTACAACTTATTGCTTATAGCTTAATTGCCTTTACACGGCAACACTCTTATTAGAACTATGTCAGCTGCACAATCTGGCAGCCCTTATATAACATTCTGGCAACTACGAATTCGCTGTCTAGTTGCTTCTGACAGTTTATCGTCGATTCTGATTTGTTGTGGTATTCATTAAATAAAATAAAAAAAATGTTTTCCCAAAATCCTCTCGTAGTGCAATAGAATAATGTATAAAGAAGCTCTTTATAAAATTTCAAGTAAATCGATTGAGTAGAATTTGAGATATTCTAAAAAAGTAGTTAAAAGAAAAATGACTTTAAAGTTCAAGTTAGAGACATATTCTTAAAGGGTTGTACCTTAATATGTCAAAAAAAATTGATTTCTTAAAATTTCTAAACCAAAATACCCCTGAAATGCAATTTTACTTACATTTACCACCGATATAAGAAACTGATTGGTAGAAATTCGCTAAGCATTTATTATCAAAATGTTAGAGGTCTTAATACAAAATTAACCGACTTGTATTTGAACATTTCCAATTTTAATTTCCATATAATTGGATTTACAGAAACATGGTTAAAAGCTCACATTTTTGATAATGAGATTTTAAACAGCGAATTTCAAATATTTAGATGTGATCGATTGAACAGAATCGGTGGAGGTATCCCATCTGAAGATATTCTTGTTCCAGGAACAGACTCATTTGAATATAAATGTATTAGAGTGTATGTTATTAGTTGCTTTATTTATTTAACATTATCTTATATACCACCCCATTCGGACTTATCTGTATATATGCAGTATGCTTCTTTAATAAATAGTGCTACTTCGATGGCAAATAATGCAGATTCAATGTATTAGGATTAATGCAGATTCAATGTAGATTTCAATTTACCGTGTGCTTCGTGGAAAGCTTTCGATGACTATTTCGAACCGATTTGCAATCGGTCCTGTTTTAATCAGTTTTTCGAAAAAATGTCCGGGTTAGGTCTGAACCAAATTAATTTGAATCCGAATAAATGTGGTAAATGCTTAGATTTAGTATACGTTGATATCTCTTCAAAGTGTTCCGTTATTCAGAGTAATCCTCTTGTTCTACCAGAGGACTCGTATCATCCTGCTTTGGAAATATCTGTCGAAATCATAGGCAATGTACGGGATAATAATCATCAAACTTCTTGGTTCTGTACTCGGGTTAACTTTGCAAGTATGTTCCAATAATAATTGTTAATAAAAATAAAAGTATAAGTTAGTGGTTTTCGAAAGAGTTATATAAATTGAAAACTCGAGCCTTTAAACATTTAAAAAAAACCGGTTCACTTGTCAACTATTCTACAAATCTGTCATTTCAATGGACAATGATATTATATCCAATATGTTTGCAGAATTTTCAAGTCAAACTACTGTAATAATTCTTCCAAAACTTTCTCTTGTCAGCACGTGCTGTGTTTGAATACTTTAATTAACGCTCCAATTATTTCTGAAGAAGACGTCCTACTTAATTTAAATAAGTTAAAACCATCTTTTAGTTACGGCCATGCATGATACCCTCGCGCTTCCTAAATAATAGTGCCAAATATATTTGCTTGCCTTTGACAAGGATATTTAATTCCTCTCTTAAACACGGTATATTTCCTTCTATATGGAAATAGTCATTTATAATTCCTTTGCATAAAAGTGGATTTAGATCCAACATTGAAAACTATAGATCGTATCGTAAAGGGAAATCGACTCTAACAAACTTGCTTGAATTTGTAAACCATGTATCATTGGGTTTTAGGGAACATAAGCATACGGATGTTATATACACAGACTTTAGCAAAGCTTTCAATAAAGTAAATCTCTCAATTCTCATACATAAACTTGATCTGTTGGGCTTTCAGCCAAGATTTCTTCAATGGGTAGCTTCCTATCTTTATAATAGAACATAACGAGTGATATTTGTGGATACTTCTTCAGATACAATTAATGTTTCTTCAGGTGTTATGCAAGTTAGTCATCTTGGCCGGATTTTGTTTTTGTTGTTTATTAACGATATCTCTTCAGTAATAGAATTCTCAAAAATTTTATTATACTGACGGCTGAGGAAAGGTGACTTAAGACTTAAACAGTTTGATTGCATGGTGTGATAGAAATGATTTGCCATTGAATCTCAATAAATGTAAGACGATGTGCTTTTCCCGTAGATCTGTGCTCCCCTCTTCTTATGTAATAAAACACCATATTATGGAGCAAGTTTTTAACTATGTTGCTTTGGGAGTTAATATGGACCCTAAGCTTAATTTTAATTTTCATATTGATACCATGGTCTTGAAAGCAAAAGCTCAGTTTTGTTAAACGTTTGTCTAAAGCAGTGTTTTTCAATCTGTGGGTCGCGACCTCTAAGGGGGTCGCAAAGCCTTACTCGGGGGGTCGCCAGCTGAAAGAAAAAGTCGAGGTTCTTACTCAACAAAAACACAATTTTAATGAGAAAGATATGCTTGTTTATTTTTCATTAATTTATTAAATTGTGGTGTTATTTTTGAAACATTAATAATTTAATCATTTTCTAATTGCAGTCTATTTCTCTTTTTAGTTTTAATGTCTACCATTGAAGAAAATGTCAGTATGAAGTGGCGAATGGCACTAATAATTTAAGAGCTTCCCTTGCCAGCTCTGGATATTTGTGTTTTCTTTTCATCCAAAATACGTCGACACTTTGCGAATAAAATTTCATTTTAAGCATGCCATCAGTAGCTAATTTTAGAAGACATTCTTTCATTTTTGTGTTGACATCAGCCAGATTTATTGATTTGTCCAAAAAAGGGCTTAAAATCCATCTACACCCATTGTCAGCTTCAGAGTGCAAGTCTGGAAAGTATGTCAAAAGTTTATCTTGTAAATTATGCAAGCTTTGTATCATGCAAGGAATATGAGCCGATACTGCAAAACTTTGGTCTGATGCATTATCTTCAACAATCTTCTGAGCACACGGAAAAGACTCAAACATTTTGTTTTGCAGAGAGGTCGACCACAAACGAAGTTTTGCGTGAAATGCTTTTACTTTATCTTTAGCTGTTAAAATCCTTTCTTCTCTTCCTTGAAGGTTCTTGTTCAAATTGTTTAGGTGGCTAAAAAGATCTGCCAAAAATGCTAATTTCAAGAGCCAAATAGGGTCAGAAAAACGGTAAGCGTATTCTGATTTTGCATCTTGTAAGAACATTAACAATTCAGCTCTCAGTTCCAGAACTCTTGCACACCGAAATTAAGTATAATCAAAAGTTGTACACAAATAACAAAGACATAAACTCCAACAGTAAAAATATAGTATAAAACAAGTAAGGAAAGGCTAAGTTCGGATGTAACCAAACATTTTATATTCTCGCAAAGTGAAATGGTATACTCGTTTGAGATTTCTTTGTGGATTGGCTGATATTTTCGGTAGAAGGTCAACTATAGGCACTGGGGTCCACATATTTAGTACTTAGGGGCTTGAACAGTTTTAGTTCGATTTAGACAATTTTTGGTCACAAGGTGGCATACTTTAAACGTATTATTCACGCAAAGTTTTACCCAGATATAATCATTGTTGCTTGATATGCATAGTGGAAAGTGAAAGAATCAGTTGGAATTGAAAATGGTGTTATATGGGAAATAGGCGTGGTTGTAGTCCGATTTCGCCCATTTTCGCACTATAAAATAGAAAAGAACGTCATGCACCGAATTTGGTTAAAATCGGTTAAGCACATCCCAAGATATGGGTTTTCACCTAAAAGTGGGCTGTTCCACGCCCACTGTCTAATTTTGAACGCGGTTCCGATAAAGTCATCTCATACCATCCCAAAGATAAAATTTAATGTCTCTGGCGTGTTTAGTGCTTGATTTATCACGCTTTTAGTAGTTTTTAACAGTACCGTTATATGGGGAGTGGGCGGAGTTGCCACCCGATTTCAACTACTATCACACCGTCAATAGAAGTGCTGAAAACATTTGCTTCTAGTGAATTTTGTTATAATGGCATTAGCGGTTTAGGAGATATGCACATTAAACCTGTTAGAGGCGGGACCACGCCCATTTCTAAAAAAATTATTTAACTGCAGATGCCCCTCCCTAATGTGATCCTGTGTACTAAATAACAGTCTTGTATCTTATTGCGGAGCGTAGTTATGGCAATTTATTTGTTTTTGATTAATGGCGTTTTGTGGGCGTGGCAGTGGTCCATCTGCAATAGCAACCGTCTCACGGTACCAAGAAACATGTCTACCAAGTTTCATAAAGATATCTCAATTTTTACCCAAGTTACAGCTTGCACGGACGGACAGACGGACGGACGGACAGACAGTCACCCGGATTTCAACTCGTCTCTTCATCCTGATCATTTATATATACATAACCCGATATCTAACTCGATTAGTTTTAGGTGATACAAACAACCGTTAGGTGAATAAAACTGTTATACTCTGTAGCAACATGTTGCGAGAGTATAAAAATAGTATTATTGTGAAAAAAGGGTGGGGCGCTTTTTAAGAGCTGATTTATAGTGCACCCCACGCTTTTTTCATTATTTTCTTACTTACCTGAATTATAGTATTTTGCTGCTGATTTAGAGCTTTCAACTTTCGTTCAAAGAAATCCAACGGCTTATCAGCTTCTTTTTGATGCTTGGTTGTGAGATGCCGCATACGCTTTGACGGTTTCATACTCTCACGTGATAAAACATCGCCGCAAATTACACATTGATGTTTATAATTTACGACTGTGAACCCGTATTTCAAATAACTGTCATCATAATGTCTATTTTTTTTCGGATTCGATTCACCACCACCGCTATTGATACTCGTACCAGATGTAGAAGGCTGCGATCTTTTGAGAAATTTATCCATTTTATATTTTTATGAACTCATGGGCGACTACGCTTAACTGAGTGATGAGAATTGAAACAAAAGAACATTGCGGGTGGCGCGCGCGGGACGCTTGCTGTTACGGCAACGACAATCATGTCTTGCGGTGTGGCAACGTCGCCGTCGCCGATGCAGTATGACCCGCGCGAATAATAGATAAATTTGCCAAAATAGGAAAAACTTATTACCTAACGTATGTAGTCTTTTAATTAATATTAAATTATTTCTTTGACTTACTATGACACAAGGGGGTCGCCAGAATATTTCAACCTGTAAAGGGGTCGCGAAATCAAAAAGATTGAAAAACACTGGTCTAAAGAATTTAGAGATCCGTATATTACTAAAACACTTTATACAACTTTGGTTAGACCTATATTGGAATATGGCTCTGTTGTATGGAACCCTAACTATCAAATCCATTCTGACAAGTTAGAGTCTGTTCAAAAACAATTTTTACTTTTCGCCTTAGCGCATTTCCGATGGGATTCTAGGTTAAGTCTACCTCCATCCACTAGTCGTTTAAAAGCGAAATGCTTGGAAATGAAATTTAATATCCCGGTTCGCTTTTCGAGGCAGTTTAGACCTTCATTGTTAAAATTCTGTAGATCAAATTTTGAGCTTAACGAACCATTTCGCCGTATATGTCATGATTTTAACTCTCATTCCAGCACATTTGACTTATCTGACTCACTTTTCAAAATTAAAAAGACTTTATTGTTTTCTCTTAATAAATGAAATTGCAATTTATTATATCGTAACTATAAATCTTAGCTGTTGAAATTTTTGTTTCTGTAGTTGAGCAGTTTTAGATCTCAACACTTAAAAAACTCTCTTGCCTTTTCTGACTCGGCTAATTCCGCACGTATGCGGATTGCGCCCCCCGCGTCAGTTGGGCGGGAGGAGGGTAATCGTTGGGTTATTATTATTATTTATAAGAAAACTGTTATGTGGAGATTGCCGTTAGCTTGCATATATGTGTGTATGAAGAGATATTTATTTTTATTTTGTTTATTGGTTTTGTCTCTTATTTCATAATTTTGAGTAAGTATACCCATACCCAATACCCCTTGCTGGAAAATATTATCAGGTTATTACTTAAAATTTTATTTTCTGTTTTTGTTAAATTTTATGTTGTGTTTTAAGAACATATATGTAAGCTTATAAAGGTATTAGTAATTATGTATTTGATTTTTTTTGTAAATAAAAATCGTAAGTTATAACTGTGTTACTGCGCAAACGGATTTTTTATTACACTGCTCTTTTTTATGTTTTAATGTTGGACACCGCACTGTTTTGTCAATGTAAATTTGGTTTTTTTATATAACAAGCAATAGTGCTATTCGTTATGACTCGAAGGAGCATGAATAAAAGTAGGCACAATTGCATTATCTGAATAAGACGCTTGCGGAGCGGTGTTGAGTTAAATCGGCGGTGATTCCGTCCTTTTTGTTAATTTGAAGTGTGGCGTATTATCGTGTGTTCTTCTCCGATGTTGAGTGTGGTGCTGTGTTCGTTGGGTTTTTTTTTTGTAAGTAGGGGGAAGCATCAAAAGCCAAAGTGCGGAACTTTAATCCGATAAATCTAACCTACTCCCATCGCATATCCCTCCCACGGAACCACCACTACTTGGTGGGAGTGATAAGACACTTAAGTCTCCTCTATGGTATGGACTGACGGACGCCTAATCTGTTCCACATGTGTCAGTTTTGTCATGATTGACAGCTTTCCAGTTCTCAGTGACAGCTTTCCAGTTCTCAGTGGACTGGCACATGAGTGTCGTCAAATTTACCACCGTAAAACTACACCGAGTGTAGTTTTTAGTTTTTCCCTCATAATTACAAAGCGAGGGCAGTAAAATAATACATGTTCAGAGTCTTCTATACACTCTGTACACGTCGGACAGTTCGGACTGGTATCGCAATGGAATCTGTACAGGTAGCTTCTAAAGCACCCATGCCAACTTAATATTTGGGTAAAGTGGAAATCTAGGTCGCCATGTCGTCTGTCCACGAACGGATGACCGTTGCTGCCACATTGTCATGCTTTTGTTTCTCTCTTCTTTTTTGGATTCTTTAGATGTCTCTGCTGATAATTTGCATACTCGCGCGAATTCGTCACTCTGGATGTCAATCGGTATCATATTGACTATTACTTCAGCAGCCTCGCTGGATATCGTTAGGAAAGCACTAATTACTCTTAGTGCCAACAGCCGGTGCACTGTGTTTATTTGCTTGGCATATGCTTTAATGTTTAACGCCTGGATCCATATTGGGGTGCCATATAATACAACCGATCTTATTACCTTTCCCAGTAAAAAATGCCGTCTGGAACGCACGCAACCTTCATTTGCCATCATTCTTGATAAAGCGTTGAGGATTTTATATGCTTTACTCAAGGTGTATTCTAGGTGCTCCTTAAATTGAAGAGAAGAAAGAGAATGTAAAATATAAAAACCTAACAAAATACGATCAGCGTGTTTCACCACAGTCGGCTCGGAAGGAGAAATTTTAACAGTGGGGCGTGAACAGAGCTGAGCATTGTATGAAAATTTTGCTCAGAAGTTTGCATTAATATTACCAGAGAATGTAAAATATAGAGAAGGTCCAACTACGTACCAGCGTGTGAATTGTCAAAACCTAACAAAATACGATGAGCGTGTTTCACCACAGTCGGCTCGGAAGGAGAAATTTTAACAGTGGCGCGGGAACAGAGCTGAGCATTGTATGAAAATTATGCTCAGAAGTTTGCATTAATATTACAGCCGCATGTTAGCTTATATTTTTATACGTTTATATGCAATCATTTTCATAGATATGAAATTCCTTTTCTGAATATCTATGATATCATGAAAAATTTATTACATTTTAATTAAAATATACTACTTCAAAGGAATATTTGCAGTTGCTTTTTAAATATTGCTTATGTTTGATAATATGAAATGCTTTCATATAAGTACATATGTATGTATATGTATCTGCTTTGTTTTACTATATACATACATACATAAGTATATAACATACTAACATATTATCTTAAAAATCTTAATATATTTAAATAGTAATATAAGCAAATCACACCTTTCATGATTTAAAGCTTACATACATACATATGTATGTACTTATGTAAGTACAATTCAAATTCAAATCAAGTTATTATCATTTATCAGTAATAACATTTGCGCGCACTGCTCTATATGTACATACATACATATGTGCGTATGACATTGCCACACAAATAATGGATACACAAACCTATATTCATATATTCGTACACATGTAAATATGTCACCCGCAAAAACTACAAACATTGTTCTACAAAAACAACATTCGTCACAAGTCAATATGTCAGCCAAATAGGCGAAGCCCAAATTTATAGTAAATCAAACAACAACAACATTTTCATTCATGAACGCAGGCGTACTTTGAACAAGCAACCTCGCTTCATTCATAAAAACAGACACCCTCTCATCTCCCCGAGCATGCGTTTGCCTATAAGCTTCTTTTCGGGACGATGACAAAAGCTAAAAATCATAAATTGAACAAATTTCTGATGTTCCCTTTAGAAGGGAAAAGTTGCAACCCCGCAAACTCACAAAACACAGAAAAAACTGACAAAACCGGCAACAAAGCTTTTATCGATTTAAAATATTTTACAATTTTAAAATATTTTTCAATTTTAAAAAATTTTTCAATTTTAAAATATTTTTCCATGACAAAAATCTCCGTCAATATGTATGCATGCTCATACATAAACATACATATTTACGAGAGTTTGGAGGCAAAGCTGTTAGAGCGGCAAGAAGCGGTCACAATCGGCGGCCGTTCGTTATTTTTTTTCGGCATAGTTCGGATTTTCTACCAACAACACAATGCTGTGACGCTTTGTCGTCGCGTCAGTCCTTCGACACAGTGACTCTTTGACAAGAAAACAAAAAACATGAGCTTCAGCCATTGGTTGTCGGTGGCAACGGAGATTTCCCATGAAACAATGAGTGTACATATTGACATACATACGTTGCATGTAGACAAATAAATAATTATAATGGGTACTTTCATATTTGTTTACATGCACACATAATTATACATATATTATGTGTAAGAATATTTGCGACCGCTTGGTCTTTTCTTATCGGGTTATGTCAAGCAAGAGGTGTACAAAATATAACCCAGAAATCTGACTGAACTCAAGCAGTCCATTAAATAGATAATTGAGGCACTCCCGAATTAGGTGTCGCATATGCGTGGTTGAGTATGGAAGAATAATTAATTGTTTGAATAAAATAAAATATTCTATACAATAACAAAATTTAATGTAATGCATTGACTAAAAAGAAACTTATTATGGTTTAATTTTGTAACACGATTCGTTGCCACCCTGTATAGGAAGAATATCTTCAAATTATATCCAAAGTCGTTTGCGCATTGTAAATATACGAATCTGAAGGAGTACATTTCTTAACATGGAAATTAGCATTATTTTTCTCAATTAACTTTGAAAATGCTCAATTCTGCTATTTTTCAGTCCCCTGATGTTAATTGTGGACATTTGGTGAAACACGCTCATCGTTTTCAGTACCTCTCCCAAAAGTGGTGAAACACGCTCATCGTTTTCAGTTCCCCTCCCAAAAGTGAAATAAATATATTATTAAATATATATTAAAAATTATATTTTGCTAATGGCCGCACTGTGAACCTTCTCTATAATCTACATTCTCTGCTTTAGCTGTGGCTGTGATTGAATCTCACACTCTCCTATGGTGAGATATATTCTTTTCTCCACTTTCCTAGTACTTATTAAGAGGACTATGTCAGCGCAGACTGTTAACGCATTCATTGCATTTGTTCCGGAGGTCATCTAGGTGCTTAGCCACTGCTACCACTATAAGGTTCCACGTTCGACAGAATGAAGTCGAAAACCGAGCCTTGCGGTACCCCACTCGAAATAAAGTAGCTCTCGGTGTCTTCATCAGTGTGAAATAACTTATACTAATGTTTACAAGATATTGGGGAGCGTGCATTTCATACTGAGCCTTGATTATGTTTGCCCATTTTGCCGAGTTGAAGGCATTCTTCACATCTAGAGTGATCAATGCGCAATATTTTTTAGTCCCGCCTTTCCATCTTTTTCCACTTACTGTGCATTTCGTAGTGTCAACGACATTGTTTAGTGCGTCAATAGTGGACCTCTTTTTTATAAAGCCGTATTGTCTTTATGATAATCCGCCGGCTTTCTGGATTGCTAACTCCAAGTGGTTTTTTACTATGCTTTCGTACGTATCTTCAGTAGAATCTTCATCATAATTGTCACGGAATAATTGAATATTGGCGTCAACATGGGCTTTATTTTGGGTAGCGTCTTGTATTGTCTCTAATAAATCTGATACTTCATAAAAAGGTGTGAAGTGTTGATCACGAAGATGAAAATGATCCAGTTTTGTGCATCATGCGCTTGAAAATGACAGAAGATAGTGTCTTGATTCTTTAAAGTTATGTTGTAAAAACAATAATGTACACAAACATTTGTGTTGTACATTTTTGATTGGAATTTAAATAGGGTGAATCGCGTAACTGATTTCTCAAGTCAAAAGTCTCACTTTGAACTTGCAAAACACTTATGAGCGAGTGGAATAGACAATTACCATCGCCAGGAATTCCTGTGTTCCTCTGTAAAATAACTTCGGGAGTAATGTATTCATTACGTTGGTCATAAATTTGAAGTTGTTGGCTGTGAAATTGATTTTCTAGTAATGTTACATTTTCTATATTTTCAACAGCCCTACATTGCACGACATTCTCTTCATTACTGTCCTATTTTTCTCTTTTCCTTGAAATAATATTGAGGAATACATTACAATTTGTTTTTAAATATTAAATATTATTATTAAATCAAATTACACATCCACGTAAGATTTTCCTGCATTACGTTGACGAAATTTCCTTTGACGTTCACCATTTGATTTTGGTACTGTTTCGTTTTTTATTTAATTTTTTTCATTTTTCTTCAAATCTGATAATATGCCCTTTGACGTTCACAACTTCGTTTTAGCTCTTTTTTTAGCTATAAAACGAAAATAGCTAGGTATATACAATATAATAGGTATAAATAGTGTAATTACACGCCAAAACAATTTCGTAAGGTGGGGATATTTGAATTTCTCGGGGTTTTTCGGGACGCCAAAAATTATAACATTCAACGTCACCTATTTTCAGTCACACTTATAGTATAAAGAAAAGCTGAATTAGCCAAGTGGGGTTTGATTGCTAAAAAGTAGGTTAAAAACAATTACAATTGTTTAATAGAATTATAAAAGAACCAAAACATTGAATGATACTTGTGTTTTCGAACGCACCTTTATGTTTGGAAGTGTCTCAAATAAATCCTGGGCCGCAATTTTCAATATTTCTTTCAAAAATATGTCTAAAACCATAAAACAACATGAAGAGTCTAATTAGCCCCAATCCTATGGCTATTTAAGACATCTAAATAAAAAACTATATGAATTCTCCGTTAACTCTTAGACACAAGAAAACTAAGAAGGTAGATGCTGAACCGGTTAACTTATTAAAAAAAATTAAAATGGATTTGCTATTAAATAGGAAACATTATAGATAAGATTCTTGTATAAAATTGTGCTAAATAGCCCCACTTTATGGTTATTTAACCAAAAGATTTGGAAAAAAGAACGATATTAAGATTTTGATCATCGAAATTCGCCTGCATTTGTGATAATAATAAAAAGTATGTAAATAAGTAACTAATAATTAATTTTAATTTCACTCACCGTTCGTAATCAGTTGAACAAGGAAAAAAAAACGAAGTTAATTTAGGCTAGTGCTCGAACCGAAAAAAAAGTGATCGTAAGCGAATCGAATGCTAAAGAGCGGGCGGGATCCTTTTCTTTAGTCCTTTATATATCTGTTGATGTTTTCATGGTGGTGTTATCGTGGTGATGTTGTATGTTGGTGCATGGTGTAGTGATGTGGAATGTATTTTAAGTAGGTGTGGTGATGTGGATGTGGTGTGACAGTGTCTTATGGTGAGGGGGGATTTAGTGGTCATTTAGCCATGCCGAGCCCCCTAGGCAAATGATTAGCCTAGTAGTCCCTGAAGCTGTTGTAGCGTTGCCACAACGCTGCTAAGACCCGTGGAACGACATGGTTGCGGTCTAGGCTGTCGACACTGTATTGATGTTCCATTTCGCGGGTGTACCGTACGAGTGTAAATGGCCGATAGGCATCGCCCCTCGAGGTGCGATGAATTAGCGTGTGATATGGTCTGCTGCAAATTTGGCACAGACCGTGGACTCACACTCTTGAGTCTCATACGTATGCGATAGGTAGTTTAGACAATGCGCGTGTGCCTGGGCAACTTGCTGTCGTTGCAATAGTAGCATACCTCTAAAAATCCCACAATGTTGCAGGCAGTGTGGGCGCCGACATATGGCACATCGTATACGATGTGCCTCTGAAGGCTGTGATGATAGCGTCGGTGGTGGCCGCGTGCCACCACGAGGAGCTGGTGCTGCTACCGGTGTTGAAGGGTTACGGTAGGCGGTAGACAATTATCATGGATGATGACACAATCTCCAAGTTTTGGTGCTTGTTCAGGAGTCTTCCAATGGTACCGTTTATGGAGATCCTTTATGTATTCTTCTTTCCATCGGCGGCCGAAATCGTGATGGAGAATTTTAATTCTTTCCCATCGATTTAATAAGGATAGCGACTCCACGCCTAGCTTAGGTATGGCCAGAATGCGTGTTCCTTTGAGAAAGTGCCCTGGAGTTAAGACTGTGAAATCGGAGGGATCTTGCGAGAGGAACGTGAAATTCTTGTACCTAGATCCTACTAGGTAAAGTATTTGAGACGTTCGATTGAAAATATACGCCTTCCATGCATATGGTGGTTTTTCTAGCCAGGCCAGTACAATTTCCAAATCGGACCACAGATATAGTTTGTATTTTGCCATGTATAAATGCATTCGCACCCTGGATACTAGTTTGGCTAGTAGTAGCGCTCAATACAGTTCAAGTCGTGGTAGACTTATTGTTTTTAAAAGAGCTACTTTTGCTGCTAGTAAGTGGCTTGTGTTCGCAATGTCGCTCTGTGTGCGTACGTATATAGTGGCGCAATATGCCTTTTCAGAGGCGTCACAGAAGCCGTGTAGTTCGACTTTGGGCTCTGGGGCATAATTTACCCATCGAGGGATTTGTATCTGTGAAATATCATTTAGATTGCTCGCAAACTGGAACCACTTTTCTAAATAAAGTGGTTTAACTTGTTCATCCCAGTCGGTTTCATCTATCACTTCCAGACAGGTTATCGTCCACATACGTTTGAGTTTTTAACACTTCTGTTGCCAGAGGAAATTCTGACTTTGTGTTTTCTGCCAATTCGTGATGTGTTCGAATGGACAAATATGGAGCGCAGTTGACGCCAAAGGTAACTGTTATTAATTTATAATCGTGTAGGGGACTATTGGGGGATTTTCGAAAATAATTCGCTGAAAATCCTAATAGTCTTTATGTACGACTATTTGTCGATACGTTTTCTCAACGTCCCCATTAAATACGTATTTGAATATACGCCAATTTAATATGAAGAGAATTAAATCTGGTTGGAGTGGGGGTCCCGTAAATAGAATATCATTTAGGGAATTTCCTGAGCTAGTGGATCTTGAGGCATTGAAGTCCACTCTGACTTTAGTTGTTTTTTTTATCTGGCTTTACTACTGCATGATGAGGCAAGTAAAATGAGTAGTATTTGCCGTTTACGATTTTTTCGCCTGCGCTTACTTCCTCCATGTGGTCTAAGTGGAGGTATTCTTCTAACACGCCATCGTATTGTGGCTGAGCTTAAGCTTTTTTTAAGTAAGTTTTTTTCCATACTTAAGAACTGTTGTGGGGGAGTGATCTAAGGCGAGTGTGTTAGGAAATTGTTGTTTTAATGGTAGTCGTACGATGTACCGACCATTATCTGATCTACAAGTAGTAGTTGTGGCTTTGTAAAAATTTTCACAATACTGATCTTCAGGGGTTGTGATTGATATGGGGGTAGCTCTTCTAACTCCCAAAATTTCTTTAATTGTGAATTAAGGTATTCATTTGAGATTTTCTCGACTTGAGGGGTCCTGGTGGTAACTGGTTCCGTAACTAGTCGACTTAGGACCCAACCAAAAGTAGTATTTTGTGCCAGAAGTGTATATGAAATTTTCTCGATACCTTCGAGTATTATCTGTGGTATGAGATCGGTGCCTAATAGATGATCTATTTGAGCAGGAGCATTGCAGTTAGGATCTGGTAGCCTTAGGTGTGAAACATATTTATTAGTTGCGGTAAGACAATAGCTTCTGCTTTAATGCGCTTATCCGCTTTTGGGGAAAATTAGGGTAATGGGGCAGATTTTGTTTGAGTTTTGGACTACTCTTCCGCCCATTCCCGTGATTTAAAAGTTGGCTAGTTTTGCTGGCAGTTGTAACCTATTTTGTGCCCTAGACGCTATAAATGATCGTTGTGATCCTTGGTCTATTAAGGCTCTAAGCTTAAATAGTTCTCGGTGTTCGATGGAGATGACTGCTGTAGGTAGTAGTAGCCTACGTTGGTTTTCGTTGTGTAGCGTTTGCGATTTAATGCCTTTGAGCAGCATGGTGCTTCTTGGCGATTTTCGGGATTTACTGTTGCAATTAATCCCGTAGCCCTTTTAAGATTAATTTGAGGTGAGCTGGAAAAATTTGTGATATGTAACATTGAATGATGTCTTTTGTGGCAATATACGCAATTGAATTTGCTTTCACACTATTTTAGTGTATGCGCACGTGACAAGCAGTTTGTGCAAAGTTTTTTTGTTCTCACAAAATTTTTCCTATCGACAATATTTAATTTTTTGAATTTCTCGCAAGATTTGAGCTTATGCCCTCCTGTGCACAGTTCGCATGACGTTTGTTTACACTGTTCGTATGTGAACGTTTGATTTCTCAAGAAGCTTCTATTTAAATTGATGTTGCTACTGGCTTGGGGTCTGTGGAAGCTTCTATTTAGGTCGTGGTGAACGGTTTTCGTTCTGACCATTTTTTTTTATCTACCCTTTCTGCGATTTTGTATTGGGTTATTAAGAATTCTTTCATCTGTTGCCACGATGGGCATTTTTTTCGAGATGAGAAAATAATAATTTTTTTTTTAAATAAAACTAGTAAAATAAAATATAAAAAATTACGTTTTTAATCTTCGTATAGACTCGTATGAGTAACTAAACTCTTTTAAGATAATAAGAGTTTTTAATTTGATTAAGTTGCAAAAATTCGCGTATTTAGTTCGTACCGTTCTTATTCACTTGCGATATTTTTTTTAGAGCGATTGCTCCCACAAAAGGAACGATTTTTCTGGTGAAGCGGCGGTGCATATATTTATCAGTATTGGGTCCCAGCTGTCTGTAGAAATATTTTGTGTCGATAGAACCGACAAGCAATTGGAAACAGTGGATTGCAGTTTTATAAACTCTTCACTTGTTTCCTTTTGAATCTTAGGCAAGTTCATTAGTATCGTTACTTGCATATCGACCAATATTCTTTCATTTTTATATCTAGATTTCAGAGCTTCCCTAGCTAATTATCGTCATTTAGTGCGAACTGTTTTACTACTACACCTGCTTGACCTTTCGTTTTGTATCTGAGGTGATACAATTTTTGTGCATTTGATAATTTTGGGTGGTTTATGTAAACGGCTGTAAACATGTCTTACCATGAAAAATTTCTGTGTCACATGCGGGCATCTTGAGATGAATGCCTGAATTTGACTCTTGACATTGAATTTGTGGCGGCTCTACTCTCGGTTATGGAATAAGTGCAATTGCTTTAATTAATTTTAATTGATCCGAAATCATTGCATTTGTTTCTTCAAACTGGTCTAAGCAGTTTTCGTACTTGGCGTAAGCCGAGGATTTAAAATTTTCAGATAGATCTGAGTCGTCAGATTCTACTATTGCGTCATATGCAGCTTGGAGACGTGTCCAGAAATTAACAAAAGTTTCCTTTTTTATTTCTAATAATAATCGTTGCCCGATAAGGTTTAAGGTTTAAGATAAGGTCGCAGGCTTTGAGCTCGGGGACTAAATCAACAAATTCCGTAACGGAAATGAATGATGCGCTCAGTGCATTTAGGCATATCGTATTTCGCATATCTCAAGCGGAAATGTTGCTTAAGCGCTCAGTATTTGTATACTTTTAGGCGTATCGTATTTCGTATATCTCAAGCGAATCAAATAAATTGAAGAGATTTAAATATAATAATATTTAAGAGATAATTTTTTTTATGGGAAATAAAAATGTAGAGTTTAATAAAAATAAATTATTTAATATTCGGAGTGATAATATTGGTAACATCATTATAAAGCTATTGGATAGCTTTTATCGCGGGCTTTGAGCGCGGCGACCGAAACAAGAAATTCGGTAAAGAAAATAAACCCGCGTAATGTTTGTATATCTGTCTACATGCAACATATGTATGTAAATAATTGATTCATGCGAAATATTTATTATATATCGACGCAGATTTTGCGAGCCATGTAAAAATATTTTAACTCGACAAGAACTATGTTGCCATATTTGTCAATTTTTGATGACACTTTTGCCTTCCAGAAGAAACGTCAGAAAGTTGTTTTATTTATTTTAAGCTTTCGTCATCGTCGAGAAAAGAGCCTTGTAGGCAACGCATGTTCGGGGGTACGCGTAAAATTTATATAGAAAGTGTTATAAATATGTGTAAAAAAAGTACATTTATTAGTGAAGAAAGTGATGAAAAAATAGTGAAAGAAAAGAGTGAGTACTCTATATACATACTGGCTAAATGACCGCTCAATATAAGACACTGTCACATCACATTCACCACATCCACATCAACACACCTACTTACCATACATTCCACATCACTACACCATGCACCAACACGCACACAAATACAACATCACCACGATCACACCACCATTAAGACATCAATAGATATATAAGGGACTAAAAAAAAGGATCCCGCACGCTTTTTAGCATTCGATTCGCTTACAATCAAATATTTTTCGGTTGGAGCACCCGCCTAAATTCACTTCGTTTTTTCCTTGTTCAACTGATTTAACGAACGGTGAGGGAAATTAAAATTAATTTATTAGCTACTTATTTATGGTCCTTCGAGCTCTAGTGGACGGCCCTATGGGTTATTAAACAAAAAAACAAAAGTTTTAAAATAATAACGTGAACAAAAAATATTGTGCCAAAAGCAATGAACAAAAAGTGAAAAAAAACCCCAAAACAGTGCATTTATTTGAAAAAAATATATATATATATAATATATATAGTCATCGAAAGCTTTCCACGAAGCACACGGTAAATTGAAATCTCCTAATACGATTATTGAATCTGCATTATTTGCCATCGAAGTAGCACGGTTTATTTTGTATTAAGACCTCTAACATTTTGATAATAAATGCTTAGCGAATTTCTGCCAATTAGTTTCTTATATCGGTGGTTGCTTTTGGTAATTTAACAATGTTTTCCTCAGTTTGACTTCTAAGTTTAGGCTTAAATTCGCATACAAAAGCCCCAGGTGGCCAGAATGAACTATCAAAGATATTTTCGAATGTTTCAAGAGATACGTCTATTGTAAACGATGATATACTTTTATCATAATTGAAGTTAAATTTACGGATATTGATATTATCAATTTTTAAACGTGACGAAATGTAAGACTTAATGTCCTCCACCAAGGTATCTTTGGCAAGTCTAGAAATAAATATAGACTTTTTAGGTGGAATAACTACCAAATTTTTAATAGATGTTGCTAAGTTATTACGGGGAGCCTTTGGAATTGTGAGACACTTATTACTATTAGATAGAGCTTTTGGGGAATTGAGCACTTTAGAAGTTGACGGCTTATCACCTTGAGGGCAAGGAGAAGAGAGATTTATTAGGTCATTGGGAGGAGACGTTCTTTTCTGTACAGAAGAACTAAGTGTTACTTCATCGGAAGGACGTTTACGCTTAGAAGCAAGTTTGGAGGATTCATGAGAATCATTCAGGCACTTAAAAGCTTTGAACAATTTTTCGTAGTGCCTAAATTTTTCAGTGAGGGTTACAAGATCTTGACCGATTTCGTTAAAGCCATTGCGTGTCTCCCTAAATAGATCGATTTCAATAGATCTACAATTTAAACAGAGCCAACGCAACCCCTTACAGTCGATAATGGAATCTAAGATTCTACCTGTCAGTCCAGCACATTTAATATGGACAAGCTCATCACAAAGCCAGCATGAAATATAGCGATCTGACTGAAGTTACAAGACATAATAAACAACAAAAATGAAGATCAAATAAAAGAGTAAGCAAAACAAAATTGTATAGATATATAATAAATTAGTGTGTTAAAAAAATATTAATAATAATAAATTCAATTTAGAACAAACGCAAAATAATAGCAATTTTTTTTATCAAAGTTCAAAATCAAGACAGTTTGAAAAAGCAATATAGCGAGCAGTTTTCGATGCACTGGAACAAATAAAAAGCTACACGCAACACAACTGTGAATAAAAAAGTAAATGAGATAAATAAAGAGAGAAAATAGAATAAAATAAAACAAAATGAAACAAAAAGCTGACTCGGCACCAAAACTTCGAAAATTTAAACTTTTTAATAATTAATATAACTTAAGAACATTTAATTCTTTGCTTACAACTCAGAGTTAAATCACTAAATATTGTATTAAATCACTAAAAAATCAGTTAAAGTTTAAGAATTTTGCAAAATAAAACACAACAGTTCACAGAAAAAAAATTACAGCTTTACATCTTGAAGTGTTGCCTCGTTTTTGATGGTGTAACAATTTCCAAGAAACATTCAAGATGACCATTGCTTTTATGTGCTTTTGAATTAGAAGTTGATTCACAAAACTAGTTATGTCCGCGGGCTTATTAATAAGAGCCATATTAAAGAGTGGTTGTCGTATTTAGTATCTACGCCTTTTTATATTTATCATGACATTAAAATCGATGAATCTTCTTTAGCGGCAATGAACGTACTTCGCAATTGAATATGGATGAAATAAGTGAACATATGCCAATTGAAGACAATTTAGTTGCGCAGCAACAAACACTTTTGTGGTTTTATTTTTTGAGTCTAGCACCCGGTGAATATAACAGGCCAGTCAGTATTTTAATGGATGAACTATATTTTCCGACAATCTACGGCGGTCAGTTTTGAACATACAGAGATGGTGTTATTGTTACTCCATTAATGCAATAGTCGTGTTACTGACCCACAACACTTTTTATACATCTCTGCTAAAATCATGAAGTTGCGAGTTAGTAGATGTGTCAACGTTGCGCTTAAGCATGTTGGATAAGGTACTTCAATTACGAAAGAGACCATTCAATCTAAAGAATATATAAATAATTGTTTAGAAACAAATCTCACATTTCGCAGCATACCAAATTCTGCTTGGTTTTGGTCAGATTGCAAAAAAGATATTTTTGCAATGATCAGGCAATTAGGGCCACCAACTGCTTTTATGACCCTTAGCGCCAATGAAACCGGTTGGAATAATTTGTTGAACTTATTCTATAAATTGAAAAACGAGAGAGCGGAAATTTAAGATGAGTTTTTAGCAGAAATGAGTTACAACTTGTGAATGAATATGCCGTAACTTGTGCTATTAATTTTAATAAAATGGTAAATTGTCTGATAAAAGTTTTGCAATCAAAGAAAAGATGTGCATTCGGAAGATATAGAGTAGTCCATTATTTCAAAAAAATAGAATTTCAACATCGTGGTAGTCCACATGCTCATATTCTTCTTTGGTTGAAAAATGTTCCTAAAGATTTATTAAGCAATGATCCTGAAGTAATTAAATTAATCGACGAATTAGTTTCTGTGTCAGCGTTAGAGGTGCCTGGAAATATAAAATAACACACAAACATACATTCACGTGTTATAAAAAAATGTATCCTAATAAAAAGGAAGAATGTAGATTTGGTGCACCATTTATGCCAACAAAAAAAAGAACTATTAATTTGATGCCTATGAAAGACATTGATCCCGATTTCTCAGAAGCAATTTTTAAAGAATATAAGAAACGATTTAAATTTTAATAATAATCTCAAAAATTTTGTCTACACAAATTTTGATGAATTTTGCTCGCATAATAATATTATTTCTGATGATCATTACTACCATATTATTCGTGGTGGTATCAATAGAACAAAATTATTCTATAAAAGGACAGCAGCAGAAAAATGGCACAACACTTTCAATCCATTCGTATTATGCTTGTGCAACATATGTTGTTGAATATGTCAATAGGCATAATAGAGGGATTAGTAATTTGCCAAGGCAAATAATTGACATAATGGACGAGCATCCAGAATTTGACATTGTCGATATCACGAAAAAAATGAGTATTGACATACTTCAGTCTGTTGAAGTCATCGGTGGAGACAGTCTACATTCCAATGGTATTTCCTACTAAACGCGCAAGAGCCCTGCGGGTAGGGGTAAGAATTTACCCGCGGTAAGGCATGGCTGTCGTAAGAGGCGACTAAAAGCCAAATGCACTATGACTGTTATTTTACCTTGCCAAATTAATACTTGCAAATAGCTCCTATTATTTGGGGCGCTGATCTACGCATTGTTTTGATACGTTGTGCTCTGGGGCACCGTGAGGTAAGGCTGTCGCCGGTAGGTACTCACGTAAAACACACCGGACGTTGAACGCGCAAGTTTTAGAAAATCTATAAAGGAACTTGAAGCTTCAGATTATGATTGTACGAACGTTTGGAAAGAGAAAAGAACTTGTTGCAAAATATTACCTAAATAAAAAGGGGACTTACACTAAAAGAGATACTGCAAGAATAATAAGATACAGGAACTACGATTTTGCTGACAATTACCACAATTATAGGCGTGAGATAGTTCTGTTGCATGTTCCTTTTTCAAAATGAAGAAAATGATATTATTGCTGAAAATAAGTTCATTCAAATATACGAGGACAACAAAGATACGATATTAGAAAGTAGAAAAAAATGTTAATTAAATTTGGACATTGAGAAAACTTTAGAAATTTGGAGACAGTTGTGTCGAGAAAACGATGAAGAACAAGAAGACGAAGAATTATAAAGAGCAGTTGATATATTGCATGAAAGATATCTTTGTGACTACTTTATTATGCTACGTGATCCAAACTCGACTGCTAACGTTGATTTACAAAATGCATCTCTGCATAAACTTGACGCTATAGCTAAAAAAATAGAAAGTTTAATGGATTATCAACAATTCTATGATTTAATACGAATGGCCAATGATCAAAAAAGATATATTCTAATGACTATAATTCATCATTTGCAGACTTCAATTCAAAGAAAAGTTGCAATTGTATAGATCTCTCTTCAGATCAGAGTACTGATCATTAATGAAATTAGCATGGTTAGTGCAGAACTTCTACATAAAATTGATAATCGTCTAAAGTAAATAACAGGAAAAAACACAGATTTCGGAAGTATAGATGTTATTTTGATCGGAGATTTACGGCAATTGCCACCAGTAAGATCGACACTAATTTAAAAGACAATCAGAACGAGCATGATTGGGCCGCATTCATGGTGAAAATTAAAATTCTATCAACTTACCACAGTAATGAGACAAGCTAATGTTGCATTTTTCCAAGTTTTGACAAAAATAGGTAATGGAGATGTACTAGATGAGCATGAGTTTTAACTTATTGAATCGAGATTTTTCAAAACAGAGGATGTTGCTACATTATGTCCTGATGAGTTCGTTTATTTTTCAAAAATGAAAAGTTGCCGCCTATAACAATTTGATTTTGAGCCAATGTGAAAATGTGTTCTTTCAACGTCCGTAGACGTTACTATTGGCGCTAAAAATACTGAGCAAGAAGCTAATTTTAGGGTTAAATTACATAAAAAATCTGTTATTGACACTGGAGGACTGCCTTATCACATTACTTTTGTTGTTGGAAAGCATTATGTTATTACAACCAACATCGACGTTACTGATGGTTTATGCAATGGTGCTGTGGGGAAATTGGTACATCTAGAATTTGATGAAAGTAACACATTGATTAGAGTTTGGATGGAATTTTGTGATTCAGATAAAGTGGGTAGAAAAAAAGGCAAAAAGTATTTAGCAGTGCAAAATAGAGTCGGAAATCTCGCTGTTCCCATTGAATTACGAACAGCAAATATTTTATTAACATCGATAGAAAAAGTATAGCCAAACGCAAATATTTTCCATTAACTTCAGCCCTTGCTCTAACTATACATAAGTCGCGTTTTGACGAAATAGTATATGAGTATAGTAAAGCACATTCTCAGGAACATGTTTATGTTGCGATCTCTCGGGTGACTAACATTGAAAAATTGTGTATCACGACAAAAACGATAATTCTACATTCAAGTTTTATCATAATCGAAGGAAAGCTGCATCGACTGCATCTTTGTTCAAAGAATTCAAAAGACTGTTTTTAAATAGTTTTCAGACGATAGCTCAAAGTATCTTAGATTTCATTAGTAATAGTAATGGCATTTCAATAATGACTTTTAATTGTTAAAGTCTATATAGTCACAAATACGATTTACAAGATTCAGTTACGAGACAAACAAATGTGTTACTTCTTACCGAAACTTGCATGACGCATGATAATCCGATTGAAATACCTAATTTCAATTGTATCGTTCAATTCAAACGAGATACTGTTCCGAAAGGTGTGGTAGCTATTTACCAAAATAATAATAATGTTACCAGTATTATGACTCGGAATATTGAAATAAATATTGCACACGTTTGCGATGTTAATGTTAGGCGCTCATTTGTTGGAGATATTTGTGCGTGCTTATGCAAACTTAGAAATGGCCTACATATAGTCATGGTAGCAATTTACATTTCTTCGAATCCAAGATTGGACGAGGTAGAGCATTTTATTCATCGCACTTTACTGGAGTACACTGAAAAAGGATCGAAAACACTCGGTACAAATGATAATAAATTTCCACTTATCTTGGCTGGCGATTTCACCATCAATTTCGCTGATAAAAAATCAGAGCGGTTGACAACTTTTCTTTCTGAAAAATCTAATTTGAAACTGAATAATGATCCAAAGAATCCTCAGCAAAATATGGGACCACCATTGACGCGGTATTTTCCAGATGTTTAGAGGATATCCAGTCTCAAACTTACGTTTCTTATTTCAGTTACCATAAACCTATAGTGTCAATGATAAAAATTCCTGAACAACCTATATGTATTGTAAGATTATAAAAATATTTTAAACAATATTAACTTCTCATTTATTCAATAAAGGAAAAAAAAATTGTTTTCTTATCGGTCACCACGCTCAAAAAGTATAACTTGAATTAATATCAAAGAAAAAACTTGAATTAATATCAAAGAAAAAAAAATACTGCATAGACAATAAATAAATAATTATACTATGTGTTGAATTTTGATCGGGGTCTAACATGTCAATAATGTCATTCCATGCATCTTGGGCGTACTCGTTCGTATGTCGAGGTATACGTTGCTGGCTAATATTTGCAGGATTTCCATCATTATTAATCGCATCACGTAAGTGAATATATTCCTCGGCGCGTAGCTTTCGTTAATTCAAGCGAATAAAGAGAAGACGTTCCTTTCAATTTTTGCGTACATGTCAACCACGAGTTAATGTAATAGTTCACGGCATTTCACAAAAGATGAATTTCTTTTTGTCGAATCATAAGGCGGTAGGCATAAAACGTTCACTATGTTGGTTGATCCAATGGACGTCATTTGGAAGCATGAATTATACTTTCGGATGTTTTGAAAAAAAAGTTTGGAAGTTGGAGTTCGCTTAGAAATATAACTAAGAAGTGGTTCAGGTGGCTTCATCAATGGTGACACAACAACTTTACCGTTCGAACAGCACATTCCAGGGGATTCTTTCGCGAAATTCAAAGCGCCATAATGTGAACAAACTTTGTTCATTGCACCTATCACTACGTCCTTGTGACTTCTGTAATCGTTATCCTTATTGTAGTTGAACGTCGCAAGTTTTAAATTTATTCTTTTTCGTGATTGAGCCATTTGGTTACGATTGGCATCAAGTCTTTTCTACGTTTTTAGATTGTCTCGGTAGCTCGTGATGAAGATTCTTTGTCACGATTTTGTTGATTCACGCTCTTCTTCAGTTTCCATATTTCCACTTGTAGATATTCTGTTACGACTTTTCTCAAGGGAACTCACGTTTCTTAGCTGTTTCATTTGCTCTTTTTATACTCTCGCAACCTGTTGTTACAGAGTATAATAGTTTTGTTCACCTAACGGTGGTTTGTATCACCTAAAACTAATCGAGTTAGATATAGGGTTATGTATATATAAATGATCAGGATGAAGAGACGAGTTGAAATCCGGGTGACTGTCTGTTCGTCCGTCCGTCTGTCCGTCCTGCAAGCTGTAACTTGAGTAAAAATTGAGATATCTTTATGAAACTTGGTAAACATGTTTCTTGGTACCGTGAGACGGTTGGTATTGCAGATGGGCATAATCGGACCACTGCCACGCCCACAAAACGCCATTAATCAAAAACAAATAAATTGCCATAACTAAGCTCCGCAATAAGATACAAGACTGTTATTTGGTACACAGAATCACATTAGGGAGGGACATCTGCAGTTAAATTTTTTATTAAGTGGGCGTGGTCCCGCCCCTAATAGGTTTAATATGCATATCTCCTAAACCGCTAAAGTTATAATAACAAAATTCACTGGAAGTAAATGTTTTTATAACCTCTACCAACAGTGTGAAAATAGTTGAAATCGGGTGGCAACTCCGCCCACTCCCCATATAACGGTACTGTTAAAAACTACTAAAAGCGCGCTAAATCAAGCACTAAACACGCCAGAGACATTAAATTTTATCTCTGGGATGGTATGAGATAACTTTATAGGAACCGCGTTCAAAGTTAGACAGTGGGCGTGGCACAGCCCACTTTTAGGTAAAAACCCATATCTTGAGATCTGCTTAACCAATTTCAACAAAATTCGGTACATAACGTTATTTTCATATTTCTATGTCATAGTGCGAAAATGGGCGGAATGGGACTACAACCACGTCTATTTCCCATATAACACCATTTTCAATTCCGTCTGATTCCTTCACTTTCCACTATGCATATCAAGCAACAATGATTATATCGGGGTAAAACTTTGCGTGAATAATACGTTTAAAGTATGCCACCTTGTGACCAAAAATTGTCTAAATCGAATTAAGACTGTTCAAGCCCATAAGTACTAAATATGTGGACCCCAGTGCCTATAGTTGACATTCTACCGAAAATATCAGTCAATCCTCAAAGAAATCTCAAACGAGTATACCATTTGACTTTGCGAGAGTATAAAATGTTCGGTTACATCCTTACTTGTTCCCACCCTTCCTTACTTGTTTTACTTAAATTTCTTTGATTTGAAAGATTTTTATCAATACTTTCTTTTTTTGGTGCCATGGTCAAGCATCTTTCGAATCTAAAATAAAATATATGTTAAAAATAAACTTAAAAAAAAATAAAGATTAATTGAATAATGTTGAAATGAATTTTAAATGTTTTATGCTATAAAAATACTTACCTTCACTATACTATACTTATTACAGAACACATTATCTATTACAATAATCTTTTACAATGAATTAACGAAACTGTTGAAATATACTTATACTTACCCCTTTTCTAATACATACTTACCACTAGTTTAAGCCGTTAGGTTAAGGTTTAGGCTAAGTTATAATATTCTTAAAATAAAGAATTCTATTGTAATCAAACCACACTCGTGAATGCATGTCTTTTGACTTAACCGGAGATTTTCATTTGGTTTAGGCACAGGCAATTGGCACTTTTTATTTAAGTTGCGCATCCCAACATTTTATTTCATCTCAAAAAGGCTTGAGATTTTTCATAGCGCCCGAGCAGGGACATATTTTTTTACAGAATTCGGAAGATCGTAGTTGATGACATGTTTAACATTTTTTATATCGAGGCCACGAGCGGCGACTGAAGTAGCTATTAGAACTTTCATTTTACCTGACTTAAAGTCAGCTAAAGCCATTTCTCGTTGGCGCTGCAATCTGTCGCCATGAATAGAAGTCGTAGGAAACTCAGTTTCCGAGTGTAAAGATGCTAGAAAATCTGCACCGCGCTTTGTCTCAACAAAAGCAATGGTTCCATCGCTGCTTTCACTCAGTAATTCCATTAGTTTGGCCCGTTTTTGAAACTTTCTAACTTCAAAAAAATCTTGTGTAACATCGGAACAGTGGTGCGTGTTTGCCACACCAATGGTGATACATATATAGTTTGATAAATAAGCACCAGCTAAACGTTGTATTTCCTCGGGGAATGTTGCAGAAAACATTAAATTCTGACGTTCTTCCATGGAGCGCATTGTCGGATGATTCATAAGGGTATTAACATTGTCTTTAAAACCCATATCTATCATACGATAGACTTCATCCAGCACAACGTAAGGGGTCTCTTCAAAAGTAGTAGAACACTTTTCAACAAAGTCTAATAAACGACCAGGAGAGCATATCAAGATGTGGCACCCTTTGGCAATGTTTTCGCCTTCATATTTATTTGAGGTGCTATGCTGATTTTCAAATAAGAACCTAGTACAAACTTTCGAGCTTCAGAGAAAATCTGGATCGCTAATTCACGAGTTGGAGAAACAATAACCAATCGACAAATCACAACTTCCTCCTAAGATAGTCATACATATAGTCATGGCAAAGGTTGACTCTATTACCCAATTCAAGTGGGAAGAACATCTGGAATTCGACAAGCTCCCATTGTGGAAGGATTGTGAAGCTACTTTGAACAGACGGTACCAGCACCTATCAGCAGAAGGAGCATCGTGTTCAAGGACGAGACCCATAGTCGCAGCCAGCCCAAGTCACATTAAGCAATCCCAAGTGGACAGGACGAAGTCAGCTCTAGTTGATGCAAATACAAAGCAGCCGGCTTGTCAGCAGTGCAAATCAAAGGACCATTATTTAACCGCCTGTCCCACTTTCAAAACTCTCTCTGTGCAATAGAGATTTGAGTTTGTCAAATCGGTACCCTTATGTATAAATTGTTTGCGTAAGGGCCATGCGGTCTCCAAGTGCAGGGCGGATCGATGTCGCGTGTGCAATCGATCCCATCATACGTTACTGCACCAGTATCCCGTTTCACTTGCTGTTGCACCTTCTCCGCAACCAACAACAACTACACATGCCATGCATACAACAAGCGTACCAGATCGTGTAATGTTGGCAACAGTAGTTATTCTTGTGAGAACCAGCTGTGGAGAATACCTGCCCGCTAGAGCATTGTTGGATTCAGGATCACAAGTCAACTTTATGACGAAATTGGAAATTCCACACGAAAGTCGGGACAAAATTAAGCGCATTTGTTAAGTCCCGGATAAATAGTTTCGAATTTTCGGCGGAATTCTGGATTATGCGATGTATTTCGGCAAATCATCCAGACCATAACATCAATGTTAATGGCTGGAAAGTTCCGCACAATATTAAATTGGCGGATCCAGAATTCCAAAAATTCCAAAAGATTGATATGTTATTGGTAGCAGAAACCTTTTTCGATCTGCTAGCTGTTGGCCAAATTAAAAGTGGTCCTAATCAACCAACGCTACAGAAAACTCTTTTGTGATGGATTGTGTCTGGCAAATACGTCAGCAGTGTAAGTTCTCCTCCGGAAGCAAATAGCACATTATGCCAACCTGAAGAAGACTTAACGTCAATAAATATAGTAGTCCAAAAGTTTTGGGCTCTGGAGGAGCTTCCTTCAGAAACAAATAGCAGCAAATTCACACCAGAGCAAAAAGAGTGTGAAAAGTTTTTCGTTAATACAACTCAAGTATTTCCTTCAGGACGGCTTCAAGTCAGAATGCCCTTTAAAGCTGACCGTAAGTTACTCGGTCACTGCTATGAAACCGCAGTTCGGTGGTTTCAGGCCCTGGAGAGAAGAACATTGAAAGATCCAGAACTTCGTAAAATGTATCTGGACTTCATGAATGGGTATAAAGCACTGGGTCACATGAGCCCAACAAATAAAAAGATCCCGAGTGAGCCACACTATTTCATTCCGCATCAGTGCGTTTTGAGGTCAGAGAGCACAACAACAAAATTGCGAGTTGTCTTTGATGCGTCGAGTCGTACCTCTTCTCAAATTTCATTAAGTGAACTTTTGATGGTAGGTCCAACCATCCAAGAAGAATTATACTCAACTCTTCTTCGTTTTCGCTTACACAAGTACGCTTTAACGGCAGACATTACAAAAATGTACCACCAAATAACTATGCATGAAGAAGATAGAAACTGTCAGCTTATTGTGTGGAGAGAGCATCCCTCAGAGCAAATTCAGATTTTTCGACTTAACACCATCACTTACGGCATTGCGCCTGCACCATTTCTCGCAACACGGTGTTTACAAATGCTTAGTGATGCTAATACAACTCACTCGGTTCATTGGCCATAAAAAGAGACTTTTATGTTGATGACTTATTAACAGGATCTAAAAATTTGGAGTCTCTAGATCTTATAAGAAGTGAGGTAATTAAAATATTAAACTCGGCCGGATTCCCCTTAACGAAGTTGTTTTCGAACCACCCTAAATTTTTCGACAGTGACTGCACTGAAAAGTCATTAAGCTTCAATGACAAAAACTCAACTAAAACACTAGGAATCCATTGGTGGACTTGTTAGATGCCAATTTTAATGATTTGCGAGCCACTAAACGAAACATATTGTCAGTCTCTGCTCGCCTTTTCGATCCTCTTGGATTATTAGCCCCACTAGTCACCAAAGCAAAAATCTTATTGCAAGAGCTTTGGATCCAAAAACTAGATTGGGATGAGTCGATTCCATTGCGCCTTGACACTAGCTGGCAGAATTTCAAAGCCAACTTACTGCAGCTCTCATCTATTAGCATTCCTCGGTACGTAAACCTAGAGTCGAGTACTATCTGCCAAATACATGGCTTCTCCGATGCTTCAATAAGAGTACGGATGCTGCATATACATACGAAGCCAATCTGCTAGTGGTGTCAAATGTATGCTTACTGCAAAGTCTAGAGTGGCTCCGCTGAAGACCAAGTCTCTTCTGCGTCTCGAACTCTCAGCAGCACATCGTCTTGCCAAATTATGGTCACGAGTAGCGCCTATTTTGAGTCGACGATTCGAGAAAATTACATTTTGGACAGACTCTGAAATCGTGTTGCATTGGGTTAAAACACATCCATCTACATTACAAACCTTTGTCGCAAATAGAGTGTCTGAAATCCAAGAATTGACTGACAAAGTACATTGCAACGTGGACGAATTGAATAATTCGATATGGTTTGGCGGTCCACAGTTCCTCCTAGAAGACCCCGCTTTGTGGTCAATTAACACTCACTTCCAGCTCTCTCCAGAAGACGAAGCATTAGAGAAGAAGAAAAATACTTTCACACTACCTACAAAAGGCACCACGCTACCCGCAAACTTGCAAAAACTCAATCCGTTTTTGCATGAGTACTCGGATATGTCGCTTTCATTCAAATTAATCCGAGTAGGAGGTCTCCTATTATATGCACCCCTCCCATACGATGCCAAATTTCCCTTATTACTGAATAAAAATTCGAATTTCGTTAAGACTTATTTACGGTTCCTGCACATTCGAAATCACCATATGGCTGATTAATGCCAGAGAAGCATGCAGTACAACCATAAGAAACTGTACACACTGTTTTTATTACAAGCCGAAGTTGCAAACCCAAATAATGGGAAATTTTCCAGTCGAAAGACTTCGAGCGCTACGACCCTTTCTCATATGTGGCGTAGATTTTTGTGGTCACCCCCCGTGAAAACGTATATTGCAGTTTTCGTTTGCTTCACTTCAAAAGCAGTACATTTAGAATTAGTTGCAAGCTGCGCGAACTCCAGGAGGCGTTTCTGTCCCAGTCACCGGAACTAATGGGATTCGCCGCCGAAGAAGGGTTCAAATTCGTCTTTATACCACCGAGGGCGCCGCACTTCGGCAGATTATGGGAGGCGGCAGTTAAGTCCGCCAAACATCTCATCGTACGCGCAATGGGCAACGTGCTGCTCACAGCCGAAGAGCTTTGAACACTGCTGTCCGAAGTGGAGGCCATCCTTAATTCGTGACCCCTCGAACCGTTGAGTCAGGACCCCAACGACGGCGAAGCGCTAACTCCAGCACACCTACTCATAGGGTATCCGAAGCGGAACCTTCAGCCTGACGATCTCGTCCTCGTTCGCGAAGACAACATACCACCGCAGCATTGGGTACTAGGACGAGTCGTCGGAACCGTAGAAGGGCAAGACGGCAAGGTACGAGTGGCAGACGTCGCAACCAAGGCAGGCAGAATTAAGCGCCCTATTAACAAGCTCAAAAAAAATATATGTTAAAAATAAACTTAAAAAAAAAACAAGTAAGGAAGGGCTAAGTTCGGATGTAACCGAACATTTTATACTCTCGCAAAGTCAAATGGTATACTCGTTTGAGATTTCTTTGTGGATTGGCTGATATTTTCGGTAGAAGGTCAACTATAGGCACTGGGGTCCACATATTTAGTACTTAGGGGCTTGAACAGTTTTGGTTCGATTTAGACAATTTTTAGTCACAAGGTGGCATACTTTAAACGTATTATTCACGCAAAGTTTTACCCCGATATAATCATTTTTGCTTGATATGCATAGTGGAAAGTGAAAGAATCAGATGGAATTGAAAATGGTGTTATATGGGAAATAGACGTGGTTGTAGTCCCATTCCGCCCATTTTCGCACTATGACATAGAAATATGAAAATAACGTTATGTACCGAATTTTGTTGAAATTGGTTAAGCAGATCTCAGGATATGGGTTTTTTACCTAAAAGTGGGCTGTGCACGCCCACTGTCTAATTTTGAACGCGGTTCCTATAAAGTTATCTCATACCATCCCAGAGATAAAATTTAATGTCTCTGGCGTGTTTCGTGCTTGATTTATCGCGCTTTTAGTAGTTTTAACAGATTTCAACTACTTTCACACCTTTTGTTATTATTGCATTACCGGTTTAGGAGATATGCACATTAAACCTATTAGGGGCGGGATATGCACATTAAACCTATTAACTGCAGATGTCCCTCCCTATTGTGATCCTGTATACCAAATAACAGTTTTGTGGGCGAGGCAGGGGTCCAATTACGCCCATCTGCAATACCAACCGTCTCACGGTACCAAGAAACATGTCTACCAAGTTTCATAAAGATATCTCAATTTTTACTCAAGTTACAGCTTGCACGGACGGACAGACAGTCACCCGGATTTCAACTCGTCTCTTCATCCTGATCATTTATATATATAACCCTATATCTAACTCGATTAGTTTTAGCTGATACAAACAACCGTTAGGTGAACAAAACTATTATACTCTGTAGCAACTGGTTGCGAGAGTATAATAAAGATTAATTGAATAATGTTGAAATGAATTATAAATGTTTTATGCTATAAAAATACTTACCTTTACTATACTATACTTATTACAGAACACATTATCTATTACAATAACCTTTTACAATGAATTAACGAAACTGTTGAAATATATTTATACTTACCCCTTTTCTAATACATACTTACCACTAGTTTCAGCCGTTAGGTTAAGGTTTAGGCTAAATTATAATATTCTTAAAATAAAGAATTCTATTGTAATAAAACCACACTCGCGAATGCACGTCCGGAGATTTTCATTTCCTTTAGGCACAGGCAATTGGCACTTTTTATTTGAGTTGCGCATCCCAACATTTTATTTCATCTCAAAAAATCTTGAGATTTTTCAACAATCATTCTATGAAGAAACATGTTTTTTTCATGAATACATTCACGGCGCTACAACTTACCTTGAATTCTTAAAAATAATTAATTATTTACTTTAGTATACTTTATTATACTTCATTATACTTCATTATACTTCAATATACTCATTTGTACTTCATATTTCATAAGGCCATATATATCCACAATGCATTTAGCAACACAAATTTGGGTTATAAAAAAATAGAATATCATCATAGTAAATAACAACTACATTTGACAGTTCCAAAAGAAATTTGACAGTTCAAAAAGAAAAGTGCTCCGATCGTCACCAAACTCGTCAGGTCAATCTAAAGATTTCCTGATAGTTTCATTGAAATCGGTCCAGCCGTTTCGGAGCGTACACGGAACATACCCACACATTTTCTTTTTTATATATATATATAAAAAATGCAACGTAAAACAAAATAATTTAAAACTACGATAAATTATAATTTGTATACCAATATTAGCTGAACAATACGGTCAAAGTCCAGGGACGTGTTTTTGTAATTCGCCTTGTGAATGCAATTCTATACCAAAAGAAATTTACGCAAAACAAAATCAAAGAAAAAAAACAAATACCATAAAAATAAGCAAATATAATATAATATAAATAATAAAAAAAAATTAAGTGGGAATGAAAAACAATAACTACAATGAGTGCTGTTCAGCCTATCCAACAAGGCGGAAGGCATTCGATGAATGCATATTTCAGCTTCGTTGAACCAGAAAAACAAATACCTAGTTTGTGAAAATGAAATACTAATTTGGAATGGGAAAGTAAACTTAATTTATTCAAAATATTGACATTGCTTTTGACACATTTTGACCACCTTTCTGTCAATTTGTAAATACCGTGCCAATAGAAATATTCGTCTTTTGAAGCAAACTAATTAGACACCCAATTTTCGACTTCTGCGTAGGAATCGAAGTGCTGTTCAGCCAATGCGTGTACCATCGATGCAAACAAATGGTAATCGGAAGGTGCCAAGTCTGGTGAATACGACGGGCGGGGTAGCTGCTCCCAGCCAACTACTTTCATTGTATCCTGAACCGATTTTGCTTTGTATGTAAGTGCATTGTCGTGTAGCAAAATTACTTTGCCGTGTATTCTGGCTCATTCTGGCAGTTTTTCGATCAATACATGGTTCAAATTGATCATTTGGTGTCTGTAGGGATTAGTATTAACAGTTTCACCAGGTTTTAGATGCTCATGTTATATCACACCCTTCTGATCCCGCCAAACAGAGCATTGCATGATGGTTGTCCCGGATTAATTTGGTTTTGATTGATTTTCTCCGTTTAAGATTCTTAAAATAAATCAATTTTTTATCGACAGATCGATGCAAAACTGATTTTATTTCATGTCTTTGAAGCAAAATTTCACAAGTGTTTTTTCGGTTTTCCATTTGTCTTTCATTCAATTCATGATACCCATTTTCCACACTTTTGAATCTTTCCCATATCTTTCAAACGGTTTGATATTGTTTGTTGTGCAACATTTAACATGGCTGCCATTTGCTTTTGACTCAAAGTATCATCTTCATCCAAGATTGCTAGCAGTTCGGTGTCTTCTAAATTTTTTTGTAATCTTCCACGTTCTTCATTTCTCACATCAACATCATTATCTTTGAACCGTTGAAACCATCTTTTGCAGGTTGCTTCTGAAAAAACATGATCACCATATGCCTCGACAAGGACAAATGGAAACAAAAAATTATTGCTTTCTGCAAAAAAAATATGATGGCTGTATAGTTCATCGAAATTTAATTATAACTTGCCCGATTTCGAATAAGACGACCTCAGTGACTATGCCAAAAGTATTGTGTATTCTGTGAGATATATTAATGGATTAGGAGGACTTCTTTTCCTGGTAAAAGTGTGTCCTGGTGCTAAAACTGGATAAAAGCATATCAAGCTCTCCGTGTATATCGGTCACATGCTGGCAAACTTAAATGAACACATAATCTTGTAGTTCTTTGTGAAGCTAGAACTAGAAGCCTTACTGAAGACAGAAAGCTCACTGCATCTCTTACGATCGATTTTGAGGCAAAAGGATCTTGCCATAGAAGAAGAACCAATGAAGGCACAGCGCTGGCCAAGCAGGCCAAGTAGAACGCACGAATAAATCGCCAAATTTTGGTTTGGTGACTTCATGATCCAAAAAATCCGGCATAAAGTCAATGCGTGTAAAAATTTCCGAATGTTTAGACACATGTTACGTATAGCCGACACCTTCCTTCAAGTTCGACTGAAATATTCGTAGCTGGTATTTTAGACCGTTATGTTAAGCGGCCAGTTCAGTTAGAAACTCTTTGCTTAACTGATTTAAAAATGAAGAGCACAAGAGAGTGATCATGGGGAAGAGGTGAAGATGATAAATTACTAGAAAGTGCGGCTGTCATGTACTTTAGAGATGGTAGCGTTTTCGTTAAAAAATGTACCAAATTATGTATAATTCGATATATAAGATTTAACATGATATCATTGAAAACGATAACGAGCAGACTTGTATAACACATCGTATTTTAATTGAGGGAAATCAAAGAAAATATGCTGTGTTTGAGCAAAGAGCACACAAAATGTCCTGGAAAGGCATATAAATTAATTAGTTTTAGACAAAGGTGTACAAAATGGACTATCTTTTATGGAGAATGAGTTTCGGGTGTTAACACTTCCAGAAATAAGCCCAAATATTAACTTGCTGGACTTGTATGGTGAAGATTCAACAAATAATGGCACTAAATCTGATTGCACTATTAGACTAATTAAACTACCCCCTTTAGTTCCAGTTGAAGTAGTATTTTCGTTAGTTCAAAGTCTAAATATTAAGCAAAGAACATATTTAATGTATCCATATGTAACCAATCCAAGTTCCTTAAAAGTTCGTCTTTGCGCACCTACTGGTAAAGCAGCATTTAGAACGAGAGGACCGACACCTAACCAGTCGAATAGGGAGTTGAGGCCACTTAGCAATGAAATAGTTAATTCATTATATTCCAGGCTTAACGATTTAAAACTAATCATAGTCGTATGTTTAGCACTGTTGATTCAAGATTAAAACAAATATTAAAAACAGACAGCCCCTTCGCTGGCATACCGATTATATTTGAAAGGTTTGGTGCTTTGAAGCAATTCTCACCTGTTGAAGGTAGGTGGATATTCTATTCCAATCCCAGTGATACTTACAGCAACTGAGTTGGTTCCCCTTTGTGGGAATTATTCAAATATCATACTTTGAATTAATAATTCATATGCATATATGTATGTAATAATTATGTACAATGTAGCGAAATGCTTAATGCACATAAATGTATGTACATATCAACGTATTGGTAATCGTTTGATGAGAGCACAGAAAATGGTAATATCTAAGTATATAGTTCTTTTATATATTTGTACATGTTTACAGTTTTAAAATATGTATGTAAGTATGAGTGCAATATTTTTTATATGAATATTTTTACCGAGAGAATGAGTAAGGAAAATGAAAAATTAGTTTGATTGTGGTATGCGGGAAACAAGAAAATGTTTAAGTAAATACATATGTATGTGTACATACATAAATTTCGATTATTATTTAATTGTTATTTTTTTTTTGTCCTTGCTTATATTATAAGCGATTCTGCTGGTTGCTTTTTTAGCCCAAATGGAATTACTAGAAAGTTTGCATGTTGAAATCTTGACTTATGTATATAAAAATTTATTTTTGGGTTTTATTTTGTGGGGTGTTTCGTACCACGAATTAAGCATATAGACAGGTAGTTAAACCACAGTTTGTTGTTTGTAACTTCTATATATTTAGTTAATTTATGTATGTACCATATAACTATGTACATACATATTTATGTATATATATTGGAACAGATGTTAATTGCGATTTAAAGGTTTCGTGGCAAAGTTTAAAAGTCCAAATAATACTTTGTATTTACATATATATATCGCAGGTATATGCACATATGTATTGCACGTATTTTTATAATATGTATATATATTGGGTTTTCCAATAGGGATGTAGTGATTTTTAAGTGTCGTTTGGGCAATTTTTAAAATGTCCTGATCTGTATTTTTTTTCAATGTATTCAGTAATGTTTATAATTTCATCGTGGATAGATATACGCAAGAAGAACCTTTACAAATTATTCAATTTTATTATCAAAATAATCTATCTCCAATTGCAAGTTTTTGTGCGCTTTTGCCATTTTATAGTCGTAATAAATAAATATCGTATAGGTGTGATAAATAAACAAACTGTCGATTCTGGTGCGAAGAAAATCCGCAAATTATTCATGAACAACCATTACATTGACTTAAATTGACAGTAGAGTGGTTTTTGGTCTTATGGAATCATCGATCCGTACTTCTTTCGAAATGAAGGTGGTGACACCGTTACTGTCAATGGAGAGTGCGTATAGCAATCGGAATCGGAAGAAGTTGATCTTGACAACATTTAATTCCAACAAACGGGGGCTACGTGCCACACAGCACGTACAACAACTGAATTATTGCGAGAAAAGTTTGGAAATTCGATAATTTCAAGAAATTGTGACATTGAATGGCCTCCAAGAAGTTGTGATTTAATACAATTAGACTACTTCTTGTGTTTCAATATTGAACGTGCTATTCATGACATACGACTTGATTTAGTTGAAAAAGTACTCGTAATTTGGGTACATCGAATTCGTTCCTTTAAAAAAAGTCGTGTAGGCCATTTTAATCATGTTATATTTAGAACTTAATTGTATCGATTGTACTTCGCATTAAATAAAAAACATTTAAATTTCGTTAACAATCAGTGTGTGTTTTTGTTTTTTTTTTTTTGAAAAAAAAAATTATATTGCTCTTATTGGAAAACCTTTATATATATTTAAATATTCCAATTTTTATTTTCCATCTTTGGTTACTTGTTGTAAGCGATCCTTCTTGTTGCTTTTTTAGCTCAAGCGGTATCGCTAGAAATTGCAAGCAGGAATACTTAACTTTGCAAAATTTTTTTTTTTTTTTGAAGAAAATTACGGTGTTTGGAGACACAAAAAGTTTATATTCAGGTATCGTACTTTCAGTTTTGTTTGCTTTCAGTTAATTCGGTGCATACATAATTTATACGAGCTTTTTTTTTTTAAACTTAAGAGCAGTTGGTTTTATTATTATTCACTCTATGCCGAAATACTGATAAAACTCTAAATTGAACACACATAGATATATGCATGAAATACTTCTCATTTAAAATATTATTGGAATGGACTCACATTTTCGGCTAAGGGAGTTTTTTGTAGTGATACTTATGTATGTATGCTTCTTCTCGTTTTCCTTTTGTTATAATTTTTGTCCAGCGTTTTCCCTGTGTGTTACTGTCCTCCAACAAGCAGGCATCGAGGATTAATCTAACGTGCTTAATGTAGATTGTTTTTTTGTTTTTTTTTTCAATTAGTTTGTATTAGATCGCACCCGCTTTTAATTTTTACTGGTTCTCTGTGTTAGTTTTGTATTCCAATTGGTTTCGCGCCCATTTGTTATAATTTTATTTAACCACTGTTAGTATGTATTTATGCATATACATATACCATATTAATACTTACTTGTATGTCCTTTTCTTTTCTTGGCTTTTTTCTCTCAAAACTTTACATTTATACAAATGAATGTATAACTACTATCTTACTTATCTAACAACAAAAAAATCAAGCGAAGATAAAGATGAGTCATCGCAGCGATCAGAAGACACCGTCAGCAGAAGCAACAACAAACCGCAACAAACTTGCAGGCACCAACAAGCATGCAAGTCAACAAACTCGCGGGCACAAGGCAAACAGAGTAGAAGGTGAGAGTGTGCCAGTTAAAAAAGGTAAATCTGTTCAGGTTGGTATTGACTGCTACATTAATATAAAAAGAAAATGTAGTCCCACAAAAACAGCGGTTAATAGCAAAACATTTCAACCCGGCACTCCCAGTGTTAAGAAGACTGCAGCTCTAAATGGCAATAGATTTGCTTTACTGATTAACGACTCAAATGACGTTGCGAAGGAAGCCACCACAGTCGGTATATATTTGCACGAGTGCAGCTGTAAAAATAATATTTTGTAGTTGATTAGCAGATCTATATGTACATATGTATGCATTATTTTGTACAATAGAAAAGTCGAAAAAACATTTTAATTGTTTAAAAATTGGATAAGCTGCGAGTCTTAATGAAAGAATACATCGGGTTAAAATGAAAATATTTAAGATGGCATAAAGTATACAAAGGAAAAATATTTAATAAATTTGAAAACAATAATATGATCTCTAAAATAAACATCCTTGAAAAAAGTATAAAATTTCGGGAGTTTGAATTTTGTTAACGTGTTGGCTATATAATATAAGATGTAATTCTTATGTTAGTATAAACTGTTTCTTCAAATTATTTATTCCAATATTAATATGAAGACATAAGTATGTATGCATAGCCTAGTAATGGGCTAACACTTTGCCTAAAATTCTCAATTAATATCAAAACTTCAAATGAATAAATTTTTATAGTTTCAATAATATTGTAATTTTATTGTTATATTTATTTTGCGAATATATTTAATAACTTAATTACCAAGACGAAAGTTCAAACGACGCAATTGCGTTTGTTTTGAATTTCAAAGGTCAAAATTTTACTTTATTTGGACAGCAAAATATAAAATTTTCTTACACCATCGGACATTTTTTCACCCCAACTCAACACAGATAAAAATGTTACCGTTTGGCAATATTGATGAAACAAAAATACAAACGTACACGAAAAGTTTCATGAAAGTTGTAAAATTCTTGTCAAATAATAACAAAAATTAATTGAAGAGCTCTAAAGGCCTAGTTGTTGTCTTTAAAAATATAGAGTCTTCAAAAGACCTCAATGATATAAAAGAAGCTCTTAAAGAATGTGGTTACGATATTAAAACGGTTGTAAATTTTTTTATTAGAAATAAAGTACTCCAACAAACGTTCACAATTGAATTGAACACATCCGATCTATAATTTAAAATATATTCTATATCGTAGAGTTACCGTTGAAGAACTACATAAAAGAGGTGATCCAGTATAATACACTAATTGCCAAGAATATGGGCACACGAAATCATATTGCAACCTTCGCAGTATTTGTTTAGTATGTGGAGACTTACACCCTATTTCCAAATGTACATTCAAGAAAGAAGAGTTAACCAAAAAATTTAGTAATTATGTATTTAAAGACCTGAAATCGAAGTTGTCATTCGGAATTCAAGGACATCGAAACCAAATGATAAACATTTCTTGTAGCAAAAATTGAAATCACTGTCCAGAGTTCAAAGTCTGATTATGTTAAGAATAAACAATGCAAATTTTGATTCAATATCTTATTAAAGCTCAAAACCAAATGCGGCAAACTTTTTATAGTAAAAAATGAGCTAACTAAATATTTTTATATGGAATGCTAACGTTGTTAACCAGCACAAATTGGAGGTTATTAGATTTGTAAGTGAAAAAAATATATATGTAATGGTATTATTGGAAACGACATCTAACAAACAAGAACCCCGAAAGGAAGACAACTGTATTACAGTATATACAAAATAACCATGATATAATTTCACCTAGTAAGCCGACATAATGGCCCGGTGATCGAAATTAAATACCAAATTTAATTGATTTTAGTGTAATAAAAACTATAAACAGATCACTTATAACTGATTTTACATGTACTGACCTATCTTCCGATCACTCTCCAGTACCAATAAAGCTATGTGAACAACCCTTGGTCGTATCACCAAAAGTGGGCTTAACATCATAACGCACTTATTAAAATACAAAAAATATATCAGTACCCAATTAAATGTTGATTATAGAATAAGCTCAGAAAAAGGCATTAAGCAAAGCATAAACTTAAATTTAATGATATAATATCTAAAGCAGCTGTCTTAGCAACACCAAATAAAAACAAGTAAGGAAGGGCTAAGTTCGGATGTAACCGAACATTTTATACTCTCGCAAAGTCAAATAGTATACTCGTTTGAGATTTCTTTGTGGATTGACTGATATTTTCGGTAGAAGGTCAACTATAGGCACTGGGGTTCACATATTTAGTGCTTAGGGGCTTTGATTTGCATAGTGGAAAGTGAAAGAATCAGATGGAATTGAAAATGGTGTTATATGGAAAATAGGCGTGGTTGTAGTCCGATTTCACCCATTTGCACTGAATTTGGTTGAAATCGGTTAAGCAGATCCCAAGATATGGGTTTTCACCTAAAAGTGGGCTGTGCCACGCCCACTGTCTAATTTTGAACGCGGTTCCTATAAAGTCATCTCATACCATCCCAGAGATAAAATTTAATGTCTCTGGCGTGTTTAGTACTTGATTTATCGCGCTTTTAGTAGTTTTTACCAGTACCGTTATATGGGGAGTGGGCGCCACCCGATTTCACCCATTTTCACACTGTAGGTAGAGGTTCTAAAAACATTTGCTTCCAGTGAATTTTGTTATTATTTCATTACCGGTTTAGGATATATGCACATTAAACCTATTAGGGGCGGGATATGCACATTATACCTATTAACTGCAGATGCCCCTCCCTATTGTGATCCTGTATACCAAATAAGAGTCTTATATCTTGTTGTGGAGCTTAGTTATGGCAATTTATTTGTTTTTGAATAATGACGTTTTGTGGGCGTGGCAGTGGTCCGATTACGCCCATCTGCAATACCAACCGTCTCACGGTATCAAGAAACATGTCTACCAAGTTTCATAAAGACATCTCAATTTTTACTAAAGCTAGAGCTTGCACGGACGGACGGACAGACGGACGGATGGACAGACAGTCACCCGGATTTCAACTCGTCTCTTCATACTGATCATTTATATATACATAACCCTTTATCTAACTCGATTAGTTTTAGGTGATACAAACAACCGTTAGGTGAACAAAACTATTATACTCTGTAGCAACAGGTTGCGACAATATGCCGCCTGTCCTAAGGAAAATCACACATGATAAAATAGATAAGCTAGTAGCTAAAAAAAGGCAAGCTAGCTAAAAAAAATAGGATCGAACATACCCATAAGAGACGTGAGTGGTAATTGGGTTGAAGATATTTCACCCTAATTTCCAAAAAACGACTTTGAGCTGCCAACACTGCAACAAGCCGCTCTTGTCTACTAAGACTTCAACTTCTTAAATTAAAAATATTATAGAAGAGATAAATCCAATAAAGTCATCAGGACACGATAAAATTACTCTAATAGTCCTAGAGTTACCAGATATTGCTGAAGTAATTCTCTCCTTACTTTTTAATGCAGTTTTTAGTTTCGGATATTATTCACATTCATGGAAAAAGTCGCAGATCATCATAATAGACAAACCTGGGAAAAACTTAACGCAGGCGTCTTCTTATCGGGCAAATACCCTGCCTTTCCAAAATATTTGAAACAGTTTTACTTTCAAAGATGTCTTCTTTCCGCCATGAAAATAATTATTCTAACTCACCAATTCGGGTTTTGTGTAAAACATTATATTCGTTCGAATGGGATAAAACATTCAAGTCTCATTTAAAAAATAGAAAATTTACCGTAAAGTAGCTAGTTTCATATCAGTTAAACTATCGATAAGGGCTGGTGTACCTTAGGGGAGTGTGCTAGGCCCAACTCTATATATCTTATATACAGCAGACATTTTAACTGGTAATAATGTATTGACATCGAAATTTGCGGATGACACAGCCCTAGTATGGCGTAATATATCTAATAACAGAGCGTCAAGGGTGCTAGAGGAGCATTTAGCGTTGGTCGAAGAACGGCTAGCCAACTGGCGAATAAATGTAAATGAACAAAAGTGTAAGCATGTTACGTTATCACTTAGACCAAAAATGTGTCAGTCGATTAAAATTAATGTATTAGTACCACTAGTAAATGATGTAATTTACCCAGGCATTCATTTCGACAGAAGACTCGCATGGAGAAAACATATATTCTCCAAAATTACTAGCATGAAAATAAGAGAAGCAAATTTATACTCGCTGTTAAATAAAAATTCAAAACTTAGCCTTGACAACAAAGTTCTGCTACTGCGGTAACAAACCGATTTGGATGTATTGAATCATTTGTGGGGTACGACCTGTGCAGAAAGAACTATGGGCTTAAATTTCGTAATCATCCAAATCCATAAGTTAATGCCTTGCTTCATTCCTGTAATCAAACTCGCTTTAAAATAAAAGATCTACCTGCTTTCTAAAGAGTAACGTTTCATCAAACCCCAACCTTGAGCTTGTCTAGTTTTAAATAAATTTAAGATTTTATTACTTATTGTAAGGCTTTGACCAAAAGATTCAATAAATTAAGATATTTTAATCAAAAAAAAAATTTTTTATGAACAAAAAATTAAATAAACCTAGAGATTGTTAAATTGTTTTAAACAACTTTAAAAGCATAAACGAAATTATGGAATAGAAATATTAAAATATAATAATAGTAATGTTATTGCTAGATATTATGTGTATAAAACGCAGAAATGTAATAATTAAAATTTCAAATAGAAGGATTCATGAGAATTATAAATGCCACTTGTTCCATAGCTAAACGCATATGTAGAAGTATATGTAATTAATTTAGCTTAAGCTATTTTAAGCTGATTTAACGTTTAAAATCACAAATATTTGAATAGAAAATATTGCGACAATGTCGACTATGTGGTTTTGATTCATTATTCGCTCTGTTATAGCTGTGGTATTATCAGAGAATGTTAATAAATAGAGAAGGCGCAAGTGTTAGCTGTGCTAAAATATAAACTAATAAAAGGGAACATCGAAAATGCGCAAATTCGAAAGTTCAATTACACCACATCAAAAAAGTCTTCCCCTCATGATAATCGAACTCAACAAACTACACCACTCTAAGCAGGAACCAAGTAAATTGTCACCACCTTATACAGGAACGGCTAATATATGTAGACGCAGATGTTCTTTGGCATGCGAGTTAGGGAAAATTAGAATAACAAAAAGAAATAATAAATTTTGAAGAACATTTATATAATGAGGCAAAAACTAAATTTAAAGTAAATTCAATAGAAAAGGTTTATAATAATTAAAAACGGAAAACAACATCTGTGATAGAATTTGAACTCAGGCAATATATTTGATTTGCAAAAAGGAGCTGTGCTATGCAAGCAGCACCACAGACAATAATGAGGAAGTTGTGTCTAATCTGTGAACTGAAACAGCTATTGTCGTTTACTAGATTCAAATGATCAATTTATATGTGAATATTCTTGAAATTGCCTTTACTCCATTTGCATGTCCAAATATATTTGCATATATGTACACATTTTTTTTTTTTTTTTTTTTTTTTATAGTAGGGGGAAGCATCGAAAGCCGAAGTGCGGAACTTTAATCCACTAAAACTAACCTACTCCCATCTCATATCTCTCCCACGGAACCACCCGATTAAGTATTACTTCATGGGAGAGAAAAGGACATTTAAGTCTCCTCTACCGTACGGACGGACTGAGTCCTAATCTGTTGTAAGTATCTCAGTTGTGTCATAACGCTTCGCTGACAGCTTTCCATTTATCAGAGGACTGACACATATGTGCTGTCAAGGTTTCCACCGTTAGACTACCGAGTGTAGATTTTAACTTTTCCCTAATATTCAAAAAACGATTTTAACTTTTCCCTAATATTCACTGAAAAAATACGTGTTCAGAGTCTTCTAGGCACTCTGTACACGTCGGACAAAACGGACTAACATTATGATGAAATTGGAATATATACTTTCTAAAGCATCCATGCCCACTCAGTATTTGGGTTAGGTGGAAATTTAGGTCCCCGTGTCGTCTGCCTATCCACGAATGAATGTCCGGAATTAGTCCGTTGCTGGATCTTGGCTCTCTCTTCTTTTTTTACTCCTGAAGACGGCACTGAGCGCTGGTACAGTCGCGCGAATTCGTCCCCGTGGATGTCAATAGGCGGCATGCTGGCTAATACTTCAGCAGCATCACTTGATATCGTTCGGAAAGCACTTATTATTCGAATTGCAGAAAGCCTATGCACTCCGTTTATTTGTCTAGCATATGATTTTATGTCTAGCGCTTGTATCCATATTGGTGCTGCATATAATATCACCGATTTCATTACTTTTGCTATTAAAAACCGCCGGCTAGAGCGCACGCAGCCTCTATTGGCCATCATTCTCGAGAGAGCATTATATATTTTATTCGCTTTACCGGAAGTATGCGCCAGGTGTTCTTTAAATTTTAAATTGGAGTCAAGTATTACTCCCAGATACTTCATCTGCGGCTGTGAAGTAATCTCGCACTCCCCTATGGTGAGTGACAGTCTTTCTTCCACCTTCCTTGTGCTTATGAGCAAAACTTCCGCTTTCTGCTCGGCCAGCTCTAAGCTCATGGTAGCAAACCATTGGCGCAAACCATTTATGCAATCGTTGCATTTGATCCTGAGATCGTCTAAATGTTTAGCCACTGCTACCACTATGAGATCATCCGCATACGCTATTATTTTCACGTTTTTTGGTTGATGTATTCTTAGTACCCCGTCGTACATCAAGTTCTATAGTAGGGGGCCTAAGACCGAACCTTGCGGTACTCCATCCGAGATAGTGTAGCTTTGAGTGCCCTCGTAGGTGTCGAATAGCAAAATGCGATTTTTAAAATAGCTCGTTATAATGTTTACGAGATATTGGGGAGTGCGTATTTCGTATAGAGCTTTGATTATATTTGCCCACTTTGCGGAGCTTAACGCATTTCTCACGTCCAGAGTAATTAGCGCACAATACTTTTTTGTGCCATCTTTTCATCTTTTGCCACCACATTAGTGGACTTCTTTTTTATAAAGCCGTATTGTCTTTCTGATAATTCGCCGGCTTTTTGTATAGCTAACTCCAAGCGGCTTCTTACAAAGCTTTCGTACACTTTACCAATCGTGTCGATCATGCACAATGGTCGATAAGATGAAGGTTCGTCCGGTGGGTTTTTGGCTTTCGGAGTAGTACCAAACGCTGTATCTTCCAGGGGTCAGGGAACACCTCTTCTATTATATACGCGTTGTAGATTTTTGCAAAGAAACTGGAATTTATAGTCATGGCTTCCTTTATGGCTTTGTTGGGTATGCTATCTATTCCAGGCGCTTTGTTGTGTCTTATTCTTTTAGCTATGGTCAATATTTCATCTTCAGTGACCAAAAATGGTGGCTCTGCAGCATCGTTTCGTGGCTTAACGTGTGAGATAGGGTGGTGTGTCGGAAATAATGACCGACTACTCTTTTCATAAAGGATGCGCTATTAGGCTGCTGGGACTTTTTAAATTTGGACATGCAAATTTTGTACGCAGTTCCCCATGGGACTATGTTCGCTTCATCGCAGACCTTTTAGAAACTGTTTCTTTTGCTGCGGGTAATCGCTGACTTCAGGAGTTTCTTATGCCTTTTAAACGTTTCCCTGAACTCAATATCGTTTGTGCCATTCTGGTTACGCTGTAGGCGACGTCTGGCTGAGTGACAAAGTTTCCTAAGCGTCGTTTCCTCGTCCCACCAATATACTGGCCTTCCTTTATTCTGGTGTGTTGTCCTACGCATAGTTGCGTCGGATGTTGCGACCAGTTCTTTCCGCACTGCGGATACCAAGTGGGCAGCGACTACACCTTGTGTTTTTGCCGCACTCCAGACTACCTGGAAAACGTCTTTATCGAAATCTTTTTGTCACCAGCTTTGCCTCTGTGAAGAATTTCTCTAAACGTTTCCCTAGAGAACAGAACTTCAGCAATTATAGCCGAGTGATCGGCGTGAGGCTAGTTTGGCTCAGGAATTCTAAAATAAGACGCCCACGATGGTTTGTTCTTTTGCTGCCCCAAGCAGTCGACCGTGCGTTAAAGTCGCCCACTATTATTATTCCAGGGACAGTTCCAGGAGAAAGTCCACGAAATTTTTAATTGATGTGCTGGGACGGGCATAGCAGCTTACAAAATATATGCCTTGTATTTTTGCCCATGTGAAACCATGCCTGGAATGCGACATAAAAGGTTTCCCTTTGCAAGACCATATTGCTGCCTTGCCAGTTCTGTCTGTGATCCGCTTCCGAACGCTGGCAGTATTGTTCGCTTAATAACGCGATATCAATATTTTTGTCTATAATTGTTTGTTTGAGCAGGTCTTGTGCTGCAACACAGTGATTTAAATTTAGTTGCAATATCTTTGTTTTTTTAGTGACGTCATCATCTCCAGATATTTAGGGCACTTCGTACTCAAGATTGAGTGATCCCCTTTACATAGCATGCACTTTGGAGCGTTTGTGCATATCTTTGGAACGTGTCCTCCAGTTCCACAACGCGTGCAAAGGGACGACCTGTCAGTCGGGTTGCAACATTTTCGACCACCCTATCCTAGATTTGCCCAGTTTTAGTGCAGCCTTGGCCTCCTGAGCACGCAAGCATACAAGAGCAATTTGTGTGCCACTACGGGGTTTTATCATGCTTTTGACGCTTGTTTTTTTCCAGGTTTTGGATCCCACACTCCTTGTGTAGTGCCGCGCAGATTTCTTCGGGAGTTGTAATTTCGTCTAGGTCTTTACACACTATTGTGACGTTGTGGGATTTCGGTTGTATCACCGCCATTTCACCCACCGCTCTCTCTAAGACGCTTTGAAACGATTCAGCTTTCTTGTCTGCCTGATTTTTTAATTCAATCAGTAGGTCTCCTTTCATGGTTTTCCGTATGTAGGTCACGTTTGAAACCAACTCTTCAAGACCGCTGTCGCTTTTTATCTTCCGGAGAATATCAGCGTATGACGCACCTTATTTTTTGGTTATGATGATGGCGTCCGGTTTCGTCCTTATTTTCTTCTGAATCGGTTTCCTCTTTTTAACAACGTCCACCCATTTTTCGCCAGCGCTATGTTTTTCCCTGGTGTTTTCCTTTATTGTTATCGTGGACTCACTGGTTGTTGGCTGCACTTTTTCAACAGCTTTTTCGGTTTTTTCGCGGGGGGTAAGGTCCCCGATGTCTCCCGCAGCAGTTTTGGCGTATTTATCTCTTTATAAATAGGAAATACTTGTGTTGCTTTCTCAGTCATACGTTTTTTCCGTTGATTCTGCGGTTTCTCGGCTCTGTTATACAGGCTCATAATGCTGCTAAGTAGATCACGTATAGCTTGGTTAACGTGTCTTTGACCAGCCATCATGTTTTCCAACTCTTTTAATTTACTACCCAGTTTGTTAAAATAACCAGAAATTTCAATATTTTCTGACTTTTCTTCAGCTTTATTTGCCTGGCCAGTAAATTCACCATTACATGTTGATCCAGCAGTGGTGGGTTCCTCATTTCTGTCATTTGGTGGCGTTCTCAAAATTTTAGAATTCCTCCGAAAATGATTCTCTGGTGTACGCCCCATACTATTCTCAGAGGCCATAGCTCAGCTAGAGAATAGTTTGGGTACACCTGTCAATGGGTATGTTCAACCCTAGCACTAAACCTTACTTATGTTATGAATGGTTGGCAACGCCAACACCAAAAGCAAAAACGAAAAGGAGAAAGCGAAGGGAACAGCTGTTTAATCAAAACAAAACGGCAGATTGAAAAAAGTGCATGTTTTATGTGAATAACAGCGAAAAATTATGGGAAATGATAACTACAACTAACTTATTATAAATTCTCTCTAAGAAAGGGGCACACACAAACATATATGTACACATATGTACATATGTATGTATGTCCTTTTGAAAAAAAATCAAACATTCGCGCAAGCGGAAAAAAAATCGCAAACGCATCAGCATCGACCAATAAGATTCGAGCAAGCTTGCGCTATATTTTCTTCATATTTCATATTACAGCGCCAACAAATTCATTCATAAGAAACGCGCGTATGCTACGAAGTGCGATCGTTTATAACTCTGCACTGTGCTCTTTTTTCTGAAAATTTGGTTTTCATATGGAATTCCTACCGTAAATGCGCGAAAAGAAAGTTGAAACAAAAATGAATAAAATTGAATTTGAATGTCTTCAGTAAAATTGAAGAATCAGCAAAATTTCAATTTGACAATTTGTATCACTGAAAATCCTACCATCCCATCGCATTTGTATGTTGCCCACAAGCTGCTTCCTCAAAACATTTGCTAAAAATCAGAAATTGAAGAATTTGTCTGATGTTCCCTTCAGAAACGAGAATTGACAACATGGTAATTTAGCGACTTGAAATATTATTTTAATTTATTTCATATTATTCATTATATATGATATTAAATTATAAAATTTATATAAAATTGCCATTCATATGAAATCTTTATTTACTTTTATATGTCCTTATAGTACTTTTATAAGTTTACTTATTATCATTATTTCATAGGTTTTCGATTTATCTCATTTTATCTAAATACGACGCTATGAAAATGTAGCACAATCGGTAGTCCTAGTATTTCAAAAGAGCATAAGCCAAAGCACTGCAAAAAGGACAAACGCGACAACATAACCAACCGACATTGTCGCAAAATTTGTGGATTCAAACAATTTTTGTCAACACCGCGACGATGCGCAAAATTCGGCGTCAATATGTATGCGAGCTCCTATGTATGTATGTTTGTCGGCAAAGTTTTAATTTGGTTTTTTTCAACGTTTTGTCCTCCCCAGCAGAAGCAACCATCAGCGTATGTGTATTTAAGAATGTATATGTGATTACAACAAGTAAGGAAGGGCTAAGTTCGGATGTAACCGAACATTTTATACTCTCGAAAAGTTAAATGGTATATCCGTTTGAGACTTCTTAATATATTTTAATAATTAGAAGTAGGAACTGTTGCCTTAGTTATTTACTTTTCACTCACAGTGAAAATAATTAGAGCAATTTGTAAACTAAATTTACTCAAATTATGAGAAATCTTTCTTGTGCTTTTTGTATACGCTTATAATTGATTTTATATAGAATGCATTACAACTGTATTGAGAAGTATGAAAAGAAATCGTTTTTGAACAATGAATAACATTTTTCATTTATTATATCGATATTATTATACATGTTTAGCTTAAAAATAATAAATATTAACAACTTTAAAAATGATATAATATTATTATATTAATTTGTATATAATATTTACAATATTAAACATAAGTTTTTGTAGAGATTCTTATACATATATCCAAACTATATTTCTTTTTTCCTTATACTATTTAATTTGTATCATATATTTATACAATAATGTTATATATAATAACAAATTATATATATAATTTAAATTTTCTTAATTAGATTATTTACATATTTTTCTTAAAATTGTCTTAAAAACTACTGTTAAAATTCCTATACCATTCCAATTCGATTATATTTGGAAAAAAAATGAAGAACTATTGCACTAAGTCTGAAAACTTTAGTTCGAAATAGAGACAGAAATACTGTCATGATAGCTGTGTACTGTCTCAAAAGTAATTGCATTTACACGGGAAGGATCCATATTTGAAAATGCCCAATCAATTTGTGTACCGGCAGGTGTAGTTGAATATTCTGCACCAAGCAGGGAACTAAAGGTTTTTTCTTGGAGCAGATTTCTTATTGCAGTCCTTGTAGACATTAAACAAATGTGAAAAACTCCAACAATTAGCACATTTTGATTGCTTAACTCAGAAGTAAGGACTTCCTGAAGTTCTACAATTAATTGTCTGACAGAGAAAGCTGAATTTCTATATGGAACCAGAATAGTAATATTGAAACATTTAAACAAAACCGCTTCTAAAACTTTGCGGCCTGAATAAATTTTCTTTACAGCCTTTGATTCTATAGAGCAAGAAATATTATGCTTTGCATATATTATAATGCCCCGTTTATTTCTGTTGGTTGTTTCCGTGCTATCTATCCTCAGCTCGTTAATTGGAGTAACTCCTGGTATATCAAAACTTTCGCAAGGATAACTCCAAGTTTCTACAAAACATAAAATATCTGAAGATAGCATCAAACAGTCGCTTTTTATATCATTCAAATTGAAACTTGTTGCCAATGCTTTATTTGTGTTCAATTCCCTCTGCTCCCTAAATACGGGATCTGATTCAAAAAATTGGTTAGGAGGAATAAAATTTTCTATGCTGAATAGACCTTCTGCAGAAGTAATTCGACTACAAGCGACATATATTGAAGCTCTAGGCATTCTGGGTCAAGTATGAACTACAACTTTATTATATGTGGCACCCTGACTTTTATGAATAGTTATTCCCTCAGCCGGAACAACTGGAAACTGATTTCTTTCAATTGAAATTTGTTCATTTCTTTTATATTGAAAAGATTTTAGAACTTTTTTAATTGGTGTCCCAGAACTTTCTAGAGGATGAGGCTTTTTTGATCGTGCTATCAAACCAACAGAAGGTTCCAAAAATTTAATCCACAGAATTGTTGGAAAAGAACAATGGAAATCAATTTGCATAAGTTGTCCAGCTGCCCCATTAACCAAGCCATCACACGTGTTTATGTTCACTGTAATCATATATTTGGCGGAGGTTTTTAGTGTCAATTCATAGGGCAGTCCCTGCGTTTCAGAAGTTTTGAAAAGTTTAACTCTTTCCAAAATATTATCATTTTCATTTATACCAATTCCTTTAACTGAGTCTTTTGCAGTTGAAAGGAAAGCTTCTGTTGGGATTCGACTGAGCTTAAGGGCATTGAAATTATTTGTCTCTTCTTTGGACCAAAATAAATATATGGCATTATCGGGAACTTCTTCGAAATTAACTACTCGAATTTCAATGAGTGATATGTCCTCATTTGTCATAGTACCAGATGCCATATGATTTAATGCAATTGCAAAGGCCTGATCCTCCCGTTGTCTCATTATCTCTGTTAATTCAAAGTATTTAAATAACTCCCACAAAAGGGAACCAACTAAAGTGCTGTATGCATCATTGGGATTAGGAGAAAATATCCACCTATCTCTAAAAGGTGAGAGTTGCTTCAAATCACCAAACACTATGATCGGTATACCACCGAAGGGGCTGTCTGTTTTGAAAATTTGTTTTAATCTCGCATCAACAGAGCTAAACATAAGAGCGCCTACCATCGATATTTCATCAATTATGATTAATTTTAAATCGATGTCTGGAATACAATGAATTTACTGTGTCATTGCTAAGTGGCCTCAACTCTCTATTCAACTGATTAACAGGTAAAGAGAATATTGAATGAAGGGTCATTCCACCTATTCCGAATGCTGCTTAACCCGTAGGTGCGCAAAGAAGAACTTTTAAGGAACTTAGATTGGATTCAGGTGTAGAATTGTAACGATGGTTAAGAGCTTGATACTCATATATTGCAGATATCAAACGACTCTTTCCTACACCTGCACCGCCGCCAATGAACTCATAAAATGGGAGATTTGTTTTTAGGTGGTGCATCAAATGTGTCAAATAGGTTCTTTGCTTAGTATTTAGACTTTGAACTAAAGAAAATAATTCCTCAACAGGAATTAAAGGGGGTAGTTTAATAAGTCTAATATTGCAATCAGATTCAGTGCCATTATCTGTTGAATCTTCGCCATGCAAGTCCAGCAAATTTATATTTGGGTTTATTTCTGTGTAAGTGCCAACACTCTGAACTCATTTTCCACGATAGGTAGTTCATTTTGAGCACCTTCGTCCAAGTCTATTTCATTATAAAGTCTATACATCTTATTTTCTTTGATTTTGCTCAATTATAATACGATGTGTTATGCAAGTCTGCTCATTATCGTTTTCAATGAGATCTTGCTGTTCATTCCGTCAAGGATAGTAAAGCATTAACATTTCGCGGAAATACTCAACTCTGGCCAAATCTGGGTTAAACCTTCTATACCGAATAATACAAGGTTTGGTACGTTTTTTCACAAAACCGCTACCGTCTTTAATAGGCATGACAACCTAGCTTTCTGGTAAATTATCGTCTTCCCTCTCTACTTCTTCTTGATCACTATATTGTGCTCTTCTACTAGATTTAAAATATTTATACCTAGATGCAAAATCAGCTAATCAAAGAGTTTCTAACTGATCGGATCTTTGAACATAGCGGTCTAAAATACCGGCTACGAATATTTCAGTCGAACCTGAAGGAAGGTTCCGAAGTTCCGCTCTAGGTTTTACCATTCGAACGCGTTCTTCAGGTCGAGAGGTATTTATAAATATTTCTGCATTACTTGCTTCCGAAAGATGGATCCCAATGCAGCAATATACTGCTTCTTGTGCAGATATTTCTGTGCCTGATATAAATTTGTGACCTATATGTTTAAGTTTTTGCTTAATAGTATAATTTCCAGCATTTACCTCTGATATAGCTTCATTTAAGAGCCTAGAAATTCCCCCGTTAGACTTGTTAATATAATTAATTATATATGAACAGCAAGCATATGCATCCAGTATATATTGGATATCCATATTTGCTCTATGGAGTTCCAAAATCAGAGGATTATAAGCGTTTATAAAACGATCCTGTAATTTTCTTTTTAGAAAAATTTTGAGTTTTGTTAAACTTGACCTAAGGGCTAACAAATAGTTATCAAAAGACATATTTATTCTACTATCAGACAGGAAGTGTTCAAAATCGTTTCAATTAGAAATGTCTTCTGTAGTCATATTTGAATTTAAAACGTTTTGAATTTTGAAAAAGTTTTCCTTGTGTCTTTCTGAATTTTGACTTGTTTCTGTAAGAGGTAACAGTATTTGCGTTGAAGGCATTGGTGGATATGGTATACCAAAACGACAAAACTGTTGTCCTCTTATTTCCCTAGTACAAGACCGACTGTGGTTATGCTTTTGATAACCCAAATAATTTTCTAAGTGGCTGATGGAACCATCGGTAGAAATATAATTGTCAATAAAACTAATGACATCAGGGAATGTCTGAGGATCTTGAAGGTTGATCCTGGGAGCATTATTAAGCCAATACATGCCATGTACATGCGGGGAACCTCTCTGTTGAAACTCCACTCTCCAGTAGAAATTTGTAACAAAATGCTCTCCAAAAATGCCGGCGTTATCTTTAAAAAGCTTAAGAATTTGTCGATAGCGGTAGTCAAAATATCTAGCACAAGTAACCGCGTCTGACCGAATTAAGCGATATCTATCTTGGGTTGTTAAACTGTTGGCTTCCTCTTCCGAAATATCTTTAGAATCAACAGTTTTAGAGAGAATGACCAAAAGCTCAACCCACTGAGATTCTGCAGCCGATAAAGTGATGAAGAAGGTTGGAAGCCCAAATTGGCGAATCATAGCGATTGCCTTTTTCTTCTCAGCTTCCCAGTGCGCAGTTGAGGATCTAACGCCTTTCAAAACCTTGTAACCATCATCTTGTTGGATCAAGTTTTGAACAAAGTTTTCGTTTAATAGATTTTGGGCCGTAACTCGGTAGCGACCTGAAAACTTTCTAAGGCAAATGGATGTACTATTCTTAATTTGTAGCAGTTCTAATTTTTTGTAATCATAGAACAACTTTGGAATGGTACACGCTCTTCTGTCAAAACGGCGAATTTCAGAACGTATTATCTTGCTATACGTTTCAGAGCATGTACGCTTCTGCCCAACGTATATTGTTCCAAATGACAACTCTTCTGAATTATTATCTTGAATTATGTCAATTGGTCTTTGTCCTTCACCTGGCGCTATAACTAAACGGTTATAGTCTAAGTTTTCTACAGGAATATTGTCCAAAAGAGTTTCTTGACCTCCTGGATTTAGCTCTGAAGGTAAAAGACCCGTGGGAATACTATTACCTGAGGGATTATCATGAGAAGTTTGTGCCGCATGAAAAGTTTGAACCAATCGGGAATCCTCTGCAGATGCAACAAACGGAACTTCTTCTTGGTTATTAAATTCTGAAATCCAGTTTTCATTAATATGTATATTGTGCTCACGATACAGAGGGGTATTCACTAAGAACTGCAAAGCTTCCATAATCTTTGCGGGGCGTATGGTATCGATCATGTAATCATGATTGTATTCCAAACGCCTTCTTAAGTGAATTTGTATAACATGAGCCTCATCAAAGGACCTTGGTAGAGATGTCACAATATTGTTAACAGAAATTGGTGTATTAACAACAGCACCTTTGAGTAAACTCTGACCTTGATATCCTAACGGACGGATTGTCATAAAAGGCAATCTAGGAATTATGAGAAGCTCTTCAATTGGGGTTAAACCTTTCAAACAATCCGGTATTTCAGGAAAGTCTAGACCGTTAGCTAAACATATTTTTCGAACGTTCTTTTTAACAATCGCATTTTTGCAAGTTGCACAAAAATTGTAATTTCCATCTTCTGAAGGAAATTTTTGCATTAAAAAGAAGGCGGATGCAGCATTCGGGTGACCTTGCGCAATAGTTTCGAAATTTAATTTGCGAACTTGGTGTGAAAACCATAAGTCGCCGCAGTAAATACATATTTCAGTAGGGCCCTTATTTATATTTTGGAAATAAATGTTCTTGAAATCTGTTCAATAGCCACTATTATCAGTTTCTATAACATTATTTTCTCTCGTTAATCGGATTCGTTGGGACTGCCTTTCGTTTTTAATTTGTCTATTGAGTGGGTTATCTCTACGAAGGCGAACTTGACCTTGTCTAAGACGTCTCTGATTCAAAATTTCTTCCCTCATACCCCTCCTACTAAGCTGTCGACGTTGTGTTTCTCTATCACGCTCCTTTCTCCTTATTTCAGGATTTCTTCTTGCATGTTCCCTTTGCATTTGATCACGAATGCGCTCTAAATTCCCATTCTCAGGATCTCTCTCGCGAAGTTCTCTATGATCCCTAGTGTTCCTACTTTGTTCATCATAACGTACCTCTGAATTTTCTCGACGAAATCTATGACCTCGAGTATCTCTTATTTGCTCTTCAGAGCGAATTTACGGATCTTGCCGCCTTGTTCTATATTGAACAGTATTTGCAATTTGCTCAACAGATCGAACCTCGGGGTCTTCCCGTCGAGACCTATGACCTCGAGTATCTCTTATTTGCTCTTCAGAGCGAATTTGCGGATCTTGCCGCCTTGGTCTATGTTGAACAGTATTTAAATTTTGTTCAAAAGACCGTACCTCGAGATTTTCCCGTCTGGTTCTATGCTGATTTGTATTGATAATTTGTTCGAACAGACGTACATCGGAATCTAATCTACGATTAGAGTGACTTACAGTATTTTGTGACTGCTCACTATCTCTATATAAAGAGTTTGCACGAAGAACTCTCATACGTCTTCTATTCTGAAGACGACTTAGTAATATAGATTTTCTACTTAATCTAGGCATAATTAATTTATAATAAATGGATTAATATATAAAATACTTATAGATAATACTTATATAATTCAGTCCGTCCGGGTGTTAAAAGTTGGATCCTAGGTGCTGCTCTCTTTCACTGTAATTCCTTGTAAGTCCTTGCTATGACTTCTTTCCTGTTCCGTGTATAGGTACTATGGTATACTGGTGCACATATGTATATGTGTTTGCTCGCCACTGTATATAATACGGTTTTTCTCGTCACTGTATATCATAATACTTTAAACACTATATAACTAATACACTAAAATTAGTTTGAATAAAGCACTTTGCTGGTAAAAACATCTAGTGAAACTGAAACTACAAACACAGTGTACTGATATTTATTATACTCTTGCAACATGTTGGTACAGCTTACGTACTTTTGTATACCTATATATTAGTTATATATTTAGTTATATTTATACTTTAGAAATTAGTAGTTTATTTCATTGTATTTAAATTAAGTTCTCGGAAAACCCCTCCGTAAATTACTTTTGTTAAACGCTTTCTAAAACAGGGGGATCTATGGTACCTATTTTGAAGGGTCTACCCATGAAGGCTAAGTTAACAATAACTTACATATAATTAAGTATGGTATACACATATGTAGAGCAGGTATGTAGATTTTCTTCTCTCTGTCCTAATATCTAAACCTTTCATAAGGTTTACTTATTAAACTTTAAACTTTTCTTGAGTTTACAGTTCACCTCATGACCTTCATATTAAAATGTGTCGCCAATCTGAAATAATAGACAGTAGCATGTAAACCGATGGGGTCGCAGTTTATCTATAACCACATAAAAAGGGTCTTTAGCCCTTTTGATACTACATTACTAATATTTATTTCATGCAATTTTTTCTAGAAAGATTTTTTTGCTCTATACAAAGTCAAGCACTCTAAGAAACTTTTTTAGCATTGTTGTCTGGTATATTTTATAATAAGTTCAACATGATGGCTGAGAAAATATACCTAACCACTGATTATAACCAAATATTAGAAGAAATATATGTATATAGAAATCTATATCTATCACTTTAGGTGATGCAAACAACTCTTTGGTGAACAAAACTATACTCTGTTGCAACATGTTGCGAAAGTATAAAAATGTTGCGAAAGAATTCAACATTCATTACTCGATTATTATTTGGTATCTTATTAACTTTAAGATATTATTTTGTGTCAATACTTTTTTTTTCTCCGAAATGTTAACTTTTATAAAAAGAAGCTATTTAACTCAAACATGGTATATGTTATATAAACTGAACCAAAGGGGTTAGATTTAATATGTGGGGTATATGAGGTTGCTGTTGTATCAGAGGAACGGAAATCAGTATATTAGGGTTATAAGGTTTAAATAAAGTCTAGACCAATTTCATTCATATGCAGCGATATACATTATTTTTAAGAAAAACTGTCCATTTAATTTCATTAAATTATCAAATTGACGAAAAAAATTATACCATAAGTAGTACATGTGACAGAACTGTCGTAGCGGAGTGGGGTAGTGCCAAGTCAACCAGAAAGGTTAATAGGGGAACTCCGCAGAGAGGAGTACTCTCCCCACTGCTCTGGATCTTGGTGGTAAACGACCTACTTATAGAACTCGAGGAGCAAGGCTGTCGGGTGATAGCCTATGCTGATGATGTGGTTCTTATGATTAAAGGTAAATTCCTGAATACCGTCTATGAGCTTACCGAAGGGTACCTAAACGTGGTATCCAACTGGGCAAACAGAAGCGGCCTAGCCGTCAACCCAAGTAAAACCGAAATGGTTTGATTCACTAGGAGGTATAAGATACCAAAGGTGCCTCTCCCCTCCTTCGGGGGTTAACGTCTTCAACCTGTTGATAAGGTGAAATACCTAGGGCTCATCCTTGATAGAAAGCTTTTTTGGAGGCCGAACATCGAGGAGAGAGTCAAGAAGGCATCGGTCGCCTTATACTGCTGCGGCAATACAAGCCCTGAGTGCGCGAACCGTGCATTTAAAGCTAGTCAAGGAGTGTCTGTCCTCGCTAGAATTAGCATCAGGCTACTTCAATATCAGGCTCGTTTGGGTGCCTGGTCACAGCGGAATCGCTGGGAATTGCAAGGCCGATGAGCTGGCCAGGGGGGGTACCCTTGCCCCGCTCACATCGGAATGGGATCGAGTTGGTTCTTTAACGTCTTGCACTTTGGCTCTGTACCAATGGACCTCGCATGCGCTCAGCAGGCGCTGGTCGACGTCCAGCTCCTGCGCGACTGCGCGATCCTTCTGGCCGAGAGCGGATCGCAGGAGGTCGGGGGATCTTCTCGCCTTGAACAAAGTTCACCTCGCCGCCATGGTAGGAGTTCTCACTGGGCACTGACCAATGGAAACTCATGCGGTGCGGCTTAGAATATTACTTTGGCAGTTGTCAAAGCTGTATGGAGGAGGGTGAAGTGGAAACATCCCGGCACTTTCTCCTCAATTGTCCGGATTTTGCTAGGTTGAGATTGAAACATCTCGGCAATCACACTTTTGGCGGACCAGAAGATCTGGCCGAAACAGATATTGGCCGTCTCAACAAGTTTTTCATAGGCACAAAGCGCTTTGTCGACATGTAAGGGTCTATTGATCCGGCTCATAGGAGTTTTGGGTACCACAACGGACCGGCGTTTAAGCTGTCCAAGTGTGATCCTTCTTAGAATCGACCACCTAACCTAGCCTAACCTAGTACATGTGAGCTGGGAAAATCAAAGACCAGAAAATTCCTCCAAACCGTATATTAAAAAATGTTGAATTAAACATCCATTATTAAATGATATCGTGGTTAAATTACAATCAAATTTGGTATCTTCTTGACTTATATTAAAGGCCATAAACTTAGTCTCAGTTTTATTGCTTGAAGTGAGATATACATAAGTATGAATGTGATATTAACTCCACCAAAGTGGCTAAATTTTATATTATAAGCTTAGGTGGCAAACGTCAACCAGAGAATCGGAATTCATTATATGAAGGTGTAAGGTTTAGACTTAGTATATAATAATTTCATTCTAATTCAGCGTCAAACCACATAATTTTTAAGAAATCTTTTCCACTTAATTTCGTTAAAATATCGCGTTGATCAACCGGAACGGTGTAAAGTCAGGTGGAAAGACGGAAATCATATATATATTGTGGATAGAGAAATATATTAATTTCGACATTGCTCAGCTATACTCGAGAACATATTTTGAAGCAATTTTATATATAAAAAAAAATATTAATACTCACTGACCGACATATTCGGCATAAAACTGGTTAGAATAACGAAAAGCATTATAAGTAGTATATGGAATTTGAGGGTAGTATTAACCCGATTTTATTAATTTTTTCCAATACCACATACTACTAACATGCCACAGACTAATAAAATGCTCCCACTGTTTCATTAAGGTACCTCATATACCATCACCAATCAAATGGAGTAAAGTCAGACGAATGTTCGAAAATCCTGATATTAGTTACATGGGGGCTAAGGAAAATTTTCACCCGATTTGATCTTGTTATGAGTACAACACGCTCTCTCATTTTCATTGAGATAACTCACATATGCGGTATAAAGTCACGCGGAAGTTCAAAAATATTTATATTAGATATATGAGGGCTACAAGAACTATTTATCCGATTCAACCCATTTTTGAAACAAAGACATACTATTATCGATAGTTTCATTTATTTATTCTATTATATGAATTTCAATTATATATCACAATGGCCGATATTTACGGTAAAAAGTCAACTATAGGTACTGGGGTCCACATATTCAGTACCTAGGGGCTTGAACAGTTTTGGTTCGATTTAGAGAATTTTTGGTCACAAGTGTCACGCCCACTTGTTAATTTTGAACGCGGTTCCTATAGAGTCATCTCATACCATCCCTGAGATAAAATTTAATGTCACCCGATTTCACCCATTTTCACACCGTAGGTAGAGACCAAATAACAGTCTTGTATCTTATTGCGGAGCTTAGTTATGGCAATTTATTTGTTTTTGATTAATGGCGTTTTGTGGGCGTGGCAGTGGTCCGATTATGCCCATCTGCAATACCAACCGTCTCACGGTACCAAGAAACATGTCTACCAAGTTTCATAAAGATATCTCAATTTTTACTCAAGTTACAGCTTGCACGGACGAACGGACAGACAGTCACCCGGATTTCAACTCGTCTCTTCATCCTGATCATTTATATATATATAACCCTATATCTAACTCGATTAGTTTTAGGTAATACAAACCACCGTTAGGTGAATAAAACTAGCAACAGGTTGCGAGAGTATAAAAATATGTATAACAAACATGCCATCGATGTATTTTTTGTTTTGAAATTTTTCGACGAACTTTTATTTCTGCCAAATAAATTTCATTAGCAATCAGCAAAACACGTTTTTTTAATCAATTTGTAACAAATATATATATTTTTTAATAATAAGTATCCTATGTCCTTTCTAATAGTATAAGGAATATGTGTACACAGTTTCATAATGATTGGTTAAGTGCCTTTATAATGTTAGTATGGAGGTTAGGTGCTGAATTGTGGTTTCTTTTAATGTTTATTGAAATACTGGTTTTCGTTTGAAATTTTTTTAGATGTCTTTTTTTTATACAGCTCTCTGAGTAAACTTGGTGTTGGGTCACCGATTGAGAACAACTACATTCTTAGGCCATATATTCTTATATATTTTTTGCTATTTATTGTTTTCTAATTATCTATTTGCCTAAAATATTCAAGGTGAAGCATTTAAAGTCATTCGCCTCAATGCAGATAATAATTGTATTTGCATTGTGTACATACATATTTGTTTGCTTGTGCTGTGTATTGTGTATACTGTACACATATGCTACCGCTATGTTTCTAACTAGAACATGAAATGGCAGATTTAAGCTGTAAAATCTATCCGAAAAGTGAGCTGCATAGAAGGCGATCAGACGGGGACTCTTTTATCGCACATTATGGTTATACATATACTCACATATTTGCATTATTAAAGACGGGGTAATAACATTTAAATTTCCGAATATAATGTAGATATTCCTTTGAAACCGAGCAATGTTGCAACTATGAAAGGATTTTCAAATGAAAAGGAATGCCAAATTGCGTTGCAGCGAGCTGTTACAGAAAAGAACTCAAAGCGTGTAACTCGCGCACGAACGGCATGGTCTCTTCGTGTCTTCTCGTCGTTCCCTCGCCTACGAAAACCGGTTTGGGCGGCAAAAAGAGTGCTTCTCGAAGGTAATTTTTAAGTCTCCAACAATAATCTGATAGCATTTCTGCGCTCCATTTCGATTTCCTACAAAATTTTGGAGAACGTTCACAAAACATTTCCAGGTGAGTTTTTCTTCAAAACTCTAATCCTTTATCAGTTGGCGTATTTGTGAACCTACAAATATTTTCGTTTAGATATACAAATCCACTGCCATCTCTCGGCATAGCTTTTACAAAATACGGCACTATTTAAGATGGGTCTGTGTGTTTGAGTCAAACAAAAATAATAATCACTTCCGAGCATATGATACTTTGGGTCGGTACAAATCATTAGTATAAAAATAACATATGTCTTCATGTTAATTATATATAGAAATATTTTTTAAAATTTAAATAGGATCGGTGTAGTAGTTTTGAAGTTATGAAAGGCACCGATTTAAAAAACGCGTTTTTGGGGGAACTCTGTAAAATTTTGAACTCTAAGTAACTCCAACACGTTCTGAATGCAGTTGATTTAGATTAACCCCTAAGGAAGTATTCTCGTCTATCAAATTTTTGAAATTGAAATTAATTTCAAAGTTATAACCTTTTAGTTCTAATCAGTCGACTTACTTGATTTTTGGCACGAATAATAAAAGCAATAAAAACTGGAAATTTCTAATTTGTGTAGTTTATAAAAAATCGAGAAAAAAATTGACCTTTCTTTGAGTAGCGGCCATTTTATGAAAAAAAAAATTGTAAAATTTGTTGGTTTATAAGATAACCTCATTGGTAGTAATCAAGAATCTGTCATTGTTTAGTTCTTGAAGTTTTTCTCTCACAATTTTACAAGGACACATAACTTTATGAAATATATTTTTTAATTTATTTTATCTACTCTTGAAATATGAATAAACAAAATGTATAGTATAAATATCAATTCTGTTAAATCACTGAGTTCATTTGAGAAGATCTACACGAAGATATCCCACCCTCTTATTCACTTTGTTTCTGAGTAGTTCATGTGGGAAACTAAATCGACATTTTCACTGAGTTAAACAAGATATTTTCTAGACCGTAATTCTTGATGTCTCCACGTTTGATTTTTAGGAAAACCTTAAAACTTTCCGCATATTTTCGGTAAGCAGCCTGAGATCGCGTGATGTTTGTATACGAGAAAAAGGTACGCAGAACCTTAATCATGACTGTAACTGTTATTTTGTTACTAATAAGCCGATAATAAATATTAATATGCAATTATGACAATAATAAGAACACATTCAATACTTTCAAGAATAAGGTTGTAAATTGGACCCTCAAAAGCATCAAAATTTGCTCAGATATCCAGGGCAACAAAAACCATTTTTGTTTTGGTAGAACTGTGTTATTACAAAGCACTGCAAAGAGTTGGGACAGGTAAGCCTACAAAGTATTTTGTAGAAGTAAAGGCCAGAATCGTATTCATTTGATGATAAATTGTAAATAACTACCATATTTGTAAGTATAACTTGTCTATTCTACAGTTCAGAACCACCTATTTGTCTGTCAAGGCATATACCACAAATGGAAAGAACACTTCCGTCAATCTTGCTGCCGAAGTATCTAGATCAGCATGACATTTTCCGATTAACTTCATATAGTAACTATCCTATCCTATTCGCTAATGATACACCTCACACCTGATGCTTCATTTAGTGACCGACATTCCGCCCTTCCGTACTCAGCGTCTGTATTCAACGAAATTGGTCAAAAGTTATGCCCGCAGTGACAGCGAAGAAATCAGTTGTTCTCTTTTAGTTTCTTTGAGTAATGTTGCCATGCTAAATATGTATACATGGTCTTGCACACATTTAGCTTTTCAGTTATAATTTTTCTTAATGTCTTCTAAAATCCAACTTTTAAAAATAGTCTACATATTTATAAATAATTATATTCGACTGTGATCTTGAGCTAGTTTAAGAGTATTATAAATATATTAAAGTTTATTTTTTAACTACTATAAACATCGAGACCTGCGTTGTAAGAGAGAAATCAGCAGACTCGGGAAAATCCAATTTTCGCGGATATTCCACCGTACGGACGATAGAAGCAGTGTTCATTTACGTTGCGCTCCCATAAGATAGGTCGTATTAGCTGATACGTTGTACGGTTTTACATCGGTCACTATCTGAAGCATGAGTGAGGACATGTTTCCAGGACTTGCGCAACTTACTAAAGCTAGGTGTAAAGTAGAGTCTAATTCATAACTCTAGAGTTTTACTTGTAAATGTCGGAACAAATAAACAAAACTTTAGTTAGCGTGAAAAGTCATTGTGCCCCCGAATTAAAGACTTGAAATTTATATCGAAACCGTTTCATAGAAAACAAAAACGTGAATAGAATCAGATCGCGTATACTGTGTGTCCTAAAAAAACGTCAAAAGGGGATTTACAAAAAGGGCAAGCGAAGTTGCAGTTCGTCGTTTCACTCAGTGCAAAGGGCCGACTAATGACGTTATGAGGTGGTCCACCATTAGAATTACTTTATTTTCAAAGTTCTTCTCCTTAAATAATATTCCTAACAATACTTCAATACCGCTAAATACATAATTTCGCTTTGTATGATTGCATATGTACATATGTATGTATTATATGTAAGTTATGTACCTTTAACAGTTTATAAAAAGAGAATGATCCAAGTACCTGCTTAACGCTATTGCTCCTTCATATATGATGTTGTTATTAAAAAAAAAAAAATTTTAAAAATGGGAATGCAACCGGCTACTTACATTTTAAAAGCATGTCTAGTTATATATATTCACGAAAATCATAAGTATTTTTTCTATACTAAGCAATAATTTCATCAAATGTAGTTGATGTTTGTACTTTTTCAGAAAATATATGTTTTGATGACACATGAAAACCCTATGTGTAAATTCTTTTTATTCACATATTACAGTTTAGTGGTCATTCATGTTAAAATTTTGTTAACCAGTGTTATTTTTATTTTACAATGACAAATTAGCCGATTTTTTCGCAAAAGCTCGCGTTTTTCTTCAAAGTGTTTCTCAAAAAAACTAAAAATTAAAATTTCAAAAAAAACCTCTCGGCCTTACCTGGGGAAACCATTATCTTAATAATGTTCTTACTTTAATTGTTTGATTTTGAATTTATTTATTTATTTTATTTATTAAAGGAAATACAATTATACCTATTAAAAACCGCCAGTAACATTAAATTTAACAGTAATAATAATATATTGGTTATCACGTAAGAACAGAAGGTCAAAATGAGTCAACTACTCAATATAGTAATATTTTGCGAATTTTAGGGTTTGAATATTATTCACTATATTCAAACTCCAAACTCTTGTATACTTTATTTATTCCTAATATTTCGAATTGAATATTTTACCAAAATTGATCCAATAATATCGTAATTGTTTTATTGTGATATATTTTTTAATAAGTAGATAGCTAATAAAAAATTTTTTCGATCCGGTAAAGTGGTCATTATTAGTCTACTAAAACTGAGGCATTTGATACATAGGAATATAGTATTTTTAATTAAATTATTTATGTTTTATTTGACATATTCTTGCAGTGTTTTTATTTTATATTTATACTATGCTAAGATTTGCAAAGCGAAATCATGTTATGGCAGCCAAGGCAAGTAGACCTGAAAAATACTACAGCAACCCTAGTGGGTTTAATGTACATTTCTCAATTAACCTCGATAATTTTGTAGTTGCTTTCACATGTAAACTTTTTATAAGAGAGCAGCGCGCAAGTATTGCGAGCGAAGAAATGCGAATCAAACACAGCAATTTTTTTGTTGCTCAAAAATAGATACAATCCTAAATGGTGAGATTATATAATATTAGACTAGCAAAATTCCAAAATTGTAGATCTGTTCTCCTAATTCCGTGAGTTCCATATACATATTTTCACACATTATTAAATTAATTAACATTTATAGCACTTCTTCTTAAAGTATTAGTTTGGTAACGTGCATTTTTTTAATGCTTTTAGGAATATCTTGTTTGGAAAAAATAAAATTCAAATAGTTTCATTTTGTAATGTATTATTAGTAGTATTTCAGAGTATACAAAAAAATTAATTTTGTTTACTATCCTCAAAACAAAAAAGGGGTTGGCTGGCCCCGGTTATTTGGTCGCTTATGGACATCTGAAACACAGAAATAAAAAAATTATTATTCTGTGAGCTTGTCATTCTTGTTGGAACTATGCTCAAATAATTTCGTTCTAAAATAATAAAAAAAATTGTTGACTTCGAAAAAAGTTAAATTTTTTAAGTAGGAATGGAAAGTTAGCGATAAAAAAAAAAACAGGTCCTAGTTCTTGCGAGAGGTTTTGATGATAACATATTAAAATTTCAGCACAATCGGTGGGATAGAAAATTTTTGTGCGAGTAAAACGCGTTGAAAGTTTAAACAACAGATTAAATATATTATTTAATAACAGTGCTTACTACTACGAGACGCTCACGTATAGGTGCTATAACTTCGTCGATATTTCGATTTTCGTTCTAAAGTTTTTACAGTCGATTTCTTCAAACCAAGTTACCACTATCTCAAAATGACGCCCGCAATAGGCGTCGATGTCAACAAATTGTTTCCTCGGAACGAAAAGTCTGCTGGGGTATGAGCATAATGATATTTCTATTGGAATTTGCATCTTCTTATATAGCCAATGAAACAGCAATTAAGCAACCATAGTTTTAACACTTAATAATGCGAATCGCTTACACAAATGGGTCGAACGATGCCCGAGTTCCCGGTCTAAAATTTATTTTTCGCACATTTAATTTTTTGAATTTTTCCAGCAAAGCTGTAAAGCTGCCAATTTTCTTTGTTGGTGATGCACTTGCGTTTATGAATGAAAATATTGTTGAAATATTTTTACAATGAATAGTAATTTTGCTGTCAACATTTCATTTTCTATGTAGGGAGGTCCAAATGAAGAGTTTGAGGAATAATTTCATATCTAGCGCTTGTATCCATATTGGTGCTGCATATAATATCACGGAACTCATTGTTTTTGCTATTAAAAACCGCCGGCTGGAACGCACGCAGCCTTTATTGGCCATCATTCTCGATAGGACGTTATCAATTTTGTTTGCTTTACCGGAAGTATACGCCAGGTATTCCTTAAATTTTAATTTGGAGTCTAGTATTACTCCCAGATACTTCAGCTGCTGCTGTGAAGTAATCTCGCACTCTCCTATGGTGAGTGTTAACGTTTCTTCCACCTTCCTTGTGTTTATGAGCAAGACTTCCGTTTTCTGCTCTGCCAGCTCTAAACTCATGGTAGCAAACCATTGGCGCAGACCATTTACGCAATCGTTGCATTTGAGCCTGAGGTCATCTATATGTTTAGCCACTGCAACCACTATGGAGTCCTCCGCATACGCTATTGTTTTTACGTTTTTTGGTTGATGTGTTCTTAGTACCCCGTCGTACATCAAGTTCCATAGTAGAGAGCCTAAGAGCCTTGCGGTACTCCACTCGAGATAGTGTAGCTCTGAGTGCCCTCGTCTGTGTCGAACAACAATCTACGATTTTTAAAATAGCTCATTATAATATATTTATGAGATATGGGGAGTGCGTATTTCGTATAGAGCTTTGATTATATTTGCCCACTTTGCGGAGCTTAACGCATTTCTCACGTCCAGAGTTTTTGTGCCACCTTTTCATCTTTTGCCACCACATTAGTGGACTTCTTTTTTATAAAGCCGTATTGTCTTTCTGATAATTTGCCGGCTTTTTGTATAGCTAACTCCAAGCGGCTTCTTACAAAGCTTTCGTACACTTTACCAATCGTGTCGATCATGCACAATGGTCGATAAGATGAAGGTTCGTCCGGTGGCTTTTTGGGTTTCGGAGTAGTACCAAGGTATATTCCAGGGGTCAGGGAACACCTCTTCTATTATATACGCGTTGTACATTTTTGCAAAGAAACTGGAATTTATAGTCATGGCTTCCTTTATGGCTTTGTTGGGTATGCTATCTATTCCAGGCGTTTTGTTGTGTCTTATTCTTTTAGCTATGGTCAATATTTCATCTTCAGTGACCAAAAATGGTGGCTCTGCAGCATCGTTTCGTGGCTTAGCGTGTGAGATAGGGTGGTGTGTCGGAAATAATGACCGACTACTCTTTTCATAAAGGATGCGCTATTAGGCTGCTGGGACTTTTTAAATTTGGACATGCAAATTTTGTACGCAGTTCCTCATGGGACTATGTTCGCTTCATCGCAGACCTTTTCGAAACTGTTTCTTTTGCTGCGGGTAATCGCTGACTTCAGGAGCTTCTTGTGCCTTTTAAACGTTTCCCTGAACTCAATTTCGCTTTCACCATTCTGGTTAGGCTGTAGGCGACGTCTGGAGGAGTAACAAAGTTTCCTGAGCGTGGCTATTTTCTCGTTCCACCAATATACTGGCCTTCGTTTATTACGGTGGGTTGTCCTACGCATAGTTGCGTCACATGTTGCGACCAGTGCTTTCCGCACTGCGGATACCAAGTGGGCGACATCTTCACCTGGTGTCTCTACAGCACTCCACACTACCTCAAAAACATCTTTATCGAAATCCTTTTGTCTCCAGCTATGCCTTTGGGAAGAATTTCTCCAGATATTTCGGGATCAAGATTGAGTGCTCCCCTTTACAGAGCATGCATTTTGGTGCATTTGTGCATGTCTTTGCAAAGTGTCCTCCAGTTCCACAACGCGTGCAAAGAGGCGACCTGTCAGTCGGGTTGCAACATTTTCGTGCCATATGTCCCAGGTTGATACACTTAAAACAAGGCGGGATAGGCGAGTATTCCCGGAGACGACAGATCGACTACCCTATCCTAACTTTGCCCAGTTGTAGTGCAGCCTTGGCATCCTGAGCATGCAGGCATACAAGAGCTATTTGTGTGCCACTACGGGTTTTTTTCATACTTTTGACGCTTGATTTTTCCAGGTTTTGGATCCCACACTCCTTTTGTAGTGCTTCGCAGATTTCTTCAGGAGATGTTATTTCGTCTAGGTCCTTACACACTAATGTGACGTTGTGGGATTTTGGTTGTATCATTTTTGGTTATTATGATGGCGTCCGTTTCGTTCTCATTTTTTCTGAGTCGGTTTCTTCTTTTTCACAACGTTCCCCCATTTTTCGCCTGCGCTATATTGACCGCTAGTGTTTATCTTTATTATTCTCGTGGACTCACTGGTTATTTGCCGCACTTTTTCAGCAGTCTTTTTTGGTTTTTTCGAGGGGGGTTAGTACCCAGATGTCTCCCGTAGCCGTTTCGGGGTATTTATCTCTTTATAAATGGGAGACACTTGGGTTGCTTTCCCAACCATAAGTTTTTCAGTTGATTCTTCGGTTTCTCGGCTTTGTTAAACAGGCGCATTTTGTTATCTAGTCAGCAGATCGCAAATAGCTTGGTTAACGTGCCTTTGGCCAGCCATCATATTTTCCAACACCTTTACTTTACGACCCAGTTTGTTGAAATAATCAGAAGTTTCACTATTTTCTGATATTTCTTCAACCTGGTCAGTAATTTCACCACTAAATGTTGATCCAGCAGCGGTGGATTCCTCATTTCGACCATTAGGTGACGTTTTCAAAATTTTGGAATTTCTCCGAAAAGGATTATCTGGTATACGCCCCATTATTATTCTCAGAGGCCATACCTCAGCATGAGAATAGTTTGGGTACTCCTGTCAATGGGTATGTTCAATCCCTAGCGCTAAAACCTAAAAACAGGAGAACAGCTGTTTAATCAAAACAAAACGGCAGATTGAAAAAGTGCTCGTTTTACGTGAATAACAGCAAAAAATTATGGAAATGGTAAATATAAAAAAAAAATTACAAAAATTCTCTCAAAGAAAGGTGCAAATGATTTTTATATAATACAAATTTGTACTTATCTATTTATTTGGGCTAAATCCACTTAGAACATCCGGTGTTCCGGTAAGTCAAAAACCAAAAACTAGTGTGCTTCACAGTGAAAAGCTGGGATTATCTGTAGGTAGCCCAAAGGCGCTAAAAAGCACGTCCACTTCACTCAGACACTACACTATGTGTACAAGTATGTGTGATGTATGTTTAAAGGAAAAGGTGAATTTTGATTTTTTGCGGGCTGTGTACATTCGATTATCGATATTTTGTGTTGTTATAATCGGACATATATGTTTATCATGTGATTGCATTAGGAGCCAATTTCGATTAGTAGTTTGTTTTTGGCAATCGAAAATGGATCAAAGAATATGTATTAAATTTTGCGTTAAAAATGGAATAAAGTGCTCATGAAATGCAGACTGTGGTATTCGGTGAGTCCACGTTGTCTCAAAAAAGTTTTTATAAGTGAGGCCAAGAAGATACGTCAACAAGCGAAGAAAACATCGAAACATTGAAAAAAATGGTTCTTGAAAATCGTCGAATCACTATTAGGGAAGTTGCAGAGGAATCTCGAATGTTTTGGGCATGAAACGTGTGGCAGCGAAGTTTGTTCCGAATTTGCTAAATTTTAAACAAAAGCAATGTTGCATTAGTATACCTCAGGAATTTTTGAATGACGTCAACAAAAATGCAATGAAAGGAAAGTGTTTTGCTACAATTGATGAGATCAAGTCAGAGTCGAAGAAATAGCTGATGGCCATACCGAAAAGTGCATTGCAGAAAGCTTCGAGGATTGGAAAGAGTGTTGGCACAAGTGTATTGTATACGAGGGGGATTACTTTGAGGAGGACAAAATAGATATTGATGAATAAATAAGTACTTTTCAAAAAAATTCAAAATTTAACGTTTTTCTTTGAACACACCTCGTATACGTTTATATAACATATATGGGGTCGGCTTTAGTATAGGTACTATCCCATGTATAATTTGACATATTCTCATTCTTAGTACCATACATTGAAAGGTTTTTGAGGAAATTACTAATTGTTCTAGAACGGTTTAGTACTGTGCACATTTCTTTTACCTCCATACCATTTTCAATCAACTTATATTCTCTTGCACTTATAATTATTTTTAACTAATTATTTAACTTATTCGAAGGAATAGTCACAAACACTGCAACGAATTAAATAAGAAGGAATCGAATAACAGTAAATAATAACCATATTTTATAATATGAATCTACTATAAAAACAAGTGCACAGTCAAAGAAAAAAAGTTATAACACAACATACAATTCACATATAATTTCTTTACTAAGGAAGTTACGAAAGTCATCTTCCATAGGTTCTACACTTATTCTGATATTTTCCCAAGTTGTGTTATATAATATGAAGCTATCATAGTACAAACCAAAGCATATTTTTTATCAATTATGGTTAATCTTAGAATACTCTGCGTGCTCCACGCCTTGTACATTTTACTTGCATATACAGAGGTCTTTTTACAAAATCTGTCTTTTTTTATAATAATATTAAAAAAAACCTGTTACAATTATTTAATAATACAACAATATCATTTTTATTAACAAATATTTGCTTCTTTGAATTTAAAACAAAATAAGAAAAACATTAACTTCGGCTGCAATCTTAACAGGTTCAAGTTTTCCTTACAAGAACTTGATTCTGATCGATCAGTTTGTATGGCAGCTACGAGGTCAGATCTCTTCTAGTGCTGGAGTGTATAGAACGGCTGAACAGCCTATCAGAGCACAACCGAGTGCACCTTATGTGGGTGCCTGGCCATAGGGGTATAGCTGGGAACGAACTAGCTGACAAGTTGGCCCGCTCTGCAGCCTCTACAAAAATGGACCGGAATCATTCATAGCGGTTGGTTCACATACCATCAAAGAGCTCCTCCGTAGGGAGGAAAAAGCAGGCAGGGAGATACATTGGCAACAACTCCAGGGCATGCACCATGCCAGACTACTAAAGGGGGGTTACGACCTCAAGCGGTTCAAAGCCATAATTAATCTCCCAAGGAACAAATTCCGGGTACTGGTAGCGTTCTACACCGGCCACTGCAGGCTCAAGAAGCACCTCTTTAACATGGGTATAGCCTCTTCTCCAAACTGCCGGTTCTGCGACATAGAGCCGGAAACCCCTGAACATCTGCTGATGAACTGCACAGCAGTCTGCAGACGCAGAATCAAGGCCCTGGGATCCATGTTTCCACACAGGGATTGTATCGCCTCACTAGCACCCAGCAGAATTTTGGAATTTATCACCATGCTGGGCCTAGATGATACGATATGACTTAGGGATAGGCACAATAGACCATAGGACGCGGTGCATACCTTAAAATTAATCTAATCTAATCTAATCTAATGGCAGCTACATATATGCTGAATTTCGTGAAAATACTTTGTTAAAAAAAGTTTTACATACAGGGACTTGCGATTGATCGTTCAGCTTTTAAGGCAACTATATGCGATAGTGTTCCGATCTGAACAATTTCTTCAGAGATTGTACCATTGCCTTAGACAAGTGATCGTTCAGTTTGTAGGGCAGCTATATGCTATAATAGTTCGGGGAGAAAAGGTCGAGTACAAATTTTCAGATCCATATCCCAGATATTATTGCATATATACAGACAAACGGACAATCATTTATATACATACATATAATATAGGATTTCCATGTTTCCTCCTGGGTGTTACAAACTTCATCGCAAACTAAATAGACCCTGTTAAGGGTATAACTAATTAAGGCTATGTTATATTAGTAAAAAGTTCGTTCGGATTTTTATTGATTTTTCACAAGATTATAACTTTGTGTAGATTTGTCCGATTTAAGTCAAGTATGTGCCGTTTTGATCGTAAATTTGTTGCTAATGAGATACCAACTTCATTATACCCCTCTCGTAGAAGGCTGCGTCCCTATTGGCAAAAAACTCGGAGATCCAATTTTCACAGGCCTCTCTTGAGGCCAACTTCTCACCATTAAGCGCGTTCGCCATGGACAGGAAAAAATGGTAATCACTTGTTGCCAGGTCCGGACTATAAGGTGGGTGCATTAGGACTTCCCATCCGAGCTCCCAGAGCTTCTAGCGCGTCATCAAAGACGTGTGTGGCCTGGCGTTGTCCTGATGGAACACAATTCGGCCTCTGTTGATCAAAGATGGCCTCTTCTGGATGAGTGCTGCCTTCAAGCGGTCCAGTTGTTGGCAGTAGAGGACCGAATTGAGCGTTTGGCCATAGGGCAGCAGCTCGTAGTAGACGATTAATTGCCGATCCCACCATACACACAGCAAAACCTTCCTGGCCGTCAATCTGGTCTTGGCCACCGATGGGCCGCTTGCCCGAGCTTTGACCACGACCGTTTGCACTCGATGTTGTCGTAAGTGACCCATTTTTCATCGCCAGTCACAATCCGCTTCAGAAACGGTTCGATTTTGTTGCGATTCAGCAGCGACTCGCAGATGCAAATTCGGTCTATCATGTTTTTTTGCGTTAGTTCAGTGGCACCCAAACATCGAGCTTCTTTTTGAATTCAAGGTTATACAAACGGTTCCAAACGATTTTCTGGCTTATCTTTAGTTTCTCAGCAATTAAATAAGTGCTCACATGACGGTCTGTTTCCACTATTTCCATAATTTTATCGCAATTTTCGACGACTAGCCTCCCGACGCGTGGTGCATCTTTGACATCGAAATTACCGGAACGGAACCTAGCAAACCACTTTTGTGCTACACGTTCGTTTACAGTATCGGGCCCATAAACTAAATTAATTTTTTCAGCCCCTTTGGCTGTTTTTTGGCCTTGATCAAAGAAAAATTGTAAAATAACGCGAATTTTCTCTTTGCTGGTGTCCATTTTGACGAGTGCTCACAACGTACTGAGCCAAGCAATCGAAAAACTGTCAAAAGTAAACTTTTAGCGCGAATAAACACGTTTTCAGCGCCGTATAGTATGACATGACGCGACTCGTAACACTAGTACTATGGACAATAACGCCATCTCTTAGATAAAAACCGAACGAACTTTTTACTTGACCTAATATATAAATAATTCCTGGTAACACTAATATCGAACTAAAAACGTAAGCAGAGTATCTAGTATTAGAATCTTAGAATTTTTGGAATACATTTTAAGCATATAGTTCAATCAATATCCAATGGACACTTGTCATTGTGCGAATGACCGACACATTCCAAAGCTGGAACTCTCCAGAAACACGCCTCTTAAATTCGGATAACTACTGATTCGGTGAACTCGCGTTTGAAACATAAAATTAGCCATCGGTGGCAAAACAGTAGCTCCATTGAACTGCTTTTACATTGCAAATGTTCATAGAGCCGAGGCAACATAATACGGGTTAGTTCCCTCAAATAGTTTAAGTTTTTATTAAGTTAAAAGGGGTATTGTTGGATAAAGGAGATTCTCCAAATTAAGAATTATAGCCGCCGGAAATTTATAGTTTTCGAGATATTTGCATTTTAAGTTGAAATTTTGACAAACTTTATCTTGCAATTTTTCGATTTTTGGTAAAATTTAATTTATGTTATGCACTTATTATTCACTACATTGTTTCTATATATATTTAATTTATATCAATTATTTTAATATTTATTACAATATTTTTCAAGATAGAACCCTTTTTGTAATATGCATATAACGAAAATTTTGTAAAAAACTAAAGTGCTTATTTAAAACAAAAAATAATTGATATAAACTAAATATATATAATTATATATATTCTTTATCTGGGGAATCTTCACTATCCAACCACACCCATTTCAACCGTGAAATCATTGGATAGTATACTTAAGTTTCCCCCATTAATAAAAATTTGTTTAGAATTAACATTTGTTTGCGTTAGTGTACTTTGTGTTCTACTATTTTAAACCAGAGCTCGCACAGGGCCATCATCTTCAATACCCCAGCAACTTACACATTAACATTAAAAAAATTAAGTTTTTAATTTTTAATTACAAAAATCGGAAAAGTCACAACCCTGTTCTCAAAAATGTAAAAAAACGTGAATGTTGTTAGCGTTTCTAAGTATGAAATCAGTAGTCTTGAGCAGTACAAAATATTTATTTATTTATTTATTCGTAAACATCAATCGGAAATATACAGTGAAAGGGAATAATAATGTTATTACTAATATTCAGGAATGGATGGAATCTCCGAAGAACTGGATCTGAGGAGTCATGTCATTAACATAATTAGCTATCCTGTTTCTAGGACCGTGTATGACATAGCTTTTAGTTGATTTGGTTGTTTTAATAAAGCGATTGCGTCTGAGACTTGGCCCCTCTGTGATTATTTCAGTTGAATTTTCTCAAGTCTATTGACACCAGGTGCTTAGGGAATCCAAGTCTTGCTGCAGACAGATTTTATCTTGTTCTTCTCGTATTATCCTGAAGATTTTAAGGTCATCCGCGTACAGCAAGTATTCAGATTTAAAATGTTTACCAATATCATTAACAAGTATACTGAATAATAAAGGAACTAGATGTGAGCCTTGAGGGACTCCAGATAGCACTTCGTATTCTTTTGACAGATGACTGTCTACTTTGACTTGTAGACGTCGGTCAACTAGGTAAGAGTGGAACAATTTGAGAGCAGTGCCATTTATACCATAGTTTTGGAGTTTCATTAGTAATGTTTCATGATCAACTTTGTCGAACGCCTTACTGAAGTCTGTGTATACTGCATGAACTTTTGTGCCAGCATTCATGGACTCAAGTATGTATTGTAGTTAATATAGATAAACAAATTAGTTGTTGTGGGTCGTCCGCCAACAAATCCATGCTGACGCGTGATGATAATATCCTTGAAGGACGCTGCCAGTTGTGATAGGATCGCTTTTTCAAAGAGCTTCGCTAGTGATGATTGGATGCAGATTGGATGGTAGTTTTTGACATCAGATCTATGTCCAGACGTATGACTTTTTCCAACACGTTGGGAATGTCCCTTGTGATAGCGATTTACTAAAAATATGAGGTATTGGCTAACAGAGTCCTACCGCACAACCGCGTAGAAATATATTTGGTAGTCCATCGGGGCCTGCACCTTTATTTATATCTAGCGATGCTAGCTGTTTGAAAACGTCATCAAAACTGGCATCCATGTCAGATAAGTTGCAATTTACTCCAGAATTGTCATCATGATAAGTTGAAGCAGCAGGTACGGCCATTGAGTCTTGCGTATATCGAGCATCATTGGGTGTATAGGTGTTCTCGAAAAACAAGAAAATAAGTTGCTGATTTCTTCTCCAGTGTTTGCTATTGAATTGTTCCATCGAACTTCCGGCGATATATCAGTGTTGTTTTTTCTCTTATTCTTCATCAATTTTCAGAAGGCTCGGGTGTCCGTCTTGAAGGAGTCTTCTACCTGGGCCACGTAATTTCGATAACATCTGGCACTTAATGTTTTACAATCATATCTTATCTCTTTAATTTTAATGAATACTTGTAAGACCTGTCGACAACTTCACCATCAGCTATTGACGTTTGGAGCCATGTTTCCGTTATGCATAAGACATCTGATTAACTACTGGCTAAGGCTGTTAAATTTAACTTAATTTGGTTCTGAGATCTCTCGTATTCTGATAGTAGAACTGTAGAGTTACGGGTTGTTTTTTTCTCGCGGAACGCGTACATTTTAAATTGTTTTATTAGACGTGCCGTCTTTTACCAGTGAATCTAATTTAGAACGAAGATTCTTGAGATGAGAAAGCTTTGATGAAGTAAAATCGGATTTGAAGGCTATGCGTGAGTTATCTGGTACCTTTGTTTTCAAGATGGTCCTAGCTTCACCTACTGATGTTGTTTCGACCAACAGTGGATGGTTGCGACCAGCATTTGGACGCCCTAGACGACGCATTTTGTAGTTCGGGATCTTGGCTGAGAGATCTGGAGGTAATATCGTTGACAGTGCAGCACGATCATCATCCAAACGCTCCTGTCCAGTAGTCTTGTTGGACTCAGTGATCCCCAACAAAATGACATTTGCTTCGCGCCTTTTACGCTCATTTATCTCAGCTATGACGTCTTCGGTCATAAGAGGCTCTGATGTTGTATTTTTTAAGCATTTCTCGACTTGAGTAATTTTTTTGTCCAATGACGAACAGTGATTGGTTAGCGAGTTGTTTTGCTTTGAAATTTTGGCCACGTATACACTTCCATTTCAGTACTCCACTTCTTATTTCATTGACTAGCATGGAAAATTCACCTTTTGTAATATTTAGACATTTAGCGTGATTTTATTTTTCACAAATACTACATTGGATACTACAATAGATGTATTTCCTTTAATGTGCTCATTACACGTGAGAGAGTTAAGTTTGATTATACCTGTGTTGTTGCGAGGAGGTATGATGCTTACTTAATATTTCTTGCAATAAACGAGAGCTCGGGTGATGGATATACTTATTTTGAGCAATAAAATTTTCTTTTTACGCTTAACACAATTTTGCGCATAGCTGATTAAATAAACAATAATTAATTTAATTAACTTAGACAGAGGTGTTCATTATACGTTTAGTCACCCCGCCCTCTAGCGGACGGTTTAGTACTGTGCAAATATTGTTATAGTAACTATGGACAATACTCTGGCAGATATAAACTAGTCGTGTCAAGGGTATACATTTTTCAGTTAAATCTTTGATTGTTATAAAGGCGTGCACTTACCTCGCAACAAGAAGTAGTTTCGAATATAATCTTCTTCAAACGTTCCATGGATTTATTATAGCAGAGTACCTTGGTAAATCATATGTGCACGACTTTAAGCCATACAATTTTTAATACAAAGGGCGTTATCAAAGTTTTGGCTTTTGTTTAATTATTAATTTCCATAGTAAATATATCCTTTATAAAAATTTTTTACATATACATACATATGTGCATGTTAAAGAAATATTTAATTTTTTTCAAATAATTTGATGAATCAATGTCATGTCAATAATTAATATGCTTTCGTTTATTAGTGTTGACTTGGTTGAGTCGAGACGGCATCGATTCAACCAAAGATTTTAGATTTTGCATGCCGATTGAAGCCCATTATCGCTGTATTGCCATTTTTAATAATTTTGCGGTATTAAACTGGCGTCCATGTTTAAAAAATCAATCGATAATATTTCCCACAGATCTTTGATAACGTTTAAATCCGGCCTTTTTACTGAACAACCCAAAAGCGGAATTTTTCTGGACTCAAAAAAACCTTTTAGTAAGAGTTACATTGTGGAAAGTCCGATTGTCCTCGTAAAGTTGAATTGCAAATTCTGCCAATTCACTATCGAGCAAGTTCCGAATATGGGTGTCCATATTAGAGTTTTTTCTTCATAATAAAAGGCATCCTACATCATTTTAGAACCTTCGCCGGGTACTCCACGGAGACATGTGCGCCGAGGATTTTGTGTTTGGTGAAAATAATTCATATGACCATCAGATCCACCGAAATTGAACTTTTTACGTCACTGAATATCAAGCTTCGCCAATCTTTCTGCCAAAATTGGTACTTATCTGCAAACGCTAAAGAAGCACTTATAAGTCTAGGCATAAGATGTGGGGTTATAATACCATAGAAAGGGGTTTTTGCTATGATTTTGATGTATAATTTGACATATTCTCATTCTTAGTACCATACCTTAAAGGGTTTTTGAGGAAATTACTAATTGTTCTAGGACGGTTTAGTACTGTGCAACTTTCTTTTAATCCCATACCATTTTCATGCAATTATTGTCCCTGCTCAATGTCTAAAAGACTTGTTCCGCTCGGCTTGTCTGACTACAGATTCAAACTATTAACAAAATTTTTATTTTTATTTTAAATTATTTATTTACTTTGAGGTGTATATTATAAATACTCAATTCTAGACGCGTCTCTAAAAAAGAAGAATCAACTTATATTCTTTTGCACTTATAATTACTTTTAACTAAATTCGAAGAAATAGTCACAAACGCTGCAACGAATTAAATAAAAAGGAATCGAATAACAGTAAATAATAACCATATTTTATAATATGAATCTACTATAAAAACAAGTGAACAGTCAAAGAAAAAAAGTTATAACACAACATACAATTCACATATAATTTCTTTACTAAGGAAGTTACGAAAGTCATCTTCCATAGGCTCTACACTTATTCTGATATTTTCCCAAGTTGGATTATATAATATGACGCTATCCTAGTACAAAACAAAGCATATTTTTTTTATCAATTATGGTTAATTTTGGAATACTCTGCATGTATGGAGTTTTTTTTCAAAATCTGTCCTTTCTTTATAATAATATTAATATAAAAAACTGTTACAATTATTTAATAATACAACAATATATTCTTTGTTAACAAATATTTGCATACTTAAATTTAAAGCAAAATAAGATAAACATTAACTTCGGCTGCACTCTTAACGGGTTCAAGTTTTCCTTACAAGAACTTGATTCTGATCCATCAGTTTGTATGGCAGCTACATATGTACATATATGCTAAATTTCGTGAAAATTCTTTGTTAAAAAAAGTTTTACATACAGGAACTTGAGAGTGATCGTTCAGTTTGTATGGCAGCTATATGGTATAGTGCTCCGATCTGAACGATTTCTTCAGAGATTGTAAATTGGCTTAGACAATAATACATGCCAAATTTCGTGAAGATATCTTGTCTTTTATTGTTCAGTTTGTATGGCAGTTATATGCTAAAGTAGTTCGGGGAGAAAAGGTCGAGTACAAATTTTCAGATCCATATCCCAGAAACCGAGGGACTTGTTTGCATATATACAGACAAACGGACAATCATTTATATACATACATATAATATAGGATTTCCATGTTTCCTCCTGGGTGTTACAAACTTCATCGCAAACCTAATAGACCCTGTTAAGGGTATAACTAATTTATGCTATGTTATACAAGTATATAAATAATAACAAACAAACGTCATAGGCGTAAAATTCCTGGTAACACAAATATCGAACTAAGAACGCAAGCAGAGTATCTAATATTAAAATCTTAGAATTTTTGTAATGCATTGTAAGCATTGTTCAATCAATATCCAATGGACACATGTCATTGTGCGAATGACCGACACATTCCAAAGCTGGACAGTGTTCGGAATCCCACATACTAGGACCACATCTTTTGCATTAGCCACTTAAAGTACAAGGTATTTTTGACAATTTCCGATATTGATATAATAGACCGCGGGCTTTTTGTGGAATTAATTCTCCATACATATACATAGCGAGTGAACTAAAATAAAATAACATTTCATCTGCCCGCAAATCCTGAGCCACTACATCGTCGGCATAAACGGTAAATAATTCTCAGAAACAAAAATAAATGAAAATAATCGGTAAGATAATTGGACCAACATGCTTCCCACATTCGGATAACTACTGATTCGGTGGACTCGTGTTTGAAACATAAAATTAGCCATCGGTGACAAAACAGTAGCTCCATTGAACTGCTATGACATTGCAAATATTCATAGAGACGAGGCAACATAATACGGGTTAGTTCCCTCAAATAGTTTAAGTTTTTATTAAGTTAAAAGAGGTATTGCTGGATAAAGGAGATTCTCCAAATTAAGAATTATAGCCGCCGGAAATTTATAGTTTTCGAGATATTTGCATTTTAAGTTGAAATTTTGACAAACTTTATCTTGCAATTTCTCGAGTTTTGGTAAAATTTAATTTATATTATGCACTTATTATTCACTACATTGTTTCTATATATATTTAATTTATATCAATTATTTTAATATTTATTATTTTTCAAGATAGAACCTTTTTTGTATTGTGCATGGTAAACTGTATGTAAATGCTAAAATTCCTTATTACTGGTGGGGGGCAATGATAGTCTTACATTCAGTGAGAATAAATGCATTCTGATTTTTATTTAATTTTTGAAGGCTTTATATACAATTTTTAAAACTATCTTAACTAAAAACTTAAATATATGTGTATGTGTGTATGTGAATATGTATATTACTCATTGTATATGTTACGTGATAAGGGTTGTTGTCTATGCACACAAGCAATTGCCTAAATGTATTTTTAGAACCAATTGGGTACAATGTGTACATATAAACATGTGCATGATCTTATCTTAAACATACATATTGCATGCGTATTTCATGTGTATTGCATTTTATGTGTTTTTTATGTATAAGTGTCTTTCACGGCCTTGGCATTGCCGATGCTAAAAATAAACATGTTCAAAGATATTTGAACATATTGCCGAGCGAAAGAAATTAATTATTTAAATTTAGTGGACTGTATGTGTTTGTTATGAATATTCTACTAGGGATTAGGAATATTTACAATTATTCTGTCAGCATGATTCGCTTTACATTTATAACGGCAATATACTATTAAAAGGCATAATATTGTAATTATTATTAACACTAAAGAGAGGTGTCCGCTATGATTTCTTAAATTTAATTCCCTTAAATTTAGTTCGTCGTTGGTGATCTTCGCAATGTCTTCCCGTAGCTTTCTTTGATCTTCTTTGTTGATTATACTGCTTATTTGAAGAGTTGTTATGTGGTCTTCTGCTATTTCCTTTATAGTTGTCACAATCGGGTCCCGCTTCGGATTTATGTCTCTCTGCATCTTAAATATTTGCATGCCGAATATGGTGATACCTTCATATCTTGCTGTACAGCCCGCTTTGATTGAAAGAATCCCTTGTGGTGGAATATTCAATATCTGAGTTTTGCCTTTTTGACGGTCTAAATGGATGGTGGAATTTTTAAACACCTTAAAGATCCATGTATTTTCTTCAAAGAGTTCTGTCCAGAATATTGATTTATTTACTTCCTCATATTTGCAATTGCTATGTCCGCTTTTTAATAATGCTGAAAGTTCGCATGTTTGATCTAAAGCAGGTTGCCATGGTGATTTTCCTTTGCATATTAAATGGTTGTTAAGACTTTTTGAACACCTGTTTACTTCTGCTTGTGATATTAAAAAGTATGAATTAAGTCCAAAGTTGTAGACTAAAAATTCTTTTCCTATTCTTGCTTTTAATATTCTTCCATTGTATTCATATGGAATTACTATTAATTTGTATATTTCTGATGATTCACTTTGTATTAAAGGTAGTTCCGCCTTTATGACTAATTTTTTGTCCACAATTAATCCACGTGTTCTCATTAAATTATATACATCCTTTAGTTGTGTGTTGGTTTGTTGTCCAGGTATTAAGAGCTTTACTGGCAATTTGTCTTTTATTAACATCAGTTCTGTTTGTAACTGCGTTGGAGTCAACAACGTTGGATTTATTCTTCCGTGATTTAAATCTATCAGTAATTCTATTACTGCTTTTTGTATTTTTTCGCATTCGTTTATTAATATCGTGATTTGTTATTGTTGATCTGATGTTGATTAGAAAGTAACGTTTTGAAATTACTTTCTATTACTTCTTGGTCGTCGTTATCCATTAATCCAAATAGCATATTATAAATAGATCCAACACATTCTAATGGGGCTCTTTTATGCCTTTTATTGTCTACAATCAAATTATGATTGTGATTTAAGTCTTCATAGCGCTTTCCTAGAGATAAGGATATGACTTTGCATGCCTCTTCAAACTGAGATAAAAGCTGGCAATGATCTTTTATTCTAACAATGCAATTTGGCAACATATTATATTGCTCGAAATATGCATTGAGATCATAATATATGAGCAAATCCCAGGTAGATGTAATTACATCCATTTTTCTTAGTGAGTCCAGGTAAATTGTTGTATTTTCAGGAAGTTTACTGACTGTTGCACTTCTTTCTTAAAAATCCAAATGTATTTATATGTTGCTTCTTTTTAGGGTTGATTGTGGTTGTTGAAGTTTTTACATCTTTACTCTCTTCGTTATTGTCTGTCTGTTTGATAAGAGGACGTAATTTGTGAATTGGTCTTTTCAATTTGTTATTGGAAAGCTTTAACGTTACCACTCGAGCACGACCGTCACTTCCTGGATGTGTTTTTATGACTTTTCCAAGAGGCCACCTGGTAGGCTGTGTATTTTCATCTTTTATAATTACAACATCTCCTTCTTTTATATTATTTGTTGGAATTTTCCATTTATTTCTTTGTTGGAGTGTGTGCAAATACTCATTTTTCCACCGATTCCAAAAATCACGATGAATTTTTTGTGTTAATTTCCATTTATTTAACGTGGAAACGTTCACATCTGTTCCCGAAGACGGGGTAGATATTATTGGTTTTCTTATCAAGAAATGTACTGGTGTTAACGCGTCTGTTCCATTATCATCGTTTAACGCATATAATGGACGCGAATTTAACGAAGCTTCTATTTGAGCTAGAACTGTTGACATTTCTTCAAAAGTTAGCTTAGTGTCTCCAACTGCTCTTTTTGAGTGGTACTTCATCCCTTAAACTCCTGCTTCCCACATTCCCACAAAATGTGGGCCTGCCGGGGGCGAAAAATGCCAAGTTATTTGTTCATTAACCAAAATAGATGATACTTCGTTGTTTTTTTTTAACTGCATCTTTAAATTCCTTATCAATCCATCTATTGGCTCCCACAAAATTTGTTCCGTTGTCAGAGTAAATGTGAAGACTTTTTTCCTCTTCTGGCAAAAAATCGTCTTAACGCTGCTAAAAAGGCTTTTGTTGACAAATCACTTACAGCTTCTAGATGTATTGCTTTTGTTGAAAGACATACAAAAACTGCAACATATCCTTTGAATGTTTTTTGTCCGCGGCCTTTGGAACATCGCATCTGGAACGGCCCAGCATAGTCAACCCCGGTGTAGGTAAAAGGACTTGATGGTGATACTCTGAAGTCTGGTAAGTCGCCCATCATTTGTGTTGCTGTGACGTGGTTGTATCGTATGCACTTGCAACATTTCCGTATACAACTTTTGATTGCATTTTTTAATCCTATAATCCAATATTGTCTCCTTATTACTGCTTCTGTTAATCTGTTTGCACCATGTAGAGTGGAATGATGAGCATCTTTTATTATTAGCGAACTCAAATAGGATTTGCTTAGAATTACAGGATGCTTCTTGCAATACGATAACTCTGCGTTTTTTAGTCTTCCTCCAACTCTGATAATGCCATTTTTATCTAAAAATGGATTGAGGTTGATGATTTGAGTTGCATTGCTTATGTGTTTGTCATTCACTAATTTATTCATTTCGTCTTTGAATAACTGCTTTTGAGTTTCTCTAATGATTACGTTTCTTGCTGATTGAAGTTCTTCTGCAGATAAATTTACGGTTTGATGATTTCTTTGTTTTTTCCCAAATCGTAGTATATACGCTACAACTCTTTGTAGCTTCAACCAATTAGAATATCTGTTAATTAAATTCTCCATAAATTCCGATGTTCCATTATTTGTCGTTAACAATGTTCTTGCTGCGTCGTTTGTTTTGATTGTTGGCCATTGATTTTCAGATAATTGAAGCCATTTTGGACCATACCACCAAATGTCTACATTCAGTATTTTGTATGCGGAAATTCCTCTTGATGCGATATCTGCTGGGTTGTCTTTAGAGCTTACATGTTTCCATTTTACTTGAGAAGTAAGTTGTTTGATATCTTCAACACGATTTCGTATAAATTTGTCCTTGTTCTTTGAATTTTCAATCCAACCCAAGGTTATAGTAGAATCACTCCATGCATAGATTGTATGATTAATAGTAATGGTTTTTGTCTCTTTACTGATCAATTTAGCTAATAAGTGTGCTGCGCAGAGTTCTAATTTCGAAATTGTTTTCCGATTTTTTAGCGGGTTTACTTTTGTTTTTGCTGTTAAAAGTTGAACACTGTTACCTTTTTTTATGTATATTGCTGCTGCATAAGCCCTTTCTGAAGCATCACAGAACCCATGTATTTGAATCTGAGAAACCATACAAGTTCCTATCCATCTTGGAATCCGGACGTTTTCTATTAAACACAATTTTTCAATGAAGTGCATCCATTCCTTCTGTAGATCTTCTGTGAGTTGGTTATCCCAGTTGAATTGCAGAGACCAAAGTTTTTGAATATATAACTTTGCAACTATAATTATTGGTGAAAGCCAACCCAGTGGGTCAAATATTTGTGCAAGTTGAGAAAGACCACTCCTTTTTGTGACACTTTTTGAATTTTTAAAATTTATCTTAAATTGAAATTGATCTTTTTGTGGGTCCCAATGCAGTCCAAGTGTTTTTACAGCTTCATTTTCCTTTATTTGTATGATTTCATTGTCTCCATTGTTAGAAATGTTATTAGTGATGCTGTTGTGATTTGATAACCACTTCCTAAGATGAAATCCAAATTCTTCAAGGTGTTTGCTGATGTTTCGTTGGATGTATTCACATTCTTCTACTGAATCTGCGCCTGTCATAAGGTCATCCATGTAGAAGGCTTCTTTTATTATTGTTTGCAATTTTTCAATTGGACACTTATTTGCTATTTCAATTAATGTACGCACAGCTAGATATGGTGCTGATGCAGTTCCGTACGTCACTGTTGTTAGCTCATATTCATCTATTTTTTCTTTTTGATTTTCACGCCATAAGATTCTGTGATATGGCTGATCTTTTTTTGATATTTTAATTTGTCTGAACATTTTCTCTACGTCAGCGGTGATAACCACTTGCCATAGCCTCCATTTGAGTATGATATCGAATATGTCTCTTTGTAGTTTAGGTCCTGTACACATAATGTCATTTAGACTTCTACCATTGGACGTTTTTGCTGATGCATCAAATACCACTCTAAGTTTTGTTGTTAAATTATTTTCACGGATAACAGCTTGATGTGGTAAATGATATTTGCCTTTTTCTTTATCATCTGCTTTTGTCATATGACCAAGGTCTATATATTCTCTGATGAATTTATGATATTCTTCTTTTAATTTAAGATTAGTTTTGAATTTGTTCTCCATAGAAAGTAGACACGCTACTGCTTGCCTGCGCGATTCTCCTAATTCCTTATCTTTTTTGAACGGAATTTCCACAAATTCTGCCATCTTCATCTCGCTTGGTAGTTGCTTCAAACTGCTTTAATGTGGTGTCATCATCTTGTATATCTTCATTAATTGATATACTGCTGTCGTTATTTTTCCGGCAACTTTTTGTTTTATTATGCCGGATAATATCCAGCCGAATTTTGTCGCTTGCCCAAGGACACCGCGATCTTTTTTTATTCCGTTTTCAATGATACTACTAAAGACATCTGCTCCAAGTACCATATCGATTCTGTCAGATTTATTGAAAAGCGGATCAGCCAGTGTATAATTTTCCCATATTTTAAAATTGTAATTAAAGGATAGATCCGGTTGTGCGCTGGTTAGCGTTGATAAAACTACGGCATTTATGTTTTCGGTATGTGTGCTTAGAAATCTTGGTTTAATTTCTACTTGAATTGTAGATTTTGATTATCCTACTACAGCATCACTTAAACCATAGAGTTTTGTATTTTTTTTAATCCTCGGCAGCTTTAATATCTGCGCTGCTTCTTCGGATATTGTGGTTATTTCCGATCCTTGATCTATGAGTGCCCGTAGTAATATATAGTCTCCACCTGCTGTCTTTGCTCTTATTTGAGCAGTAGCTAGAATAACGCCTTTTGAACTATTTTTTGTGGACATAGCTTTATTTTTCTCTTCGAAATCGAAATGTAATATTTCATGATGATTTTTATAACAATTATTGCACTTGATGTTGCTGTTGCAAATTTCTCCCCAATAATGATTTAGGCACTTGTAGCAGACTTTGTTATCCTTTACATATTTACGCCTGTCATCAATGGATATATTTTTGAATCTCCTGCATTGTTGTAAAGTGTGACCTAACATTTTACAGTAGATACACATCTGTTTGATCGGCTGTCTTATATTAGTCACTAGTCTTCTTCTCCAATGCCATCTGCCATTAGTTTTTCGTGATTCGCATCGAACTCTTTTTGGTATTTTCCAAGAGTTTTGATGATATCTTCAACTTTATGTTTCCTCAATGGCTTTAGTGAAATAGTGTTGTATGTGTGCAACACTTTTTCAGATAAATCCGCTTGGGCTTCAAGAACTTTTTTTCTATTTATTCCCATGTTGGATTTTTTTTTTTATTATTACACTTCATGTATGTGTATGTATTTTTGTGTATAACTGTTTTATATTCTCCAAAGAAATCGTTGGAGGTATATTGATTTGGTCGCCTTGTTGACCTTGCTGTGCCTCGATTCACAGCCGTTGAGTATTTCTTTGGATGACAGTTTATGATGACACAGCGTTTAGTTTCTTACTAATACGGCTTATGTGATCAGTTTAATATGCGGGAATATACACCCGTCTTACAATTTTTTTTTATTAAGGATTTCTTCCCTTTTTTTTAAATTTGCCTGTATTTTTAAAAATAGCAGGGCTTATTACTTTGGCTGAGCTCTTTATTTTTACTCGAAGGACCAATGATAAACTGTATGTAAATGCTAAAATTCCTTACCACTGGTGCGGGGCAATGATAGTCTTGCATTCAGTGAGAATAAATGCATTCTGATTTTTATTTAATTTTTGAAGGCTTTATATACAATTTTTAAAACTATCTTAACTAAAAACTTAAATATATGTGTATGTGTGTATGTGAATTTGTATATTACTCATTGTATATGTTACGTGATAAGGGTTGTTGTCTATGCACACAAGCAATTGCCTAAATGTATTTTTAGAACCAATTGGGTACAATGTGTACATATAAACATGTGCATGATCTTATCTTAAACATACATATTGCATGCGTATTTCATGTGTATTGCATTTTATGTGTTTTTTATGTATAAGTGTCTTTCACGGCCTTGGCATTGCCGATGCTAAAAATAAACATGTTCAAAGATATTTGAACAGTGCATATAACGAAAATTTTGTAAAAAACTAAAGTGCTTATTTAAAACAAATAGTAAAATAATTGATATAAACTAATTATACATATTCTTTATCTGGGGAATCTTCTCTATCCAACCATACCCATTTCAACCGTGAAATCATTGGATAGTACACTTAAGTTTCCCCCATTAATAAAAATTTGTTTAGAATTAACATTTGTTTGTGTTAGTGTACTTTGTGTTCTACTATATTAAACTAGAGCTCGCACAGGGCCATCATCTTCAATACCCCAGCAACTTACACATTAATATTAAAAAAATTAAGTTTTTAATTTTTAATTACAAAAATCGGAAGAGTCGCAACCCTGTTCTCAAAAATGTAAAAAAACGTGAATGTTGTTAGCGTTTCCAAGTATGAAATCAGTAGTCTTGAGCAGTACAAAATATTTATTTATTTATTTATTTATTCGTAAACATCAATCGGAAATATACAGTAAAAGGGAATAATAATGTTATTACTAATATTCAGGAATGGATGGAATCTCCGAAGAACTGGATCTGAGGAGTCATGTCATTAACATAATTACCTATCCTGTTTCTAGGACCGTGTATGACATACATAGCTTTTAGTTGATTTGGTTGTTTTAATAAAGCGATTGCGTCTGAGACTTGGCCCATCTGTGATTATTTCAAAGCTGTCCTGTACCTCAGGAGCCTCCATAAAACCATTCAAGACTTTATAAAAGAACATTAAGTCTTTATAAAAGAACATTTCGTCGAGCTGGTAGAAAGTAAATCTGGAAATTTTTCTTTACTTCCTCCACTGCTGCTGTTGATGTTTGCCGTGTAAGAAAAATTACAGTGACTTGCAGAAATTATACTAAATTTTTTCAAGTCTATTGACTTGAATATCAATAAATGGTGACCATATTACCGTCCCATATTCTAAAATGGGGAGTATTAATGTAGTAAAGAGTTTAACCAAGGTGGACGCATTACTGAAGTCTTTTGCTGCTCTAGTGATGAGTGCAAGCACTTTGTATGCTTGTAAGGCGTGCTTATTGAAAGTCAACCTGTTGTCTATGATTATTCCAAGATCTTTAAGTTCAACGACTTCCTGAACTTTCTGGTCATTTATTTTGTAGTTCATGGCTTCAAGTGAGCGTGCAGCGCATTAAGTGATATTTAAATATAATTTATTGGCAGAACACCAGGTGCTTAGGGAATCCAAGTCTTGCTACAGACAGATTTTATCTTGTTCTTCTCGTATTATCCTGAAGATTTTAAGGTCATCCGCGTACAGCAAGTATTCAGATTTAAAATGTTTACCAATATCATTAACAAACATATTGAATAATAAAGGACCTAGATGTGAGATTTGAGGGACTCCAGATATCACTTCGTATTCTTTTGACAGATGACTGTCTACTTTGACTTGTAGACGTCGGTCAACTAGGTAAGAGTGGAACAATTTGAGAGCTGTGCCATTTATACCATAGTTTTGGAGTTTCATTAGTAATGTTTCATGATCAACTTTGTCGAACGCCTTACTGAAGTCTGTGTATACTGCATGAACTTTTGTGCCAGCATTCATGGACTCAAGTATGTATTGTAGTTAATATAGATAAACAAATTAGTTGTTGTGGGTTGTCCGCCAACAAATCCATGCTGACGCGTGATGATAATATCCTTGAAGGACGCTGCCAGTTGGGATAGGACCACTTTTTCAAAGAGCTTCGCTAGTGATGATTGAGTGCAGATTGGATATTAGTTTTTGACATCAGATCTATGTCCAGACGTATGACTTTTTCCAAGACGTTGGGAATGTCCCTTGTGATAGCGATTTACTAAAAATATGAGGTATTGGCTCACAGAGTCCTACCGCACAACCGCGTAGAAATATATTTGGTAGTCCATCGGCGCCTGCAAATTGTTTTATTAGACGTGCCGTCTTCTACCAGTGAATTTAATTTAGAGCGAAGATTCTTGAGATGAGAAAGCTGTGATGGAGTTAAGTAGGATTTGAAGGCTATGCGTGAGTTATCTGGTACCTTTGTTTTCAATATGGTCCTAGCTTCACCCACTGATGTCGTTTCGACCAACAGTGGACGGTTGCGACCAGCATTTGGACGCCCTAGACGACGCATTTTGTAGTTCGGGATCTTGGCTGAGAGATCTGGAGGTAATATCGTTGACAGTGCAGCACGATCATCCTCCAAACGCTCCTGTCCAGTAGCCTTGTTGGACTCAGTGATCCCCAACAAAATGACATTTGCTTCGCGCCTTTTACGCTCATTTATCTCAGCTATGACGTCTTCGGTCATAAGAGGCTCTGATGTTGTATTTTTTAAGCATTTCTCGACTTGAGTAATTTTCTTGTCCAATGACGAACAGTGATTGGTTAGCAAGTTGTTTTGCTTTGAAATTTTGGCTACGTATACACTTCCATTTCAGTACTCCACTTCTTATTTCATTGACTAGCTTTAAAAATTCACCTTTTGTAATATTCAGACATTTAGCGTGATTTTATTTTTCACAAATACTACATTGGATACTACAATAGATGTATTTCCTTTAATGTGCTCATTACACGTGAGAGAGTTAAGTTTGATTATACCTGTGTTGTTGCGAGGAGGCATGATGCTTACTTAATATTTTTTGCAATAAACGAGAGCTCGGGTGATGGATATACTTATTTTGAGCAATAAAATTTTCTTTTTACGCTTAACACAATTTTGCTCATAGCTGATTAAATAAACAATAATTAATTTAATTAACTTAGACAGAGTTGTTCGTTATAGGTACGTTTAGTCACCCCGCCTTCTAGCGGACGGTTTAGTACTGTGCAAATATTGTTATAGTAACTATGGACAATACTCTGGCAGATATAAACTAGTCATGTCAAGGGTATACATTTTTCAGTTAAATCTTTGATTGTTATAAAGGCGTGCACTTACCTAGCAACAAGAAGTAGTTTCGAATATAATCTTCCGCAAACGTTCCATGGATTTATTATAGCAGAGTACCTTGGTAACTCATATGTGCACGACTTTAAGCCATACAATTTTTAATACAAAGGGCGTTATCAAAGTTTTGTCTTTTGTTTAATTATTAATTTCCATAGTAAATATATCCTTTATAAAAATTTTTTACATATACATACATATGTGCATGTTAAAGAAATATTTAATTTTTTTCAAATAATTTGATGAATCAATGTCATGTCAATAATTAATATGTTTTCGTTTATTAGTTTTGACTTGGTTGAGTCGAGACGGCATCGATTCAACCAAAGATTTTAGATTTTGCATGCCGATTGAAGCCCATTATCGCTGTATTGCCATTTTTAATAATTTTGCGGTATTAAACTGGCGTCCATGTTTAAAAAATCAATCGATAATATTTCCCACAGATCTTTGATAACGTTTAAATCCGGCCTTTTTACTGAAAAATCCAAAAGCGGAATTTTTCTGGACTCAAAAAAACCTTTTAGTAAGAGTTACATTGTGGAAAGTCCGATTGTCCTCGTAAAGTTGAATTGCAAATTCTGCCAATTCACTATCGAGCAAGTTCCGAATATGGGTGTCCATATTAGAGTTTTTCCTTCATAATAAAAGGCATCCTACATCATTTTAGAACCTTCGCCGGGTACTCCACGGAGACATGTGCGCCGAGGATTTTGTGTTTGGTGCCAATAATTCATATGACCATCAGATCCACCGAAATTGAACTTTTTACGTCACTGAATATCAAGCTTGCCAATCTTTCTCCCAAAATTGGTACTTATCTGCAAACGCTAAAGAAGCGCTTATAAGTCTAGGCATAAGATGTGGGATTATGATACCATAGAAAGGGGTTTTTGCTATGATTTTGATGTATAATTTGACATATTCTCATTCTTAGTACCATACCTTAAACGGTTTTTGAGGAAATTACTAATTGTTCTAGGAGAGTTTAGTACTGTGCAACTTTCTTTTACCTCCATACCATTTTCATGCAATTCTTGTCCCTGCTCAATCTCTAAAAGACTTGTTCCACTCGGCTTGTCTGACTACAGATTCAAACTATTAATCACATTTGTATTTTATTTTAAATTATTTATTTACTTTAAGGTGTATATTATAAATACTCAATTCTAGACGCATCTCTAAAAAAGAAGAATCAACTTATATTCTCTTGCACTTATAATTATTTTTAACTAAATTCGAAGAAATAGTGACAAACGCTGCAACGAATTAAACAAGAAGGAATCGAATAACAGTAAATAATAACCATATTTTATAATATGAATATACTATTAAAACAAATGAACAGTCAAAGAAAAAAAGTTATAACACAACATACAATTCACATATAATTTCTTTACTAAGGAAGTTACGAAAGTCATCTTCCATAGGCTCTACACTTATTCTGATATTTTCCCAAGTTGGATTATATAATATGACGCTATCCTAGTACAAAAGAGAACATATTTTTTTTTATCAATTATGGTTAATTTTGGAATACTCTGCATACTCCACGCCGTGTACATTTTATTTGCTTGTACAATTTTTTCTTTACTTCCTCCATTGCTGCTGTTGATGTTTGCCCTGTAAGAAAAATTACAGTGACTTGCAGAACTTATACTAAATTTTTTCAAGTCTATTGACTTGAATATCAATAAATGGTGACCATATTACCGTCCCATATTCTAAAATGGGGAGTATTAATGTAGTAAAGAGTTTAACCAAGGTGGACGCATTACTGAAGTCTTTTGCTGCTCTAGTGATGAGTGCAAGCACTTTGTATGCTTGTAAGGCGATTTTTTCAGTGTGCTTATTGAAAGTCAACCTGTTGTCTATGATTATTCCAAGATCTTTAAGTTCAACGACTTCCTGAACTTTCTGGTCATTTATTTTGTAGTTCATGGCTTCAAGTGAGCGTGCAGCGCATTAAGTGATATTTAAATATAATTTATTGGCAGAACACCAGGTGCTTAGGGAATCCAAGTCTTGCTACAGACAGATTTTATCTTGTTCTTCTCGTATTATCCTGAAGATTTTAAGGTCATCCGCGTACAGCAAGTATTCAGATTTAAAATGTTTACCAATATCATTAACAAACATATTGAATAATAAAGGACCTAGATGTGAGATTTGAGGGACTCCAGATATCACTTCGTATTCTTTTGACAGATGACTGTCTACTTTGACTTGTAGACGTCGGTCAACTAGGTAAGAGTGGAACAATTTGAGAGCTGTGCCATTTATACCATAGTTTTGGAGTTTCATTAGTAATGTTTCATGATCAACTTTGTCGAACGCCTTACTGAAGTCTGTGTATACTGCATGAACTTTTGTGCCAGCATTCATGGACTCAAGTATGTATTGTAGTTAATATAGATAAACAAATTAGTTGTTGTGGGTTGTCCGCCAACAAATCCATGCTGACGCGTGATGATAATATCCTTGAAGGACGCTGCCAGTTGGGATAGGACCACTTTTTCAAAGAGCTTCGCTAGTGATGATTGAGTGCAGATTGGATATTAGTTTTTGACATCAGATCTATGTCCAGACGTATGACTTTTTCCAACACGTTGGGAATGTCCCTTGTGATAGCGATTTACTAAAAATATGAGGTATTGGCTCACAGAGTCCTACCGCACAACCGCGTAGAAATATATTTGGTAGTCCATCGGCGCCTGCAAATTGTTTTATTAGACGTGCCGTCTTCTACCAGTGAATCTAATTTAGAGCGAAGATTCTTGAGATGAGAAAGCTGTGATGGAGTTAAGTAGGATTTGAAGGCTATGCGTGAGTTATCTGGTACCTTTGTTTTCAATATGGTCCTAGCTTCACCCACTGATGTCGTTTCGACCAACAGTGGACGGTTGCGACCAGCATTTGGACGCCCTAGACGACGCATTTTGTAGTTCGGGATCTTGGCTGAGAGATCTGGAGGTAATATCGTTGACAGTGCAGCACGATCATCCTCCAAACGCTCCTGTCCAGTAGCCTTGTTGGACTCAGTGATCCCCAACAAAATGACATTTGCTTCGCGCCTTTTACGCTCATTTATCTCAGCTATGACGTCTTCGGTCATAAGAGGCTCTGATGTTGTATTTTTTAAGCATTTCTCGACTTGAGTAATTTTCTTGTCCAATGACGAACAGTGATTGGTTAGCAAGTTGTTTTGCTTTGAAATTTTGGCTACGTATACACTTCCATTTCAGTACTCCACTTCTTATTTCATTGACTAGCTTTAAAAATTCACCTTTTGTAATATTCAGACATTTAGCGTGATTTTATTTTTCACAAATACTACACTGGATACTACAATAGATGTATTTCCTTTAATGTGCTCATTACACGTGAGAGAGTTAAGTTTGATTATACCTGTGTTGTTGCGAGGAGGCATGATGCTTACTTAATATTTTTTGCAATAAACGAGAGCTCGGGTGATGGATATACTTATTTTGAGCAATAAAATTTTCTTTTTACGCTTAACACAATTTTGCTCATAGCTGATTAAATAAACAATAATTAATTTAATTAACTTAGACAGAGTTATAGGTACGTTTAGTCACCCCGCCTTCTAGCGGACGGTTTAGTACTGTGCAAATATTGTTATAGTAACTATGGACAATACTCTGGCAGATATAAACTAGTCATGTCAAGGGTATACATTTTTCAGTTAAATCTTTGATTGTTATAAAGGCGTGCACTTACCTAGCAACAAGAAGTAGTTTCGAATATAATCTTCCGCAAACGTTCCATGGATTTATTATAGCAGAGTACCTTGGTAACTCATATGTGCACGACTTTAAGCCATACAATTTTTAATACAAAGGGCGTTATCAAAGTTTTGTCTTTTGTTTAATTATTAATTTCCATAGTAAATATATCCTTTATAAAAATTTTTTACATATACATACATATGTGCATGTTAAAGAAATATTTAATTTTTTTCAAATAATTTGATGAATCAATGTCATGTCAATAATTAATATGTTTTCGTTTATTAGTTTTGACTTGGTTGAGTCGAGACGGCATCGATTCAACCAAAGATTTTAGATTTTGCATGCCGATTGAAGCCCATTATCGCTGTATTGCCATTTTTAATAATTTTGCGGTATTAAACTGGCGTCCATGTTTAAAAAATCAATCGATAATATTTCCCACAGATCTTTGATAACGTTTAAATCCGGCCTTTTTACTGAACAACCCAAAAGCGGAATTTTTCTGGACTCAAAAAAACCTTTTAGTAAGAGTTACATTGTGGAAAGTCCGATTGTCCTCGTAAAGTTGAATTGCAAATTCTGCCAATTCACTATCGAGCAAGTTCCGAATATGGGTGTCCATATTAGAGTTTTTCCTTCATAATAAAAGGCATCCTACATCATTTTAGAACCTTCGCCGGGTACTCCACGGAGACATGTGCGCCGAGGATTTTGTGTTTGGTGCCAATAATTCATATGACCATCAGATCCACCGAAATTGAACTTTTTACGTCACTGAATATCAAGCTTGCCAATCTTTCTCCCAAAATTGGTACTTATCTGCAAACGCTAAAGAAGCGCTTATAAGTCTAGGCATAAGATGTGGGGTTATGATACCATAGAAAGGGGTTTTTGCTATGATTTTGATGTATAATTTGACATATTCTCATTCTTAGTACCATACCTTAAAGGGTTTTTGAGGAAATTACTAATTGTTCTAGGAGAGTTTAGTACTGTGCAACTTTCTTTTACCTCCATACCATTTTCATGCAATTCTTGTCCCTGCTCAATCTCTAAAAGACTTGTTCCACTCGGCTTGTCTGACTACAGATTCAAACTATTAATCACATTTGTATTTTATTTTAAATTATTTATTTACTTTAAGGTGTATATTATAAATACTCAATTCTATACGCGTCTCTAAAAAAGAAGAATCAACTTATATTCTCTTGCACTTATAATTATTTTTAACTAAATTCGAAGAAATAGTGACAAACGCTGCAACGAATTAAACAAGAAGGAATCGAATAACAGTAAATAATAACCATATTTTATAATATGAATATACTATTAAAACAAATGAACAGTCAAAGAAAAAAAGTTATAACACAACATACAATTCACATATAATTTCTTTACTAAGGAAGTTACGAAAGTCATCTTCCATAGGCTCTACACTTATTCTGATATTTTCCCAAGTTGGATTATATAATATGACGCTATCCTAGTACAAAAGAGAGCATATTTTTTTTTATCAATTATGGTTAATTTTGGAATACTCTGCATACTCCACGCCGTGTACATTTTATTTGCTTGTACAATTTTTTCTTTACTTCCTCCATTGCTGCTGTTGATGTTTGCCCTGTAAGAAAAATTACAGTGACTTGCAGAACTTATACTAAATTTTTTCAAGTCTATTGACTTGAATATCAATAAATGGTGACCATATTACCGTCCCATATTCTAAAATGGGGAGTATTAATGTAGTAAAGAGTTTAACCAAGGTGGACGCATTACTGAAGTCTTTTGCTGCTCTAGTGATGAGTGCAAGCACTTTGTATGCTTGTAAGGCGATTTTTTCAGTGTGCTTATTGAAAGTCAACCTGTTGTCTATGATTATTCCAAGATCTTTAAGTTCAACGACTTCCTGAACTTTCTGGTCATTTATTTTGTAGTTCATGGCTTCAAGTGAGCGTGCAGCGCATTAAGTGATATTTAAATATAATTTATTGGCAGAACACCAGGTGCTTAGGGAATCCAAGTCTTGCTACAGACAGATTTTATCTTGTTCTTCTCGTATTATCCTGAAGATTTTAAGGTCATCCGCGTACAGCAAGTATTCAGATTTAAAATGTTTACCAATATCATTAACAAACATATTGAATAATAAAGGACCTAGATGTGAGATTTGAGGGACTCCAGATATCACTTCGTATTCTTTTGACAGATGACTGTCTACTTTGACTTGTAGACGTCGGTCAACTAGGTAAGAGTGGAACAATTTGAGAGCTGTGCCATTTATACCATAGTTTTGGAGTTTCATTAGTAATGTTTCATGATCAACTTTGTCGAACGCCTTACTGAAGTCTGTGTATACTGCATGAACTTTTGTGCCAGCATTCATGGACTCAAGTATGTATTGTAGTTAATATAGATAAACAAATTAGTTGTTGTGGGTTGTCCGCCAACAAATCCATGCTGACGCGTGATGATAATATCCTTGAAGGACGCTGCCAGTTGGGATAGGACCACTTTTTCAAAGAGCTTCGCTAGTGATGATTGAGTGCAGATTGGATATTAGTTTTTGACATCAGATCTATGTCCAGACGTATGACTTTTTCCAACACGTTGGGAATGTCCCTTGTGATAGCGATTTACTAAAAATATGAGGTATTGGCTCACAGAGTCCTACCGCACAACCGCGTAGAAATATATTTGGTAGTCCATCGGCGCCTGCAAATTGTTTTATTAGACGTGCCGTCTTCTACCAGTGAATCTAATTTAGAGCGAAGATTCTTGAGATGAGAAAGCTGTGATGGAGTTAAGTAGGATTTGAAGGCTATGCGTGAGTTATCTGGTACCTTTGTTTTCAATATGGTCCTAGCTTCACCCACTGATGTCGTTTCGATCAACAGTGGACGGTTGCGACCAGCATTTGGACGCCCTAGACGACGCATTTTGTAGTTCGGGATCTTGGCTGAGAGATCTGGAGGTAATATCGTTGACAGTGCAGCACGATCATCCTCCAAACGCTCCTGTCCAGTAGCCTTGTTGGACTCAGTGATCCCCAACAAAATGACATTTGCTTCGCGCCTTTTACGCTCATTTATCTCAGCTATGACGTCTTCGGTCATAAGAGGCTCTGATGTTGTATTTTTTAAGCATTTCTCGACTTGAGTAATTTTCTTGTCCAATGACGAACAGTGATTGGTTAGCAAGTTGTTTTGCTTTGAAATTTTGGCTACGTATACACTTCCATTTCAGTACTCCACTTCTTATTTCATTGACTAGCTTTAAAAATTCACCTTTTGTAATATTCAGACATTTAGCGTGATTTTATTTTTCACAAATACTACATTGGATACTACAATAGATGTATTTCCTTTAATGTGCTCATTACACGTGAGAGAGTTAAGTTTGATTATACCTGTGTTGTTGCGAGGAGGCATGATGCTTACTTAATATTTCTTGCAATAAACGAGAGCTCGGGTGATGGATATACTTATTTTGAGCAATAAAATTTTCTTTTTACGCTTAACACAATTTTGCTCATAGCTGATTAAATAAACAATAATTAATTTAATTAACTTAGACAGAGTTGTTCGTTATAGGTACGTTTAGTCACCCCGCCTTCTAGCGGACGGTTTAGTACTGTGCAAATATTGTTATAGTAACTATGGACAATACTCTGGCAGATATAAACTAGTCATGTCAAGGGTATACATTTTTCAGTTAAATCTTTGATTGTTATAAAGGCGTGCACTTACCTAGCAACAAGAAGTAGTTTCGAATATAATCTTCCGCAAACGTTCCATGGATTTATTATAGCAGAGTACCTTGGTAAATCATATATGCACGACTTTAAGCCATACAATTTTTAATACAAAGGGCGTTATCAAAGTTTTGTCTTTTGTTTAATTATTAATTTCCATAGTAAATATATCCTTTATAAAAATTTTTTACATATACATACATATGTGCATGTTAAAGAAATATTTAATTTTTTTCAAATAATTTGATGAATCAATGTCATGTCAATAATTAATATGTTTTCGTTTATTAGTTTTGACTTGGTTGAGTCGAGACGGCATCGATTCAACCAAAGATTTTAGATTTTGCATGCCGATTGAAGCCCATTATCGCTGTATTGCCATTTTTAATAATTTTGCGGTATTAAACTGGCGTCCATGTTTAAAAAATCAATCGATAATATTTCCCACAGATCTTTGATAACGTTTAAATCCGGCCTTTTTACTGAACAACCCAAAAGCGGAATTTTTCTGGACTCAAAAAAACCTTTTAGTAAGAGTTACATTGTGGAAAGTCCGATTGTCCTCGTAAAGTTGAATTGCAAATTCTGCCAATTCACTATCGAGCAAGTTCCGAATATGGGTGTCCATATTAGAGTTTTTCCTTCATAATAAAAGGCATCCTACATCATTTTAGAACCTTCGCCGGGTACTCCACGGAGACATGTGCGCCGAGGATTTTGTGTTTGGTGCCAATAATTCATATGACCATCAGATCCACCGAAATTGAACTTTTTACGTCACTGAATATCAAGCTTGCCAATCTTTCTCCCAAAATTGGTACTTATCTGCAAACGCTAAAGAAGCGCTTATAAGTCTAGGCATAAGATGTGGGGTTATGATACCATAGAAAGGGGTTTTTGCTATGATTTTGATGTATAATTTGACATATTCTCATTCTTAGTACCATACCTTAAAGGGTTTTTGAGGAAATTACTAATTGTTCTAGGAGAGTTTAGTACTGTGCAACTTTCTTTTACCTCCATACCATTTTCATGCAATTCTTGTCCCTGCTCAATCTCTAAAAGACTTGTTCCACTCGGCTTGTCTGACTACAGATTCAAACTATTAATCACATTTGTATTTTATTTTAAATTATTTATTTACTTTAAGGTGTATATTATAAATACTCAATTCTATACGCGTCTCTAAAAAAGAAGAATCAACTTATATTCTCTTGCACTTATAATTATTTTTAACTAAATTCGAAGAAATAGTGACAAACGCTGCAACGAATTAAACAAGAAGGAATCGAATAACAGTAAATAATAACCATATTTTATAATATGAATATACTATTAAAACAAATGAACAGTCAAAGAAAAAAAGTTATAACACAACATACAATTCACATATAATTTCTTTACTAAGGAAGTTACGAAAGTCATCTTCCATAGGCTCTACACTTATTCTGATATTTTCCCAAGTTGGATTATATAATATGACGCTATCCTAGTACAAAAGAGAGCATATTTTTTTTTATCAATTATGGTTAATTTTGGAATACTCTGCATACTCCACGCCGTGTACATTTTATTTGCTTGTACAATTTTTTCTTTACTTCCTCCATTGCTGCTGTTGATGTTTGCCCTGTAAGAAAAATTACAGTGACTTGCAGAACTTATACTAAATTTTTTCAAGTCTATTGACTTGAATATCAATAAATGGTGACCATATTACCGTCCCATATTCTAAAATGGGGAGTATTAATGTAGTAAAGAGTTTAACCAAGGTGGACGCATTACTGAAGTCTTTTGCTGCTCTAGTGATGAGTGCAAGCACTTTGTATGCTTGTAAGGCGATTTTTTCAGTGTGCTTATTGAAAGTCAACCTGTTGTCTATGATTATTCCAAGATCTTTAAGTTCAACGACTTCCTGAACTTTCTGGTCATTTATTTTGTAGTTCATGGCTTCAAGTGAGCGTGCAGCGCATTAAGTGATATTTAAATATAATTTATTGGCAGAACACCAGGTGCTTAGGGAATCCAAGTCTTGCTACAGACAGATTTTATCTTGTTCTTCTCGTATTATCCTGAAGATTTTAAGGTCATCCGCGTACAGCAAGTATTCAGATTTAAAATGTTTACCAATATCATTAACAAACATATTGAATAATAAAGGACCTAGATGTGAGATTTGAGGGACTCCAGATATCACTTCGTATTCTTTTGACAGATGACTGTCTACTTTGACTTGTAGACGTCGGTCAACTAGGTAAGAGTGGAACAATTTGAGAGCTGTGCCATTTATACCATAGTTTTGGAGTTTCATTAGTAATGTTTCATGATCAACTTTGTCGAACGCCTTACTGAAGTCTGTGTATACTGCATGAACTTTTGTGCCAGCATTCATGGACTCAAGTATGTATTGTAGTTAATATAGATAAACAAATTAGTTGTTGTGGGTTGTCCGCCAACAAATCCATGCTGACGCGTGATGATAATATCCTTGAAGGTCGCTGCCAGTTGGGATAGGACCACTTTTTCAAAGAGCTTCGCTAGTGATGATTGAGTGCAGATTGGATATTAGTTTTTGACATCAGATCTATGTCCAGACGTATGACTTTTTCCAACACGTTGGGAATGTCCCTTGTGATAGCGATTTACTAAAAATATGAGGTATTGGCTCACAGAGTCCTACCGCACAACCGCGTAGAAATATATTTGGTAGTCCATCGGCGCCTGCAAATTGTTTTATTAGACGTGCCGTCTTCTACCAGTGAATCTAATTTAGAGCGAAGATTCTTGAGATGAGAAAGCTGTGATGGAGTTAAGTAGGATTTGAAGGCTATGCGTGAGTTATCTGGTACCTTTGTTTTCAATATGGTCCTAGCTTCACCCACTGATGTCGTTTCGATCAACAGTGGACGGTTGCGACCAGCATTTGGACGCCCTAGACGACGCATTTTGTAGTTCGGGATCTTGGCTGAGAGATCTGGAGGTAATATCGTTGACAGTGCAGCACGATCATCCTCCAAACGCTCCTGTCCAGTAGCCTTGTTGGACTCAGTGATCCCCAACAAAATGACATTTGCTTCGCGCCTTTTACGCTCATTTATCTCAGCTATGACGTCTTCGGTCATAAGAGGCTCTGATGTTGTATTTTTTAAGCATTTCTCGACTTGAGTAATTTTCTTGTCCAATGACGAACAGTGATTGGTTAGCAAGTTGTTTTGCTTTGAAATTTTGGCTACGTATACACTTCCATTTCAGTACTCCACTTCTTATTTCATTGACTAGCTTTAAAAATTCACCTTTTGTAATATTCAGACATTTAGCGTGATTTTATTTTTCACAAATACTACATTGGATACTACAATAGATGTATTTCCTTTAATGTGCTCATTACACGTGAGAGAGTTAAGTTTGATTATACCTGTGTTGTTGCGAGGAGGCATGATGCTTACTTAATATTTCTTGCAATAAACGAGAGCTCGGGTGATGGATATACTTATTTTGAGCAATAAAATTTTCTTTTTACGCTTAACACAATTTTGCTCATAGCTGATTAAATAAACAATAATTAATTTAATTAACTTAGACAGAGTTGTTCGTTATAGGTACGTTTAGTCACCCCGCCTTCTAGCGGACGGTTTAGTACTGTGCAAATATTGTTATAGTAACTATGGACAATACTCTGGCAGATATAAACTAGTCATGTCAAGGGTATACATTTTTCAGTTAAATCTTTGATTGTTATAAAGGCGTGCACTTACCTAGCAACAAGAAGTAGTTTCGAATATAATCTTCCGCAAACGTTCCATGGATTTATTATAGCAGAGTACCTTGGTAAATCATATATGCACGACTTTAAGCCATACAATTTTTAATACAAAGGGCGTTATCAAAGTTTTGTCTTTTGTTTAATTATTAATTTCCATAGTAAATATATCCTTTATAAAAATTTTTTACATATACATACATATGTGCATGTTAAAGAAATATTTAATTTTTTTCAAATAATTTGATGAATCAATGTCATGTCAATAATTAATATGTTTTCGTTTATTAGTTTTGACTTGGTTGAGTCGAGACGGCATCGATTCAACCAAAGATTTTAGATTTTGCATGCCGATTGAAGCCCATTATCGCTGTATTGCCATTTTTAATAATTTTGCGGTATTAAACTGGCGTCCATGTTTAAAAAATCAATCGATAATATTTCCCACAGATCTTTGATAACGTTTAAATCCGGCCTTTTTACTGAACAACCCAAAAGCGGAATTTTTCTGGACTCAAAAAAACCTTTTAGTAAGAGTTACATTGTGGAAAGTCCGATTGTCCTCGTAAAGTTGAATTGCAAATTCTGCCAATTCACTATCGAGCAAGTTCCGAATATGGGTGTCCATATTAGAGTTTTTCCTTCATAATAAAAGGCATCCTACATCATTTTAGAACCTTCGCCGGGTACTCCACGGAGACATGTGCGCCGAGGATTTTGTGTTTGGTGCCAATAATTCATATGACCATCAGATCCACCGAAATTGAACTTTTTACGTCACTGAATATCAAGCTTGCCAATCTTTCTCCCAAAATTGGTACTTATCTGCAAACGCTAAAGAAGCGCTTATAAGTCTAGGCATAAGATGTGGGGTTATGATACCATAGAAAGGGGTTTTTGCTATGATTTTGATGTATAATTTGACATATTCTCATTCTTAGTACCATACCTTAAAGGGTTTTTGAGGAAATTACTAATTGTTCTAGGAGAGTTTAGTACTGTGCAACTTTCTTTTACCTCCATACCATTTTCATGCAATTCTTGTCCCTGCTCAATCTCTAAAAGACTTGTTCCACTCGGCTTGTCTGACTACAGATTCAAACTATTAATCACATTTGTATTTTATTTTAAATTATTTATTTACTTTAAGGTGTATATTATAAATACTCAATTCTAGACGCGTCTCTAAAAAAGAAGAATCAACTTATATTCTCTTGCACTTATAATTATTTTTAACTAAATTCGAAGAAATAGTGACAAACGCTGCAACGAATTAAACAAGAAGGAATCGAATAACAGTAAATAATAACCATATTTTATAATATGAATATACTATTAAAACAAATGAACAGTCAAAGAAAAAAAGTTATAACACAACATACAATTCACATATAATTTCTTTACTAAGGAAGTTACGAAAGTCATCTTCCATAGGCTCTACACTTATTCTGATATTTTCCCAAGTTGGATTATATAATATGACGCTATCCTAGTACAAAAGAGAGCATATTTTTTTTTATCAATTATGGTTAATTTTGGAATACTCTGCATACTCCACGCCGTGTACATTTTATTTGCTTGTACAATTTTTTCTTTACTTCCTCCATTGCTGCTGTTGATGTTTGCCCTGTAAGAAAAATTACAGTGACTTGCAGAACTTATACTAAATTTTTTCAAGTCTATTGACTTGAATATCAATAAATGGTGACCATATTACCGTCCCATATTCTAAAATGGGGAGTATTAATGTAGTAAAGAGTTTAACCAAGGTGGACGCATTACTGAAGTCTTTTGCTGCTCTAGTGATGAGTGCAAGCACTTTGTATGCTTGTAAGGCGATTTTTTCAGTGTGCTTATTGAAAGTCAACCTGTTGTCTATGATTATTCCAAGATCTTTTAGTTCGACGACATCCTGAAGTTTCTGGTCATTTATTTTGTAGTTCATGACTTCAAGTGAGCATGCAGCGCATTAAGTGATATTTAAATATAATTTATTGGCAGTACACCAGGTGCTTAGGGAATCCAAGTCTTGCTACAGACAGATTTTATCTTGTTCTTCTCGTATTATCCTGAAGATTTTAAGGTCATCCGCGTACAGCAAGTATTCAGATTTAAAATGTTTACCAATATCATTAACAAACATATTGAATAATAAAGGAACTAGATGTGAGCCTTGAGGGACTCCAGATATCACTTCATATTCTTTTGACAGATGACTGTCTACTTTGACTTGTAGACGTCGGTCAACTAGGTAAGAGTGGAACAATTTGAGAGCTGTGCCATTTATACCATAGTTTTGGAGTTTCATTAGTAATGTTTCATGATCAACTTTGTCGAACGCTTTACTGAAGTCTGTGTATACTGCATGAACTTTTGTGCCAGCATTCATGGACTCAAGTATGTATTGTAGTTAATATAGATAGATGGGTCGTCCGCCAACAAATCCATGCTGACGCGTGATGATAATATCCTTGAAGGACGCTGCCAGTTGTGATAGGAATACTTTTTCAAAGAGCTTCGCTAGTGATGATTGGGTGCAGATTGGATGGTAGTTTTTGACATCAGATCCATGTCCAGACGTATAACTTTTTCCAACACGTTGGGAATGTCCCTTGTGATAGCGATTTACTAAAAATATGAGGTATTGGCTCACAGAGTCCTACCGCCCAACCGCGTAGAAATATATTTGGTAGTCCATCGGGGCCTGCACCTTTATTTATATCTAGCGATGCTAGCTGTTTGAAAACGTCATCAAAACTGGCATCTATGTCAGATAAGTTGCAATTTACTCCAGAATTGTCATCATGATAAGTTGAAGCAGCAGGTACGGCCATTGAGTCTTGCGTATATCCAGCATCATTGGGTGTATAGGTGTTCTCGAAAACGATGCAAATAAGTTGCTAAATCCTTCTCCAGTGATTGCTATTGATTTGTTCCATCGCACTTCCACCGATATATCAGTGTTGTTTTTTCTCTTATTCTTCATCAATTTTCAGAAGGACGGGTGTGCGTCTTGACAGAGTCTTCTACCTGGGCCACGTAATTTCGATAACATCTGGCACTTAATGTTTTACAATCATATCTTATCTCTTTAATTTTAATGAATACTTGTAAGACCTGTCGACAACTTCACCATCAGCTATTGACGTTTGGAGCCATGTTTCCGTTATGCAGAAGACATCTGATTAACTACTGGCTAAGGCTATTAAATTTAACTTAATTTGGTTCTGAGATCTCTCGTATTCTGATAGTAGAACTGTAGAGTTACGGGTTGTTTTTTTCTCGCGGAACGCGTACATTTTAAATTGCTTTATTAGACGTGCCGTCTTCTACCAGTGAATCTAATTTAGAGCGAAGATTCTTGAGATGAGAAAGCTTTGATGGAGTAAAGTCGGATTTGAAGGCTATGCGTGAGTTATCTGGTACCTTTGTTTTCAAGATGGTCCTAGCTTCACCTACTGATGTTGTTTCGACCAACAGTGGATGGCTGCGACCAGCATTTGGACGCCCTAGACGACGCATTTTGTAGTTCGGGATCTTGGCTGAGAGATCTAGAGGTAATATCGTTGACAGTGCAGCACGATCATCCTCCAAACGCTCCTGTCCAGTAGTCTTGTTGGAGTCAGTGATCCCCAACAAAATGACATTGGTTAGCGAGTTGTTTTGCTTTTGGCCACGTATACACTTCCATTTCAGTACTCCGCTTCTTATTTCACTGACTAGCTTGGAAAATTCACCTTTTGTAATATTTAGACATTTAGCGTGATTTTATTTTTCACAAATACTACATTGGATACTACAATAGATGTATTTCCTTTAATGTGCTCATTACACGTGAGAGAGTTAAGTTTGATTATACCTGTGTTGTTGCGAGGAGGTATGATGCTTACTTAATATTTCTTGCAATAAACGAGAGCTCGGGTGATGGATATACTTATTTTGAGCAATAAAATTTTCTTTTTACGCTTAACACAATTTTGCTCATAGCTGATTAAATAAACAATAATTAATTTAATTAACTTAGACAGAGTTGTTCGTTATAGGTACGTTTAGTCACCCCGCCTTCTAGCGGACGGTTTAGTACTGTGCAAATATTGTTATAGTAACTATGGACAATACTCTGGCAGATATAAACTAGTCATGTCAAGGGTATACATTTTTCAGTTAAATCTTTGATTGTTATAAAGGCGTGCACTTACCTAGCAACAAGAAGTAGTTTCGAATATAATCTTCCTCAAACGTTCCATGGATTTATTATAGCAGAGTACCTTGGTAAATCATATGTGCACGACTTTAAGCCATACAATTTTTAATACAAAGGGCGTTATCAAAGTTTTGGCTTTTGTTTAATTATTAATTTCCATAGTAAATATATCCTTTATACAAATTTTTTACATATACATACATATGTGCATGTTAAAGAAATATTTAATTTTTTTCAAATAATTTGATGAATCAATGTCATGTCAATAATTAATATGTTTTCGTTTATTAGTGTTGACTTGGTTGAGTCGAGACGGCATCGATTCAACCAAAGATTTTAGATTTTGCATACCGATTGAAGCCCATTCTCGCTGTATTGCCATTTTTAATAATTTTGCGGTATTAAAACTGCGTCCATGTTTAAAAAATCAATCGATAATATTCCCCACAGATCTTTGATAAAGTTTAAATCCGGCCTTTTTACTGAAAAATCCAAAAGCGGAATTTTTCTGGACTCAAAAAAACCTTTTAGTAAGTGTTACATTGTGGAAAGTCCGATTGTCTTTGTAAAGTTGAATTGCAAATTCTGCCAATTCACTATCGAGCAAGTTCCGAATATGGGTGTCCATATTAGAGTTTTTTCTTCATAATAAAAGGCATCCTACATCATTTTAGAACCTTCGCCGGGTACTCCACGGAGACATGTGCGCCGAGGATTTTGTGTTTGGTGAAAATAATTCATATGACCATCAGATCCACCGAAATTGAACTTTTTACGTCACTGAATATCAAGCTTCGCCAATCTTTCTGCCAAAATTGGTACTTATCTGCAAACGCTAAAGAAGCACTTATAAGTCTAGGCATAAGATGTGGGGTTATAATACCATAGAAAGGGGTTTTTGCTATGATTTTGATGTATAATTTGACATATTCTCATTCTTAGTACCATACCTTAAAGGGTTTTTGAGGAAATTACTAATTGTTCTAGGACAGGTTAGTACTGTGCAACTTTTTTTTACCTCCATACCATTTTCATGCAATTCTTGTCCCTGCTCAATCTCTAAAAGACTTGTTCCACTCGGCTTGTCTGACTACAGATTCAAACTATTAACAAAATTTTTATTTTTATTTTAAATTATTTATTTACTTTGAGGTGTATACTCAATTCTAGACGCGTCTCTAAAAAAGAAGAATCAACTTATATTCTTTTGCACTTATAATTACTTTTAACTAAATTCGAAGAAATAGTCACAAACGCTGCAACGAATTAAATAAGAAGGAATCGAATAACAGTAAATAATAACCATATTTTATAATATGAATCTACTATAAAAACAAGTGAACAGTCAAAGAAAAAAAGTTATAACACAACATACAATTTACATATAATTTCTTTACTAAGGAAGTTACGAAAATCATCTTCCATAGGTTCTTCACTTATTCTGATATTTTCCCAAGTTGGATTATATAATATGACGCTATCCTAGTACAAGACAAAGCATATTTTTTTTATCAATTATGGTTAATTTTGGAATACTCTGCATACTCCACGCCGTGTACATTTTATTTGCTTGTACAGAGTTTTTTTTCAAAATCTGTCCTTTCTTTATAATAATATTAATAAATAATATATATTCTTAATTAACAAATATTTGCTTCCTTAAATTTAAAACAAAGTAAGATAAACATTAACTTCGGCTGCACTCTTAACGGGTTCAAGTTTTCCTTACAAGAACTTGATTCTGATCGATTAGTTTGTATGGCAGCTATATATGTACATATATGATAAATTTCGTGAAAATTCTTTGTTAAAAAAAGTTTTACATACAGGGACTTGAGAGTGATCGTTCAGTTTGTATGGCAGCTATATGGTAAAGTGCTCCGATCTGAACGATTTCTTCAGAGATTGTAAATTGGCTTAGACAATAATACATGCCAAATTTCGCGAAGATAGCAGCTATATGCTATAGTAGTTCGGGGAGAAAATTTCGAGTACAAATTTTCAGATCCATATCCCAGAAACCGAGGGACTTGTTTGCATATATACAGACAAACGGACACTCATTTATATACATACATATAATATAGGATTTCCATGTTTTCTCCTGGGTGTTACAAACTTCATCGCAAACTTAATAGACCCTGTTAAGGGTATAACTAATTAAGGCTATGTTATATTAGTAAAAAGTTCGTTCGGGTTTTTATTGATTTTTCACAAGATTATAACTTTGTGTACAATTGTCCAATTTAAGTCAAGTATGTGCTGTTTTGATCGTGAATTTGTTGCTAACGAGATGCCAACTTCATTATACCCCTCTCGTAGAAGGCTGCGTCCCTATTGGCAAAAAAACTCGGAGAGCCAATTTTCACAGGCCTCTCTTGAGGCCAACTTCTCACCATTAAGCGCGTTCGCCATGGACAGGAAAAAATGGTAATCACTTGGTGCCAGGTCCGGACTATAAAGTGGGTGCATTAGGACCTCCCATCTAAGCTCCCGGAGCTTCTAGCGCGTCACCAAAGACGTGTGTGGCCTGGCGTTGTCCTGATGGAACACAAGTCGGCCTCTGTTGATCAAAGATGGCCTCTTCTGGATGAGTGCTGCCTTCAAGCGGTCCAGTTGTTGGCAGTAGAGGACCGAATTGAGCGTTTGGCCATAGGGCAGCAGCTCGTAGTAGATGATTCCTTGCCAATCCCGCCAAACACACAGCAAAACCTTTATGGCCGTCAATCCGGTTTTGGCCACCGATGGGCCGCTTGCCCGAGCTTTGACCACGACCGTTTGCACTCGATGTTGTCGTAAGTGACCCATTTTTCATCGCCAGTCACAATCCGCTTCAGAAACGGGTCGATTTTGTTGCGATTCAGCAGCGATTCGCAGATGGAAATTCGGTCCATCATGTTTTTTTGTGTTAGTTCGGTGGCACCCAAACATCGAGCTTATCTTTAGTCTCTCAGCAATTAAATAAGTGCTCACATGACGGTCTGTTTCCACTATTTCCATAATTTTATCGCAATTTTCGACGACAGGCCTCCCGACGCGTGGTGCATCTTTGACATCGAAATTACCGGAACGGAACCTAGCAAACCACTTTTGTGCTACACGTTCGTTTACAGTATCGGGCCCATAAACTAAATTAATTTTTTCAGCCGCTTTGGCTGTTTTTTGGCCTTGATCAAAGAAAAATTGTAAAATAACGCGAATTTTTTCTTTGCTGGTGTCCATTTCGACGAATGCTCACAACGTACTAAGTCAAGCAATCGAAAAACTGTCAAAAATAAACTTTTAGCGCGAATAAACACGTTTTCAGCGCCGTATAGTATGACATGACGCGACACGTAACACTAGTACTATAGACAATAACGCCATCTCTTAGATAAAAACCGAACGAACTTTTTACTTGACCTAATATATAAATAATAACAAACAGACGTCATAGGCGTTAAATTCCTGGTAACACTAATCTCTAACTAAAAACGCAAGCAGAATATCTAGTATTAGAATCTTAGAATTTTTGGAATGCATTGTAAGCATTTAGTTCAATCAATATCCAATGGACACTTGTCATTGTGCGAATGACCGACACATTCCAAAGCTGGACAGTGTTCGGAATCCCACATACCAGGACCACATCTTTTGCATAAGCCACTTAAAGTACAAGGTATTTTTGACAATTGGCGATATTGATATAACAGACCACGGGCTTTTTGTAGAATTAATTCTCCATCCATATACATAGCGAGTGAACTAAAATAAAATAACATTTCATCTGCCCGCAAATCCTGAGCCACTACATCGTCGGCATAAACGGCAATAATTGCCAGACACAAAAATAAATGAAAATAATCGGTAAGATAATTGGACCAACACGCTTCCCACATTCGGATAACTACTGATTCGGTGAACTCGCGTTTGAAACATAAAATTAGCCATCGGTGGCAAAACAGTAGCTCCATTGAACTGCTATGACATTGCAAATGTTCATAGAGCCGAGGCAGCATAATGCGGATTAGTTCCCTCAAATAGTTTAAGTTTTTGTCAATATCTGCGTCGGTAGGTGAACAGACAAACAGAGAACGTTGTAGTAACCCTACAAAGCTCCAAAACGTCTCCGATTCACTTTGTATTTCACATAATACTGGAGCTAATAATTCGCTCATTCCCTATATAATGAAATGAAAAGATTTGCTTTAAAACCCAAAGAAAAAATAAGCTTCAAGTTGAATTTACCTGCGAATAACTGTTTCCTGCATTATGAAATGCATAGTTCAACAAAATGTTCTCCATAATTTCTCTGTTTGGATTATCGTCTCCATAAAAAAATGCATTGGAGCGATCTATTCTTGCTAAATCTTTTTCTAGAACACATTGCACCGACTTCCAGAAATGAATTTGTTCTTCTGGCGACATCGAATATAAGCGCTTACGAGTTATTTCTTCATATTCTTGCTTTCTAATATCCATAAGAACAGCCCGGTCGTCAAATGTTGATGAGAACGAGTAACATTTTAATAAGAAAGGCCATATAGTTCTTCGTAAGCCTTTCTCCAAACCGCCAAAAAAAACACATTTGCGAAGAAGCAAATCATCTTCGATTTGTCCTTTTATATTAATTAAAGTTCCATAAAAGAAATTGGTAGTTATTTTTCTTACGCTGCCTTCGTCCGGATGCAATTCACGCTTCTTTATCTCTGGGCGGCATACCATGAATTGACGATACGGTAAGTTCTGTTGGTGTTGTCCATGTGTAAATGCAATGTTGTGCAGAAAACCGTGCCATTGATGAAGAACCTACAGAAAATTACTAATTACACATACAGGAAATAAGAGAGGAATTCTCTACATCTTGTAAGATTACACAACATGTAAAAAATCTCTTATAAAATATGCATAAGTTCGAGAAAATTCAATTGCAGAAATGTAGAAAACTTAATTAAGAACAAAATTGAATATTTACAAGTAAGGAAGTTCTAAGTTCGGATGTAACCGAACATTTTAAACTCTCGCAACTTGCAAGGATCAAAGCCCGGGAAATTACTTCAGGTGTTGGCAAAATTTTATATTAAAGGAAGTATTGATTCGATTCAACCAATTTTTGACACAAAAACATACTATTATCGGGAATTTCATTTATTTATTTTAGTATATGACTTTAAACGTATTATTCAAGCAAAGTTTTACCCCGATACAAACATTGTTGCTTGATTTGCATAGTGGAAAGTGAAAGAGTCAGATGGAATTTAAAATGGTGTTATATGGAAAATAGTCGTGGTTGTAATCCGATTTCCATTTCCCATTTTCGCACTATAACATAGAAATATGAGAGGAATGTTATGCACCGAATTGGGTTAAGATATGGGTTTTCATATAAAAGTTTGCGGTGCCACACCTACTGTCTAATTTTGAACGCGCTTCCTATAAACTCATCTTATACCATCCCAGAGATAAAATTTAATGTCTCTGGCGTGCATAGTGCTTGTTTTATCGCGCCTTTAGTAGTTTTTAACAGTACCGCTATGTGGGGAGTGGGCGGGCTTGTCACCCGATTTCATCCATTTTCACATTGTCACTGTGATAGAAGTGCTAAAACTATTTGTTCTCAGTGAACTTTGTTATTATAGCTTTAGCGGCTTAGGAGATATGCACATTAAGCCTATTAGGGGGCGAGATCACGCTCACTTTTAAAAAAAAAATTTTAACTGCAGATTCCCCTCCCTAATGTGATCCTGTATACCATAATAGTTTTGTATCTTATGGCGGAGCTTTGTTATAGTCACTTATTTGTTTTTGATTAATGGCGTTTTGTGGGCGTGGCAGTGGTCCGATCCAACCGTCTTACGGTATCAATAAACATGTGTACCAAGTTTCATAAACATATCTTAATTTTTACTCAAGTTAGAGCTTGCACGGACGGACGGACAGACAGTCACCCGGATTTCAACTCGTCTCTTCATCCTGAGCATTTATATATTGTATATAACCCTATATCTAACTCGATTAGTTTTAGGTGATACAAACAACCGTTAGGTGAACAAAACTATTACACTCTGTAGCAATATGTTGCGAGAGTATAAAAATGTTTAATAAACAATAAAACAAAATAATATAACAAAACTTAACTCGTTTTTCTTAGTCACGTAGTTCGGAAAAACAAAAAATCGTTAATTTTATGTTTAAAGAACATGATTCAATTATATAAGGTTGTATTGATAGCTTAAAAAACAATTTATAAGAAATGTTTTCAGCTGTTTACAAAGAGTTTATAAAAATCTCCAAATTGTCAAAATGCAAACAAGAGTTGAGAAAGACATAAAAAAAACGTTTGCATTATGAATTAAAAAATATTTTCGTAAGTACGCTCTTAAGTAACACAACCTTATATAATTGAATCATGATTGAAAAAGCAGCTTCAACATACTTTCTTCAGTCTTTAATACATAAAGCTTTAATAACTAATAAAAATATAGGAAATTGTACAAAACGTGTACCCCTATTACAGTTTTCAACTCAACTCGGTTGAATTCAAGTTAAAGCAATAAAATCAAATCAACTTTTTTTTGGTATTACGATTTTCAAATATTTTCATTCGCAGTTTGATTGATGTTGCCTGCCTAAAAAATGAAGATTCGACAAATTGTCAAAATGCAAACAAGAGTTGAGAAAGACATAAAAAAACGTTTGCATTATGAATTAAAAAATATTTTCGTAAGTACGCTCTTAAGTAACACAACCTTATATAATTGAATCATGATTGAAAAAGCAGCTTCAACATACTTTCTTCAGTCTTTAATACATAAAGCTTTAATAACTAATAAAAATATAGGAAATTGTACAAAACGTGTACCCCTATTACAGTTTTCAACTCAACTCGGTTGAATTCAAGTTAAAGCAATAAAATCAAATCAACTTTTTTTTGGTATTACGATTTTCAAATATTTTCATTCGCAGTTTGATTGATGTTGCCTGCCTAAAAAATGAAGATTCGACAGCTAATTTAACAGCAAAAATTTTTTAAACGAAAAATCAAAACAATTTAGTTTAGTTATTGCTCATGAAAAGCTGAATAATTTTTAAAAATGAAAATAAGTTTTGATTTATATAATATTACGATGACAAAAATGTTGGAGCAAAAACTGACGTGATGTGCATAAGAAAAAGCTTTCGTGATCATTCAAATCCATTCAAACTTCCTTACATCAAGGAAGCCAAAGTTTTATGGTTGTTACATAAACTGCTTTTAAATATTATGAACACCATATTTGTGCGATGGGGATAAAACACCAATGACTGAGGAGCAGCAAAACGCTTCAAAACTTTAATTTTACTCAAAAAGTTTACTCCTAGAAATAGTAGATTGTATCGACTCTTTATGTTTGAAACACGGTCCCTTAATTTTATTTTAATATTTCCAGATTGTAGCTTGTCTCGTCCAGTTTCGGGATTTTACTCCACGAACTCAACAAATTTTTCACCTTTCTATGGATTTGTACATAATAACTGATTAAAATTATTTATAAATTTTTCTATTAATATTTTTCCTAAATATATTTATAAATGTTTAACTAAATCTGCTTAAAATTTTTTGATACTCTAGTCAACCCCACAGGCGCAGAGTTAAAAACCGTGATACCAAATAAGATGACCACTTCAACCGAAATTTTGGACGGGTTGAATTTCAAAACTTCAACCAATATGCAGTTAGGTTAAATGTCAACAAAATATACAAATGTAATATGATAGTTGGAACAGGGCTGCACTAATTTTGCTTTACTTCACTGACTTATCAAAATTAACTAGGGTTTTGCTATAGCTATTGCACAAATTTTTTTTTGTGTTTGTTGTTGTGTCATTACAATGTGTGCACTGCGCAAGGGTTTTACAAGATTTATAGCGTCTTTATTCTGCCCTCTGCCCGGGTTGTCAAAGTTGAGCGTTCTTTTCTCAGAATGTGGTACTCTAACCTGAGAAGAGTGCAACCTTTTCTGCCGTTCTCAAAACGTAAGAGTGAGAGTTGCCCAGGCTATGTTTATTTTTTGTTTTTGATGGTTATTTTTTTTTAAATAAAGTTTTTCTACTAATTATAATGAGTCGATCAGTTTTGTTACGCTCAATAATAGATATTGCAAATGAGTTGATTGGTATTATTTTGCTCTTTTGTCATGTGAAAAATGAAAGATTTATATAATAATGGCATTTAACGAGGCAACATTTTCATTGAGAAAATAAAACGCTTTAGAGAATTCCCCTACATGCTCATAATTGGCCGAGTGAATGAATGTGAAAGCATTTGTCTTCTAATAAATATAAATGCTCATTTAAGTACAAAAAAAATATAAATATGCATAATGAGTAAGGAAGGGCTGAGTTCGGATGTAACCGAACATTTTATACTCTCGCAAAGTCAAATGGTATACTCATTTGAGATTTCTTTGTGGATTGACTGATATTTTCGGTAGTAGGTCAACATAGGCACTGGAGTCCACATATTTAGTACTTAGGGGCTTGAACAGTTTTGGTTCGATTTAGACAATTTTTGGTCACAAGGTGGCCTACCTTAAACGTATTATTCACGCAAAGTTTTACCCAGATATAATCATTGTTGCTTGATATGCATAGTGGAAAGTGAAAGAATCAGATGGAATTGAAAATGGTGTTATATGGGAAATAGGCGTGGTTGTAGTCCGATTTCGTCCATTTTCGCACTATAACATAGAAATATGAAAAGAACGTTATGCATTTGGTTGAAATCGGTTAAGCAGATCCCAAGATATGGGTTTTCACCTAAAAGTGGACGGTGCCACGCCCACTGACTAATTTACCAAGAAACATGTGTACCAAGTTTCATGAAGATATCTCAATTTTTACTCAAGTTAGAGCTTGCACGGACGGACGGACGGACAGACAGTCACCCGGATTTCAACTCGTCTCTTCATCCTGATCATTTATATATATATATAACCCTATATCTAACTCGATGAGTTTTAGGTGATACAAACAACCGTTAGGTGAACAAAACTATTATGCTCTGTAGCAACAAGTTGCGAGAGTATAACAATAATGAAGTATGTTTTTTGTTTTGCAGTGTGAGAAACACCAAAGATACTCCAGCCTAATGTTACGTAGAATTTAGAATTATCCACGTTTACTTATGTTTGAAAAAAAAAATTTATACATAAATTTGATAAATTTATTTAGCCAGTAATGACGCCCACGCTAGTCTTTCAGATATATTTTCCTCCAGTTACTGTAACCATCAGCGGATAATACCAAAAGAATTACCTTATTACATAAGGTAACGGGCGTATAGTGCAAGATAATACTACCAATTTTAGTATAATGAAAGCGCAATATTTTCTAATTTTACATTTTTAGAACACTTTTAAACGTAATAGGTAGCATTGATTCAATATGCACAATAATAAGAAAAAGCAGAAAGAAACGGAGTTCATTGAAAACTTAAACCGTGATTAATATGTCCATTTTAAAGAATCTAACAAATTATTACAATTTTCAATCTTAATGAATTCATATTAAGATATCAATAGAAACACACAAGACAGGCGTCTGCGATTCGTCATTTCTCTGCGCCAACTAGTAACCCAATTGATCAGAGATCGATGCCATATATTATGCAACCTCTCGTATTCGGCTCCTTAGTTCGCAATAGTTGAGGACTATGAACTCTCTGCGTATCTGGGATGTCTTCAAAAGTAAATAGTATGGATGGATATAAATTGGCGTTCTTTCCGGTTACGTAGGCCTGTTTATTGTTGTTGTGGTTATCTCGGCTCAGTTTAAATGGCAAGGCCGAAGTTAGTTCTCATCAAAATCATTTGACTGAAAGCACAGGAAACGTGCTGTTTCGACGGGGTCTGACCACAAGGAGAGAGATGTTAGATGAGTGGGATTCATTGGCATGGAAAGTGGTGGTTAGAGTCATGCGGGTGCTAATTGCACGCAGAACATATAGTTGGTATATCGGGATAAGTATGAGTTCAGCTTGCTACAATATCCAGAAAGAGGTTGCGTAATGCTCACTCTAAATTCTCGGGGCTACTCGAACTCTTCATCTGCTATGGTTGGTGGTTTGACTCCAAGTACGCCAATCACTAGGGTGGAGTTAGTAAAGAAGTTGATAGCTATACTGTGAATGGCGTTCAGTGCGTGTCTGAAATTAGTTCCGTCCGAGGTCTGGTCTGCGTATTATTCTTTGCCGTCGACGTAATCAAGGAATGATTCCTAAACGTTCCTAGGTGAACATGTGCGTTGCTGCCAAGGGACATCAGTTACTCGGTGCGTTGCAGCATAAGTAATATTTATTAGTTTAAGTGTTAGTAAAAACATGAAATACCAATTATTATAAAAAAAAGTACAGTCCACTAAAATATTTTCCCTCGTACATACTCGTATAGACATTAACAAACATAAAATTATATACATTTATATTGCAATAAGCATGCATACATAAATAAATGTTGCATTGTTTTAAGTTAAGAATAATGTAAGAACAAATACAGTCCACTAATCTTAAATATGCATGTTCAAATATATTTAACAGACATACATAAATAAAAAAACATATTAGCATGTATGCAGTTATATGCAACACGGATACATTTATATGAGGCACGAATGCATTTATATGCAATACGTATGCATTCAACAATTAAAAATACAAACATGTTTACTTAGGTTAAGATGTATTCATATGATAACTTGTTGACCTAAGTATATGTAGGAGTTGAGGGGTAAATAACAAAACCACGTTCAACTCATTACTTAACTTTTATTTAAATATAAACTTAACTTACGTTAGAACACGTCTTATCACGTTGGATGATCAATCGAAAAGAAGGAATAAGGAGATGTAACATAATGCAATTAATATTGTAACGGGATAATATAATTTAGTTGCTGAATGCGGTATTGCCATGTTCAAACTAATAAGTACAATAATTTAGTTGCTGAATTCGGTGTTACCAGATTAAAATAATTAAGAACAACATTAAGAATAGTTTTTTATATAAATCTTTTACAATTAGGAGTGATGCTAATCGCTACAATACTCCCCTCCTCAAAAATTTTTTTAAAGTTTTTAAGAAGAAGTTTGATTTTAAAAGTTAAAATGGAATATAAGGGATCTTATCATTAAATCTTACTTTAAAAGTTATATGATGCGCTTCCATTTCTGCTGTGCAATATTCTGGTTCATTTACGTCACTGTCAGATACGTAGACAGGTTTGAGTCTGTCTACTGAAATAGAAGTTGCGTTGCCTCTGTAATCTATGAAGAAATATTTTCCATGGCGTGCGATAACTTTGCACGGTCCTTCATAGGGTGATGAGAATGAAATTTCGATATGGTCATTTCGTACGAAAACGTGTTAACAGGTATTGAGGTCCTTATAATAAAAAAATAGATCTCTTTCCATGTCGTGACATTTCTACAGGAGCTAGATTTTTAAAATGATTTTTTAAATTCCCCAAAAGTTCGGCGGTGGTTATTATTTTGTTTGAAGGAGCGATGAATTCTCCAGGTAAACGTATTGGCTCTCCATAAACAAGTTCGGCTGGCGTTGTGCCCATGTCTTCCTTCCCTGCTGCTCGTAGGCCGAGTAGTACAACTGGTAGTGCGTCCAGCCAAGTTTCGCGGTGACAAAGAAGTGCTGATTTTAATTGGCGATGAAAGCGTTCGACTAACCCGTTTGACTGCGGATGATATGGAGAAGTTCTTAGATGTTTGATGCCGAGAATCTGTGACAGTGAGTTAAAAAGTTTTGACTCAAATTGTCGTCCTTGGTCAGATGTAATTCGTTTTGGTACTCCGTATCGAGCTATCCAGTGGTTTACTAGTGCTCGAGCTACTGTATCTGCTGTACCGTTTTCCAAAGGTATTGCTTCCGGAAAGCGCGTAAAACGATCAATTATTGTTAAACATTGATTAAAGCATTTAGATGTTGGTAGAGAAACTAAGTCGATGTGTATGTGCTCGAATCGTTGTGAAGGTGCCTGAAAAGTTGCAATAGGCGTTGATACGTGTCGTTAAATTTTGTTAGGTTGACAGTCTATGCAGGCTTTTGCCCATGTGCGACAATCTTTATTTATCGACGGCCACACGAATACTTTGCTTACTAGCTTTTGCGATGCCTTGATTCCGGGATGTGCCAAAGAGTGTGGAGAATCGAATATGCGTTTCCTGAGTAGTACTGGGACGTATGGACGTATAAAACCATTAGTTATATCACAGTACAAGGGTGGTTCCTTAGTGTCAACCTGTATTCTCTGCAGTAGCAGTGATGTTGACGGATTGCTGAGCAATTCTTGTAATTCTGTGTCGTTTTGCTGTGCTGTTGCAAGATTTTGTGTAGTGACTGATTCAGAAATCGCGTCGACGCGTATCTGCAACGATGTTCTGGTGTCCAGAAATGTGTCTGATATCCGAAGTAAATTGAAAAATGAAATCCAAACAACGGAACTGACAAGGGGAGGCTCGTTCTGTACGTTGGTGAAAAGCGTGTTGTAGTGGCTTATGGTCTGTAAAGATGATTACGTTGCGTCTTTCGAAAATGTGCCGAAAATACTTCACGGCTTCGAATATTGCATGTAACTCACGATCGTAAGTGGACAGTTTCTGTATTGACGGTGGTAGCTTTTTCGGCCGCTTTCTTGATGAATTTCCTGTAAAAATTTATAGTACCAAGAAATCTTCGTAAACTCTTGATAGTAGTAGGAAATTCAATACTTAGGATAGCGTTAACCTTATCCTTTAAAGGCATTATAACATTATTGTTGACTGTGTGGCCCAAGAATTGTACCTCAGTTAGACCAAAATGTGATTTTGTTTGATTAATCACTAGTCCGAAATCTTGAAATCGGTTCAATAGAATCTCAAGATGTTGCAAATGTTCGTGCTCGTCGGCTGAAGCTACCAGGATATCATGGATATACACAAATAAGAATGGGAGATCCCGTGTTACATCATCAATAAACCTTTGAAACGTTTGAGCAGCGTTTCTTAGACCAAAGGTCATAAAAGGAAATTCAAATAGTCCAAAAGGCGTTATAATGGCCGTTATACAGATGTCTTCTGGTGCGACCGGGATTTGGTTAAATGCTCGGACCAAATCTATTGTATAAAAATGTGCATGCCATGCAATGATGCGTTGAGGTCTTCGAGGTAGTGGACAGGATATTTATCTGGAACTGTGCGAGCGTTTAGACTGCGATAGTCTCCACATGGTCGCCATCCTCCAGAGCTTTTAGTAGTTAAGTGTAATGGTGATGACCACGGACTGTTAGAAGGTCGAGCGATTCCAAGTTTGATCATTTTATCAAATTCTTCACATGCTGCTTGTAGTTTATCCGGTGGTAAACGACATGCTTTGTTGGTTACTGGGGGTCCATCTGAAGTACGAATGTGGTGGAACGAACTATGTTTCTTCCCTTCAGTTACGGCATCTGGGTTTGTTATATCTGGAAATTTTCTTAGTATTTGTGATATATTGTATCAGTTTTGATTGCTCGAATGGAATTCCTGTCCGTTAATGGAGCAATTATTGCAGGTGATGTTAAACCAGTGCGCCCATCTAGTAGACATTTTCGCTTGAGGTCGACTAGTAAGTCAAAATGACTAAGAAAGTCGGCCCCGATGATTGGTTTGGTGACATCAGCGATAATAAGGTGCCACGAAAAATCGCGGTGAGGACCTAAATTAAGTGATAATAACCTTTCGTATGCTTGGATAATAGAACCATTCGCTGCTTGTAGCGTGTGACCAATTTTTGGTATTTCGTTTCTCGACCACTCTTTTGGAGAAAGAGTCGGAACCTGTGTCCACCAAATATTGTGTACCAGAAGATCTGATGTAAAAACGGTGAGAAATTTTCTGAGACTCGCTACCCGTCATTAGCGATTCTCTGGTGCATTTCCCGAAAATGTGCAACCTTGTTTGCATCGTACAACGTTTTTTCCAAATTTCGCATGGTAGTAACAAAAACCGCTAGGACTCAGTCGGCGTACTTGGGAGTGACTACGTGACCTCGGTTTATTATGCTGTCGTGTGTTTGACCTAGACTCCCGTTTGTGAATAATGGCTGACAATGCTGCTAACTGTTTGGTTAGGTCTGAAATTTGTTGTACAATATCTATATCGGTAGTGTTGTTGGAGCTTTTCGATATTGTTGAAACGTGCATGCTTTGTAAGATCTCGTGGAGCTTGTCCACACTAGGGCCTAAATCTTCTAACGTTGCATTTGTTTGTAGAGCTAACATAGCATGAGTGTCCTTTGGTAAAGCGGATAACCATTTTGCCTTAAGTACAGGAGTCGACGACCTGAAACCAGTGCTTTCAGGTGGCGCAGAAATTGTGATGGCGTGCGATCACCGATTTCCTCACCATCGAGAAGTTGTTGCAACTTTGCTTCTTTGGACTTAGAGAAACGGTTAATAAGTGCCATTTTAAGTGCTGTAAAGGGTGCTGATATTGGTGAATCGACAATGATATCTTCCACTTCTGCCGCATGTCGCGCATCAAGGACTGAAACTGCATGATAGAATTTGTCGAAATCTCTTACCACACCCAGAATCCTGAACTGTGCTCCGATTTGGGCTATCCAGAGCGATGGCTTGTCAGGATTAAACTGGATAGGTCGAATGACGTTAGATGATGTTTGAGGAGGTTTCCTCTCTTCAGAATTGTCTTCCGATGGTGACTGCTTTACGTTGATCATCTTGATACCGAGTTGGCGCTGGAGTGATGTGACGTGTTTGGGGTTGCTGCAAGCTTAAACCGCGTGGCGTTGAAAATGCACGTGCAAATTTTTTTGAATTTAGCTTTGACTATCGGGGTCACCAATGTAGTGGGGACGAATTATTGGAACGTCGGGGTCACCCATGTAGGAGTTGAGGGGTAAATAATAAAACCACGTTCAACTCATTACTTCACTAATACAGTCCACTAATCTTAAATATGCATGTTCAAATATATTTAACAGACATACATAAATAAACAAACATATTAGCATGTATGCAGTTATATGCAACACGCATACATTTATATGAGGCACAAATGCATTTATATGCAATACGTATGCATTCAACAATTAAAAATACAAACATGTTTACGTAGGTTAAGATGTATTCATATGATAACTTGTTGACCTAAGTATATGTAGGAGTTGAGGGGTAAATAATAAAACCACGTTCAACTCATTACTTAACTTTTATTTAAATATAAACTTAACTTACGTTAGAACACGTCTTATCATGTTGGATGATCAATCGAAAAGAAGGAATAAGGAGATGTAACATAATGCAATTAAGAACAATATTAAGAATAGTTTTTTATATAAATCTTTTACAATTAGGAGTGATGCTAGTCGCTACATATACATATAGGCAATTGATTACAAGTGCACATGTGCACTTGAAAACAACCTCATATCATGCTGCATAACCAATGTGCTACATACATATGGACACACATGTATTGAATTGGGAGGTGTCAGACATGTACACAAATAGTGACCATATGGCCATAATTGCTGAAGTTTTGAAAACGAACCCCTCAGCAGAAATACCTCTCGAAAACGAAGTTGGAGACAAAAGGAGTTCGATACCGACGTTTTTAAGATCGTCTGGAGTACGGCAAAGGCATCAGGCGTCGACGCCGCCCACTTGATATCCGCTGTGCAGAAGAAACTAGTTGCAGCATGCGACGCAACAATGCGCAGGACGAGATACAATAACAAGCAAAAACCAGTATACTTTTGGAACGAAGAAATGGCCACGCTGAGGAAGCTCTGACACTCAGCTAGACGTCCCTTCCAGCGTAACCAGGGAGGAATCGCCTCACAGAAGCATTAAAACGCCAAAAAAAGCTCCTGAAGTCAGCAATCACACGTAGCAAAAGAGGTTGTTTCGAAAAGCTTTGTGAAGAAGCAAACATATACCCCTGGGGAACCGCGTACAAAATATGTATGTTGAAATTCAAAAATATGTCGCAGCAACCTAAGAGCGCATCATTTATGAATAAAGTCTTCGACGCATTTCCAGCACATGACCCCATTTCCTATGCTAAGCGAGACAATGTCACAGAGCCCCCTCTATTAGTCACACAAGAAGAACTACTGGCCATCACGAAAAAAATTAACAACTCCAAAGCGCCTGGCATAGATGGTATACCAAATAGAACCCTAAAGGAAGCCATGACTTTGAGACCTAGCTTGTTCGTTAAAATGTACAAGGCGTGTATACTGAAAGGCGTGTTTCCCGACCCGTGGAAGGTGCAGCGTTTGGTTCTACTCCCAAAACCGAAAAAGCCACCTGAAGAACCGTCATCATATCGACCTCTGTGCATGCTCGACACGATTGGTAAAGTTTACGAAAGCATAGTAAGAAACCGCTTGGAGTTAGCAATCCAAAAAGCCGGCGGATTATCTGAGAGACAATACAGCTTTTTAAAAAAGAGGTCCACTATTGACGCACTAAGTGAAGTCGTTGATATTGCTAAATGTGCAATAAGTGACAAAAGATGGAAAGATGGTGGTACCAAAGAATTTTGCGCGCTAATTACCCTGGATGTGAAGAATGCATTCAATTCTGCGAAATGGGAAAATATCATCAAGGCCCTATGAGTTATTTTAAGAACAGAAGGCTCTTATTGGAGACAGATGAGGGTACCAAGAGCTACTCTATTTCGAGTGGAGTACTGCAAGGTTCGGTTTTGGCCTCCTTCTTTGAAACCTGATGTTCGCCTATGCGAATGACCTCATAGTGGTAGAAGTAGCGAAACATCTAGATGATCTCCAGGTCAAATGCAATGATTGCATAAATGGTATACGACGGTGGTTCGCAACCATGAGTCTAGAGTTGGCTGAGCAGAAAACAGAGGTACTGCTTATTAGCTCCAGGAAAATTAAAGGAAAAAATATCGCTCACCATAGGAGAATGTCAGATAACTTCAGAGCCACAGCTGAAGTATCTTGGTGTAATATTGGACTCAAGGCTAAAATTTAAAGAGCACTTGGAAAACACGACGGGTAAAGCAAATAAAATCTATAATGATGGCAAATAGAGGATGTGTGCGTTCCAGCCGACGATTTTTAATAGCTTAGACAATGAGATCAGTTATACTGTATGCAGCTCCAATATGGATCCAGGCGCTAGACAAAAAATCATATGCTAGACCAGTAATCACAGTGCATAGGCATTCTGCAATACGCGTGATAAGTGCTTCCCGAAGCGTATCAAGCGACGCAGCTGAAGTATTAGCCAGTATGGTGCCCATTGACATCCAGGGAAATGAATTTGCGCGCTTATACCAGCTATAGGAACCCTTTACAGTAACAAAAAGAGAGGAAAGAACCAAGAGCATTACACTGTGGCAGCAACGGTGGCAAACCTCATACAAGGGACGGTGGACCCACAGACTGATACCAGACATCAAACCCAAATACTAAGTGGTCAATACTATAATCATCAAAAAAAAAAATAAAAATAAAAACATGTATTGAATTTATACATTGGTCTTTCGAGCATTAATAAAGAGCTCAGCCAAAATAAGCATTGTCATTAAAAATAATGCAGGCAATACAAAAATAAACAGTCCTGTTTGACTTGAAAAAAAGGCCTGTTAAAAATACAGGCAAATTTAAACAAAAAAAACAATAAGACGGGTGTATATTCCCGCAGTTTTAATTGATCATCTTCATTGAGTTTATACATTGGTCCTTCGAGCATTAATTAAGAGCTCAGCTAAAATATGCCTTGTCATTAAGAAAATGCAGGCAATACAAAAATTAAAAGTCTTTTTTGAGAAGCAAACAGGCAATATACATAAATTGGTCTTACAAACCAAAAATTATAAGTCTTGGCAAAAAAAAAAGACCTGTATAAAAACAGGCAAAAACAAAAAACCCGTAATTCACAGCCCTGTTAAAAATACAGGCTAATTAAAAAAATAAAAATTGTAAGACGGGTGTATATTCTTGCATATTAAACTGATAACATAAGCCGTATTAGTAAGAAATTAAACGCTGTGCCCTTATAAACGGTCATCCAAGGAAATACTTAACGGCTGTGAATCAAGGCAAGGTCAACCAGGCTACCAAATCAATATACCTCCAACGATTTCTTTGGAGAATATACAAGTAAAACAGTTACACATAAAGATACATACCCATACAAGAAGTGTTGCAAAAAAAAAAAAAACTCCAACATGGTTAGAAATAGAAAAAAAGTTCTTCAAGCCCAAACGGATTTATCTTTAATTGAAAAAGATAAAAGAATTCAAAATTTCAAGTTCAACCCGCGGCTAAGATAAAAAAAAACTTCTATTTTCATGAGGAAAATTCAAAACCTCAGAAGAATAATGGATGATCTATGTATGAAAGAATAGAACAGCAATAATCACAAAAAGCATATGGAAACTGTGTTTCTTGACATTCAAAATTTTCACAATAAATCAGACTTCATTAATGAAGAAGTTGAGGACATGTACGAAGAGATAACTCGAGAATACTTCCAGAAGCTTATCAATTGTAAAAAAAGATTACAAAAAGAACCCGAAATTACTTACCGTTCTCTTCAATGTGATATGCTGTTTGAAGGAAACATTATAAAAGAACAGCTCGACATTTTTTACCTCTATGATTTGGAATAAAACAATTTAAAAAAGTTCCAATTTTCTATCTATCTTCTGAAACTGAGGAAGAACCAACCGAATCGGTTGAAACAACAGATGTAATAGAAGAAGAAAATCTTGAAGTAGAAACACAAAAGGAAAACTTTACTACTTCCTCAAAAGACACAAAAGAAATGGAATCAAGAGAGGAAATCCAATGGCGTTTTTCTCCTCCAATAGCTTCACATTTTGAAGCGCTTGAAGATGAGAACGAAAAAGATGATGCAATAGTAAACAAAGAGGGAACAAGAAGTATAGAAGAAACGAAGAAAACAGAAGAACTAATAGAAAACTCAAGAATAGCAGACAAAACGAAAGAGGAGGCTAACGCAAGCACCTTTATAATTAACGAAGGCACACATTTTGTGGAAGGAGCTAGATTTTTGAAACGATCGATTACACCAACTATAGAAAGAGAAGACATCAAGTGGCATTTTATGTCCCCGGAGAATCCTCACTTTGGAGGAATTAGGGAGTCTGGTTATGTTGTCATAGACTCAACATTAGATCCTGATCCCCCTGATGAAGAGCAAAATGACGATGTGGAAATTAAAGCCACCGACGATGGAGGCATAACAAATGAAGATGACTCAGATGATTCTAAGTTTGGCACTACAACCAAAAAGAGACGTTCTCAACGTGGTGCTGATAGTAAACGAGGTAGATTCAAATCAACGAAGAAACGTATTAGACCAAGCAATGAAAAGGAGTATGGTAAATCACAAATAAAGATTCGTAAAATCAAGGGTACACCGCCGTTCGATGAGAGTGAAGGAAAACCGACAGAATACCTTTGCGACGAGTGTGAACAAATAGTTACGAGTAAACTATCGTTAATACAACATGTGTGAACAAATAGTTACGAGTAAACCATCGTTAATACAACATAGAAAGGCGCATAGTCATCGTGAACCGTTAAGTGAGATGTCAAGATTTGAAAGGCAGATCGGGCAAGAAACATCACTTACTCGGTGCGTGGCAGCATAAGTAATATTTATTAGTTTAATTGTTAGTAAAAACATGAAATACCAATTATTATAAAAAAAAGTACAGTCCACTAAAATATTTACCCTCGGCAATATGTTCAAATATATTTGAACATGCGTATCATTGACATTCTGAGGTAGCACAAAACGTACATACTCGTATAGACATTAACAAACATAAAATGATATGCATTTATATTGCAATAAGCAAGCATACATAAATAAATGTATGCATTGATTTAAGATAAGAAAAATGTAAGAACAAATACAGTGCACTAATCTTAAATATGCATGTTCAAATATATTTAACATACACAAATAAACAAACATATAAACATATATGCAGTTATATGCAACACGCATACATTTATATGAGGCACGAATACATTTATATGGAATACGCATGCATTCAACAATTAAATATGCAAACATGTTTACTTAGGTTAAGATGTATTCATATGATAACTTGTTGACCTAAGTATACATTTAGGCAATTGATTACAAGTGCACATGTCCAAACATACACAACGCAATCATCACCCTCCAGTATATCGGTGGAATGACACAATTGACAAACTGCGAAAAGCATACCAGCAGGCAAGGCGTTCATATCAAAGGTTACGTGGCACCTCTGAGCATATACCCCTCCAAAGCCTTTTCAAGGACAAGATGAAGCTATTAAAGCAGTCCATTAGGAAAAGCAAACGAGAATGCTTTCTGAAACTCTGCGACGACGTTGAAGGCAATGTCTGGGGGCTAGCATATAAGGTGGTAATGGCAAAACTCCGTTCTCGTGGGCAAATGCCGACCTCCCCCTCAATACTGGAAAGAATAGTATCGGTACTCTTCCCAACGCGACCAATGCATTTCCAACTTCATCAAGCGATTATAGAAGTAGCCCCAGATTACTGCCAAAACCAAACAAACCTTTGACAGACCCGTCCCATTTCCGGCCACTCTGCATGTTGGACTCCGCTGGAAAACACCTTGAGCGAATTATATACCAACGCCTAAACAAGGAAATCGATGACGCTAGCAAATCGGTGATCCTAGTAAAGACACTGCCCTAAAAAGTTTCTCCGTGCCTCCATACCTTTAAAACATAATCGTAAGCTACTTTAATGAAAGAATTCTGAGCTACGACACAAGCAACGGCTATAAGGAATATAAAGTCACCGGTGGTGTACCACAAGGATCTGTACTCGGACCGTTACTTTGGAACATCATGTACGACGGAGTACTGCAACTAAAGGTACCCAAAAATGTTCACATCATAGGATTTGCAGATGACATTGCTGTTGTGGTGACAGCTAGGCACATAGAAGATATTGTTGCACTGGTTATTGCATTATTAATTAGTGATTGGCTTGAAACTAATGGACTTACCCTAGCAGAAAGCAAAACGGAAGCCGTGCTTATTACTGGTAGAAAAACCCGAGAGACTGCTACATTCAGAATAAAAAGTGCGTGTATAACTACACAGCGCTGAAATACTTAGGAATTGATCTTGATGCAAGACTTTCCTTTAAAGAACACTTAGCCTACACCTGCGAAAAAGCTTCAAAAACATGTAGAGCCTTAACCCGAATGATGCTCAATACCCGTGGACCGAAGCAAAATAGGAGAAGACTCCTGGCTGGAGTTCTGAAGTCCGTCACTCTATAAGGCTTCGAGGTTTGGGGAAAAGCACTCGAAACAAAATCTTACCGACGTGGCCTTTTTTCCATTTATGCCATTTGCGCACTCAGAGTATGCTCAGCTTTTCGTACAGTGCCTGAAGAAGCTGCCCTTGTAATTGCGGGTTTACACCCATTAGATCTCTTAGCCAAAGAGACTAAAAAGCCTGTAACGGACTTACCACCCAGAACCGTAAAAGGAAATGCTCGAGCGGAGATGGTGGAAAGTTGGCAAAGACGATGGGAAGTCAGTCAAAAAGGACGCATACGTTGTTCCATTGCCCGCAATACAAGCAAGAGAGACGATTCCTCAAGAGTGCATTCGATATAGACCCAACCCTCGAAAACTTATTAGACCAAATGGTTGAATCAAAAGCTAAGTGGAAGGCGGTGTGCCAAATAGCCGCCAAAATCATGAAAAACCAAAGAGCCCGACAGCAGCGGAGAAGAGAACTCCAAAACTTAACTGACCACTAGAACGCGGACCAAACAAAGGCATTAAAACAAAAAAAGTAAAAAATCATAAGGGAAGGGTTTGGCGACAAACATTGCACGGGGCGGGTTCAAGACTAACAGAGGTGGGGCAAACGTATGGGCACTGCTTAACCATCCTCCCGGCGGAATACTTGACGGTTGTACCAGGGGAAAAGGTACATGACGGTAGGATGTTTAGTATTGAGTTGTATACTTAAAAATAACCCCATGTGATGTGCCTGCAAACATATACACATACATTTAATTAGATAAGTAAGATTTGTAAATAATATATAAGCCAAGAATTTAGTAAAATAAAATTAGAATGAAAATATTCTCAGCTCAAAAAAGTCTTTCTCTGTCCCCCACCAGTGGTAAGACATTTAGAAACTTTATTGAGTTTAATCACTAGGAGACGCCTTCGCTTCAATCAGGGATGGTTTCCTTCCCACGACAGTCGGGTTTAAGTAACCGGAGCAGACTCGAATTTTTATCCGGCCACGCAATGTCACCTCGGCACCATTCCTCGAAATTACTTCAGGAATGTTTTCTGCCGCTACAACAACATGGTTGCTACGAAAACATCCCAGCGGAAACTGCTTGGAGGATGTGCATTGTGTTCCTTAACCGGAAGCATAGGGAGACATCCTGTTATAATATGTCAGCGTTCCACTACATCTAAGTAACCAAATAGATAGTTATTGAAAGGCGTCGACTCACTCTGGTCTGGCTAAAAAAGGTACTGTTGGCAAGTTTTTTAATAACACTAGTTTACAAATTAAAATAGGTCATATTCTTTCAATGGATTTCATAAAGCTTTATTGAGTAATAGTAACTAAACCGAAAAGTGTATTTGTTTCAATTTTATCAACTCTAGGAATCAGGTTATTATTACATCTTATTTTCAAGCTTGTTATGTTGCTTTTGATTTTATTTTTGAAGTAGAGTAGTGTTTAGTTAATGTTCTAGTGGCGAAGTTTTGTTAAAGATCTACTATATGAAGGCTGCCGAATTGCGCAGCAGACACAGTTCTAATTAGAGTGCTGTTTAGTAAAGATATATAAGCAATAAGTTGTAAACTCGAATAACGAGTAATAAGTGTTAATTTGTTTAAATTAGAAATAAATATAAGTGTATAGCATTAAAGTGGGACTTTTATTTTGCAATCCAGTAATCGAACTCAATAGAGAGTTACAAGGTTGACGATTTTTCGAGAAATCCGTTACAATACTAACACTTCACTTAAAGAGATCATCATAGATATTAATCGATTGTCGGTTTTTATATTTTTTAAGCAACTCAAACACGTAACAATTTAAAAAAAAATCAGCTTTAAATAAATTTCGTAATTTTGTAATACAAAGTCAACATTTTATTTGTATTTTTATTGGTAACTGTGCTTTTTGACTGCGTTATAGAAAATTTAATATTTGTTATCGCCATTTTATTTCATTCAGGTTGTATATAGGGTAAGTGTGCCAGTCACCGGACACCACCCAGTGATCGGACACTACACAAGTTTTGCATTTAAAAATAAAAAAAAACCGTTAAAACTGGGATGCTTAAATTAGAAAAAGAGGTATGCACCGCGACCTAGGGTCAATTGTGCTTTCCCCTAAGTCACAGCGACTCACTTAGCTCCAGCGCATTGATGAATTTTAATATACTAATGAGGCGATGTGATCCCTATTCGGAAACATGGATCCAACGGACTTAATTCTACGTCTGCTGACTGCTGTTCAGCCTATTAACAGGTGTTCTGGGGTTTCCGGCTCCATGTCGCAGAACCGGCAGTTTGCGCAAAAGGCTAGGCACATGTTGTATAGATACTTCTTGAGCTTGGGGCTTGGGCGGTATAGAACGCAAAAAGTAGCCGGAACTAATTACTTGAGAGATTGATAACATTTTAAAACCCGTTGGGTTGTTGTTGTTGTTGTAACGATTATCTAGTCCCCATTTGGGTGATAAATTCCAGAGTCGTTGTCGTTGAGATCATCTAACGGGAGGCACAGGAAACGAGCTGTTTCGACGGGGTCGGACCATAGGGAGAAGGGTGTTAGATGAGTGGGGTTTGTTGGGCATGCAAAGAGGTGATTAGTGTCATGCGGAAACTCATTGCACGCAGGACATGCATTTGGTATGTCGGGGTCTATTCTGGATAAGTAGGAGTTTAACCTGCTACAGTTTCCAGAACGAAGTTGCGCGAGGGTCACTCTGGTTTCGCGAGGGAACTCGAGCTCTGTGTCTGCTATGGGTGGTGGTTTGACTCGTATTACGCCATTCACTGAGAGGGAGTCGGTGAAGATGTTGATGGCTGCACTGTGAATGGCGGTCAGTGCCTGTCTGAAGTTCGTTGCGTCCGAAGTCCGATCGGCGTACTGTCTAATGTCGTCGACGTAATCAAGGAAAGACCTCTTGATGTTCCTAGGAGGCGGCTCCGCTACAAGCAGGCGACTACAGGGGTGGTTTCTACGAAAACACCCCAGCAGAAACTGCTTGGAGAGGAGCTCGTTATGTTCCTTAACCGGAAGCATACGGGCCTCACTGTGTAGGTGTTCGATTGGAGACATCAAGAGGCATCCCGTGACAGTCCGGAGTGCAGTGTTCTGACAGGTCTGAAGCTTCCTCGTCTGCGACCATATTGGGGCTGCATAATTTAGGACCTGCCGGCCGATTGCCTTGTATGCTGCCAGCAACGTTTCTTTGTCTTTTCCCCAAGAGCTGCTGGCAAGCATTTGAGGATTTTGCTGCGGCTCTGTACTTTGGCAGTTATCGCGGTCGTGTGGGGAGTGAAGGAGCAAAGACTGTCTAGTGTAGCGCCTAAAATTTTAGGGTTGTTGGAATTTTGGTGCCATCGACTGAAATGTTTAGATCCAGTACTCCTTCGTCCAGTTTGTGAATATGGTCGCTGTGGATTTAGTGGGGGAGAGTGTCAGACTCCTTGCAGAGAAGAAGCGAGAAAGATCAGAGAGATAGCTGTTTACTGTTGAGCACATGCCATCGATTCGATTGCCCGACGTCAATATCGTGCAGTCATCAGCGTACGAGGTCACGGAAATTCACTCTGGTAGTTGAGGAAGTCTCGAGATGTAGAAATTAAACAGTAAAGGGGAGAGGACACCACCCTGCGGAACCCCCTGTTTAATTCTTCTCAGTTTGGAGTTGTGACCTCGAAATAGTACGGATGATTGCCGACCGCTCAGGTAGTTCATGGTCCACTGCTTCAGCCCTGAAGGGAGCGTAGATTGTTCGATGTCCTCGAGTAGCGTTGTGTAGTTGACTGTGTCGAAGGCTTTCGACAAGTCCAACGCTACGAGGATCGTCCTCTTGCAAGGTGGCTTCTGGTTTAGCGGGCGATAAGACTCCCCTTTGTTGGCGGGTTTCCCAGGTTTCAGTAGTGGGACCACTCTTTCGACTTTCTACACATCGGGTATTTGAAGAGTGGCCATCAACAAGTTGAGGACCTTGGTGAGATAGTTTACTCCCGTCGAGCCTAGATGTTTTAGCATCAGCATGCTTATTCCGTCAGGGCCAATGGATTTGGACGATTTGGCCTTTGTGATGGTTTACCATTTGCCGAATCTCCAAATTGAGATCCCTTATTCGGGGATCACAGGGATCGGCATAGCGTAAGGTGTCGCGCTCGTTTGCTAGTACAGCTGCTTCGGCTGGGAAATTAGGGCGGAGTTCCGTGATTCTTCCAGCCGGTATGAAGCGAGCAGCAGCAGCGGCGATCACCTTGCGGAATTGACGCTCGACAACGATGACGTCCGTAAAAATGGGTAGTGCGTTGAAGGTGCTCTCGGTAAATTCTGTGAAGCCGACCCTGTTAGCTTTGTTAAAGTTAACAAAGGTGCGGTTGTCCACAGAAATAAAGTCAGGAGGTTTCTCGATCGAGATAATTATGGGCAGATGGTCTGATGCAAGAGTTAGCATAGGTCGCTAGGTTATACTATTTATCAGACCACCGCTAGCGATGGTAATATCTGGCGAGCTATTACAGGTGCCCATAATTCTGGTGAGGGCTTCGTCATTCATTGTGCAAAATGTCGAATCGTCAATCTGTTCCGCCAGCTCCATCCCCCTACGATGGTTTGGCAGGCAGGAATGCCAAAGATCGTGATGGGCGTGTAAGTCGCCTAGCACCAAACGGTTTTCACCACGAAGTAGCGCATCTATGTTCGGGTGATATCCTGTTGGGCAACATGTAACGGGGGGTATGTATATATTAAATATTTCGAGCTCGACATCGCCTGACCGGACAGCTATACAATCACATTCAAGGGTAGTGTCCCTGCTGTCGATATCAACATCGATTAGACAATATTGCACGGTTTGAGCAATATGAAGGCTAGGCCTCCACCATTATCTCGCTCGCGATCCTTACGTATAACGTTGAAACCTGCACAACTCAGAAGATCTGAGCGGCTGTTTAACTTGGTTTCTTGGACCGCAGCTATCGTTATGCGCTCCCGGCTCATGAATGCAACTATCTCCTCGATCTTGCTCTGGAGTCTGTTGCAGTTGAATTGTAGGAGTCGCGTTTGTCGCGGGTGTCCGGTCGTGATCCTAGGGGTGAGTGGGGTGCGTGTAGGTGGTGGTTGTTGCAGCTGTACTATCCGCATGGGCGGTTGTCGAACTGTGGTGTTGATCGGCGACGCCACTGTATGTGATTGCGGGGACTCGCTGGGTCGTAACCAACTATTAGCAACTTGACATAGCGTATGCCTTGGAGATGGTGCCAATGTCTCCCCCTGCTCGGATGCTATGAAAAAATTTTTAGAAAAAATTTAATCGAAGCATCCATCGGTTTATAACGGTATGACCAACAAAATTTTTTTTTATAAAATAAAATAGTTGGTGCCAAGTGTGATAAAGTTAATTTTTTGCTAGTAACATAGAGATTTTTGCATGTAAGTATTATAAGTTATTGTGCGTAAAAGGGTGTTAGTAAATATTATTAAGTTTTGCTCATAAATTATCTAAAAAAAATGGTAATAAAAATCTTGTTTAAAAAAAAAACGTAATTAATTATCATAAGTTCTACTTCAAATGGGGTCCCCAATCATATTTGACAAAGGAAGAAGAAAACATCCTTGTTTCCTGGATATTAAAATTGTGCAAATGTAGATTTCTTATTAAAAAACGACGATTTTCAGAACAAGAACCAGAAAATAAATTAATGTTGTTGTTGCTATTGTAGTGGTTAACTAGTCCTCACTTGGTTGGTAAGGTTCAAGTTGGTTGTCATCGAAGTAATCTAACGGTACGCCCAGGATACGTGCTGTTTCAATGGGGTAGGACCATAAGCAGAGAGGTGTTAGATAAGTGCGGTTCGTTGGGCATGCAGTTCAGAAAATAATCAAAGTTATCACTGTCTCCGTTCTCCGATGGACTGCCATCAGTTTAAAGATGGAAATCCGGGAAAGAAGTGGTTTACGCTATTCTAAAAACGTAATCCTGAGTTGTTATTGAGAGAAGCTGAATCTATTATAAAGGCGCAGAGTTGCAGTTAGCGGGGAACTAATTACAAAATTATTTCCTGCTGCCTAATTTACTGAAAAATTCTTAAAACGAGGACATTTTAGAAACCCCATCACGAATGTTGAATGCCGATGGGACTAGCTTTTCGTTATGTCCAAAAAATGGGAAAAGTTATAGCACCGAAAGGTTACAAAAACGTCTACAAAATACCGTCTGCTTCAGAAAAGGATACCATAACAGTATTAATTTGTATATCTGCTAATGGCAATATATCGCGTGATGGTTATCTTCCCTTACTTAAGGCCATCAAAAGATATAGTAAACAGCATGCCAGATAGCTGGTTTCTAGGCCGTACTAAAAGTGGGTGGGTGATGGTGGATTATTAATTATCAATAAAACTTTACGTTCTTTTTATACTCTCGCAACCTGTTGCTACAGAGTATAATAGTTTTGTTCACCTAACGGTTGTTTGTATCACCTAAAACTAATCGAGTTGGATATAGGGTTATATATATATAAATGATCAGGATGAAGAGACGAGTTGAAATCCGGGTGACTGTCTGTCCGTCCGTCCGTCTGTCCGTCCGTCTGTCCGTCCGTCCGTGCAAGCTCTAACTTGAGTAAAAATTGAGATATCTTTATGAAACTTGGTAGACATGTTTCATGGTACCGTGAGACGGTTGGTATTGCAGATGGGCGTAATCGGACCACTGCCACGCCCACAAAACGCCATTAATCAAAAACAAATAACTTGCCATAACTAAGCTCCGCAATAAGATACAAGACTGTTATTTGGTACACAGGATCACATTAGGGAGGGGCATCTGCAGTTAAAATTTTTTTTAAAAAAGTGGGCGTGGTCCCGCCTCTAATAGGTTTAATGTGCATATCTCCTAAACCGCTAATGTTATAATAACAAAATTCACTGGAAGCAAATATTTTTAGCACTTCTATTGACGGTGTGAAAATAGTTGAAATCGGGTGGCAACTCCGCCCACTCCCCATATAACGGTACTGTTAAAAACTACTAAAAGCGCGATAAATCAAGCACTAAACACGCCAGAGTCATTAAATTTTATCTCTGGGATGCTATGAGATGACTTTATAGGAACCGCGTTCAAAATTAGACAGTGGGCGTGGCACAGCCCACTTTTAGGTGAAAACCCATATCTTGAGATCTGCTTAACTGATTTCAACCAAATTCGGTGCATAACGTTCTTTTCATGTTTCTATGTCACAGTGCAAAAATGGGCGAAATCGGACTACAACCACGCCTACTTTCCATATAACACCATTTTAAATTCCATCTGATTATTTCACTTTCCACTATGCAAATCAGGCAACAATGACTGTATCGGGATAAAACTTTGCGTGAATAATGCGATTAAAGTATGCCACCTTGTGGCCAAAAATTGTCTAAATCGAACCAAAACTGTTTAAGCCCCTAAGTACTAAATATGTGGACCCCAGTGCCTATAGTTGACCTTCTACCGAAAATATCAGCCAATCCACAAAGAAATCTCAAACGAGTATACTATTTGACTTTGCGAGAGTATAAAATGTTCGGTTACATCCGAACTTAGCCCTTCCTTACTTGTTTAAATACTGTTTTGTTTTCTTAAAAAAAAGTATATGTCCGACCACTGGATCGTTGATGTCCGTTTAATAGAAAAAATGTTTGGATACTGGAGAGATTGGCCTTTTTTAAAAAACATCCTATTATACAAAAAAGTTGCCTTGTTTATGAAAAACTGATATATGTATTTAGTAGAGTTAATCGGCCTGAATTGCTATCAAATGTTGGCACATCATTGAATGCCTGTCATACATTGTATAAATCTACAAGTAACCAATCCTAAGATTTTCACTAATACACACGCAAAAATGTCCCACTTGGTACGGGTTGCTACGAAAATTCTACTACTACAATTGCTATTCTACTACTGGTTGCCTGCTTATATTCTACTACTAAAGTCACACAACCAATATTCTGCTACTAAAATGCCCAAATGACACAAATCTGCTAGTGTGTTGGCGTATTATGTTTTAAAATTTATAACTTTAAGAATGTTTTTATTACATAGTCAAATATTTTTCGGTTGTTTTAATTCCTAAAGATTAAATTTACATAGTATTATTTAAATTATTATTTATTGTATTGAAATATTATTAAATGTTTCCAATTTTATCAAATATATTATTGTGTAACGGTGATTTAGAATATTTTGAATATATTATTACTTAGTAGATTGTTTTGATTATTGTTATTGTTCCTGAATTGTACCTCATTTTTTATATTTATTTTCGTTTTTGTTCAAATCAAGTTGAATATTTCAACTTATGTTGTTAATATTATATTGTTAATGTAATTGATACCTGATTCATGTACCTGATTTTATGTATATATCTTTTCGATTTATAATTGTTATGAAAAGTAGATTGTTTTAGAACTGTATATATTATATGGGTGAATATAGGCCTCCTGGGGAACCGAACACCTCAGAGGTGGTGAGGAAAAGCAATAAATATATAATAATCTTTTGTTTCGAAAAAATTCTTGAAAGTTTTCATTAATATTCTCCATTACAAATACATGTTTACAAACAAGTTGTTACCTACATACATTCCTTTTTTTTACATGCTGTCAAAAAAGCAGATTCGATCAGGTGATCACGGCTGTTTTATACACATAGGAAAACAGCTGATTCTTTGGTTACTTGTAGGCTTATACCATGCTGTCATACTGATTTATAATGTAGAAAAAATTGTTAAGTGTCTGTCCACTGGCACATTGAGGAGAGTACGATCTCCGTGGTGCCGCGATTTGACGATGGATTTGGCTTAATTAAGCCAGAAAAAACGAAAATGAAGAATAAAATTTTTCGATATCTCGCTTCATTTTCGAGATATCGATATACGAATTTGGAAAAATTTGGGTAAATGTATGGTTTATGTCCCCCAACTAGGGAGGCCTCAAAACTGAAATTTTTTTTAAATCGTCTTATTTTACGAGTAGATTACAAATTCGTGAGCGGAAAGTGAATTTTTTCACTAATTTCAATAATTTATTTAATACACTTTGCACATATCACATATTCAAGTCACTTAGTTGTTGTTGTTGGAAACTAGTTCGACGATCTCCGATAATCGTCCATACCATCAGATCGCGGCACAAAAGAAATTGTGACTGTTACATTTCTTCAGTATATTTTTTTCATAAGAAAATGTTTAACACGCTGAACTGGTAATTACAGCTAAGTGATCTGAATTCTACAGAATTTTGCCGCTACAACAACAACAACTAAGAGTGACATTTTCGGTTTTTTCTGGCTTAATTAATCCAAATCCATCGTCAAATCGCGGCGCCACGGAAATTGTACTCGTGCCGTCACATTTACCCTTCATCTCTAAATAACTAAATGTCACAGCTGATTAGACCTGTTCGTTTTCAATTGAGAAATTTGTGTAACTGTCCGTATCCACTCTTAATCCGAAGTATAGGTATGGTATCTCAGAATATCCCGTACAAATGCGTTATAAACTAGTGTATTTAAACACTTTTAATAGTGTTAACTTTCGGTAATTTTCTCGTAACTAAAAGTGATATTACCTGCGCTAAATGATCCAAACCACCATGATGAAAGTGAAGTATTTTATACTGGGACTCTCTTGACGAAATTACCAGTTGCCCGGAAGTACAATTATTGTCATTGAAAAACAAACGCAATGAACGCATTTGACTCAGGTCGACGGAAAATCGCCGACAATTTGTTTTTTTTCGAGGAACTGAATATTCGAGACATGACTTTGGCCTGTGTTGTAGCGTTAATAAACTCGAAGGCGCATTATAAAGATCAATATCATCGGATAAATAATATTCACGATTAAGATATAACTTATTTATATCGGTTACAACGCTGTTTATGGAATCCTTTACATTGATATTCTCAATATGTGGATTGGAAATTGTTATATTAACTGATGTAATAAGACTTCTATTCAGTAAAACATTAATATCACGTATCGAATTTAAATTTTCACCTAGTAGAGGCTGTAGCTCATTTTTAAGCTCCTGAATATCAATATTGGAGCCATATATTTCCCTTTTCTGTTCGTCCTTAACAATTCTTTCATTTCCAAATCCATTTGGAACCCCTATATCGTATGTTGGTTGGGTTCCATTCCTATCAAATACTTCGCAATGTAAGTTTTGATTGAACTTTTTTTCTTCTGACTTCGATTCACAAAGTGAGGAGTTAGGGATCCACGTGAGTAACAACGTCGACCGGCTCGCTTTATTAAATTGATCCACGAAAGTTTTCGATGTAACAGTCAAATATCCTGGATAGTGAATCAATTCGGATTCTTGTCGTATAGAAATTGGTGGGTGTATGCAAACATTATTTTTGCAAAACAAAACCTCGTTGTCCTCATAAACATCAACTTTTTCAATGGATTTATCAACCCCCAAAATACGACTTGATGCTCTTTTGAGAATATTTACAATCGACATTTCTGATAACTTGACCCTTTTAGAATATTTCAAACACGAACTTTAAAAATACTTGTTTCTCTTAACCCGTGCAATTTTGTTTATTGTTATAACAATACTAGACTAAACTCTCAAAAAATTCGATAAGTCAACTGATTACGCACAGGTAAAAAATTGTAATACTATGTTCACACAAGGACTCTTTTCGTCTCCCAAAATGGTTCTTTAGCGAGAAGATGAGGGACCGCGCTATTGATACTAGAATGGTACTAGAAGTTGTTGTTGTTGTTGTTGTTGTAGCGGCAGAATTCTGCAGTTGAAAGTCCTTGGCCGGATAAAAATCCGGGCCCGTTCCGGTTATAGACCCGACTTTCATCGGAACGATGTACTAGAACGCTCTATGTTCTTGTTCGTTCCAGTTCGTTGCTATGCAATTCGGCATTCCGTTTCATTTCGAATTATTTTCATGGCCGTAATAGCGCTCCGTTTCAGATTAATATATACAATATTTTTGAAAATTTGAATTTGATTATCTATTTTTGTATGTAAAATGCAAAGATGAATGTATAAGTCTACAATGCAATAGAAATTTTTAATCAAATATATTTACGTACACCGCGCACATAAAGCGTACAAGAATTTTAGAATGTGATATGAAAGAAAATGCAGAAAAAGAGTTAATACCCAATTTATTGGGCAGGGCACAGCAATTTAGTTGAAGGTTAAGATCTCAGTCCCGCATTTAAGATATTAAATAAAAATGCCCGTTTAATTTTGGGGGGACATATGTATATTCGTTCAGAATTATTGTGACAATTTCATTGAAACAACTGAAATTTCAATTTTAACAAATTAATATAGGATGTCCACGGGTGGTGCGGTGATAATCTCATTGCGTGGGAAAAGCTGTGTCGGGCATGACCGTTGTCTAATCGAATGTAGGTTTATACAATGATAGCAGTGAAATTCCAAGCCTCATGTTGATTGTATGTGTGGTGTGTCATTGTGTGGTATGATCGTCTATGATGTTCTCAGATGTGGTGGGTGGTAATAGGGTGTGTCAGTTTTTTTAGGATAGCGTGGTGTGAACATGTGCTCAAGGCGTAGTGTGGTGTATTGGATGCGGATGCCTAGCAAATTTAGCCTTAACTATAACACTATCAATTTTTTCTTGATATTTAATTTAATTGATCTAAACTCTATCTCCCGATGGAAAGAAATACCGTTGATGAAAAGCAATGCCTTAACTCTTTATCGAAAGGTGACCTTCGCTCACCACTTTGTTTTCATTGGTGCGTAATCAAGGATAAAATGATCCAAAACTCCTCTCTTTGCGTTATGAGCGAGCTCATGATCTCGTCGTTTACTTTGGCAGCACTGAAAGTCAATGTGCTACTGAACAGATGACAAGCAAACAACGAACTACCACTAAGAATCCCGCAAAAATAAATTGAGAAATCAGTGGGTTATTGCGAGATCAGATTTTTTAGTGACTTTTACGTGTGTTTCTAATCTTTACTTAAAGTGATTTAATATAGTTTTGTTTTTTAAGAAAGAGCGGGTATTATGTCTCAGAGTATTGGTTTGCCTAGCAGTACCAATTGCCAACGTATATACATATTTTGGTTAGAATTCACCACAAATATTATTCGAACTTTGACTTCCGAACACGTTGTCAAAAAATATTTGTTCATTGAGTATATAAAAAAAGAAGTTATGTTCATGTAAGTATTGACATATTTAAATATTTTCTTACATTGAGCTTTAAAAGTTAATTTTGAAAATCCTTTGTGATTAAAATAGGTAGGTAGCTAGGTAGAGTGGCTGTCTAACGACGCACCTAGGCCTATAGGAGGCCCATTGTGATATAATTTTATTGTGATATATAATGTTCTCTCCCTCTATTGTCTCCTCTCTGAACCAATCTGTGCTTCTGACGGATCTCATCAGTACAAATAGTTTTATATTAGCAACTTCCGATATGTCGCCAAGGAATCCACGACCGATAGTTGCGTTTCTTTTCCTGTATAAAGCTTTACATTCACATAGATGCTTTACAGTCTCCTCTTCTTCTACTTCTTGACAGCTTCTACAATAATCGTTGTAAAGTACGCCTAGCCTGCTGGCATGTCTGCTGACCTGTTAGTACTCCTATCAGAGTTCTTATGTCATTCCTTTTGAGTTTTAATAGTCGGTTTGTACGACTCACGCTCCATTCCAGCCACGTTAGTATGCTAATTAAGTAAGTTATTGATTGGCTCAACCGAGACTCAGCTGGATTTATAGCATATTCGCTGATAAAGTTTTGCCAGAGGCATAAAAATTCCCTCTTTTTCAGAAGTTAATTGTAAAGTGGTACCTGTTCCGGTTAGTTCGTCTGCTTCGCAGTTACCAGGGATATCATTATGCCCTGGAACCCATTGCAGGTTTATCGTGAAGTAGGATGTTAGATCCTCTAATAGATCAAGACATTCTTTCACTATCTTTAATGAGACCATAGCAGACTTCAAGGCCGCTTGGCTAAAACATAATATTGTGATTCGGCATGGGCCACGTGGCCACTTTTCTTTTCTGAATGAATTTGCTTTTGTTTTAATATGAAATATTTAGAAAATATAGAGCGAATTTGCTTGAATATTAATAGTCGATGATGGTGCGTCTGTGCTTTTTTGTCCCTTGCGCAAATGTTTAATTTTGTACAAATGGCATATTGACGGATATTTATGCAAATATTTGTGAATGCGCATGAAGGCACGGCAACTTCGTGAAATATATTGCGAAAGTTTAGATCCTATCCGACATCCGACGAATAGATTAGATTAGAGGTATGCACCGCGACCTCTGGTCTATTGTGCCCTCCCCTAAGTCATATCGACTCATGTAGCCCCAGCATGTTAAAAGAAAAATTAATTATTTTTTTCCTTTGACAACTATTTGTATGAATCAATTTCTAAATTAAACTTCTTGGATTCTTATACCGGCAATTACGTGATCGCCTTTATTTGTAAATAATATTTTCACTGTATTAAATAGTTTATTGTATATGTAAAAGTATTTAATGTATATCATTGCCATAGCATCGAATGACCGAATATACTATCTATAATACAAAAATGCACTGAATGTGTTGCTAAGCGCAAATCTCGAGAATAGCTGAACCGATCGCTAATTCTTTATTTTTAGAATATGGCTTGAAGTACGAGAATGGTTCTTAAGCAGAGAAAAATTAAAAAAAATGTCTGAAAAAGCCTAAAACCAACACTTTTCTATACTCCCATACAAACAATTCGTAATCTTACTAGTCTATATGTAGATAAAAGAGAGTAGTGTTAAAATATTTATAACCTAAGAACGGTTTAACTGATTTGGCTTAAAATTGGTGGGGAGACAGCTTAGAATCGCCTATTTTAAATCATTTGCTAATATTTGTTAATGAAAAAGAAAACATTAATTAATATAGTCGGAATGACATCACATAATCTTCGGTTGAAAGTAATTTCAATACACGTCAATTATGCAACATTACAGATAGATAGATAGATTAGTTTTGAGGTATGCACCGCAACCTATGGTCTATTGTGCCCTCCCCTAAGTCATATCGACTCTCTGCTTCTTGAGCCTGCAATGGCCGGTGTAAAACGTGACAAGCAGCCGGAATTTGTTCCTCGGGAGATTGATTACGATTTTAAACCGTTTACGGTCGTAACCCCCCATTAGCAACCTGACATAGCGCATGCCTAGAAGTTGTTGCCAATGTCTATCCCTGCCTGCCCTTTCCTCCCTAAGGAGCATTTCTTTAATGGTATGTGGGCCAACCGCTACGCATGGTTCTAGTCCTAGCATTTTTGTGGAGGCTGCAGAGCGGGCCAACTCGTCAGCCAGTTCATTCCCGGCTATAACCCTGTGGCCTGGCACCCAAATAAGGTGCACTCGGTGGTTGTTTGAAAGGCTGTTCAGCTGTTCTATGCACTCCTGCACTAGTAGGGATCTGACCTCATAGGCAGAGATCGATTTTAGTGCCGCCTGACTATCGCTGAGTATAGCAATATTTTTATTGCGATAGTTGCGTTGGAGGTTTATCTCTACACACCGACTTATAGCATAGACCTCGGCTTGGAAAACTTCCCATGGGAATGGAGAGTTTGGTGCTTGGCCCAGCGACCCCTGCACCAATCCTCTCCGCCGTTTTCGGGCCGTCGGTGTACCACTTGATAGTGCTTTCCCTTAGCAGCAGGTCCAGCGAGGAATCATTCCATACTTGACCGTGCTGGGCATCTCTAACACTCTGCCGTCAAGGGATAAAGTTCTGAGGCCTGACCGAGACCTCTGTCTAGTGAAGGGAATGATTGTAGTTTTAGAGGGGTTGATGTTTAGGCCAACCCCACTACACCATCCTTTTGCCAGCCCCAGCCCCCTCTGTACGATATCGCAGAGTGTGTCTACGAATTTACCCCTAGCAAAGATAACAATGTATCCCTGACAGCGGATTCCATTGCACAAGGAGATCGTCCACAACTAGGCTCCAAAGTAGGGGGGATAGCACTCCACCCTGTGGGCAACCTTTTGTTGTGCCAAGATGAATTTTAGTATCTCTTACCGAGGTTTCAGCTACCCTAGTGAGCAGTACGGCTGTGATCCATCTGCATACTGGTGCTGCCACACTCCCTTTCTCCAGTGCTCTTGACATGCTTTAGTGAGATGTATTCTCAAAAGCACCTTCGATGTCAAGGAAGGCGCATAACATCACCTCAACCCCATCTAACGAACTCTGGATCTCCAATGTTAGCTGATACATAGCAGTATTTGTTGATCTGCCTGCTCTGTAAGCATGTTGCTTCGCATGAAGCGGTGAAGCCTTCAGCACCTTCAATCGTATTTCGTGGTCGATGATCTTTTCCATACTCTTAAGTAGGTAGGAAGTAAGACTAATTGCCTGAAGGACTTCGCCAATGAGTAGTCTTTCCTTCCTACCTTGGGCATGAAGATCACCGTTGCAGTGCGCCATTGTTCTGGGATATATGCTAGCGCTAGGCTATCCCTCATCAGTTAGGCTGCACCTGTAGTCCTCCCAGTTCCCGGTACGCTTAGCCTTGTTAAATAGTTTGCGTATCGTGTTCCTTAGTTCTGAGAGATTATTAGACCACCAGGAGCAGCTGCGGCTTTTGGTAGTTGTCTTTAAGGGACAGCTGCTGTAATATGCCTCTATAATGGATTGGTTTAACGCAGACAGTCTGCTCTCCAATCCAGAAGCCGTTGCACTTCTATCCAGCTGCCCCTTTCTACCAACATTTGTTTCAAGCGAGTCCCTTAAAGTGGCCCAGTCTGTGTTCTTAGGGATATGCTTGGGAGGGAGTTGTTTGACCTCTATCCCCAGTGCGAATTTTATGATTAGCTGATCTGACATTGAGCGTTCTGATGACACTCCATTGCGAGATCAGCCCTGCCATAGATTCGTTACTAAAAGTGATGCTCAGCACCTCCCTTCTAACCCTAGTTACAATGGTGGGTTCGCACCCCCCGATTGCTTTGCTTAGGTTTTTACTGACTATAAATTCAATGAGAGACTCACCCCGTGTGTTGCAGTCCGTGCTGCCCCATTCCGTATGGTGGGCGTTGGCGTCACATCCTAGGACGAGGGGCAGCTTATTTCTTCTGCAATAATCCACCAGGTTGCCGACTGCCTCTGGAGGTGCAGTCGGAGTCTTCCCCAGAAAGTAGGCCGCTGCCATGACGAAGTCCGCTCTTTCGTCGTTTTTTGCTTGTACAGCGACCAGATCCTGTGTTAGGAACTCTGAAATACAAAAGAAATCAATATCGTTCCTAACTACTACGCAGGTTCTGGGTCCACCCACTAGGTCCGTGAGCCCTTCCAGAAGCTCTTGCGTGGAGGGTAGCGCCCCACTTGTGCGCCTTTCTTCACCAGCATTTTGTCTCCTGTATCGCCCTCGGTGGTCGTTTTAGACTTGTATGGCCTCAAGACCACCGAGCTGAACCTATAGTTCAGACGGACGCTCTCCCTCCGGACGAATTTATACGATTCGTCGTCTATGCAGAGGTTTGAGCCTCCACCCTGAATTCTCGGCCTTGCTGCTCACAACTCGCCTGACCGTTGTACTGAGGCCCTCATTTTGGTTTCTAATGAGCCCGAGAGTAAACTCATATGTACTTTGCGCAGAAGATGGGGTCATTCCAGCCTGCCAGCTTGGGTGCGATCTGCCTCAGCCAGCCAGCAGACCTCTCATCCTTGCAGTCAACCTGCAACATGCCTCCTTTAAAATATACGCCATGGAAGGAGATCCAGACCCTCTGAACACCTCTTCCATGAGTAGGTCTTGGAACACGGTGTACTCCTCCGACCCCAGCGTCTTCACCGGGTAGTTCAGAGGCAGCACAGCCATGCGAATACCTTTGAAAACATCCGCGTATCTGCGCTGTCCCTCCACTGCCCGAGGGGGGGAGTTCGGGGCGATCTGATCCTCCTCGAGAGAGTTTCTGTGGGGTTCGCTTTTTCCGAGCCGGCCGCAGTGGATTTCGCCCGCTGAGCGCTGCTGCACGAGGGCATATCATCATCGTCGTCCCTGGCATGCTCCTCGAACAGCGCCCGAGCCTCTAGCGAAAGGGCACTCAAGCTTGTGTTGTTATCTTTGTCCGTGTTCGTTCACTGTTGTTGTCGCCTTGTTCCGTTGGTTGTTGTTGTGTTTGTTGTAGGTTCTTTGTTCATCTTGTTCGTACGACCTTTTAGTAAGGGGTCCGGTCGGTTTTGTAAAGATATATTGTCAAATAAACAAGCTGTCCATACAAGGGCATGATTTTGATCGTTCAGTTTGTATAGCAGCTATATGCTATAGTGGTCTGATAACGGAGATTCTGACAAATAAGCAGCTTATTGGAGAGAAAAAGACGTGAGAAAAATTTCAAATCGATATCTTAAAAACTGAGGGATCAGATGGATATCTCAAAACTGAAGGAGTAGTTCGCGAATACAGGTACCCCGGACGGATAGAGGCACATGGCTAAATCGACTCAGCTCGTCATGCTGATCATTTATATATATATATTATAGGTTCTCCGACGTTATCCTTTGGGTGTTACAAACATCGTAGAAAACTTAAAATACTCTGTTAAAAATGTTGTGAAAGAATTGAACATTCATTATTCAACGAAATTGTGAATGGAAGCAGAAACTGTATAGCGCGAAATGTATGTATGTATATGAAATGCGGGTCAATTCAAGAGCATATAAACTGGAATTGAAACATACAACTGTAAAATTGACATAGAAATTAAATATACTATTAGGGTGGGCCCCAATCTACAACATCCCCGACCCCGTGAATAAACCTGATTCACCACCAACAATTTCCAGAACACCTCGAAGTTCGTATGTCTGTTCATCGGCTCTCGCCTTCAAGCCCTGGGTATTCTCGCTCTACCTTCCCTCGGCACCACTCTCGCCGTGGAGCACTAGGGTCGCAAATGAACACCAAGTCATCTTCTTTCAACGGCTTCGTTCGTTGGCTCCATTTTACTCGGCGAGACAATGTAGGAAGGTATTCAGTAATCCACCTGTTCCAAAAATGATCCCTCAATTGACGAACGCTACGCCACTGCTTGAGTGATACACAATTTTTTTTTCAAGTTCGGTGTCTACTATCGGAGTATGTGATACATTTGCGGCTCCAAGAATGAAATCAATGGGAGTTATCGACTGGTCCTGGTCTGCGGTGATAGACAAATGCGTCAGTGGTCGATAATTAACGATGTTTTCAGCTTCAATAAGAAAACTATTCAGAGTATGCTCCCTTGGTGCAACTTCTTTCAAAGAGTGACATAAAACTCGCTTGACACACTGTACCATTCTCTCCCATGCACTACCTTCCGATGGATTAAATGGTGAATTAAGTACCTATTGGATATTTTACTGCGATAATTCACTTTGTAGACGTACGTAATCGAATACTTCTGTGAATCGCTTGACTTCTCGGTCAGCACCAACGAAAATCTTTCCATGTCCGAAATAATCCTTAAGGGCGCACCTCGCCGGTTGACGAAATTACGTATAGCAATGATACAGGAGTCGGTACTCAAGTCATGAGCCCGTTCTAGGTGCACAGCTCGCACAGTGAGGCACTTAAATAGAGAGTGAGTCTGTCCACAGGAAGCAGTCCTATCCAGGGAGCTACCGGAGTAGCTTTATTTAAACGGCATACACCACAACTGGCAATCACGCTACGCAACAAACTTCTTAGTCGTGGCACCCAATGGACGGATATCTCCAACGGTAGCTTCTAAGATCTGGTGGTACACGAGGCTGTGATGATGTAACACCAATAGCCTTATAAATGCATGATTTGGCGGAAGAATAATAGGACGCCGTGCGCTAATTGTTAGCCAGCTAGCTGCGTCAATGCGTCCCTGCACTTGGAGAACGCCTTCTTCGCCTATGTACGGCGAAAGTTGTAATAACGGGCTGTTGCGAGAAATGTCCTGACCGCTTTCGATGGGCTGGATCTCTGTTGCATACACTTCACGATGCACTAGGAGACATAAGAGGCGTTTGGCATTACCTACTTTTTTTGCGCTTAAACCATAGCATTGGTCTAGCTGTCCGCGGCGGCGACAATTTTTGATGAAGCGTTTAAGCCAGGCAATGGCTTTTACCGATCTTGTAAATGAAGAAAAATTATTAAAATTCAGAAAATTACGACTCATGATGACTGAGGCAAATTTAGATTGTAGCTCTTCCAATAAAATAAAAGCTAAAATAGCGGAACTCTTTGTAAACTTTGATAGAATTGGCATCAAATTTATTCATTTGCAAGTTTTGTCACATTAGCAAACAGCTTATTCGAATATTGGTTTTGCATATGTCCGAAAAGACGAAAATTCAGTTGAATTCTGTAACACCATTGAAAATCAGAATTGATTTGCATTTATGAAAACTAAGCAAATCTGTCTTGGATTCCACAACTGAGATTTGTAGCTATAAATTATTGTTGTTTTTGTCTGTTTTTTAGCAGCTCTATAGTTGGACCTTTTTCTATATTAGGGTGTAAAGATGTGATAAAAAAAAAACCTTTAATAAAGCAACAAAGTTTTAAGATGGAATGTTTTTCTCATATAAGCATACATATTTTAGTAAAATATAATTTTTACATTTATTGCAGTATTCTAATCTAAAGAGCCGGAATTTCAAGCGTTTTGTAGATAGCATCGAAAAAATAGTTTCGAGAAAATCGTGTTTCAAGCTTTAAAATAGGACTAAACTAACGGAATTACAATAACAATAAAGCGGCTTTGAAAATAATTTGAATTTGGAAAAATCCCTTTAACGAGATATTTTTGAATATCTTAAATATTGAAGTATGAAAAAATCAATTTTCAAAATGTAAAGGTAGAAAAAATATATATACAAATTGAAACGAGACTTTCATTTTAGTTCTAAATGAGAAGTCATAACATACAAGCCTTGATATTACCTACCCTTAAGCTGCATTCAGCTAATGAATTTGATGTAAGAATATAAGAAACGACTCTTGGAATAGAGTATATTTTATGAATTTTAAAAGTATTTGATTTAGGATAAATTGTATATATTTTTTACTTAATGAGTAAAAAAATAGCTTATTTCACATATTATAATGTTACTTTTTCCATATAGTGATTTCATATATACAAGTTAGTTTGTTTATTTACGTATATATTATAATTTAGATGCTCCAGCGTCAGCGTTTGGATAAAATTTCTTAGATGAATCTTTCGCCATATCCACTAAGGTTTGTGCAGGCTTAAATGCGATGCCATACAGATCTGCATATGACTTCATCTTTTCTACTAATTTTAATGCTGTATAATGATCGACCCATCGGAATGGTCCACCTGAGAAAGGAGGAAATCCTAAACCAAATACAGCACCAATATCACCTTCTAAAGGATTATCCAAAATTCCTTCTTCTAAGCAGAGAACAGCTTCATTAACAAATCGAGATACCATTCGTAAAGTTAAGTCTTCTGTTGTATTTGCTCCCTTTGAGACAAGAGAATATTTCTCTTTTACAATGCTAATGAAATCCATGTTTACTGGACGACTGCCCTTTCCTTTAGTTCCATCGTATATAAATATGCCTTTCCCGGATTTCCTCCCTAAAAATCCCGATAGAACTAAATCTTGCATCAAATTTAAATTTCCTCCACTAAACCGTTCTCCGAATGCCTATAAAATACATAAAGTAAATGAAATATTTTAGATTTGCGCATATTTTTTAGATTAATATAATATTATATATAAAATTTAAATGGAGGTGAAATGTTTAAACAAAAAAATGTTTAAATAAATTGTTATGGAACGTTCCAAATAGTTGTATCGCAGGGAAAATGTAACTTACTTTGGCCAAATCGAAAGCAATGTGTGCACCCACATCAATTCCAACCTCATCAAATAATGTAGCAGCGCCTACTGGAAAACCAAATCGTTTTGTTAAATTGTCAAGTTCAGTTGGTTCCACGCCCTCCTGAATAAGCCTATAAATTCAAATCACATGTAACAATGCATTTACAAGCGAACTCAAAATACGAATATTAAAAAGAGATATGTACATTTGTACATAAATATATGCTTATATGTATACAGATGTATATATGCATATGTATATGCTTCCCAAAGTATCTAAATGCGGGTAGAAAGCTGATTTGATTAATTAACCAGAAACATTTCTAAATATTTATCGTTTATAACCATAATCTAAAAACAAAAAAAACAAAAAAAATAAAAAATAAAAAAGGAAGGGCTAAGTTCGGGTGAAACTGAGTATCCTATATACCCCTATTACGGTTTATAATTCCACTCCGTTGAATCGTAATTAAAGCAATTCAAATTAAGATCAACATAACTCTATTTTGTATTACGAACTACAACTTGGGCCGTATTCTCAATATATGGTTTAGTGTTTAACCAGATCGGCATGGTTAGCAATCATCTGTTAGTTAAGTTCTGGTAAACTTTACCGAAGGAGTCTTGGTTAGTTTCTAACCAGAACATGAAATGACAGCTGTCAGCTCTAAAATCTATAAGAAAAATTTTACTGCATAAACGGCGTTCAGACGGAGACTCTTTTATCGCTCATTATTATTATATATTATTCTTATTTGCGTTTATGTATGCATATTACATAGAAAGATACGTTAATAATATTTATATTTCTGAATATAATGTAAATACTCCTTTGAAACCGAGTCGAATTGCGTAGCAGCCAGCAGTTACGGAAAAGAACACAAAGCGTGTCACCCGAGCACGAGCGGCACGGTTTCTTCGTCTCTCCTCGTCATCCCCTATGAAAATCGATTTAAGCGGCAAAAATAGTCCACGTCTTAACATGCACATACAGGGCTCATGAAGTTTAAGGCTCAATCACATAAAATTTTTCTGGATTGCGTGATAGTTCATACTGAAACAACGTAACGCAGAAAACGAAGGTATGCCACAATATACGCTTTGCTTTCAGTGCTTCTCTCAAATAAAAATAGCGAATGTTACTTGCTTAAAAATTTTTTAACCACAGATGCTGCTTGTTATTGCGATTCGTTGTATCAAATTACAGTTTATCTAAATTTAGACTTAGTTATCTACAAACTAGTCCTTCTTACCAAGTACCAAGTTTCACCAAAATATTTTTATTTTTACTCAAGTTACAGCTTGGACGGACGGACAGAGAGGGGGCCGGACGGCCAGACAGTCATTCGGAATTCAACTCGTCTCGTCATCCTGATCATTTATATATAAATACATAACCATATGTCTATCTCTTTAGTCTTAGGTGATACAAACAACCGTAAAGTGAACAAAACTATTATACTCTGTAGCAACATGTGGCAAGAGTATTAAAATTGATAAAATCTAATGCTGGAAACAGTCACCAACGCAAAACCGTAGACCGAATCAGCTGATACGACCTATCTTATGAGAGCGCAGTATAAATGAACACTCACCACCGCTTCTACCGTCCACTGTTACAGACCGTATGGTAGGATATCCGTGAAAATTGGATTTTTCCCGCAGAATTGCCAGTATCGATATTTAGTAGTATAAAAAATAAACTTTAATATATTTGAAATATTCATGAACTAACTCAAAATTATAGTCGAACAAATTTATTTATAAATAGGTAGATTATTTTTAATAGTTGGATTTCACAACTGATTTCTGTGTTCACTACGGGCATATATTTTGACAAATTTTGTATGGGTCGTAAGTGCGGAAGGACGGAACATCGGTGAATGTTTCCTGCATAAATCGTTTGAATGTGACAGTTTGCCGACTTGCTCTGGAGCAGTGATCGGCGGCCCATAGCACGTGGGCAAGGATGACATCTTTGATTTGACAGAGCGAGCTGTTAAAACCCACATTTTTTATAACATTTGTCAATCATGCCACTGTCGAGAGAAAATGGATGGGGTATTTTAAAAATAACTTTTGGGCATTTGCATTTCGATATTATTATAAGTTCCTCGGTTTCCGTATATACAGCACTAAATACGTGTATTCATATTATATAATTTTTAAAAATCATATAAAATAATAGATAAATATTAGCGGACCCGACATTCACGGATTTTACGCAAAAACAACTTTGATTGAGATGTGTTTCTAGCTTATAGCGTTTTTAAAGGTTCTGGTGGCGGATTAGTGATGGCAGTGAAATTTTTCCAGATGCGCAACATAAACCGGCCGATTCACTATTGTAATCGAAAGTATGACAATATTGACATTCTTTGTTCATACTACCCATAATGATTAGCAAATGTGATGAAAAGTCTATTTCAGGGTCATATTCAAACGCAAGGCGATTAAATGATACTCGTGCCAGTGATCGATGATTTTGCACCCGCTGTCGTTCATTTACTCTGTGAGCGTCGGCCACTCGTTGACGCGCCTCTCGTTGCCTTAACGTATTAACACAAAGACGTTGATTGCATTGCTCTGAAGTCTCATTTGCAAAAAATTATCTAGTGGATCGAATTGTGAATCCAAACCATTCTCAAACCCCCTTGAATACACACAAAAAACTGCATCAGAATCGGTCCAGCCGTTTAGGAGTTTAATTACAAACACACGTACATAAGATTTATATATATAAAAATAGAAAAAAGCTATAACAAAGAACCAATACAACTCGTAATAAAATATCATGATTTTATGATTAACCCTTTAAATGCAAATATTTCGAATTTATAACAAAGAATAGCAAACAAACTTTAGTTGCACGTTATTCAAAAGTATTTGTGCTGTTCCTTGAGCTGTTCCCTAATCTTCATAATCAGGGAAAGGGAATGAGAGAAAAATTAGGCAATATGAGAGAGTCTCGTATGTGCACTTTTACACAGGGACTCAAAAGAGTCTCAAACCAGTTTATTGTGGGCGAGGGGCGACGAGGAAAGACAAAGGGACCGTGCCACTCGTGTTCGGGTGGCACGCTTTGTGTTCTTGTTCGTAACAGCTCGCTGCTACCCTTTTCACTTTCAAATTCTTTGAATGGTTGCAAGAGCGTTCGGTTTCAAATGAATTCGATCGCAAATTTGAGTTCTGTTATCTATTTTTGTATGTAATATGCAAATATGTATGCATAGAATAATAGAAATATTACGACAAATTGTAAATAAGGAGAAAATTAAGATATAGATTATGGAGTAAAGAAATTATGAATTTTTAATACGGAGTAAAGAAATTATGAGTTTTTAATACTTAAAGATTAGGAAATTCCTATTATAAATTTGGCCTTGAAAGTATTAGTAGCGGATATTCAATACATTCTTGTGGATTAGGGAATTCCCGTCTTTAGTATTTCTTTGAAACTATTTAGCGGGTAGGTACTTGTATTATGCATATTGTTCTACCATATTCATGGTAATTCATTGCAAGCAAAATGTGTGACCATCATCTCAACATACAAATGAAATACGCAGCACGCAGTGTTGCGCAGTCGAACCGCACAAATATTTGTGAAAAGGAATGCAGAAAAACTAGACTCGAGTTGCTGGACTCTTTTTGACCGTGTGAATGCACAGAGCGACACCAAAAGAAAATTTGAAAAAAATTAGAAAATTTGAGTCCCTGTGTAAAAGTGCACTATCATGCCAGCCTTGCTGCGGGCACTCTCTGAGCCGCTGTGTTTCAGACTTGCAAAAATTATTATACCGTAGAAACGTGTCAGTCAGGACGATTCTTTTTTTTTAATCCCGTATATGTTGATAATGATCATGTTGATAAATATTAAATTGGGTGAGCGTTGGGATACAAATGTGTTGGTAGGGAACAATTGTTGTGAACGAGCCTTAATTTTTTTCTGTTTGGTTGGCATGACAGCTATCAAACATATTGAATAACTATAAAGTCATTGAACAACATCATATTTTTTCAAAAAACACTTGCGAAATTTTGCTGACACGAAAGAAAATCAGTTTTGCATCGACTTGTCATTGGCGATGAAAAATAGGATTTATTTTAAGAATCCTAAACGGAGAAAATCAATCAAAACCAAATTAATCCGGGACAACCATCATGCAATGCTCTGTTTGGTGGGATCAGAAGGGTGTGGTATATCATGAGCTTCTAAAACCTGATAAAACTGTTAATACTAATCCCTAGAGACAACAAATGATCAATTTGAACCATGTAATGATCGAAAAACGGCCAGAATGGGCCAGAAGATGAAGGCAGAGTAATTTTGTTACACGACAATGCACCTGCACACAAAGCAAAATCGATTCAGGATACAATCAGAGTACTTGGCCTACCGATTACCGTTTGTTTTCATCGATGGTACACGCATTGGCTGAGCAGCACTTCGAATCCTGCGCAGAAGTCGAAAATCGGGTGTCTGATTAGTTTGTTTCAAAAGACGAACATTTCTATTGGCATGGTATCCACAAATTACAAGAAAGTTGTTAAAAAATGTCAATAGTTTGAATAAATTAATTTTACTTTATTAATCAAAATTAGTATTTCATTTTCATACCGGTACACCTGGTAATTTATATTAACATGACCAAAACTTATGTGCTGGGTTTAACCCTTCTCCAATTCATTGAAATTCTTAACACCAAGTACGCCAACGTTTTATTTTCAATTAAATGGCTTTTAAAAATTTTTTGTTGTGGTCATACTTCTTATATTGAAATTATGCTCAACTCTCCTTTTCACTCAGTGGAAATGAATGTAAAGATATCTAAATATAGTTGTTGAAAAAGTTTTAATTATTATGGAACACCATGTTGTTGAGCGGCAGATTTCTGCCGAGTTGAAAGTTGAAAGATTTCTGCTATTTTCCAGTTTTCTGCCGAGTTGAAAGTCCTTGGTCGGATAAAAATCCGGTCCTTCCGGTTACGTAGACCTGACTGTAGTGGGAACGGTATGGAACACCATATTAGTGGCCTAAGTGAATGAAGAGCATCAAAACTTTTCACAAATTTAATTTTACTCAAAAAGTGCATTCCTAGGATTGGCAATTTTTTATCAACTTCTTATGTTCACAACATTTTACACAGTTCTTTAATTTTAGTTTTACTATTTTCCAGTTTTCGGGATTTTATCTATGATCTCAACAAATTAATCAATTTGTTTTTTTCTATGTACAAAATAGCAGATTAAAGATTGTTTTAAATCCTTTATTTACCTGTTTTACATTTTCTAATAATACTGTATTGAAATAAACTGCACTTATGTTCAACTACATCTGCTGTAGTAGTTTTTTAGCATTCTATTCAAACGCAATGGCAGTGTTAAAAACTGCAAGACGACAAAAAAGTTGAAGTTCAGCCGAATTTTTGACGGAAAATACAGTGGAGTTGGAAACCGCAGTGAGGACTAAATTTAAATGCTCAAATTTTTTTTGATATACACATTTTTTTTTTAGATTTGGAGAACCTCCTCTATTAGCCATAGCAATGTTAACTTTGAATTCGGGAGGTGCTATTCTAAATCCAAACCAAAAATTGACCGATAAAATAATTATAATCATTAAATGTAGCATATGGGAATAGGTAAAGTTGATGGATAAATTTGACCAATTTTCACCACCAAATAATAGTATATCCATGAAATGCCTTCACTTTACCATATTTTTGGAAGATAGCTCACAGATTGACAAGATATAAACGGTACCGGACGTGTGGAAATTTACCTATATTTTCGGCTATCTATGGGCAGTGAGAGTGGCTATCATTCGATTTCATCTATTTTCACACTATATGGTATAAGGCGATGCTAGAAGAAATTGTCCTAAGTGAGTTTGGTTGATAGTGGTTTGTGAGATATCTACATTTAACCTATTAAAGGGCAGGACGCCCACTTTTTAAAACAATTTAAACCACATGCCCCTCCCTGTTTTGATGCCCTGTTCCAAATTGCAGCTTTGTTTGTTAGATTTGGTCGTTATAGGTTTTCAATTAACGGCATTAAGCAAGTGTATAGTAGTGGTCAAATTTCGCCCTTCCGCAATACCTCGGAATGCCAAGAGGTTCTTTGATATCCAGATATAACAAAATATACCTTGCACATGGAGAGGGATAGACGAACAGACATATGTATATCCGGAATTCAGTGAGTGACAACATGTTGCGAGAGTATAATAACTTAATTATTTTCCGATTACAATTGTTGTTTTTTGTCTTTAGATTACATCGATTATAACTTCTATATATATACGTACATGCATATCTGTACGCGAGTGTACTACATATTGCCGAATTTCAACTCTGACGGCATAATATTATCTTTAGATTGAGAGAAAAATTAGGTTATAAAATTTCCAATACATAGTACATAGGAATGAAATAAAAAAATTTAAATGTTTAACAATAAGGCATGGATATGTTTTGAGTAGAACATTCTATAGTCTCTCGCTAATATCTCAAAGAAAGTAAGGAAAGATTATTATTGGAAAAGGACATCTATACATATATATACCCTAGCTACTTTTGTATAATACTTGAATTCTTTATTATATCTATGTATATTGCCGATTGGCTAAACTTTACACATGATTGTCAAAAAAACGACAGAACGTCGTTAATTTATGCGTAAACTAAGTGAAGAACTAGCATTGCCGATGATTGAACATCGCACGGCGAATCCACAAGTAATGCGCCACTTTTCAACAAAGATTGCCATTGAAAGTGTATTAGGCCATATACTGACAGAAACAGTCGTGATAAATCCTGGTCCAGAGACTCCAAAAGATAAAACCGGAAGGAAAAAAGTAACAGGATCTTGTCATGTCTGCTATGCTTTGCCAATAAAAAGTCGGCGAAAGACACGACATAGGCCTTGTCAATTGTCACCATCCTGTGTGCGACGAGCACTCAGTTAATCGTGTACAATGTGTTCAATGTCATTAATTATAAAAAGTGTTATATTTCTTTATTTTTTAATAAAATTTAGTTGCATGCATTAATTAAAATTATATAATAAGTAAATATGTACTTAATGACCCCCACTTCGTCGGTCACCCCTTAAAAAAAAGTTATGGAGTTTTACGCGTAGATTACAAATCCGTGAGCGGAAAGTGAATTTTTCCAATAATTTATGTATATTTTCAATATTTATTTACACACTTTGCACATATCACATATTCAAGTCACTTAGTTGTTGTTGTTGTTGTAGCGGCAAAATTCTGTAGAATTCAGATCTCTTAGCTGTAATTACCAGTTCAGTGTGTTAAACATTTTCTTATGAAAAAAATGAAGGTAAAGGGGCTGTGTAGTCAGAGTACAGAAATGGAACCCTGAATATTAAAAAAATATATTTTACTTCTCAATTTTTGAATATCATATAATTTGGGAATATGCTGTTTTCACGAAATTTTAACCCTTCATATAATTTTTTTGAAGGGCGGCTAAATCCACTGAAATTGTATTTCACAGACTCCCTTCACATACCATCTGCAACCCCAACCCCCTCCGAAGTGGGGGTCATTAAGTACATAATTACCATATAATATTTTTTTCCTATGCTTTCCACTGTGGTACCCGGTTGCTAATGGTGATGGGTTTTAAGTTAAAAAACGACGATTGGAGAGGTTAAAATGAAATATTGAATTTTTAAACTATTCACACAAATACACCGCGGTGGGTACCCGGTTACTAACATAAGGGTTAATGGTTTGTGAAATATGTACCTCAAACCTATTAGAGGGAGGGGGACCATATCCACTTGTTAAAATTCTTTAAACCACAGACGCCTCTAGTTACTTCGATAGGCACGATTCCGATTTCTTTTGTGCTGTGGTCTGATAATATGGACGGATAGAGGAAATATCGGATTAAAATATATGTGTTTCCATATACTCGCCTCAGACTTACAGTTTTCAAAACATTTGTATCTAAAAACCAAAAATTTAAAAGACTAATGCATTTATTTCATTATGCTTAAGACAATTGTGCACATTTTTCTCTTAATATAAGGGTGGCCGTTATTTTCCTTCCGCGGTTTTTGCCTTTTGAATTTCGCGGCTATGTACAAAGCGCTACAGAGCTCGTATCTGGCAACACTATACATAATTTGAAAGGTCTTGACATAACCTACAAAACAACGCTATGCATGATTAGTTTGGATATTGCGTTCAACAGTTATAGACGTGTAAACATGGAGTTCACTAACGCCGAAATTCGCGCTATTTTAAAGTTTTCCTTCGTTAAAGGCAAATCCGCTAGAGAAACTTTCCGTGAGATTAATGGTGTTTTGGGGGATGGTACTCTATCACTTCGAACCGCGGAGGAATGGTTTCGACGATTCAGAGCCGGTGAAAACGACACCATGGATAAGCCAGCCGGCGGAAGACCTGTGACGACAAATACCGATCAAATCATGGAATACATCGAGTTAGACCGGCATATGGCATCTCGTGACATCGCCCAGGAGATGGGAGTTAGTCACCAAACCATTTTGAACCATCTGCAGAAGGCTGGATACAAAAAAATGTTTGATGTTTGGGTGCCGCATAATTTGACGCAAAAAAACCTTCTGGACCGAATCAACGCCTGCGATGTGCTGCTGAAACGGAACGAACTCGTCCCATTCTTGAAGCGGATGGTGACTGGCGACGAAAAATGGATCACATACGACAATATCAAGCGAAAACGGTCGTGGTCGAAGGCCGGTGAATCGTCCCAAACAGTGGCCAAGCCGGGATTGACGGCCAGGAAGGTTTTGCTGTGTGTTTGGTGGGATTGGAAGGGAATCATCCACTATGAGCTGCTCCCATATGGCCAGACGCTTAATTCTACCATCTACTGCGAACAACTGGACCGCTTGAAGCAGGCGATCGACCAGAAGCGTCCAGAATTGGCCAACAGGAAGGGTGTAGTGTTCCACCAGGACAACGCCAGACCACACACTTCGTTGATGACTCGTCAGAAGCTACGGGAGCTCGGATGGGAGATTTTATCGCATCCACCATATAGCCCGGACGTAGCGCCAAGTGATTACCACCTGTTCCTGTCCATGGCGAATGCCCTTGGTGGTGTGAAGTTGAACTCAAAAGTGGCTTGTGAAAAGTGGCTGTCCGAATTCTTCGCAAATAAGGAGGGGGGCTTCTACGAGGAAGGTATTATGAAGTTGCCGTCTAGATGGAAACAGATCATCGAACAAAACGGCGCATATTTTAACTAAATCCGATCACTGTAACACTTTTTATAAAGCATTGAATGAAGAGCAAAAAAGCGGAAGGGAAATAACGGCCAACCTATATATAATATCTGTACACATTGAAATACACCCAATATATGGATTTGTGAGTTTAAAAAAACAACCCTGGTCGGTCCGACACTGGGGTGCCCATTAATCTATATTTTGGATATATTTCAATGTGTACAGTATAATTACAAATTCATCCAACGAAACAAAAAAAAAAACCGCAGCAAGTGTTTTCCACAAATTCACTTTAAACGGTATTGTGTATTGCCCGATTTCCCATATAGGGGCACACGACTATGCAGATAAACGTTTGACATTTTGCTTTACATTTGTTTAAATTCAAAGCATATGAATGTGTGATTAGCTCTTGTAATCCGTGTTTTCTTTAAAACAAAACAAAACCTCTTTCTTTGTCACAAAAAGTTATTATTATTTCGTTAACTGATCAAAAAATTCTATTCCTAAAAGAGCAGCACAAATACAATTTAACGAAAGCACAGTGCGACGTTTTTTGAAAAAATATCGTAAAACTGACGAAGAACTGGCAGAAAAAAGATTCAGGAAGAAAAAGAAGCACTTACTTAAAAGAAGAATTGGTTTCAATTATCAAAAAGAAATCAACAAAAGTTTAGAACGAATTATTAAAACAAATAATTAATAAAATATACGCACCTTATTCCTTCATACAAAATAGTTGATAAAATACGTGTTGTATAAAAACCAGGCCCGTCGTTTACTGTAATCACTACTTTTCCTTGTTTAAGGCCTACAGCCACAGCTTTAGCAGTAGTTTCCTTAGAAGTTTTCGGATGTGTAATTATTTCGAGTAACTGCATTTTGTCAACAGGTGAAAAGTAATGCATGCCTATCAAATTTTCAGGTCTTAAGCTCACTTCAGCGATATTTTTGATAGGTATGGCACTTGTATTGGTTGCGATTATGCAATGAGAAGGAACTATAGACTCCAATTCTGAAATTACTGCATGCTTGATTTTTAGATCTTCAAATACTGCCTCTATAACTATGTCTGCATTTTGAAACTTTTTATAATCGAGTGTAGGTTTTAAATTTGATATTATTTGATTGCATTCCACAACGCTAATTCTTTTTCGCTTCACCTGACCATCTAATCCTTTCTGGATCTGTTCCACACCCCGTGCTAGTCCTTTGATAGATGTGTCTTTAATATACACTTGATATCCATTGTTTACTGATACTTGGGCAATACCTGCACCCATAAGTCCAGCACCTAACACACCAACAGTTTTAACTTCTGATTGTTGATTGCCAAAACGGTTCTTTCTGCATTCATTTTGACCACGAAATAGACTAATAAGGCCTCTTGACTCTGGAGTCATAGCAAGTTCTCCAAACGCCTTGCTTTCAGCTTCATATCCAGCTGAAGTTCCTTTTTCAATACCTGTTTGAATAACATCGATTATTTTTAAAGGTGCCGGGTAAAGACCATTTGACAGTCTTAAAACTTGATTTTGGGCAGTTTTGAATATCTTGTTTCTTATCAAATCTACACCCATAGAGGCCGCCAAAACTTTATCCATCAAACTTTTACTGCCACGATTTACCTTGATATAAATCGTTAAATATAATGAGGCAAATTAAAACATATACCAACCTTTAATTTTCCACTGACAATGCCTTTTGCTGCTTGGATTGCGATTTGTTCTAAATATTGCATGGTATTTTCTTCAATAGGAGCTAATCCTGGTCCTAATGGATTAACTAACATATCTATCAAGCCTATTTTTTTCGCTCTTTCGGCTGTTACGTGTTTTCCCGTGAGACCTAAATCTAAAGTTGTTGTTACGTTAGTAAGTTTCGAAAGCCGCACTGTCCCGCCAGCCCCAGGCAGAAGACCTAATAAGACTTCCGGTGTACCGAGTTTTGTCGTCCTTGCTGTTGTTGCTATACGATAATGACACGCCAAAGCTAGCTCAAGGCCTCCTCCGAGACAGACTCCATTAATAGCAGCCACGATGGGTTTTCGGCTACTTTCCATTTGATGAAAGAAATCTTGTCCTTCTCTCGAAATATTTGAGGCCTCTTCGGAAGTCCTGCATTTTTCAAGCATGCTTATATCAGCTCCAACAATGAAGCAACCTGGTTTACCAGAAATTATCACAGCTGATGTGATACCATTATTTGTTTCGAGTTCTTTTAAAATTGACTTAATCTCAGAGGTCATGGATACATTAAGAGAATTCACTTTTGCATTTTGTAAGTCCAAAGTAACAACTAAAACGTCATCCACAATTTTTTTCCGTAAGTCTTTTCCACTGTCATTCTTGACAATGCTAGAAGCAAATTTTTTCGTACTCATTAATCCACCTTCATATAAAACAAATAAAATTAACAATATATTGAAAAGTACATTTTACGGGTTCAAAGTACAAAATTAAATTTTTACCAAATCGAAAAGAAAGGTTAGTCCTGGACATGAACCCTGGGAATCTCAATAGTTGACTAGCTGACATCTCTTAAAAATTCGCCTTTCCTTTTATTTAAATTAAGCTACAATTGTAATTAACAATCTGCTATATTATTAACAATTACATACAATTAATTTATTTAACTATTTCGACTCCCCTACATATATCGACCTTTATTAGCCGTCTTCACCTGTCATAAATTCTCGCTTACGCCATATATTGGAAAGAGAATTTTTATCATATGAATATTAGACCATACGTACCATATTATAAATCTACAAGTAACCAATGCAAAGATTTTTTGCTGAGGAAAACAGTAAATATGCGATAAACTCTTGTTTCGAAAATATTTTTGAAAGTTTACAGGTTTTAAATAACCTAAACATGAACCTTATTTATTTATTATACACTCATTATATAAATACCTCTTAATAATATTTCAGTCAAAGTTTACATAACATGTGCGGGGAATTCTATCCAAAATATGTATGTAAATACGTGGACAATTGATACTGCTAACCAAAACAATACTGTGCGACAAAATACCCGCTTATTCCTAACAACAAAACTATATTAAATCTCTTTAAATAAATATTAGTAACACACTTAAAAGTCACTAAATAATCTGATCTCACAAATATCCCACTGATTTTGAAATTTATGTTTATGATACCAGGGACAAGGTTCTAGTATCCAAGGATACTGAATAATCCTACAAGTACAAAAGAATCAGCAGTTTTTTTAAGTTCACCTGATCGAAATCTGCCTATTTTGACACAGAGATGTAAATAAAAGATATGTACTTAAATAACTTATTTGTGAACAGGTATATGTAATGATAAACATTAATGAAAACTTAGAAGTATATTTTGGAAACAAAAGTTTATTATATATTTATTGCTTTTCCTCAACACCTCTGAGGTTGCAATATACGCGCGTTGCCAATTTTTTGTGGGTGTTTGGTTCCCCAGGAGCCCAATATATTCACCCATTGTTATAAACAGTTCTAAAACAATATTCTTTTTGTAACAAATATAACTAGAAAAAATATATATACATAAAATCAGGTACACTTCATGAATAGTAATAACATTAACAATATAAGTTGAAATAATCAACTAAATTCAATTTTAATAATTCAATTTTATCAATTAACAAATGCGAGTCAAAACATTCTACTTATATTAATATAATATATGATAAAAACATTTTTAAAAATTAACATTTTAAGCATAACACGGTGTGTTGACACTGCAGTAGATTTGAGTAATTTAGTCGTTTTAGTAGTAGCATATTAGTATGCAACCCGTACCAAGTGTGACTTTAGTAGTAGAATATTTCGGGCAATCCGTACCAAGTGTGACATGTTTGCGTCCGTATTAGTGAGAATCTTAAGGCACAAACAGTTACCGACGCAAAACCGTGGACCGAATCAGCTGATACGACCTATCTTACGAGAGCGCAATGTAAATGATCAGTCACCACGGCTTCTACCGTCCGCTTCAACAGACCGTACGGTAGGATATCCGCGAAAATTGGATTTTTTCCTTAGAAACGAGTGAGCTGAGAGTGAGAGAGCAATCTCTTGCAACGCAGGGTTGCCAATCTCGATATTTTGCAGTAATAAAAAATTAACTTGAATATATTTCGAATATTCTTAAAATAACTCAAAATCACAGTAGAATACACTTATTTATATATGGGCAAACTATTTGTAATAGTTCGATACTAGTTTTGAGCTTTTACATAATGAAAAATTATAACTAAAAAGCTAAATGTGTGAAAAATAGTGTATTCAAAAAGAATAATGGCAACATTGGTGAAATGAAAACAAAAGAGAACAACTGATTTCTGCGTTGCAACTACGGCCATAACTTTTGACATATTTGGTTTGATACGGGCGGTAAGTAGGGAAGGGAGGAATGTCGGTGACTATTTGGGCCCTTGGGATTGGTTCTTGGGGATTTATAAAATGATCTTGATAAAAAAATTTAATCCATTAGATCAAAAAAACTGTTTTTGGTTTTTCTCATGAATTTCTTGTTTACATTTTGATGATTTTGTGTGTTTAACATTCTATTCGTATTAAATTATCACCCAAAAAACACATTTTCGTGTGTTAAAATTTCTGACAAATTTATATTTGAATCATAAAAACAAAACAAAACGGTTAGTTTCGACATTAAGTGACTTTTGACTTATTGATTTTTGGGCTATCTTGTACTGAGAATAGAAAAATCTTGATAAATTGTCAGTCTTGACAAATAAGCAAGATGTTTAATTTGTCAAGAGCGCATAAGCGGGGTGTAAGAATATACATATAAGTATATAAAACCGCATGAAGTGAAGTGAAGTAGTTTTTAAGATATTTGTATTTAAAGTTCAAATACTTAACACTTTTAAGTATGTAATGTTTCTGTTTCTAAAATCATTTTAGACTTTTACAATGCACATTTCACACATTTACACTATATGTATATTCTATATATGTATATGTTTTGTCTTAAATATTGTTTCTTACCATTTGGCACACAGCCTTTCTACTAAAGAGTAAGTGTTACATGTATACATATTTTGCAAAAGAACCAAAAGAAATTTAAAAAAAGATTCCACCCCATATGTTAGGAACAAATACTCACATTTTTAGTTCGTGGTGTAGGCCTCGATTTGAAAAAATAATATATAAATAATACCGCGCTTTAAAAAAATAATCCTGGTCGATTCAATACATTTTTACTAAATAAAAGAAAGCGCTGATTTATATAAAATAATGTGATATAGATTTTACAAACAGAATGATTATCATTATTTTCAGGTGTTTGCATTAAACAAAATTTTGTTTTCAACTAATATAAATATTTTATTTTCCAAAAATGTAATAAAAATGAGCGCTGCTACCAAACCACTCCTTTTTGAAGTGAGAGTATTGCAAGAATCGACTTCGCGTAGCTAAAAATTAGAAGAAGGCTTTTGAGTGATTTTTTTAAAACCGTTTGAAGTTGTTGATGCGCTGTTAAATACTTTTATTACTGTTTTAAGTTAGTAGTTAACTTTGTGGCATGTTACTTTAAATTTAACTTAATTTTTTGGAAAAATGTGCAAGCAAGGAATAGGCACTATTATAAAATAGTATGGCGAATACCGAAATGACTATAATTTGCGAGAATAAACCAGAAAAGGAATTTCATTATAAACAGCATGGATACCATGATACGAAACTATTTGATTCGAGAGAGCGCTGTCAAAGTTCAAATTTTTTATAACATTTGTTAATGCTTCCATTTTTTGGGAGTTTGTAATTTCCACACCCCCGCTGAGTTACACAAAAGCAGAATTACCGAAGTTAGTTTTGGGTACTCGGATCCCCCGTAGGCCTATATCACCCATATTGGTACAATTTAATAGGTCGGCTTTGGAATACTGTCCCAAGATTTCGGGGATAAGATTGGTATGAGCGGATAGAAGACTACCTTCAGACCAAGAATATATGTAGATATAGCCGCAGGAATGTATGTATAGATGTATTTCCGTTTAAGATTAAAAATTTTAACTTTTCAAATTGAGGATTTTTCGATTTGAAATATATTTTGCACTCATATTTTTTACATTTAAATCCACTTACACTGAACAAATTCGATTTTACATATATATTTCCGATTATATAATGCAAAAATAGCTTTTATTCACTATTTAACTTTTTGTCGAATACTATTTGGGAAAACTTTAGTTTAGCATCCAACGATTTCAGGGTTAAGAGGGGTATGGTTGAATAGAGGAGATTATTATTGCCACTGAAAACGTATAGTTTTCGAGATATTTGCATTTTATGTTGAAAATTTCACAAATTTTATTTCACAATTTCTCGATTTATGGTTAACGTTTCTTTTATTACACACTAACACTTCACTACAATGTTTCTACATATTTAATTTATATTAAATATTTAAATATTTGCTTTAAATAAGCATTTTATTTTTACACAATTTTCGTAATATAAACAATAACAAATGGGTTCCATGTTGTCAGATAATAAGTGTTGCCATATATATATCTGACAACAGATATATATATATATATATTTTGAAAGCGAATTAAAATGAACAATAAAATAGGATTATACCCCAAATACATGAACTATAATTTTGTTCATTCCCTTCTATTGATAAATTATGGTAATGGATTGGCCAGGGTTATTTTTTGACGCGATTAAATTATGAACACCCCGTTGTTAGACCGACCAGGGTTTTATTTTTGAAGCTAAACTAAAGCCCACCCTTCTATTTATTTAAACAATAACAAAACGGTTGCATACGGACCAATAACCAGTGTTAACATACTAATTTTAATATTTTTTCCGATGGTGATTCCAAGGTAGGTTGCCTTATAAAATAATTCTCAACAAAAATAATTAAATATCTGTTTACTATGTGCTATTTGTTAGGAAAAGTTAACTTACCCATTTATTTCCAAAATAATTCGAAAATAATTAAAAATTTTTTTTTATAATTTTTGTATTAAACCGTGAATAGTATTTGAGATACAAAACGAAGAAACAAATTATGTAGAGAAAATGTTTCATGAAACCATTCAACTTGTCTAAATGTGCAATTCTAATTTAAAAATATCTGCTTTCTCAAGACGCATACCAATTATTAACTTTAGAAGCAGTACGCAATACTGCAATTTGCAAGCAAAATGATAGTCAAATGAATAAGATAAAGTGGAAGCACAACGGACTGCTTTTATAATAATTGTAGCACACTTACGGGCGCCTATTTAACAAATTGCGCTAACATTTAAATTATATAATATATGGCATTGTGCAAGAAAAACGCAGAAAAGAATACAAGCAACTAAATATATTGCACAAAAATATAGTATATTCTTAATATATGGCATTTGTATATAGAATAATTTTACTTAGCATAACTGCAAGCGCCGTGCAATAGTTAGTTTAAAGAAATCTAACAAATTGTATGCAAACAAATCACCCGCATTTGTATACATGGCAGAAAGCTGTATAAACTTTTTGATCAATGAAATGCCAATTTGCGTTAGTATCTAACACTGTGCAACACAGTTTGTATTTTATATTTCATTTTCCGCTTGCCTGCCAACTGTCATTGCTTGCTGCCGCAAAGCTTTTGAAGTTAGCAGTGTCATTGCATTGCGCAAAGAAAGTTTTGTAGAATACTTTTTAGCTTGCAGCAACGGCGCTTATAACTTTTGTAAAAGATTTATATATCGCCAGCCACCGTTGAAAAATACGTACTGAGCGCACATACACATTACTCATACGCCACGTGCAACAGTTGCCTGAAGTTTCATATTGCACGTGATGCGCTTTTTGGAAAGCGATGGTACTTAAAATTGTAGTTGTAGTTGTAGTTGTTGTTGTTATTGCTCCAGCTGATGTTATATTTGTTCTTGTTGATACTAAAAGTATGATATTATTGTGCTTGTCGTTACTATTTCAAAGTAGTTTGCGTTGCTACGCGTTACGTTTTTAAGTTTCTTCAAGATTTTCACACATATATTCTCCACGTTCACTTATTCAACACCTGTAGCAGCTCGTGTTTGCTCTGCTCAGCTGCATTTGTATTATCAATTCAATCAGCTGCAACCAAATGCAATTTGTGTTCCCTTGAACGAGTTCATCTATTTAAATTATATGGTAGATATAATACATACATATATATATATGTATGTACACACATGCATACATGCATGCATATTGTTGCCCGTTGGTTATGATTTTATGAGGGATCAGGCTTTTCCAGCTGAGCTCTAAGCTACCGGGGGGGTCGGCAGGTCGCGGATAGCCGGACGGCCTGTAGTAGCAGGTTAATTGCGAAATAAATAACAACGAATAAGCAATCCCCGACGAAGAGCGGCAGGAGTGGAGGATGCGATATAAAAGCCAGCTAAGCCGATGAAACTCCTGCGACAGAGGTGAGCCGATACCGCCTCTCTAAAATAGGTGTCCCCCACACCATGCATGGGCGTGATGAGTAATACAAAAATCCAGGCGCGACGGACTCACAATGAGCGGGTTCCTGGTCAGCGTCTGTCCACCATGTTAGGTGCGGCTGTAACTACGACCGGTCCATACCGGGGAGCACGGGGAGTCCCACGAAATATCATCAGCTGTATACCGCTGGTGTTGTGGAGAGGGTGATGTGAGCTTGCTCTGCCGAAGTTTTAGTCACGATGTGAATCAGTAACCTTCGGGCCTTGGTCAGGAAGTATCCATTGGGCGCAGAACTAGTAGACTGCGTTGCTCCGGGCGAGCGCTGGTTCGTCCGTGTATTCCGGAACTGGTAAAGCGAAGGACAGGCCTCAGGGAACCGGGGTAGGGGAATCGTCTCTGAGGGTATACCCGTTAATGTCTATTTCGGCCCGCCCCCCTGCACACGATGCGCTGGTAAAACTGATTAATGGAGACAATAAATGGAAAAACAAACAACAAAAACAACAATAGCAGCAACAAAAACAGCGGTACCCTTGGCAGCTCTCTTCGGAAGACGTCGATACCGAATGATCCCCATGTGGAGCAGCTGGTAAATGGCGCAGATAGAACTGCTAGTACGAGCGACCTCTCAGAAGCAGATCCCTTTAAGAAGGCTTCGCGTCTGGCCAGATCTCCCGTAAAGGTGCTTTCTACGGATAGACCCACGCGCGCAAAATCGTCACCACCGACGCTACAGGAGGGATCCACGATCGCGGTAAAGAAGGGGCAAACCAAACGGGAACATATACACGAATTGGGAGAAATGATCCAAAAATTAGCGGATATGATGCGGCCGCCACAGCGTTCCATCAACAATGCCATGAGAGAATTGCTGAGCACAATCTCAAAGCTCCAAGCATGTGCGCAAGAGGATCACATAAGACAAAGAGAATCTAATCGAATTGTAGCAAGCCAGCATACGGTTGTTGAAGAAACGCCAAAAAGGCCACGAGAGAACAACCAAATAAACAGAAAGACGCCACCAAAAAGGACCAAAACCTTCTACGAAGAGCGGACGGGGAAAACGGTGGTTAACAAGAGTTGCGAGGAAGAAAAGAGCAATAGTAAATGCTCAAGAACGGAGTCGTCAACAGAAGAGGACTGGACCACACTCCACCGGAAAGAGCAAAAGAAGAAAAATAAAAAGAATGCAAACCCCGCACCAAGCATAGGGCCTAATGCAATTGTCATTGCAAAAAAGGGTGATATGGCGTACGCTGACATACTCCGAGCAGTAAAAAATAACGGAACATTGCAAGAACTTGGCAAAAACGTGGCCCGAGTAAAGAAGACAGCCAAAGGAGAGATTTTGCTTGAACTAAAGAAGACAAACAGGAAGCACTGAAGGATACAAGGAGGACATAGGAAAAATACTAGGTGACCAGGCGCAAATTAAAACACTGCAACAGGAGACAACAATTCAAATTAAAGAGCTTAGTCTTTTTAACGACACTTCAATAAAAAGCATCAGAGCGGCCTACGCAGGCACCCAAAAAGCAGTGATAAATCTTCCGGTGCAAGAAGCAAAATATCTATTGCAGGCGCAACCGATAAAGATCGGCTGGACAGTATGCAGAATAAGAGAAAAGCCACAACTGAGGAAATGTTTTAGATGCTTGGAATATGGCGAAAGCATGCAACAATACGGAAGACAGGAGTCAGTGCTGTATTAAATGCGGAGAAGCGGGCCACCGGACCAAAACTTGTACTAACAAACCCTTTTGTACTGCGTGCAAAAACAGTGGGAGAACGAACACTGACCACCAAATAGGAAGCCGAAGATGCCCCATCTACACAGCAGCATGTAGTCAAACTAAGAAGTGAAGATCCTGCAAATAAACTTGAACCACTGCAAGGCAGCTCAGGATCTCTTAACGCAAACGGACTATGAAAACAATATTGACGTAGCAATAATTTGTGAACAATATAAAAATAAAGGCACTAAAGGCACATGGATCTCAGATACCACCAATAAGGTTGCAATATGGGCATGTGGAGATAAAGCGATACAAGATAAACCACTCACGCAAAATGCATACTTCACACGAGGTAAAATATGTGGAATTTATTTTTCAGTTGCTACATACCGCCAAGTCTATCGCATACTGACTATGAAAAAATACTGGACGAAGTTGTGAAAGAAGCAATGACCACCACACCTAACATAATTGCAGGGGACTTTAATGCCTGGGCTCTAGAATGGGGAAGCAGAGCCACTAACCCCAGAGGCAGTACCATTGCTCAAAGCCTTCGGTATGCTAGACGTTGTACTGTTGAACACAGGGACAAAAAACACTTTTGAGAAGAATGGACGTGGCTCCATTATTGATATATCTTTTGCCAGCAGATCGTTATTGCGATCAACAGACTGGCGGGTGTCTGACACATATACCCAGAGTGATCATCTGGCAATAATGATAAATATCAACAAGGACATGGAACGGCCAAGAAGGAACCTCTGCCAACAAAAAGTACAGGCCAAAGGATGGAGGATCGAAACACTGGACGAGGATGTTTTCCAATTTATTCTTAACGAAAACGTCAATGAAACTAATGACGTAGACCAACAGGTCAAACTTCTGGTTCATCATATTACTAAAGCTTGCGATGCCGCCATGATCAAAAAGAAACATACTTCTCGGAGAAAGCCGGCATATTGGTGGACCAGTGAAATCGAAATAGTGAGAAGCGATTGTCACAAAGAACGGCGCCTATGTCAGCGGAACCAAGGAAGAGGCGAATATACGGTACTCCGTGACATTTTCAAGAAAAAACGAAGCAAGCTTAAAAAGGCGATAAAACAGAGCAAAAATGCCTGCTTCAAAGCTCTATGTGACAAAGTAGACGAGAACCCCTGGGGCGAAGCGTATAAAATCGTAATGTCAAGGTTTGGAGGGGGCAAAGGACCTGTCCATCATTACTCTAAAAGGTAGTTGAAACACTGTTTCTACACAAAACCAAGAAAGTAGAGCTCTAAGCCTTGAAGAGCCAGAAGCCACAGATGCGCCAGAGGTCAATGATATGGAAGTACTACAAGCGGTGGAGCGGTTCGGAAATTCTAAAGCGCCAGGACTAGATGGTATTCCGAACAGGGCTCTGAAACTCGCAGTAAAACTTAACACAAATCCATTCACGGCGTTATATACACGATGCTTGCGAGAAGGTGTCTTCCCAAAGATATGGAAAATGCAACGGCTCGTACTTCTGCAGAAGACGAACAAACCACCAGGGGAACCGAGCTCTTATCGACCACTCTGCACGATCGATACAATGGGAAAAATCCTGGAGCGACTAATCTGCGCCCGCTTAGAAGATCACCTGGAAAGGGAAACTTGCAGCCTATCCGACAACGAATATGGTTTGTGCAAGAAAAACGCAGAAAAGAATACAAGCAACTAAATATATTGCACAAAAATATAGTATTTTCTTAATATATGGCATTTGTATATAGAATAATTTTACTTAGCATAACTGCAAGCGCCGTGCAATAGTTAGTTTAAAGAAATCTAACAAATTGTATGCAAACAAATCACCCGCATTTGTATACATGGCAGAAAGCTGTATAAACTTTTTGATCAATGAAATGCCAATTTGCGTTAGTATCTAACACTGTGCAACACAGTTTGTATTTTATATTTCATTTTCCGCTTGCCTGCCAACTGTCATTGCTTGCTGCCGCAAAGCTTTTGAAGTTAGCAGTGTCATTGCATTGCGCAAAGAAAGTTTTGTAGAATACTTTTTAGCTTGCAGCAACGGCGCTTATAACTTTTGTAAAAGATTTATATATCGCCAGCCACCGTTGAAAAATACGTACTGAGCGCACATACACATTACTCATACGCCACGTGCAACAGTTGCCTGAAGTTTCATATTGCACGTGATGCGCTTTTTGGAAAGCGATGGTACTTAAAATTGTAGTTGTAGTTGTAGTTGTTGTTGTTATTGCTCCAGCTGATGTTATATTTGTTCTTGTTGATACTAAAAGTATGATATTATTGTGCTTGTCGTTACTATTTCAAAGTAGTTTGCGTTGCTACGCGTTACGTTTTTAAGTTTCTTCAAGATTTTCACACATATATTCTCCACGTTCACTTATTCAACACCTGTAGCAGCTCGTGTTTGCTCTGCTCAGCTGCATTTGTATTATCAATTCAATCAGCTGCAACCAAATGCAATTTGTGTTCCCTTGAACGAGTTCATCTATTTAAATTATATGGTAGATATAATACATACATATATATATATGTATGTACACACATGCATACATGCATGCATATTGTTGCCCGTTGGTTATGATTTTATGAGGGATCAGGCTTTTCCAGCTGAGCTCTAAGCTACCGGGGGGGTCGGCAGGTCGCGGATAGCCGGACGGCCTGTAGTAGCAGGTTAATTGCGAAATAAGTAACAACGAATAAGCAATCCCGACGAAGAGCGGCAGGAGTGGAGGATGCGATATAAAAGCCAGCTAAGCCGATGAAACTCCTGCGACAGAGGTGAGCCGATACCGCCTCTCTAAAATAGGTGTTCCCCACACCATGCATGGGCGTGATGAGTAATACAAAAATCCAGGCGCGACGGACTCACAATGAGCGGGTTCCTGGTCAGCGTCTGTCCACCATGTTAGGTGCGGCTGTAACTACGACCGGTCCATACCGGGGAGCACGGGGAGTCCCACGAAATATCATCAGCTGTATACCGCTGGTGTTGTGGAGAGGGTGATGTGAGCTTGCTCTGCCGAAGTTTTAGTCACGATGTGAATCAGTAACCTTCGGGCCTTGGTCAGGAAGTATCCATTGGGCGCAGAACTAGTAGACTGCGTTGCTCCGGGCGAGCGCTGGTTCGTCCGTGTATTCCGGAACTGGTAAAGCGAAGGACAGGCCTCAGGGAACCGGGGTAGGGGAATCGTCTCTGAGGGTATACCCGTTAATGTCTATTTCGGCCCGCCCCCCTGCACACGATGCGCTGGTAAAACTGATTAATGGAGACAATAAATGGAAAAACAAACAACAAAAACAACAATAGCAGCAACAAAAACAGCGGTACCCTTGGCAGCTCTCTTCGGAAGACGTCGATACCGAATGATCCCCATGTGGAGCAGCTGGTAAATGGCGCAGATAGAACTGCTAGTACGAGCGACCTCTCAGAAGCAGATCCCTTTAAGAAGGCTTCGCGTCTGGCCAGATCTCCCGTAAAGGTGCTTTCTACGGATAGACCCACGCGCGCAAAATCGTCACCACCGACGCTACAGGAGGGATCCACGATCGCGGTAAAGAAGGGGCAAACCAAACGGGAACATATACACGAATTGGGAGAAATGATCCAAAAATTAGCGGATATGATGCGGCCGCCACAGCGTTCCATCAACAATGCCATGAGAGAATTGCTGAGCACAATCTCAAAGCTCCAAGCATGTGCGCAAGAGGATCACATAAGACAAAGAGAATCTAATCGAATTGTAGCAAGCCAGCATACGGTTGTTGAAGAAACGCCAAAAAGGCCACGAGAGAACAACCAAATAAACAGAAAGACGCCACCAAAAAGGACCAAAACCTTCTACGAAGAGCGGACGGGGAAAACGGTGGTTAACAAGAGTTGCGAGGAAGAAAAGAGCAATAGTAAATGCTCAAGAACGGAGTCGCCAACAGAAGAGGACTGGACCACACTCCACCGGAAAGAGCAAAAGAAGAAAAATAAAAAGAATGCAAACCCCGCACCAAGCATAGGGCCTAATGCAATTGTCATTGCAAAAAAGGGTGATATGGCGTACGCTGACATACTCCGAGCAGTAAAAAATAACGGAACATTGCAAGAACTTGGCAAAAACGTGGCCCGAGTAAAGAAGACAGCCAAAGGAGAGATTTTGCTTGAACTAAAGAAGACAAACAGGAAGCACTGAAGGATACAAGGAGGACATAGGAAAAATACTAGGTGACCAGGCGCAAATTAAAACACTGCAACAGGAGACAACAATTCAAATTAAAGAGCTTAGTCTTTTTAACGACACTTCAATAAAAAGCATCAGAGCGGCCTACGCAGGCACCCAAAAAGCAGTAATAAATCTTCCGGTGCAAGAAGCAAAATATCTATTGCAGGCGCAACCGATAAAGATCGGCTGGACAGTATGCAGAATAAGAGAAAAGCCACAACTGAGGAAATGTTTTAGATGCTTGGAATACGGCGAAAGCATGCAACAATACGGAAGACAGGAGTCAGTGCTGTATTAAATGCGGAGAAGCGGGCCACCGGACCAAAACTTGTACTAACAAACCCTTTTGTACTGCGTGCAAAAACAGTGGGAGAACGAACACTGACCACCAAATAGGAAGCCGAAGATGCCCCATCTACACAGCAGCATGTAGTCAAACTAAGAAGTGAAGATCCTGCAAATAAGCTTGAACCACTGCAAGGCAGCTCAGGATCTCTTAACGCAAACGGACTATGAAAACAATATTGACGTAGCAATAATTTGTGAACAATATAAAAATAAAGGCACTAAAGGCACATGGATCTCAGATACCACCAATAAGGTTGCAATATGGGCATGTGGAGATAAAGTGATACAAGATAAACCACTCACGCAAAATGCATACTTCACACGAGGTAAAATATGTGGAATTTATTTTTCAGTTGCTACATACCGCCAAGTCTATCGCATACTGACTATGAAAAAATACTGGACGAAGTTGTGAAAGAAGCAATGACCACCACACCTAACATAATTGCAGGGGACTTTAATGTCTGGGCTCTAGAATGGGAAAGCAGAGCCACTAACCCCAGAGGCAGTACCATTGCTCAAAGCCTTCGGTATGCTAGACGTTGTACTGTTGAACACAGGGACAAAAAACACTTTTGAGAAGAATGGACGTGGCTCCATTATTGATATATCTTTTGCCAGCAGATCGTTATTGCGATCAACAGACTGGCGGGTGTCTGACACATATACCCAGAGTGATCATCTGGCAATAATGATAAATATCAACAAGGACATGGAACGGCCAAGAAGGAACCTCTGCCAACAAAAAGTACAGGCCAAAGGATGGAGGATCGAAACACTGGACGAGGATGTTTTCCAATTTATTCTTAACGAAAACGTCAATGAAACTAATGACGTAGACCAACAGGTCAAACTTCTGGTTCATCATATTACTAAAGCTTGCGATGCCGCCATGATCAAAAAGAAACATACTTCTCGGAGAAAGCCGGCATATTGGTGGACCAGTGAAATCGAAATAGTGAGAAGCGATTGTCACAAAGAACGGCGCCTATGTCAGCGGAACCAAGGAAGAGGCGAATATACGGTACTCCGTGACATTTTCAAGAAAAAACGAAGCAAGCTTAAAAAGGCGATAAAACAGAGCAAAAATGCCTGCTTCAAAGCTCTATGTGACAAAGTAGACGAGAACCCCTGGGGCGAAGCGTATAAAATCGTAATGTCAAGGTTTGGAGGGGGCAAAGGACCTGTCCATCATTACTCTAAAAGGTAGTTGAAACACTGTTTCTACACAAAACCAAGAAAGTAGAGCTCTAAGCCTTGAAGAGCCAGAAGCCACAGATGCGCCAGAGGTCAATGATATGGAAGTACTACAAGCGGTGGAGCGGTTCGGAAATTCTAAAGCGCCAGGACTAGATGGTATTCCGAACAGGGCTCTGAAACTCGCAGTAAAACTTAACACAAATCCATTCACGGCGTTATATACACGATGCTTGCGAGAAGGTGTCTTCCCAAAGATATGGAAAATGCAACGGCTCGTACTTCTGCAGAAGACGAACAAACCACCAGGGGAACCGAGCTCTTATCGACCACTCTGCACGATCGATACAATGGGAAAAATCCTGGAGCGACTAATCTGCGCCCGCTTAGAAGATCACCTGGAAAGGGAAACTTGCAGCCTATCCGACAACGAATATGGTTTTCGCAGAAAAAGCTCAACCGTTGATGCAATCAAGAAGCTGACAGAGATAGCAGAAAAAGCTATTGAAGGAGATAGGTGGATGTACGGCAAAAAGCAATACTGCGCTGTCTTTACTCTTGATGTAAAAAACGCGTTTAATTCGGCCAGCTGGCCCCATATACTGCAAGCACTAGAAAACAAGAGAACACCATTTTATCTGCTGAAAATCATAAAAATCAGCATTGGTAGAACGCAAAGAGGAAAGACAAGCCAGCACACAAGAATGGCAGAATCGCTGGGACGCATCAGTCAAGGGGAGATGGACGCACCGATTAATTGGTAATGTACAAGCATGGGTGGAAAGAAAACATGGAGAAACTGACTTCTATATGACGCAGTTCCTAACAGGGCATTGGTGTTTCCGAGAGTACTTGCATAAATACGGACATGACAATGGAGTCGCTTGCTCCTTTTGTGGTATCAGTAACGAAAATGCAATGCATATCTTTCTTTTTTACTGCCCAAAATTTTCAAAAGAAAGACAGAATCTGGAGAAAGAAGTGGCAGACGAAATAACTCCAGATAATATAGTGCCTTATATGTTGGAATCGAGACATGTATGGAGCATTATGAAAAAGACGACAGCTCTAATAATCCAAGAGCTGAGAAGAGCCGAAAGACAGAGAAGCAGTGAAGCTTGAGCCGCGAATAGCGAACAAATGACGTGAGCCAAAAGGCTAAGCTGACCCTGCGATGAAATGCCTAACGGCGGTAAAGCAGGGTCTTTCACCAAAGCTGCAGGTGACGGAGTTCAGGCTTTAGTACGCAGGCGTACTGCGCCGCAAGTCCAACTTGGGACGATACTCCTGACTGGGCGTGGTCCCAAAAGAGGTGTACCCCTTAGCAGCCAATACGAATCGTGCATACTGCATACTAATAAATATCGGTATATATGTATGATCCCCCCTCCGACAACAAAAAAAAAAAAAAATGCATATTGTACAAATATGAATGTATATGCTTACACATATATGAATCCTCGCTCATTTGACATTTGGCGCAGGCAAATAAACTTTATAGTTCTTTTCACTTTTCTTACTTGTTTGCTTATATGCTTGTTTTTATGCTTTTTTGTGAAAATTTCACACTTCATTACGTTTGCGCCTGTGTGTGTGCGTCAATGCAGTTGATTGTCTTAGAACTTTCTACTAAATTTTGACACGTCAAGCTACTTAGGATTGGTATAAAAAAATTTATTAGGAGTGAACCTAAGCTCCCGCTGTTTGTCAGTACATGACTCCAGCAGTTAGTGGTGATCAATTTTAATATGTCCAAAGCGTGATAAACTGAATCTAGACATTTGAAAAAGAAATTGCATTTCCACATTAATGACTTTGTTTATGTGTCATATTCTTTTGGTTGTGCAAATATGTCCAATTTTTTGCCAAATAATCGCCATTTGCGGGAAGGGTTGATTTTCTTCTTTCAGTCAAAGAAATTGGCAGCTGAAGCACATCGAAAATTCCAAAAAGATAATCTTGGTGAGGAACTCCCTAAGTGAAAAAACGTGCATGTACATGTACATATATATAAATTTTAGCCAAAAAAATTATTCTAAGAAGTAAACTTAGTTTGTAACATTGTATAAGCCTACAAGTAGCCAAAGAATCAGCTGTTTTCCTATGTGTGTGAAACAGCCGTGATCACCTGATCGAATCTGCCTTTTTTTTGACACAGAGATGTAAATAAAAAGATGGTATTGTAGTTTAACAACTTGTTTGTGAACATGCATTTGTAATGGAGAATATTAATAAAAACTTTCAAGAATATTTTCGAAACAAAAGATTATTATATATTTATTGCTTTTCCTCACAATCTCTGAGGTTGCAATATAGGTGCGTTACCGATCATTTTTGGGTGTTCGGTTCCCCAGGAGAAATATATTCACCCATATAATTGTTGAAGTAGCTGTAAACATGTGCAGTGTGCATAGTGAAAAGTGCTCCGTAATATCTGAAAATATTACATCAATCGCATATATAAAAGTGAAAGAATATTAAATTAATGCCTCATATAAGTTTCCTTAAAAGAAAATAATAATTCTTATAAGAAAATATAAACCATGATTGAATTTCGTATAACAAAGAAAGGTGTGTGCGACGTAATATTGTGTGGTGTAATAATAAAAAGCATAACAAACATTAACATTGATTGTGAATTAGACATCATAGAGTGAATGAATGCATTGATAATACACGAAAATAAAAAATTACTCCGGAATTATTTGGAACATATCTTTTTTCCTGTATCGTGTACTTACAAAATGCCACCCAAAAAAGTAAATACAACACAACAGATTTGTGGTTATTGCTCAGACATAATCCGGGATAAAACGCAGCCAAGTATTCAGTGTGCGGCTTGTCGACGTTGGGTTCACTCAAAGTGCACCAACCTTTCATCCGATGAGTTTAAATCCATCGCCAACAGCATTAAGAAAAAAGAAACAGTTTGGAACTGTGACTCATGTGCAAGTGACATTAGTGTAAGTAACATACTGTCAAAACGTCTCGCTATCAAATCAATGTTCTGCCCTGGATGACAGACTTACATCAGTTGAAGACAAGCTAAACGTAGATATGAGGCTGCCTACCAGCCAGGAAGAGTTTTTCACTGAACTGTCGGAACGAAAACGCCGTGAAACCAACGTGATTGCCCTAAATATTCCTGAGTCTGATAAAGCTGCTGGAAAGGACCGTTTAGAGGATGACAGAACAAAGTTAGTCACAGCTTTGCCTCCCAGTCTCAAGGATGAGGCCACTGAACTCAAGTTACGTAGACTGGGTCGTCCTACACCTGGACGTACACGTCCTCTTCACATTACCACCCGCTCAGCAGCCGATGCACTTTCCATTATCAAATTCAGACCAACAGACGAAAACTCAGGTTTTATTTTCAAGACTGATCTAACTCCCTCTCAACAACTTCATCTGAAAAATTTGCGTCAAGAGCTTGATTCAATCGTGAAGAGTGGTGATGACAGTAACAAGATACATAAAATCAGGTACATGAATCAGGTTCATTAATATTAATTATTTGATTTGAACAAAAAAGAAATAAATATAAAAAATGAGGTACAATTCAGGAACAATAACAACAATCAAAACAATCTACTAAGTAATAACTAATATTTACAAAATATTCTAAATCACCGTTACACAATAATATATTTGATAAAATTGGAAACATTTAATAATACTTCAATACAATAAATAATAATTTAAATAATACTCTGTAAATCTAATCTTTAGGAATTAAAACAATCTCTTATAAATTTTAAAACATAACATAACATAATATGACAGTCATAGCTGAAAAAACTTGTTCAAAAACTGATGTAAACAAACATATGCGTGTGAGTTTGCATCTCACTTTAACACATGGGTATTCGGAATTGATTCACTATATATCTATACTGCTCACTCTCATGTCTTTTTCTGAGTCATTGCTGACCATAAATCCGTCATAGCTAAAAATTGTCAGTTATGACTGAAACGCTATCAGAAGTGAAAAATTCTTTTGCGAAGTAGATAATATAATTTTTATCTCTTTAATAAATTTCAAACTTTTAATCAAAATTAGTTATAATAATATACTTAAATATAAAAAGGAATGCAACAAAAAATATAATAATATATGAAAAAATCTTTTCACTTGATGCCATCTCCTTCTTTCAATAGCTCTGCGTACGTCTTTCTCCAATCAGTGGATAGTTCTGAATTTAAAAATGCAAATGTAAATTAACAGTACTGACATATCAAATGTGAGTGTATTGGTGAACCCATCAGCAGTTTCTTGTAGGGTACGTTTATGCTAATTATGGGATGTAAACAAATTGTCAACTGACATTTAGGGCTGGCAAAATATGTCTTCTAATAATATCGATTAAACTAGAGCAGGCACCGATTATAATGAGTGGAAAGTAAGTTTTAAAGGGGTTTTCAGCGAAAACCGTGTTTTCGTTTGACAGAGTTTGTATGGATGAAAACACAAGTTTTCGCGTGAAAATCTCTTTTGTCTATGAAAACACGAATTTTGTGTCAGTGCGAACATAGTATAAAAATGCAAATTAAAAAATTAAAAATCAAAATAAAATACGACCGCTTTTCGGAGCGGTACTCGCGCACGATGTGAGGATTTCGCAACCAAAAATTATTAGCGAAATTTACCACAGCTTCACCCCAGAAGACTCGAAGATAGCAGAATTGAGCATTTTCAGTGTTAAATGAGAAAAATAATGCTAATTGCTGTTTAAAAATGTACAGATACAGATTCGTTTATTTATAATGAGTAAACGAATTTGCATATATACATTTCTGTATATATTTGGTATCAAAGCACATAAGTAAATAAGTATGTACAAATTTAGCTTCTTCATGATGAATTCCATAACACCTTTGGTATAATAAAGTTAGGTTAATATTATTTTCTAAATATGCAGTTTATATAGGTTTGACTAGTTATATATTTATAATTTATTTGCTTTGGTCATTAAAAGTTTTGATAATGTTTTTAAATTTGTCCACACACAACTTTGTATGTAAATGCCTGATAGCACAAAAATGGTATAGCATTTCCAATAGGCGCTCTCCCAAAAACTGCCATTTCGATGCTTTACACGAAATCATATGGGAAACAATGTTGTCCTTTGTAAAATTTTCATTTGTTCTGATTCTCAAATTTTCAATATGAAACGTGAAATACTTAAATCGTTTTTTTTCAAAAATACTAATTCGCTGTATTTAATTTTAGTGTGTGACAAATATTAAAATTATGCCGAAAGCCAGCTGTACATTGTGCCGAAAATCGATTAAAATTAGAAAATATTCCATGAAAAAAAAAAGTGAGAGCCGTCATGAGCAGGAAAGTCAGACATGGGGCGTTGCGCTGCATGAAAACTCCAAGATATACGAGCTTAATTTTTCTAATGAGGACTTTATAAGCGAAGGGTACAATACAGGCATCATTGATCAACGACGAGGATACTGATATAGTAAGAATGAAAGTTGACGAAATATTTTTTTGAAATATAAGATTTTATTAAAATGTTATCAAATATGCATGATATCATAGATATTCACAAAAGGAAAATTATATCATGTTTCATGCATGTGTTTGCATAAAAATTTATAAACATATAAGCCAGAGGGGTAGCATAGCAATATATATTTTTGAGGATAATTTTTATTCAATGCTCAGCTCTGTTCAAATTCCATTGTTATCCGCCTATCGTGTTTTGTTAGTGTTAGTGTTACCGAAGTTAGTTTTGGGTGCTCTATTCCCTGTAGACCTATATTATCGGTACAAAATAAATTTACAATAATTTCAAGAAAAAACTTAAAACTTTACAAACAAAATATCACAATTAATAGACAGCAAATATTTGCAATAAATAAATAGATAAAACTTACGCCTAAGATTTACATATTTACGTATATAAGAAATAACCTATATCCTATGTAGTAATAATTATTTATTAATTTAAGACTATAATGAAAAGAAAATAAGAGTTTTGAAAATAGCTTAAACCTGCTCTATCTACAAGTACGAACTACTTTTTTCGACTTAAAATTTGGGGTGCTCTGGATTCTATTAAAAAATTTAATTAAAAAGAAAATTCTTATTCTTACGAATAATATTAAAGTTAAACTACTGTTGCTGTTGTCACAGTAGGAATAGAGTCTAACACTTTTTAATTTATCAAATAAAATCTGCCCTACACCTAGCCTATGACTAGTTGAATCAATTCTAATTCTTTCAAATAATCTTAAAATCCCTTTGGCGGTTTTATCAAATTACAACTGTCAACTTGTCTTTGTTGAATGAAATAAAATTCAGTTGAAGTATCTCGTTTTCCTATATACAAGTATGGTATAGGTTGGGAGCAAGCGTGTGACTTATAAATTTTTAAATAAAATTATCCGCTTTACAACGTACGGGATTTTGGAAAATAAACAATGTCATCAACTCACCAACTGTATGAGATCTGAGTTTTGTAATTGTGATGTGGTGATGGCCTAAATATTGGACTAAGCATTCCACCAATACCTTGAATCATAAAGAAGCTTCAGGCGTCTATGAGTATACGCTAAAGGTGAAAGAAAGTATTGTACTACTTTGGCCTTAAAGAGTAGTATATAACTGCCGGTCCTACCCCACTTGGTGAAAGAAAAAATGAATTAAAAAAATGGTAAAAGGAAAATATATGCATACCCACATATATTAATATATATGCGTGACTGCAAGTGTATATTTTGCAGTTCTGCGGTTTTGTGGTTTGTAAAGTGTGGGTGTGTGTGGTGGGACTTTCGTATGGTAAAAATGCATTAGAATTTTTTGAAAGCACATTTTGTTGATATTTTTAATTTAAGTGCAAGTTTGTATGTGCATTTTTGAAACCACATAAATAAAGTGCATGAGAATTTTTTGAAAGCACATTTTGTTGATATTTTTAATTTAAGTGTAAGTTTGTATGTGTATTTTTGAAACCACATAAATATGAAGATTGGTTATTTTGATTATATTTCTTAATTGAAGTTCATATATGTTGAGAGTGTATAAAACCATTAAACTTTATGTTTTCTCTTATTAAATTTTTCTAACACTAGTCCTAAAAGTTCATTATTAAAATAAATTTTTTTTATAAATAAAATGCCTAGTCCACCATTTAATTTTGATATAGATGATGATCTTATTAGTGTGAATTCTGTTATTCCTGAAAGAATTAGAATTTGCTCCTTTTATAATTACGGGATCCAATGAACAAGTGCGAAGGAATCCCATCCAAAATAAATCGAGGAATAATAGGATTTGGTCTTTTGATTTACAAAAACTTTGAGAAAGTTTTATAAGTCAATTACTTACAGAACATATGGAATATGATTTTCACTTAAGAACTAATGCAACTCTTAGAAAATTTGAAAAGGAAGCAACATATGGAGAATTTGTTGAGAAAAGGTAATGTATTTACAACTAAGCGAGGTGAACATTGCGCTACATATGGCACACAATTTCTTGTTGCAGTCAATTTTGATGAATGCGTAATAATAAAAGAAACAGAATTGTTTTAACTATTTTCATACTCTCGCAACCTGTTGCTACAGATTATAATAGTTTTGATTTTTAGTTTTTAGTTTGTATCACCTAAAACTAATCGAGTTAGATATAGGGTTATGTATATATAAATGATCAGGATGAAGAGACGAGTTGAAATCCGGATAACTGCACGCACGCATCAAAATTGGCTGGGTTTACTGTAGACTGCGACTCAAAGAAAACGCAAAGAGGTGCTTTCGCTGCCGACACCTAATTTGGGACTGCCAAAGAGCCGATAGAAGAGGGCAAGGCATCTGCATAAAATGCGGCCAACCAGGTCACAAACTGAAAGAGTGCACAAAGCCTTCATCATGTTGCGTCTGTACAGAAGCCAAACACGAACTAGTTGACCATATGCCGGGCTCTGCAAAATGCGTAGTGTTTTGAAAATACCTGATTAAATGAATATCCTACAGGCCAATATGCACATATGCAAGGCTGCCGACGCACTAGGCGACTTCTACACGAGACAACTGCTATCCGGTCACGGATACTTCAAAAAGTATCTCCACAGAACGAGAAAAGTCGAAGAGCCGTCATGCCCATACAACAACGCGACAGAAGACGACGCTAAATACACATTCTTTGAATGTACGCGATGGCAACGGGAACGCACCGCCATAGAAGACCGGGTTGGTCCAATAAAAACGGACAATTTAATCAGTGTCATGCTTGAGAGCGAAGCAAACTGGGGGATCATCCAGAAATTCGCTGTAAATTTGCTACGCAGCAAAAAGCGGGACCTGGATGCAGGTGCGCAGATGTAAATCTCTCAATGTGAAAAATGGAACGCCACCCTGAAGTAATGCAAACGCGGTTCCAGGGTGGGCGAACGTTTCCTAGAGCGGAGGTTTTTAGTGACCTGCACGCAGCACATACCGCTGCTGCGACGACAGCAGGGATTATGTGGAAGGCCTTTTCCACCCCCTACCCCGCCAAAAAAAAAAAAAAAAAAAAAATACTATAGTAACAAAATTTACTGAAAACAAATAATTTTAGCATCTCTATCCATCTTATGTAAATAGATGAAATCGGGAGACAGCTCCGCTGACTCCCCATTAAGTGGTACTGTTAAAAACTACTAAAAGCGCGATAAATCAAGCACTAAACACGTCAGAGACATTAAATTTGATCTCTGGGATAGTATGGGATAACGTTATAGGAGTCGCGTTCAAAATTAGACAGTGGGCGTGGCACCTTTAGGTGAAAACCCATATCTTGGGATCTACTTAACCGATTTCAACCTAATTCGGTACATAATATTCCTCTTATATGTGTAAGTTATGGACGAAATCGGATTACAACCACGCCTATTTCCTATATAACGCCATTTTAAATTTCACCAGTCTTTTTTACTTTCCACTATGCAAATCATGCAACATTGATTGTTTCGGGGCAAAACTTTGGATGAATAATGCGTTTAAAGTATGCCACCTTGTGACCAAAAATTGTCTAAATCGAACCAAAACTGTTTAGGCCCCTATTTTATCTCATTGATTTTACTCGGAAAGCCGTAGAAGTTGAATTGTAAGAGTTTTGTTTGGCGTGATAAAGCTCTTGAAACTCTGACATTGAGGGTTTGGTGTACAGGTTATGGTTGTTGCTGTTTCATTACCCACGGAGGGATTGTGACAATGGGGTGTTATTTGACTGCGCCATTGGAGGTTGTTCGGTGTAAGCTCCTACAGCAAGGGACAATACACGATACACTCCACTCACCATGTGGACCAGGAGTTGCGTTATGTTGCTGCCTAATTGAGCTCTTGAGACCGCGGAGGTTCTTTTATTAGTTACTCGGTTGAAGTGGTGACGCAGTACTCAAACTAGGTTCTATTTGCACAACCACTGAGGAAAGTGTCCAAGTGGTACATTGACAGCATGGGGCCACATTATTTGTTGTTCACTCCCTGAGCATCTTAAAGTCTGAACAGGTATAGCCGTGGAGTTTGAATCAAACCTTTTGGCGTATACAAAACACAAAATTTCTTCGGGCCTGGATTGAACTTGATGCGACAGATCAAAAGGAACAGTCTTGCTACTATGAATTGCTCTGATAATAACACTTACCGATCCAAACGGGAAAAACATAATTCTGAATTATTTCGCATTACTGTAATATCAAATATAATCCTTCGATTTCTTTACAATGCAGTAAATATGCATTCCACTTTCTTAGAATATAACCCTTTTGTTATTCTGTGAATAAATTGAATTAAAAAAAACTATAATATTGATTTAAAGCTATTGTTACACTAATACAAAAAAAGTAGTTAAGGTTTCATGAATAAAAAGTGAATACTATGAGTGTAAAATTATTCCATAAATCGAAAAGGCTTACTACAAAATGTTAAATTTATGAATTTTATTAACAAATATGTTAAAAACTAAAGGCCAGCGCTAAGAAAATACCATATACTCATACTGATAATCTGAAGAATCCCTTCTATCAGTCAAATTGTACTAACCCTAGCCTTTAATCCCCTTTCACTCATAACCAATCTAATAAAAGTCGACCCTTTGGTTGACTTCTGTGGTTCGACGCAATTCAGTAAGAATTACAATTCGATGGTAAAAGTAAGTGATAACGGTAGACTAGACTAAATTATGAATATAGATTTCTCTGTTATTTTAGTTGATTTTAATATAAATATTCGATATAAAGAAAAATGTATAGAAGCTAAGTGAGTTTATGACCCATAGTATAAGTTAATAACGTACGAAGTATGATTTTAATGGCTGATTGACACAAAAATTTCCTCGCTTTGCTAGACTGTTCATACTTTAATAACGAAGTGAAGAAAACAGGATATGTCAGAATGTGTGAACGATTTCATACAAAAGCGTACATCGAACTTATCTGTCAAAGCAAAAGTCTGATGCAAAGCGAAGCAAAAGTTATATGTTAATCAGCAATTATCTATTCACTAATAAAGTTATTATACTTTTGAATTTATACGCAACATTTCTTATATATTATTCTTATAAGAATTTCAATACAACAGCAAAATGATATATATTTGATGATATTACTTCTTCTCGTCTGTTATTACTACAAGTACATAACTTTCTAAAACTATAAATCTATAGCAAGTTGCACAAAAGTGTAATGTTGAAGTATTGTTCAGGTAATTGTCGCGAAAACTTTCCGTTATTATACTTCCTAACAGTTGGTGTGTAGGTTTTACGCACAGGTAGAGGCCGACCGATTCCAAAGAAGGGATTGTACTTGATTGATACAAATATTTCTCAATGGTAATAATAATAAATTTCCCTTTGGACATTTTACTTTTTCATTTCTTTATTTATGAATTGTTTGGGTTTTTAAGATAATTAAGATATAATCTAACCTAACAGCCAAGCCAAGATTTAACAGAATCTATGCCGAATATTAATTTTAAAACATGTTTTAAACATAATTTTTTAGTTAAAGTACCGGTTGTGGCCTTGACCTTATTTTAATGTCCAATGCAGTTTGAACAAAATTAAATATTCTAATTCTTATAACTGACGTGAAAGGTTTTTTTAATGTAGAGAAAATATAGTTTTTGAATGAATTCATTTAAGGGGTATGCCCACTGTGGCGGGTATAAAATCATGTGCAGATTCAATAATTTTTTCTTTGTGATATATAATCATTTATTCGCAAAACTAATGAAACACTTATCAGTTTGAACCTCACGCTGATGAAAAATATATATTTCAGTTAATTTTGTTGACTATAATAAAGACATCGTACGATGTCTCTTTGGTCGTTTTTTTGAAGCTCACCGCAGCGAGATTTTTGGCATCCACAAAATAAAACAGGAACAAAATAAAAAAACGTCGTTAATCTACATGAGAAAATCCATAGAAGTACATAGGGAAATTTGACAACAGAAAAGTTTTTAGTCAATAGTTTCGTAATAAACTGGACTTAAAAAAAGTTTTGAATCTATCCAAATTTCCCAAAGCAAACCCGGTGGTATACTTCCTGGTTTTGACAAAACTTTATATAGTATAAAAGGGTATAAAAAGGTCTATATCTATAGTGATCCGATCTGGACAATTTCTTCAGAGATTTTTTTGTTGCCTTGGATAATAATCTATGCCACATTTCGTGAAGATATCTCGTCAAAGATATGTATTTTATCGTTTAGTTTGTATTGCAGCTATGTATATGCTGTAGTGGTCCGATATCGGCTCAGTTTGTATGGCAGCTATTTGGACCGATATCGCCTGTTCCGACAAATGAGCAGCTTCTTGAGGAGAAAAGGACGTGTGCAAAACTTTGGATCGATACCTTAAAAACTGAGGGACTAGTTCGCGTGTATGCAGACTCAGCTCATCATGCGGGGTCTCCGACGTTTTCTTCTGGGTGTTACAAACTTCGTCGTTAACTTAATATATCCTGTTCAGGGTATATGTTGTGTAAAAATTCAGTATTCGTCATTCGAGGAAATTGCTAATGGATGATAATCATATTTGGTATCTTGGTATTAAAATTAATTAACTCTAATGATATACTCGTATATGCGATATAAACTCTACCAAAACGGCTTAATTTAACACATTGGGTATGGCTGCTTTCGTAAACGTAATATGCAAAGCATACATGCATGCGCAATATTCATGAACACCACTGCATTAATTTGGGCAAAGAATAAAATACACACTGCATGACATTTGTATTATTAATATTTGTATTATTATTAGGACAATGCGCAAGCCATTCATAATGCATGACATGTTTTGGCAAAGCAAGGCTGTAATGCATAAATGCTTTGCATGGCATGATCATGTGTTTTAAAAATTATTTGCATATTGTGTTTACGAAAGCAGCCTATATGAGGAAAAGTCATAAAGATTTTTGGACTTCCGCGTGACTTTATACTGCATATATCGGCCAATATGTGAGTTATCTCAATGAAAATGAGAGAGCATGTTTTACTCATAACAAGGTATGGATCTAAATAATAAATTGGATCAAATCGGGTGAAAATTTCACCTAGCCCCCATGTAACTAATATCAGGATATTCGAACATTCGTATGACTTTACTCCATTTGATTGGTGATGGTGTGTGAGGTACCTTAATGAAACAGTGGGAGGATTTTATTAGTCTGTGGCCTGTTAGTAGTATGTGGTATTGGCAAAAAGTGATAAAATTGGATTAATACTACCCTCAACTTCCATATACTACTTATATTGCTTTTCGTTATTCTAACCAGTTTTATGCCGAATATGTCGGTAATATATTTTTATTTATATAAAATTGCTTCAAAATATGTTCTCGAGTATAGCTGTGCAATGCCAAAATTAATATCTTTCTCTATCCGGTTCCGGTTGATCAAAATGTGATATCTTAACGAAATTAAGTGGATAAGATTTCTTAAAAAATTATGTGGCTTGACGCTGAATTAGAATAAAATTAGTATATACCTTGGTCTAAACTTCATATCTTCATGTAATGAATTCCGATTCTCTGGTTGACGTTTGCCACATAAGCTTATAATATAAAATTTAGCCACTTTGGTAGAGTTAATATCACATTCATACTTATGTATATCTGACTTCAAGCAATTAAACTGAGACTAAGTTTGTGGCCTTATGTCAAGAAGTATACAATTCGCGGTTCCGCCCTACTACCCATTATCGGGGATATATTGACCCTAGCTCCAACATATAATATTTTATGTAAAAAATTAAAACTTCCGTTTGGCTTTATATAAATGTAAAATATTACATATGTATTCAATAGTTTAATATCGAAAATGTGAAATCGGTCCACGGTACAATTTTTTTTCATTAATTTGATAATTTAATTAAATGAAATGAACAGTTTTTCTTAAAACCAATGTGGTATATCGCTGCATATGAATGAAATTGGTCTAGACCTTTGTTTAAACCTTATAACAATAATATACTGATTTCCGCTCCTCTGGTTACATGGGGGCTCAGTTTATATCACATATATCATGTTTGAGTTAAATAGCTTCTTTTTATTAAAGTTAAAATTTTGGAGAAAATATAGATTTGACACTAAATAAATCTATGATCAATAATCTCCTTCCGAGCTAGCTGTGGTTAAATCCGCCCATCGTGTTTTGTTAGCTTTTGGCAATTCAAACACTGGTCCGCAATTGAACCTTATAACATTTGTCAATGTTACCACTGCGGAAAAAATATGTTGGGGAATTATATTACATTTTCTGGGAGTTTGTAATTTCCACACCACCGCTGAGGTATATAAAAGGCGCGTTACTGACGATAGTTTTGGGTGCTCGGTTCCCCCCAGGCCTATATCACCCATATAGGTACAAAATAAAATCACAATAATTTTAACGAAATAATTATATTTTTCCACTAATTAAAATAATTTACTAACCTGGATCCATCCTTCTTTTTGTTAGGGAAATTGAAAAAACGTCGCGCACCTATGCACTCAGCCACACACCGATGTTCAATTTTGACACTGTCCTATAATATGTTAGAAAAACAAATTATTCTTAGATACATATATTTGCTACGGCTTTAATAACATACTTACCAATTTTGTTTTATATAAAAACACTTTTACAAGTATTTTATATTTCATTAAAAACAATATCATTTTCATAAAACTTTCTTATGAAAAATAATGACCTCATGAGCTCGTGGCTTGCTTTGGCAGCACTGAAAGTTCTTAAGCTCTCTCAGAAAGCAAAGGGAGGAGTTTCGTATCATGTTATCCATGCTTTGGAGTGTCTTTGTCAACTGCTTGGACTATATTCGACGATGTATCCAGTTCGCTTATAACTATTGGCCACGAGTACATTAAATAGCCACAAAGTGCTGACGTCATTCCAACAAAAAGGAAATTTAAGGCAAGGAGTGGTTTACTATACAAGTATATCATCGGTAGCATAGACTGCACTCACATCCGCATAAAGGCTTCTAGAGAAAATAAGGAAAATGAGTTCGATAGGAAACACTTCACTTGTACTTCAAGCAGTAATGCAGGCAAAAGGTTTACAGAGTATCTTGTGGCGAACCTGATTGACTTCATGACAGCCCAGTTCTTCGCAGATCAAATATGAAAATGCTCAGTTCGGTTCAGAAATTTTTACACTTGATAACTTGTTGTGTGGAAAGTAGACGCGGCGCGGTAGTAGTCAGATTTTACCATTTTCCGCCTTTAGACGTTAGGATAATATTATATACGAAATATGGTTGAAATTGGTCGAGTCGTTCCTGGTGAATATGAGATTTCACCAAAAAGTGGGCGTAACTATGCCCACGATATATTTTTTAAACCGATTTACGAGTGACCCTTTTTGTATTTTAATTTGTGACTTAGTTATAGTATATTGAAACTTTTCGCTCATCGGCACTTTGCAATTTTCACCAAAATAATCTTACAACAGAGTTTAACAGTTTTGTTCACCTAACGATTGTTTGTATTACTTAAACTAATCGAAATACTTAGATATAGAGTTATGTATATTAATCAGGATAACGAGACGAGTTCAATCTCGGGTGACTGTCCGTCCGTTCGTCTGTCCGTGCAACGATATCTGGGGTCTATACTACCCGTATCTCCCATATACCTAGCATAATATTTTCAAACTTCCGGAATATCTGTTGATATGTTATGTAAGATATCGTAAGAAGAATTTACATTAATTCAAAGAACCTTTTACATTCAACTTTGAACCAGAGGGATTTCGCTGTCGCACAGAGCTAGTTACTAATCCACGCTTAGCAAGCTCACACGACGTCCACAGATCTTGTGCTAGAATGCAAGAGGCCTGCGGAACACTAACACTGCAAGTAATTAACGACGTACGCGATCTCTTGCAGATCTGTGGCATCATGGTGGGCAGCGATCATCTTTCGAAACAGGCCAATGAGAACGTTACACTGCTGTTTTAGTGTTTGGTGGGCTCTACGCTTTGCACGAATTATGAAGAAGAGGAGTTCCGAAGCGTTCAATAGTTGATTAGTGTAGGCATTAGCCAACCCTGCCGAAATATTTGGCGCTTTGATCGCGCAGAGTTTTTGTGAACGTGCAACACAGGTAAATATGGCTGTGTAATACTTAAATTAACTACTTATTCATTTTTGGGTTTTTTTTAAGTGTTTTTAAAGAAAACTCAATAATTTTAAGTTTTCTGGTCCATCGTCAAATAACGTAGGTGTGCTGCGTCTGAAGAAAATCATTAATATCTCCAAGAAACCAAAACTTCCTCTCTGGACGCTGAGAAGGCTAGGAATGTGCTGTGTCGTGTAACGGCCAAAACTGCTATTTATATGCAGAGGACTGTCAGCGTGAAGGATAATAAATTTGTAAATGTCTACTATGAGATGAGGATCAAGAATTAAAAGTGTTGGGCATAGCGGCTGTGCATAAGTTCGTTGGGAAGAAATGAATGCTGTGTTGAAGTACAATATTGTATATTTCTATATTGAATATGTATACAGACTTCACCTATTGGAATTTTTATTAAAATATGTTTCGTTTGCTCCATTTTAGCACCAAATTGAAAGTGTAATATTTCTTTATCTTAACCTTAAATATTTTCTTTGGTTAGAAAATGTTATCAACAGAAATTGTAATATTTTTTTAGGTTAACTTTACATAGGTATCCCATGTTAATCATTTGTTTAGGTAAGGTAACCAAACAAAATGTTACGGGAACCAAACAAAATATTCTATGTTAAAAGTTGAGTAAAATTTTTGACTTTTAATAGATAACACATCTACGTTAAGTAGCATGGTAAATATTGTAATTCTCAACTTTTTATAAGAATTGCATGCATTTATTTTTAAAATATAAATAGATACTTTAACAAGTACAAAAAAAAATATTTGTTTCTTTTTTATCCATTTTAGATGTCTGCAAATTTCGATGGAGAGTTCTTAAGCTGAACTTAAAAATTGGTGATATTAGTTTTTAAATTATAAAATTTAAGTTACTTATATAGTAATAGCTAAACTAATTAATTTAAAATATTATTGTTTAATTATCATACATGTATGTACATAATGTGCGAATATTAACAATTTTTAAATTAATGAAATTATTATTGTAAGTTGTAAAAATTTAACAATTAATTTTAGTGAAAAGGACGCTGTTAACCAAAGAGTAACAGATAGTTTTCCAATATTGTTCGCAAATTAGAGCAGTAGAATATATGTAGCATTTACCCTAACGCAATGAGGGAGAGCGAGTAAGATAATCACACCGACGTGTAGTATAAGAGGAGAAATAGTTACATATAATAAACGAGATAGGACGACGATGTAAAGCAAAGCGTCAAGCGAAGCCACTAAAAACCGGCAATCTCCAAGGTGGCGGCCCGACGTCCCGAGGGAAGATTGGAGAATGTTGAAGGTCACCAAGGAGGATGACAGCCAGAACAACATCCTCCAAATAAACAAGTCGCCCAAGGACATTTTGTACGGAAGGTTTGGAAAGATGGCGTGGAGCGTAGGTTGCATGTTCCTTCGCCTCAAAAAGCGCAACCTGGTCAATAACAACTTAATCACGCTGGAGGAGTGAAGTCTATAAAGATCTAGGAGAGATCCCAGAGGCCACCCTGAAGCTCCATGAGGAAGGTGATCCGGAGAGGTAAGTCTCTGAGTAGAAAACTGTTCCTAGCTAGAGAGGATCGGCTACAATGTGACTTTAGTTCAGGGATAACCTCGGGAAACGTGGTATCTGGACTAAAGTCGCCGTCAAGCTACACATACATTCCGAGGGCAATAAACAAAGTAAGGACTGTTATTCTGGTAAGGAAAAGTACACATTTATGCATTGACCTACATTTCTCTTCAGATGACCTGACGATGGTGGATGTAAAGGATGAGACACTACTTCTTGCATCCTGTTACATGCTTCATGACGATGAAGCGCCGTTAGATGAATAGCAGCTGAGTGATGCCAACGATAGGGGTGAGTAATAACTAAATATACTGATAAGCAATCTAGCTAGAAATAGCCGGGGGGAGGAGACAGCATATAGGAGGTGCTTCGGACACACTCGTTTTCTGGCCATAAGTATGTAGGATTTCAAGTAAAATTCTCAGCCCTCAATAAAAGCGAAACTTTCAGAAATCCTAACAACACTAAATGCGATTTATACAGAAAGATAGTAGTAGTAAATTTAACTAGACTCAAGGTAGGTGACTCGACCTCTGAACTGGAGGAAGGGACCGTCACACTTACGAATATTCTCAATAAGGCGTATCACATTTGGGCACTTAACTGCTTCGAACCGTTTAAATTCCCTGGTATGGACGGTATTTTCCCAGCCATGATGCAGAACGTATAACAGTGATAGTATCGTATCTTATGACAATATATGAACGATGTTTAAGGCTTAACTATGTGCCAATCTTTTGAAGAGAGGCGAGAGAAAAAATTCATATCAAAGGGGGGTAAAGGAATCCCTCATTATTCGAAAGAATATAGACCTCTCGCCTCTCTTCAAAAGATTGGCACATAAGTCTAACCTCAAAATTTTAAAGGAAGACTATCCAAACTGATTGCTTATGTAGACGACATAGCTATACTAGTGTGGGGCAAGTTCTTAGACACAATTAGAAGCGTGATGAATAGGGCTCTAAAAGTCATACACTAATGGGCAGTATCGGCTAACTTAGAGGTAAATGCCGGTAAGACGGATATGGTACCCTTTACAAGAAGGTACAAAATCCCGCAATGGAAACCCCGTATGGGAATCATTAACGATTACACATATGGAAAGAGCACCGAAATAGGCATGAGAAAGACGCTGGAACACCTCCTCTGCTTATGTCCGGCCTTATCTAGAATTCGTATTTGATATCTAGGAATTAGATAGTAAATCTCTATTAAATTTCGCAAAAGCGTTGACGCTCTGCAGGACGTAAATGTCAGCATGTATTAATAATAAACCTCCATCTGGCTTTACAAAGGGTTTGTAGGTCTATGTAGTGCGTGATAGCCACTCAGTCTGACCTAACTTACCGTTAAAGAACCACATAAAAGAAGTGGTCCGGTACAATGTACCAACTACCAAGAGCATGGACACACCAATTCATGCTGCATCGTATGTAGTGTTTGTGTAGTATGTTGTGTTACACATTATAGGCATAGCTGTATTACACTTTATGGAGAGGCGCAATAACCTTGACGTAATATTATCTTGTAAGCCGACATACTGGCTCAGTGATGAAGACATAATACTAGATTTGATTGATCGCTTATAACTGGTGATACATGTGCTCAGTGATGAAGACATAATACTAGATTTGATTGATCGCTTATAACTGGTGATACATGTACTGACTTATTTTCTGATCAATCTCCTGAAGGCTCACATTGAGAAAACATATATCCAGCAAAATAACTAACATAAAATAAGAGTGGCAAATTTAAACTGGCTTTTAAATAAAAATTCAAAACTTAGCCTTAACAACAAAGTGCTGCTATACAATGCGATGATAAAGCCGATTTGGATGTATGGTATTCAACTGTGGGGTACAACCTGTGTAATTAACATTGACACAATACAGAGATAGGGTTCACCATGGTACATTCGTAATGAAAACATGCACAAAGATCTTGGTTTCCTATTGTAAAGAAAGAAATAGAGGACAGCAGAGAGAAATATAAGCTAATGCCTTGTTACAATCAAACCCGCATGAAAAGAAGAGATCTGCCAGCATTTTAAAGAGCACCGCATAATGCCAAAGACAGGCATATAGTACATATTGTACAATAGTATGCTACAGAAACCATATATTTCTCAACGGTATTTTAATATTTTGTTTCAAAGCAAATAGAGTTCTGCACTACGCTAGTGTTCAAGAAACCATTAAAATTATGTGCTGTTGTGTAAGGTACTACGATGGGTTGCACTGAACACACCCAAAGCTTCTGCCAAAAATATTGTTTTCTGTCACTTTGACAACAAAAAAACAAAAATAACGAAAACACTAAAAATAAAAAATGGAGAAAATGTTGTTGCAAAGCCCTTTCCTTGAAATCAATCTTTTATATTGCTTGGTGGTTTTTAATGCCCGTAGAGATAGACTAAAATATTTCCTTTCCCTCCTCATTTTAAGATTCTTTGCATAAGCAACTTGGTTTAATTTTCGCTTTTTTTCTTTGCTGGAGGAATTCTTCTTTCCGTGCCCAATTAAAAGTGGGCGTCAAAGATGGCGAGCAGAAAAATGTTGGGTTTAGTATAATTGAAGTAGATTGTTCATTTGTCGTGAAATTACAACATTTCTGTCTATTAACTCAGTTTTACAAGTTGTTTAATATTGATGGTTTTAAAGACTATTTTTTTGACTTTTTTTGAATACCACTTTTGGTTAATTATTCAGTTTAAAACGTACGTAAATAAATTAAAAATAGGTACACTTTCTTTCTTTAGAAATATTAAAACTCTTGAATTTGCAAAATAATGTGCGCAACTGTTCTTGAGCAGTTCCCTGATTCTGGCACTTTTAGATACTATTGTATAATAACTCGTTGGCAATACGGACAAACCTTAATTTGATAGATGAAAATGTAAACAAACAAAAAGTACAGAGTCTTGTAGATGGGATTTGGGAAAAAATAATTTGTGTTCTTGACCTCAAACAAAGAAAATCAATAAGTATGTAAGGTATTTTAATAACTCGTTTTCAAATTTAAAATTTCTAACTAATCTTCTCTTCTTGTCAGACATTTTGAAATAAATTGAATATCAGCTGACTCTTCGCGCCCGCATTGACAACAAAATTCGAGAATATTAAATAAGCTAAGTGCGTTTTATTTCTCAACGCTTTAGCTATTAGCCCATATAAAACAAGCCTAATAAGAGTTATATAATAGCGTGAGTTATGTATAACGACGGCATGCACTACACCACATCGCATGATCCACCAATACGTGACCCAAAAAGCAGACTCAGCATATTTTGAGCTTGATGGAATGTGCAATATAGCCTGACGTAGCACCAAGCTCGAGTTGTCGATCTGATGCGAGAGGCAGTCTTAGTGGCGAATGAGAAGAAACCAGTAGCTCAGTGTTTTTTCCTGAAAATCCACAGTTACCATTCACAAATATATATTTGGCGCAATTGACGTTACTCATTCCAGTTCACAAAGAAAACAGTTAAAGTAAAAGCAGAATCAGGTGCTGTGATTTCAAACTACAAAAAAATATAATTTAATAATTATTTTAAATATCGGCATTGGAAGCTAAACACAAATTCTCCAATGCAACAGCAAGCAATTCAAAAACTTAACAGTAAACGCGAATTCAGCGAAATGTAATATAGCGAAGGCGCAGAAAATTCAATAAGTCAATTGTTTGTGGAAAAATCAAAGAACTGAACACACTCGTTTAAAAAGTGATATATATATATATATATCGGAACGAAACCAGTGTGATTTCTGAGCTTTTCCTGCTGAAAACCGTTCTCCAGTCGAAGTAACTGCAAAAGAAGAGTTTTATAATAAACCTACAACAACAGTAACAGCAACAGAAGCAGCACGCAACAGTAGCATTAAGGGCCATAACAAAAAATTACAGCAGTGGAGAGCAATGGCAATAGAAAAAGCGGCAAGTGAATGTTATAGATTCATAGCATACTTTTATAAGATAATATTAATTTAATTATATTATTAAAATATTTTGAAGCATAAATTTACGAGAGGTTTAAAATACGAAATGTTAAATATAATTGTACAGTATATTTTGTCTTCTATTCTATATATAAATAAAAATCTGTGAAGATGGCTCAAAATATACAAGATTGTTTAGTCGGCATTACCCAATTGTTGCAACAAAACGCCTAACAACGAAATAACGCCAGTTTCGAAAAGTATAATTTACCAGTTTTAGAAAAAACTAAAACAATAATACACTGAATGGAGAAATAAGGGCGATGATTGAATGAGTTAAAACACCATGCCAACTAGAATTTAGAGATTCTCAAAATGCCAGAATGCGATGGTTAAAAATGGATTTTAACAAGCCATACGACCTTATATTTTTATATTTAAAAATGTGACAACGATAAACATTGAAAACAAAGAAATGACATTGAGAAATGGTTTCAAGCTTCCATTCCATACGAAAATTATGCAGGAGCAAGTTTATTCGTACAACTCGACAAATTAAACCCAGAAGAGAGGACAAAAACAAGTAAACTATTAAAAAAATGCGAAAAGCTCATTTATAAAGAAGGAGATAATCTGACAAACACGAATTCCGTTGTTCATGAAATAAGAACAACAACGAATCATCAAATTAATTCCCGAATTCACAGATTGGCCCCCAAACATGCGTAAACAAGCGTAAAGGCAAATTGAAGAAATGGAAAAGCAAGGAATAATACGAAAAAGTCGAAGCAATTATAGCCCAACAATAAAAATTGTGCCAAAGAAATCAGATAGTTCCTGTATAAACAAATTTCGATCAGTGGTTGATTACAGGGGGTTAAACCCAATTACTGACGATAAATATCCCCTGCCAAATATCGATGGAATTTTAGTTAAATTGGGCAAAGCACAGTACTTTGGCACCATAGATCTAGCGAAAGATCCTATTGGCAGATAAGGATATAGAGAAAAACAGCTGTTGTGACTCCAGCAGGCCTGTATGAATACGTCAGGATGCCTTTTGGGCTTAAAAATGCTTCAGCCACTTTGCAGAGATTAATGAACGACATCCATTCACTAGGAATTTTTTTTAAGCTTCACTATATAATAAAATAACCTAAGAATCCACGCAAATAAGTGTAGTTTCTTAAAAAGAGAAACCGAATTTTTGGGCCACGTTTTGACAAAAGACGGCATTAAGTCCAACCTGGAAAAAAAATAAGCCATACAAAAATTAACATTTTCAACAACAGAAAGGAAATTAAAAGGGTTTTAATCGACCACAGGCTATTATAGAAAATTTATTAAAGATTACTCTAAAATACAATAGCTTACCCAACGGTAAAATATTTAAAGAGAGATAACAAATTAGGTTCGAGGGATCCTCAATATATAGACAGCTTTGAAAATTTGAAAACCCTTATCTCATTACATCCAATTTTAAAATTTCCTGAATGTGACAAGAAATTTACAATTACTACGGATGCAAGCGATTACGCTTTTGGAGCTGTTCTTTCACAGCAAGGCCATCCAATATGCTTTAACTCAAGAGCATTAAACAATCATGAGCAGAAATATGCGACGACAGACAAGGAATTATTTTAGACCATAAATGTACGGAGCAAAATTTAAGATAGTAACTGATCACTGGCCGATTAGGTATCTAAATAACAGGTATAAAGGGAAAGAATTTCGCACTACGCAATCAAAGGTGGCTTCTAAAACTTCAGGAGTACAATTACAAAATGAAGTATGTAAAGGGTAAAGATAACGTAGTAGCGGACTTGTTATTCGAATTGAAAATTCGTCAAAAATAACAGAGGGGAACGACGATGAATCAAATTTAGAAATGTCGGATACAGTACATTCTGCAGAAGAAAAACTGATAGAACAATTTGTAATCAAGAAATAAATCGTGAATAAACATAAAATTCATATCATATTAACGTACAATGAAAATTTGAAATGCAATGCCCATGGAGTCTGGGAGAAATATGATAGAGATCAACCCAATGGAGGAAGAGTACATAATAAAAGATGTGTTAAGGACATTAAAGGAAAAGGGAGTATCGGCATATTCTCAGATGTCACTGAATTTGATTATCATAAAATTCAGATATTAATGATTTCGATGTTTTTACATAACAATAATTTATATTTGTCAAATGTACAAAAGGAGAAGAAGAAAAGAGGAGAAGAAGGAGAAGATTTATATATGCAAATCTCACTTTACCATAGTAATGAGTTAATGCAGAGCGGAATAAACGAAACTTGCAATACACTTAAGGACAAAATATACTATCCCAAATTCAAAGAGCACATACAGTTAATAAGAAATAACTGTGAAAAGTGCCAAAAAGTTAAGTATGATAGGAAACCGATAAGACCAAAGTTCAAACAGAGACACCTACAGATAACAACGAAATAATACATATAGACATATTTCATCTCAAAAAGCAGTATTTTGTCACAATTATTGACGAACTGACAAAATTCGCGGCAGCATACAGCATAACTGACAGAAATTGGAGGGCAAAGAAGGCGAAATTTGGAAAACCAAAACAAATCATCATGGATAATAAATTCAGACGCAGCATATTTTGAGCTTGCTGAAATGTGCGGTACAGCCGGACATAGCAGCAAGTCTCCGGTTGTCGATCTGATGCGAGAGGCAGTCTTATTTGCAAAAGAGAAGAACCCAGTTGTGTTTTTAGTTCACTGATTGTTTTTGAAGATCCACAGTTACCATTCACAAATATATAATTCGTGTGTTGGTTGTGAATTTACTGCAGCAGTGTTAGCTTTGATGAGAAAGCATCACGTTCTACGCCACATGTTCTATTGGTAAATTATTGCCAATCTGTTGCACATCACCAACATAACAAAAGCAGCACTAAAATGTTGAATTGGAGGAATTGTAATCGAATTTTGTAATAAATATTTCTTTTATGTTGCATATATTTTATTGGCGTGAAATTAAGCTTAATTGAATACTTCTGAAAAAGTTTTTCTCTTGCATGACTTTTCTCTTTTTGCAGAGTTATTTAAATAAAACTGATTTCTTCTGTATCTTCTTTTGTCCGTATTTTTCTAAAAATTTCGACTGCAATTACAACAGTTAAAATTTTTATATTAATAAGTAACACATTCTGCGCGAAATAATTACTGCAATATCGCACGAGAGTATCAGCAGAACATCAGCAACAGAGTATCGAGTCGGTTGCAGTATTCCGGTAAGTATTAAGCAGCTCAAACATATCCATAGACAATTGTCTGCGGTACCTAGTAGACATTCTCTTGTAATGTTCAATTTGGTATTCTGTTGTCAACTGGCACCTGTACTCGTGCCTCTCACACTGATATGTAATAGGGTGAGAGGCATAAAAAACAATCATTTGTGGAAACAAAATTATAATAATGTCGAGTAGCTACGAATTGATTTTTACCGGTCGGGAGAAAATTTTTAATGTAGCTTTTATTACAGAACACATTAGGAGTGATTATAATCCTTTAGATCTTCTTCTTGTAAAGTAAGTTGAATTATATATTGTAAAGTTATCGTTTAAATTTTTGTACAGATTTAAGAGCAACAAAAAGCCTCTGAATGCAAGAGATTTGCCGCAATTTGTTCCAGAGCGGACAAAGAACATTCTATTAAAGGTCCTGCACCCGTTGTCTGTTGTTGTTGTTGTAGCGGTTATCCAATCCCCGCTTCGGTGGTAAAATTTGGGTTGGTTGTCATCGAAGTCGTCTAACCGTAGGCCCTGGACATATGACCTTAACCTGCTACAGTATCCAGAACGAAGTTGCGGAAGGATCACTCTAAACTCTCCTCGAAACGATATGGATGATTGCCGACCGCTCAAGAAGTTCATAGTCCACTTCTTCAGCGCTGGAGGAAGCGTGGATTGTTTCTATGACCTCAATTATCAAGGCGTTTATAACGCTAAGTGCTGTGGTGGTGCTGTGCACTTTTCGGAAGTTACGCTCATGGTCTGCTAGGCTCAGTTGTTGAGTGAACGTCGGGAGTAGCAAGGACTCAAGTGTCTTCACTACTGGGGAATCGGACACTTTTCCAATTTTCCACACATCGGATATTTGAAGAGTGATCAGTGACAGGTTGAAGACCTCGGTTAGGTAGCTTACACAAGTCGAGCCTAGATGTTGTAGCATCAACATGTTTATTCCATCTAGGCCAATGATCTTGGATGATTTAGCCTTGTTGATGACACTTCGAACCTCCTCATCGGTGAAAGTAAGTTTGACGCAGTCTCACGGCTTTTTGCTCAACCGTCGCGTTACACATCGTTTGATCTTATCTGTCGAAAAGTACAAAGTAAATAGCTCGCGCACTTCTTCGTGTGCGTGGAGGCATGGCTTTCGAATTGAATCGTCATATCTCTTCGGAATTGACAAGACCTTAATACTAAGGACAGACATATGGTTTCCGTACAACAATGTGTACTACAATTAAAGCTCAGGAAACAGCATAGTGATACACATATGAGTTCGACATTCATCAGCTGATGCAAAAAAAATATAATCAACTAAAGAAAATAAATATAAAGCAGAAAAATTAAGCCAAGTTGCTTATAACAGCAAAGATTCATTAAATATTTTATTCAGGGGTGTTGCGGACAAATTTGCGTAGTTTGTGGAATTACAATTCAATTCTGATGTTCAATTGTGTCACAGAATCTGATTGAATTTTTGTCTTTCCGAATATATGCAAAGCCAATATTCGAATCAGCTGTTTACTAATGTGACAAAATGAATAACTTAGAAGCGTTTAATAAATTTAAAACACTGAATAAAGTCTACTAAAGTTTACAATAAGTTTCGCTATTTTAGCTTTTATTTTATTGAAAGGAAAAAGTAACGAAAAAATTAAAAGGAAGGTATGATACGATCACAATAATCCACTTGATGTACCAGGGAATCACATGCGAAATTTGGCTTGCATTTACTCGTTTGCTTATACACACGCTTACTTTACAGATTCATATCATATTATCGACTGAATATAGACGCATTTGGGTGTTAAATTACATTTAATACGTTTTGTAAATCCTCTTAACATATCTGTATTTTTTTCCATAAACTCATTAATGTGTGTTGCATGTCGCGTGAGGCTTGCGTCACTCCACTTACCAGTAATAACATATCCGCGCACTGCTCTATACATATGTACATACTAATGTGCGTCTGACATTGCCGAACAAATAATACACATACAAACCTACATATACATATGCGTACACATGTAAATATCCAACAAAAATTACAAACATTGGTCTACAAAAACAACAACAGTCTCAAGTAGCATAAGTAGAACACACACATGTCAATATGGCAGCCAAATTGCGACGATGGCAAAAGCTGATTTTTCTTCTGGAAGGCAAAGGTGTCAACCCCGCAAACCCGCAAACACAGAAAAAGTGACAAAAATTAAAACATAGTTCTTGTCGATTTAAAATATTTTTAAATGGCTCGCAAAATCAGCGTAAACATACATATTTACGATGGTTTATTGGAAAAGCTGTTAGAGCGGCAAGGGAAGCGGTGATAATCGCTAAATTATTTCATATTTCATCATAGAAAGCTAATAAATCAGAAGAATTTTCAAGGATGAGATGATGCGAGACTCTCTCATTTTCCCTAATTTGTCTGTTATTCTCTTTCCCTGATTATTAAGATTAGGGAATTTTGAACAGATGATATCACAAAAGGCGCTATGCCAGAAATAAAACCGCTAATAAAAGCAGTGTGAAACGAAATTTCCACGAACGTGTAACTAAAGTTTTTTTTGCTAATTTAATTTAAAATGATAATCATAAAACAATGATATTTTATTACGACTTTTATTGTTTCTTTGCTATATTTTTTTTATTTATACATAATGTTATATGATGTTTTAAAAATTTTATAATATGCATACACGTATTTAGGGATGTATATGCGTTATATAGGCTTACTCAGGAATCGACCATCTAAAAATAATATCGAAATGCAAAATACCCAAAAGTTATTTTTAAAATACCCAATCCATTTTCTGATTGACAAATGTTATAAAAAATGTGAGTTTTGACAGCTCTCTCTCTCTCGAATCAAAGAGTTTCGCATCATGTCATCCTTGGAATTGTAACCAGGGATAATGGGATGCCCAACTCTTTCCAGTGTGAGAGCGCCTTAATTAGCGTTTTTATAACATTTTTCATTGTAGCCAGATCAGTCAAAATAATAATTTTTGGGCATTTAAATTAAAATACCCAACATTTATTAAACTTAACATATGCAGAAACTATTTAAACCCTTTTTTGTGATTTTGTAATATATAATATTAAAACTTTTAGTTTTTGAACCTTCAATATTTAATCAAAAAATTAAAGGTATTAGCTCTCAATTAATAAATGTTTTTTATAATTTTCAATTGAAAATTCGCGTTTTCTTTCATTTTCATTGTTTTCCATTTTTTGTTAGTGATCTTTAACAGCGGCAACAAATCTCTCTGTTTACATATTTTTCTGTAGGATTTCAGTCCGGCCGTTCCTCTTTTTCCAATTGCCAAACGTCAGTCCTCCTGATTTTTGACAGTTGCTTGAGTTCAGGAGGTTTTGACGTTTAGCAATTGCGCTCTCGTTTCCAGTGCAAGAAGAGTTGTGTATCTCTTTATCTCTGATTGTAACCATTGAAGTAAACGAATGGTAGTGAAGAAATAAAGTGTAAATTGAAAATCAGAAGTGTTAATGGGGCTCAACCGGGATTTGCGTAAAATAGTAAAGTAAAGTGGGAAAAAATAAAAAGAAGCAATTTGTGAAAATGAAAAAAAAGAACATACAGTTTGTGGAGTGCGCAAATGACTATCCAGTGCGCCATCACTGGTAGTTAATCAGCGCAGCCCCAGTGAAGAAAGCGACTGTACCAGTACGTGGTCAGAAGTTTCAATTGGTGAAGACAGTTTTTTGGTGGAAGCGACTGTACCAACGTTAATCAGAACAGCCAGTGAGTTTGGCTTCTGTTGAAGGAACAATTAGTAAGAACATATATGAAAAAAAAAACAAAAAAAAAAAAAAAATCAGTTAAAAAAGTGAAGAAAAACTGACAAAAAAACTTTGAGCAGCAAAGCTCTGAGTGGCAAAACTGAAATCAGTAAAACTTTTAGCAGCAAAGCAACGTAGCAGTGAGCGAAAGAACAGAAAACAAAAGCAGGGAGAGAACAGCAGATCGACGCCAACCGAGCAGCAAAACCCACACGAGATAAATTCTATATTTGTATATTTTGAGTAGAAGCGTCAAGTAGTAGTATGTGTAGCTATTAGTGTATAAGAAAGCACGCTTGTACATTTGATTTAAGAACTTCAGAGAGGAAATTGAAAAGAAATCATTGAATTTGTGAAAGAGATTTATCACTATAGTAAAGATAAGAGAATTGCTTTAAAAACTTTAACAATTAGAGCAATGACAGTAGAGACCTTAGAAGAAAAGTTAAGGGAGCTAGGGTTAAACGCTACAGGCAGAAAAAAGAGTTGCAATTGCGTCTGCTACAACACTTAGTTTTCGGGGACGAGCGAGAATGAATCGACCAATTCGTCGGACGCTGACGCCGTAGCTGTTTCGTCAACTGCCCAAAAGATGTTGTTTACGTTGTGTGATGTAAAAGACAGTGTTTCAGATTTTTATAGGAATGATACTTATTACGTTCACCACTGGGTTGTAGAATTTGACGAAATAGCTGGGTGGAATAATCTACAGCGGTTTGTATATGCGAAGCAGTTGCTAAAGGGCAAGCGAAATCGTTTGTGCGTGGGTTGGTGGGTGTAAGAGACTGGAGTAGTTTTAAGCGCTCTCTTATTGATAAGTTTGGGAATAAATTATGTGCGTCCGAAGTGCATTGAGAATTAAAGCAAACAAGGGAATTTTATATCAAGCGAAGACAGTGGGCGAATTGAAGGAACAAATTCGCATATACGAGAAAGTTAGGGGTGTTCAAGTAGCTGCAAACAAAGGATACGTGGGACAGATTGCTACAGAAAGTAAAGGGTTGATGAAAAAGAGTGTTTTAAATGTGACAAAGAAGGTCATATAGCAAGGGACTGTCTGGAAGCCGGGTCGAGTAATTTTATTTGTTTTAAGTATAATAAAAAGGGGCATTATGCGCTATAGTATAAAGAGTAGAGGGACAGAATGATCAAAAGTGAACGGGTAAATACGGTTGATAGCAAAATGGAAACTGCCAGTGAAGGTGGAAAGATTTTCGTTGATGCTACTATCAATGGCTTTACCTTTAATGCATTAGTAGATACAGGATGCATTGCGTATATCATGAGGTATGATACCCTATTGATGTTAGCAGAGATAGAACTAACTGGGAAAAAACAGAGAATGTTTGGTATTGGCAAAGCCGTGCTTACGACATTAGGCAGCTTTACGGCCGAAATGACAGTAGAGGGACTTTCATTGAACGTAACATTTTACGTGGTTAGGGGACGTGATATTCCGTATGCAGCAGTGATCGGAAATGACGTTCTTCAGGATGTTGATATAGTTTTTAGGAAAGGTAGTGATAGGTTCAGAAAACCTGACAATGATAGTTACTACCCTAAGAAGCCTAGTCATGGGACTGTAGAGATGAAGTTAATATTGAAAAACACAAAGCCAGTATTTTAGCGACCACGTAGGGTGTCGCAAGCGGATCAGCAACGTATTGACAAAGAAGTCGCACGTATGCTTAAGGAGGGTATTATACAGAATAGTGTGTCGTAATACACAAAGAAAACCTGAACAAAACGGTTTTGTTGTGATTTTAGCAAAATTAGTGAACAAATAATAAGAGACAATTTTCCAATGACAGTCGGGTAAGAAGCGTTAGACAGATTGCAGGGTGCAAGTGTCTTCCCTACATTAGATTTGAAGAACGGATTTTATCATTTGCCAATAGAACCGGGTTCCCGACAGTACACGTCTTTCGTAACCCAAAATGGCCAATACGTGTTCTGCGTTGTGCCTTTTGACACCAATAATTCACCAGCGGTATTTTGACATGCTTGAGGATGGAACTGTTATAATGTACATGGACGATATCGTCATTCCCGCAAGGATGAGAGAGAAGGTCGTGAGAAATTAGAAAGATTATTAACACATGTAAGTGAAAACGGTTTACACATCAGATGGAATAAATGTCAAATTTTTAAGAAAAGAATTAGTTTCTTAGGGTTCTCAATTTAGACCGAAGTATTTAGGACCGTTCAAGATAGTCGCTAAACTAAACCATGACAGATACAAGGTCGAAAGGTAGGAAATGCGGAAGGACCAAAGAAAGCGATGACAGTTACGGAAAATATGAAAAAGTGGACTTAATTATCGAGGTCGAATAATAGATCAGGACGGCTGATTGTAGGAACGATACGGTAGCATGACAAATACTAACAATACCGACTGAACGAAAAAATAACGAAGCGTTCATCATAGCGGAAGGGAAATTGTAACAGTCGATATAGTTTTTAACTTATAAGATCAGAAGAATTATGACCATTGAAATAAACGGATGGTAGTGAAGAAATAAAGTGTAAAGTGAAAATCAGAAGAGTTTTATTGGCGAGTTACTAACCTACATACATATGTTGCATGCAGACAGACATACAAACATTATGCGATCTGTCATATTTGTTTACATACACACATAATTATACATATATTATATGTGCTACCGCCTGGTCTTCTCAGATGTTATCAAAACTTTTACTGACCAAACCAAATAAATATATTATTTATAAAACATATATTAATTAAATATTTAGGTAATAATACAACCCTTATTTTATTATATACTTCAAGCGATTTTATGGAATTCATCATGAAATAGGTAAATTTGAACATAGATACCAAACCTACATTTCTTAACATTGGAATTAGCATAATTTTTTTTTTCCTTTAACAGTGTAAATGTTCCATTCTGCTATTTTTAAGTTTTAGTTACCATAAATATTGGTTACATTTATTAACTGTGAAACTCGTGATGATAGAGTTGATAACAGAATGATTGAAAATAATTGAATAACGCATCAAAATGACTCAACGATCATAAAATTTGATTTTCAGTTTTTTAAGGGAAACTTTATATAATGTGTATATCATCTAAATAATTGTTAAGTATTATGTATGTCGTACTCTAAGACACAGTGTTCAATAAAAATATTAGTTGGAGACCTAGTCTATTTGTATCATTTCCCATTATCATTCCCATTTTCCAAGTATAAAATTAAGATTGATGAAGCGATTTTTAGTTACATGTCAATAATGTGAAAAACAAGTTTCACTTTTGCGTGGTTTCATAAAACCACACAATCCTTTTTCTTACATGTCAAAGTGAAAGAAAGCATATGAAATGTCTTCAAACGACGCCATAGACGCTGTGCAGATTATAACTACTTTACCCCTTACACTTACGTATACATGTAATCATACATCCTTGTCCTAGTATTATAAAAAAGCATAGCTGAACTGCTCTAATATCCCTAATTTTAATGTTAATTTTTTTTCTTTATTTACCTATTTATCTTATACAGAATTAACGCTAATTATAATAGTATCGATAATAATTATTGAAAAAATTACAGTTTTAACTATATATTTAATATATACATATATACAAATATATTTGATATAATCATATTATTATTATCTGAAAATAATGATTCATAAAATAGTTATAATATCTGAAAAAGGAGATTAAAAACTCTGAAAAGATGAATTAAATAAAAAGAATAATATTATCTGAAAAAAAGATTAATTAAATAAAAATAGTAGTAATCTCTGAAAGAACAGACTAATTTTATCAGAAAAAAAGATTAATTAAATAAAAGGAGTAAAAAAAACTGAAAGAAAGATTAATATTAGAGTATATAGTATAATAATAGTTATAATAATAATAATAATATGTTGAATATGATATGAGAAAATCGCGTCGGTGTGAATTCTAATATTAAACATAACACAATCTGAAAAAAAGTCTATTGAATTAATCAAAAAATATACACACAGCAATAATATATTTATAGTTTTACTAACACTAGATCTACCAAGTCCGACAATTCAAATAAAAAAACAACAAATTTTTCGGAATGTAGCACAAAAACTTCTTGATTTTAACACTTCCTATTACTTAATAATTCAACTATACAAAAAACAATAAAATGCATTTAACTATTGGTTTCAGTGATTGTTTTAAGTAAGATAATTGAAAATTCATTTGAAATTACGTGATTCTATTCAGGTACATGGCAGTGTACATATTTTAACACAACAGATTTTTACAAAGCGACTTTTAGTAAAAACAAAAAAAAAAGTGTATAAAGAATGCCAGCAAGTCTAGTGTTAATGGCACAGCGTATGTAAGTTTCCAAACTAAAATTTAAGCCCTGAATCATCATATGAATAAATATTTTTTTCCGATGTAAAATTAACCGCACCGAACTCATGAAACAAACACTTGTTTTTAGATATTTTATTGCTCTGCGCAGGCCGCTTTAAACACAACATTGTTTTGCAGGCCGCCTTGAACCATAAAACAAACATTTATTACACACACACACTAATAATGATAGTAGTTGATAAAACTAACCGAATAATTCATATATGCTGCTCCAATATAATAGCTATCCAAATGATGATACTGGTGCTGAATAGGAATTGCAATTCTATTAAAACAAATGAATTAGTTACATATATACAAAATATAATTTAAAATTCACACAAAATCCATTCAACATACTTTTTTCTTTTACAATCGCAAATAAGAAATTGGAAATGTTAGCATGATTAATTTGAATTCCGAGGAACAAATGTTATTTATATAATTCTAAGTATTTTAGACAAATTTTTTTCTCATTGCATCAAGGTTAAAAAAAAACCGAAACGAGTGCGTTGGTGTTGGTGCTTGATGCAGAGAATGTAGATTATAGAGAAGGTTCACAATGCGGCCATTAGCAAAATATTTCACGTTTCGCAGGGGTACTGAAAACGATGAGGGTATTTCACCACTTTTGGAAGGGGTACTGAAAACGATGAGGATATTTCACCAAATGTCCACAATTAACATTAGGGGACTGAAAAATAGCAGAATTGAGCATTTTCAATGGTAATTGAGAAAAATAATGCTAATTTCAATGTTAAGAAATGTACTCCTTCAGATTCGTATATTTACAATGCGCAAACGACTTTAGATATAATTTGAAGATATTCTTCCTATACAGGGTGGCTAACGAATCATGCTACAAAATTAAACCGTAATAAGTTTCTTTTTAGTCAATGCATTACATTAAATTTTGTTATTGTATAGAAAATTTTATTTCATTTAAACAATTAATTAATCTTTCATACTTAACCACGCATATGCGACACCTAATTCGGGATTGCCTCAATTATCTGTTTAATGGACTGCTTCAGTTCAGTCAGATTTCTGGGTTTGATTTTGTACACCTTTTTGCTTGACATAACCCCATAAGAAAAGACCAAGCGGTCGCAAATATTCTTATACATTATATATGTATAATTATGTGTGCATGTAAACAAATATGAAAGTACCCATTATAATTATTAATTTGTCTACTTACAACATATGTGTGTAAGTATGTACACTCATTGTTTCATGGGAAATCTCCGTTGCCACGGACAACCAATGGCCGAAGCTCACGTTTTTTGTTTTCTTGTCAAAGAGTCACTGTGTCGAAGGACTGACGCGACGACAAAGCGTCACAACATTGTGTTGTTGGTAGAAAATCCGAACTATGCCGAAAAAAAATAACGAAAGGCCGCTCTAACAGCTTTGCCTACAAACTATCGTAAATATGTATGTTTATATGCATTCATATTGACGGAGATTTTCGTCATGGAAAAATGTTTTAAAATTGAAAAATATTTTAAATCGACAAAAGCTTTGTTGCCGGTTTTGTCAATTTTTTCTGTGTTTGCGGGGTTGCAACTTTTCCCTTTTAGAGGGAATATCAGAAATTTGTTCAATTATGATTTTTAGCTTTTGCCATCGTCGCTTGTAGGCAAACGCATGCTCGGGGAGATGAGAGGGTGTCTGTTTTTATGAGTGAAGCGAGGTTGCTTGTTGAAAGTACGCCTGCGTTCATGAATGAAAATGTTGTTGTTGTTTGATTTACTATAAATTTGGCCTTCGCCTATTTGGCTGACATATTGACTTGTGACGATTGTTGTTTTTGTAGAACAATGTTTGTAGTTTTTGCGGGTGACATATTTACATATTTACGAATATATGAATGTAGGTTTGTGTATTTATTATTTGTGTGGCAATGTCATACGCACATATGTATGTATGTACATATAGAACAGAGCGCGCAAATGTTATTACTGATAAATGATAATAACTTGATTTGAATTTGAATTGTACTTACATAAGTACATACATATGTATGTATGTAAGCTTTAAATCATGAAAAGTGTGATTGGCATATATTATATTACTATTTAAATATATTAAGATTTTTAAGATATTATGTTAGTATGTTATATACTTATGTATGTATGTATATAGTAAAACATAGCAGATACATATACATACATATATACTTATATGAAAGCATTTCATATTATCAAACATAAGCAATATTTAAAAAGCAACTGCAAATATTCCTTTGAAGAAGTATATTTTAATTGAAATTTAATAATTTTTTCATGATATCATAGATATTCAAAAAAAAAGTTTCATATCTATGAATATGATTGCATATAAACGTATAAAAATATAAGCTAACATGCGGCTGTAATATCAATGCAAACTTCTGAGCATAATTTTCATACAATGCTCAGCTCTGTTCACCCGACACTGTTAAAATTTCTCCTTCCGAGCCGACTGTGGTGAAAGACCCTCATCGCATTTTGTTAGGTTTTGACAATTCACACGCTGGTCCGTAGTTGGACCTTCTATATATTCTACATTCTCTGATGAAACTTAATTGAAGTTAACAATAGTACGGATGTAGAAATAAAGTCGAGAGGTTTCTCAATCGAGATAATTATGGGTAGCTGGTCTGAAGCGAGAGTTAGCATAGGTCGCCAGGGTATGATTTTTATCAAACCAACACCAGCAATGGTAATGTCCAGCGAAGTATTACAAGTGCCCATAAATCTGGTTGAAGCATTCATTGTACAGAATGTCGAATCATATACAGTGGATCACAGCTTATTTGATACAGCAGTCGATATAAATTTCGAATCCCAATATTTTTTAAACTGAAAGGAATATTGAAAAAATTTAAACGCTATATTTTAGAGTAAAGAATTTCATATATATAATGTACTTCATTTATTTAAAAAATATTTTATTTTCAACTATATGTACATAAAATTAAAATTACTGCTAAATTTCAGGTCACAGCTTATTTGATACAGATATTTTTCCATCACGAGGCGCCAGCTTGTCGCACCGCATAACTGTATTTTATTTTGCCATGCATATTGGCGTCGTTTATGATTAGTTTTAAATATTTTTTAGTGTGTTATAATAAACCATGGAGACAGCAAGTGCGTTTATATAAAAATGGGTCGTCGTACAACAATTGAGCAGCGTGAACTGGTCATAAACAAATTTAAAAACGGTAGATCGGTTCGACAAATTGGTGAAATTGTGAACCTTAGTGCCTCCACTGTACAGCACATCATTGAGCGATATTTACATGAAAATCGAGTGGAAAGTAAAGGCAGAAGTGCGCCAAACAAAATTTTTAGTGCTTCCGAAGAGCGCTATATTGTTCGAAAAATCAAGGTAAACCCCAAACTATCAGCTCCAAAATTGGTTGTGGATGTTCATCAGGAATTAGGAAAATCATGTAGTGCTGAAACTATCCGCCGCGTACTCCGCGAACATGATTTTAATGGTCGAGTTGCTCGTAAGAAACCATTTATTAGTAAAAAAAACCAAATATGTCGACTAAAGTTCGCTCAGGAACATGTTTGTAAGACCCATGATTTTTGGAACACGGTTATATTTTCAGACGAGTCGAAATTCAATATTTTTGGGTCCGACGGCATGTCTTACGTTTGGCGAAAAAAGAATAGAGAGCTAAATAAGGAGAACCTAAGAGCTACAGTGAAACATGGCGGTGGAAGTGTGATGGTTTGGGGTTGTATGTCCTCAGCCGGTGTAGGAAATTTGGAGTTTATTGAAGGGACAATGGACAAAAATATGTACCTTAATATCCTGAGAAGTAATTTGCTGCAAAGTGCCGAGAATCTTGGTATAAAAGAAAAATTCCGCTTTTATCAAGATAACGACCCAAAACACAAAGCAGCAGTCGTTCAATCCTGGCTCATATGGAACTGTCCCCATTTGATGACACCCCCGGCACAGTCACCTGATATGAATGTTATTGAAAATTTGTGGGCTTTATTAGACAAAAACATTCGAAGCCACAAAATTTCGAACAAAGAGGAATTGAAAAGGGCGCTACTAGAGGAATGGCAGAAAATTACCCTAGAAACCACACAAAAGTTGGTCCATTCAATGCCAACCAGGATCCAGGCTCTTGTTAAGGCGAAAGGCTTTCACACAAAATATTAAGAATTTAAGATTGAAAGTGATTTGTTTTTGTTATTTTAGAAAGAATTGAACTGTATCAAATAAGCTGTGACCTGAAATTTAGCAGTAATTTTAATTTTATATACATATATTTGAAAATAAAATATTTTTTAAATAAATGAAGGACATTATATATATGAAATTCTTTACTCTAAAATATAGCGTTTAAATTTTTTCAAAATTCCTTTCAGTTTAGAAAATATTGGGATTCGAAATTTATATCGACTGCTGTATCAAATAAGCTGTGATCCACTGTATCTGTTCTGCCAACTCAATCCTCCTAAAATCGTTGGACAGGCAGGAGTGCTAAACGGTTTTCACCTCGAAGTGGCGCATCTATGTTCGGGTGATATCCTGTTTGGCAACAATTAACAGGGGGATGTATATATTGAATATTTCGAACTTGACATCACCTGACCGGATAGCTATTCCCTGGCATTCAAGTGTAGTATCTCTGCGGTCGTTGTCGACATCGATGAGAGCGCATCTATCGTAACGCGTTCCCGGCTCATAAATGCAACTGTCTCTTCGATCTTACTGTGGAGTCCGTTGCAGTTAAATTGTAAAAGTCAAGTTTGTCGCTCGTATCTAGGTGCATGGTTCTGATTAAACTGGGAGTCAGGCTGCCAATTTGAGCTCCTTAGAACCGTAGAATTCCTTTTTTGGCCACTCAACTGGAGTGGCGGCGCAGTGCGCGAACTGAGTGAAATTTGCAAGGCCGTAGAGACTAGTGTCGCAGTTTTACAACGTTTTATGATGATCGGTTATGTCGTTTCGGTGTAAAAGCATATCAAACTTACATTTATATTATTAGTAGGGATTTAGTATATATTCACATAAATTCATATTTCTTGTGTCTCTATTTTATTTGTACGTACAATTTTTCCGCCATCTCATCACACATCTGTTCGGATCAGCTCAAAGTACAACGAAAACAACTGCTTTGCAATATCCAAATTTCGACACTTTCACTTACTATAGAGTTGATTGTATTTGATAATATACGAAATTTCCTTCGGTTGCTAGACAATATTCTAGCGTAATGTACAATTTGGTATTCTGTTGTCAAATGGCACGCGTAAGTAAAGATACGTAATATGGGGTTAATTTAAACAATGTATATTAAGTAAATGTTCATATATTCTCTTATACATTAATCAGATATATATGTAACTATAATTATTAATTAGGAATTCTTTGTGCGTCAATATTTCGCCGTTTCTTTTTCAATAGCCACTTTTCCTTTTCTTTAACTTGTTTTTCGCGTATTAATTTCCTAAAAAGGTTGCGATGACGAGACTTTACCATGCGCGCTTGTAACCGATGTTCATCTATTTCATTCTTTCGACGGATGTTTTTATTTTCCTTGTGGACTTTACCAGCCTGAACACTCATAGACAACTTCTAAAATAAAATTATTTTAAAATATTAAATAAATTTATATAACCATCGGCTACTTCTTCGCGTTGTTGTTTTTGCATTTCCTTCTCAGCAACTTCAACATCATCGTCATTTTGCCCTTCTTCGTTTTGCATATGACCATACTCCTCAAAATCTGCCTTTTCTTCCATATATGCTATTTGTAATTGCTCATCATCCATGGTGCTACTGTCTATTATTTCTTTTTCTGAACACCCAGCATTTTCCTCAACAGCTATAAATTTATATATTAATCAGTAATACAAGAAATTTGTGAAAAATCTTACATTTCTTTTGATTGAAATCAGACTGATTTTTGTTTTCATGTTCCTCGGGTGGAACGTAGGAATCCCGGTTACTGTCAACGAATGGAGATAAATGCGGCGGTAACACAACACCTTCAAAATAACTGTTTGTTGGAAGTAGTGTGCGCTTATTTACGCAATCGAATACCCATTGTGGTTGAATATAATCACGGGATATATATTTTTTACTTAGTATTGGTCTGTCGACAATTTGATGAGTAATAGTTTCATCGCTTTCATCATACGTGGCTCCAACAAACACTGTAGAGTCCCAAGAAATTTTACCTCCAAATGATCGTATCAAAATTACTATTGGTTCTCGTGGTACTTCTCTATTGATATAAAACTTTAAACCTTTAAAAAGAGAACGCAGTGCCTTAAGTTCTTTTGCTTCCTTTTTTAGTTTCCGTATACGATTTGAACTTTGACTCTGCTCAAGAAAATCTAGGTCCATGATCTCAATTTCGTCTTCTAGTTCATTTTCTATGAATATTAAATCAGAATTAAGCGCCGCGATACGATCTGATACATATGATAATTCGTCTTTAAAATTGTCTTGCAAATCATTATGTATTTCTGACCGAAATTTAGGTGGGTAAGTATAACCTACACTATGGTAAAGACGATAATTTACAAACCCAAGCAATATTGTATAAAACTCAACAAAAATCGACATAACCTTAAAATCCACTTCTGCTTTTGAATGAGGCTTAAAAGGATAATGATGTGGCATAATCCACGTAACTTTTTGCCCCTTAATATCCGCTTGAAAATAAAATCCTTTAATCGATATGAAAACTTTCCGAATTGATTTTGAACTGATAATATAATGCAGGAATTCTATAGTAAGCCGTCTACATAAAAACGATTGATCACGTGGAATTAAACGTAATGAAGGAAATGTGCTGAATAAGAAAAGTAACGTCAAGCAATCATCGAGGTCTTTAATTGCATCAATAAACGTTGGATAACGTTCCTTTACAATATGATCTATTCGCAATTCTGGATATAATGCCAAGCGCCTCTTTAAATTACGAAAATCTTTTATAGCGCGATCTCTCCCAGTTTTTTTTGCAAAAATCTAAAAGGTATAGAATGTATTGACACTATTAACAGAAAAATTAGTAACAAACCAACCTTGTAGTCTCTTAGCGTCCAAACAATAGGCTCATGAAGGAGAAACCGTATATCTTTCGCATGGTATAGTATTTTAATATCAGAAGACCCCTTTTGAGCTCTTCTACGATGTTTAGGCTCACGTGGATAGACACCTTTTATTATACATAGGCGGCGAAAATCGTTCAACGACAATTGTAATTTACGCAAAGCCGCGCGGCGCGTAATATATTGCGCTGCTTCTCCAGACTGATACTGTTAATTAGTTAATAATAAAATTATCAAATATAAGTAAACCGAATTTTTATTTAAGTAATAGATTTTTACTAAACAACACATATTTATTAACCTTTTTTAAACGACGCATTTTAAGCTTAGAAGACTTTTTAATCGGGTTTCTATAAAATAAATGTGTTCCAAAAAATTCGAAACATGTGTCTACAATGAGTTGAAGTCAAAAGCATGGTATAAGATCTATATATAAATTTACGATGGTCAAAAGGCAAATTACTAGAGCTAAAAAAATCGGTGGCACTATCAACATTATCGATAGTTTTATTTTCATCTCACTATCGATAATTTATTTTGAATATCGATGGTGTATCACTTATCTAGACTTACCAATAATTTTCATAAAATTGCAAAATTTCACTTAAGATATACTCTGGTAATTCCAGATGTAAAGTCTTATTTGGATAACTTGGTAGCCTTAAAATCATTTTTTTAAAATAAAATTCGGGAAAACTTTAGTATAACGTCCCACGCTTTCGGGGATAAAATGGGTATGGGCGGATAGAGGAGATCCTCCAGATCAAGAATATATATAGATACAGCCGGGGGAAACTTATAGTTTTCGAGATAATTGGGTTTAAAGTTCAAAATTTCGACTATTTAAAGTACGCATTTTTCCCATTTCGAATGAGTTATACACTTATATTTTCCACTTTTATATCCACTAACACTTCACTAATACGTTTGTACACATTTATTTTACATTATATAGTGCAAAAATAGTTTAATTCAATAATTGGATTATTGTTAAATTCTATTAATTCTGACAATAACAAAAGGGTTGCAAAATTTGAAATAACCAGTGTTACCTTATCGACATCTTTTGTAATTGAACTGAAAGAAATTAAAACAGATAATATCCCAAATTAGATTTAGATTAATTTTGAGGTATGCACCGCGACCTACGGTCTATTGTGCCCTCCCCTAAGTCATATCGTGTCATCTGGGCCCAGCATATTGATAAATTCCAAAATTCTGCTGGGTGCTAGTGAGGCGATACAATCCCTGTGTGGAACCATGGATCCCAGGGCCTTGATTCTGCGTCTGCAGACTGCTGTGCAGTTCATCAGCAGATGTTCGGGGATTTCCGGCTCTATGTCGCAGAACCGGCAGTTTGCAGAAGACTTGTTGCCAATGTATCTCCCTGTCTGCTCTTTCCTCCCTACGGAGGAGCTCTTTGATGGTATGTGGACCAACCGCTAAGTATGGTTCCGGGCCTACCATTCTTGTAGAGGCTGCAGAGCGAGCAAACTCGTCAGCTAGTTCGTTCCCAGCTATACCCCTATGATCAGGCACCCAAATAAGGTGCATTCGGTTGTGCTTAGATAGGCTGTTCAGCCGTTCTATACACTCCATCACTAAGAGAGATCTGACCTCATAGGCAGAGATCGCTCTTAGTGCCGACTGACTATCGCTGAGTATAGCGATACTTTTATTGCGATAGTTGCGTTGGAGATTTATTCCTACACACCGACTTATAGCATAGACCTCGGCTTGGAAAATGCTAAGGAAACTTCCCATGGGAATGGAGAGTTTGGTGCTTGGCCCAGCGGCCCCTGCACCAATCCCCTCCTCCGTTTTCGACCCGTCGGTGTACCACTTGATGGTGCAACCCCTTAGCAGCAGGTCCAGTGAAGAGTCATTCCCCTCAGATTTGCTGCAAGGGTTACTTGGAACTTCCTGCTGAAGTTTACTACTTTGGTAATGCTATCCCTTGGGAGAAGGGCTAGTGGTATTTCCTCACTTAGCTCTTTCATCTGCTGGGATGAGATTACCTTCCCTTTGCCAGCTCCCTCTGCTGTCATTTGGAGCAGAGTTCGTTTGGCAGTCTGTTTGATTACCAGGTGTAACGGTGAAAGTTCTAGCATGACCTCCAGTGCTGCGGTCGGACACGTTCGCATTGCTCCCGACGCGCAGATGGTGGCAAGTCTTTGCAGCTTCGACAGTTTAAGTCCTACCGAAGTCTGCGATGCTTTCGAACCCCACGATACCGCTCCATACGTGATAATCGGTCTCACGATCATGGTGTACATCCACCTGATAGACCTTGGGGAGCACCCCCAGGATTTTCCAGCAAGTCGGTTACACACCATGAGTGAGTTTGGAGCTTTGGTTAGGGTACGGTCCACGTGCTGATTTCATCGCAGTGTGGAATCCAGCGTGAGGCCCAGATACTTGACCGTGCTGGCCATATCAACCACTCTGCCGTCCAGGGATATATTTCTGAGGCCCGGCAGTGACCTCCGTCTGGTGAAGGGAATGATTGTAGTTTTGGCGGGGTTGATGTTTAAGCCAACCCCACTACACCATCCCTTGCCAGTACCAATCCCCTCTGAACGATATCGCAGAGTGTGTCTTCAAATTCTCCCCTAGCTAAGATAACAATGTCATCCGCATATCCCTGACAGCGGATTCCATTGCTAGTCAGCCGCTCAAGGAGATCGTCCACAACTAGGCTCCAAAGTAGGGGGGATAGCACTCCACCCTGTGGGCAGCCTCTTGTTGTTCCCAGACGAATTTTCGTTTCTCCTACTGCGGTTTCCGCCACCCTAGTGCGCAGTAAGGCTGCAATCCATCTGCGCACTGGTGCTGCCACACTCCTTTTCTCCAGTGCTCTTGACACGCTCTCGTGAGACGTGTTGTCAAAAGCACCTTCTATGTCGAGGAAGGCGCATAGCGTCACCTCGCCCCCATCTAACGAATTCTGGATCTCTAAGGTAAGCTGGTACAGAGCAGTGTTTGTTGACCTACCTGCTCTGTAAGCATGTTGCTTCTCATGAAGCGGTGAAGCCTTCAGCACCTTCGATCGTAATTCATGGTCTATGATCTTTTCCATACTTTTGAGTAGGAAGGAAGTAAGACTGATTGGCCTGAACGATTTCGCCAATGAGTAGTCTTTCCTCCCTACTTTGGGTATGAAGATCACCTTTGCGGTGCGCCATGGTTCTGGGATATATGCCAGCGCTAGGCTATCCCTCATCAGCCGAACAAGGTGGGGCAGTAGCACCTGCTCCCCCTGTTGCAGAAAAGCTGGAAGGATACCATCCGCACCCGGTGACTTATATTTTTCAAAGGAGGCCAGAGCCCACTTGATGGAGTCTGCAGTGAAGAGCTGTTTTGCGACTGTCCAGTCCAAGCGTAACGGCCTTCGTTCGACCATAGGTCGAATCTGGTATTCTTGAATCGTCTCCGGGAAATGCGCTAGTAGAAGAGTCGTAGCTCTTTCTTCTGCGCTGGACGTATAGGTCCCATCAGATCGTTTGATCGCTAGTACTGTGTCCGTCTTGCCTCTAGCCAGAGTCTTATGCAGTCTAGCTGCCTCTGGGGTAGAGGAGACGCTCTCACAGAACTTCCTAAAGCTCTTCTGTTTCGCGGTCCTAATCTCCTTATTGTAAGCAGTTAGGCTGCATCTGTAATCCTCCCAGTTTCCGGTGCGCTTAGCCTTATTGAATAGCTTGCGCACCGTTTTTCTTAGTACTGAGAGTTTACTAGACCACCAGGAGCATTTACCGCCCTTGGCGGTTGTCTTTAGGGGGCAGCTGCTATGATAAGCTTCTATAATGGATTGGTTTAGGGCAGACAGTCTGCTCTCCAATCCAGAAGCCGTTGCGCTTCTATCCAACTGCTCCCTACTGTTAATTCTAGTTGCGAGTAATTCCCTGAAAACGGCCCAGTCCGTGTTCCCAGGGATACGTTTGGGAGGGAGTTGCTTGACCCCCATCCCCAGCACGAATCTTATGATACGGTGATCCGACATGGAGGGTTCCGATGATACCCTCCATTGTAAGATCAGCCCTACCTCAGACTCGTTACTGAGCGTGATATCAAGCACCTCCCTTCTGACACTAGTTACAAAAGTGGGTTCGCACCCCACATTTGCTATACTTAAATTCTTACTGACTATAAACTCGATAAGAGACTCACCCCGTGTGTTGCAGTCCGTGCTGCCCCATTCGGTGTGGTGGGCATTCGCATCGCAGCCCATGATGAGGGGCAGTTTATTCCGCCTGCAGTGCTCTACCAGGTTGCCGATTGCCTCTGGGGGTGCTATCGGAGTCTGCCCCGGAAAATAGGCCGCTGCCACGAAGAAGTCCGCTCCGGTGCCGGACATCCCGTTGGTGGCAGGGGGGGTAGTCTGCCTCCCCTCTTCCTTTTCCGCTTACGAGCCCCACCGGAGGTCGCCCGTTGCGACTCCTCTGCATCCGAGCAGTTGCTCCTGCTTGAGAGAGTCTCCGTGGGGTTCTCTTTTGCTTTTTCCGCAGCGGCCGCAGTCGAAATCACCTGCTGAACGCCGCTGCACGAGGGCATGTCATCGTCGTCATCCCTGGCATGCTCCTCGAACAGCGCTCGCTATTCTGGCGAAAGGGCGTCCAGGAAGCTGAACTTTCGTTTAACCTATGATTCGCCCTTACCTGTACCGCTGCCCTTGTCGTTGCCAGAGTCCATAGTCGTTTGCTGTTGTTGTTGCCGAGATCCGTTTGATGTTGTTGTTGTGGTTTTGTTTTTGTTATTCATCTTGTTCGTACGACCCTTGGCTCGACGAGGCGAGCCGTCGGGTCAGCTTTCGGTAAGGGGAACAAAGAGTCCGCCGCGCCAGAGCTCCTTGACGCGGTAAGGCCACCGTTACTTCCCAATGCGGCCCGGTGTTGGGAAGGGTCCGTTAGAATACAGCCGAATTTACCTCCTGGCTGCAAATCATCCAATGGGCACGGGAGTCGCATAACACCCTGGATTAGGAGGTGGCAGCTCTTGGTTGTCGCACGCATACGGCCTCTGACAACCAGTGTGAGGGTGCAACCAGTTGGGAAATGCCGAGAATGCCTGCGATTAAGCCCCTGCACCACGGCAAGGTGCCTGCCATTCGCAGAGGAGCCCCAAATACAGGAATCCAAAACCTAGAGAAATAAACTATTACAAAGCATTGATGTTGAGTATTATGTTATACCCTCTATGACAATATTACTTTTTTCTTGTAGAACTTCTTTTTGCGTTGGCGGCCTTCGGCCGCGCTTCAAAACAAATAACCCTGGTCGGTCCAACACCGGGTGTATCAAAATATTTTTCGCGCAGAACTTCTTTTTTGTTGGCAGCCTTCGGCCGCCCTTTAAAAAAATAACCCTGGTCGGTCCAACACCGGGGTGTATCAAGGTTTTTTTGCGCAGAATTCCTTTTTGCGTTGGCGGCCTTCGACCGCGCTTCAAAAAAATAACCCTGGTCGATCCAACACCGGGGTGTATCAAGGTTGTTTTGCGCAGAACTTATTTTTGCGTTGGTGGCCTTCGGCCGCGCTTCATAAAAAAAGAACCCTGGAAAACGAATTAGTCAAGCGTTTGTGGATATAAAAGTGAAAAATATAAGTGTATAATTCATTTTAAATCGCAAAAATACGTACTTTAAATAGTTGAAATTTTCAACTTTAAACGTAAATATCTCGAAAACTATAAGTTTCCCGCGGCTATATCTATATATATTCTTGATCTGGAGGATCTCCTCTATCCGCCCATACCCATTTTATCCCCAAAAGCGTGGGACGTTATTCTAAAGCCGACCCTAAATTTCCTAAGTTCATTTTTAAAATTATATATATATTAATTAAAATTACTCTATTTTTTACAGTTTAATTAGGCGTCGGATGAAGTAGAAGGAATGTTGTGGATATACTGGGAATTAGGTAAGAATTTCTAATCATCGTAAAGGGGTGGTAGAGAAAGAATCAGCTGATGTAGTACCATGTTTTATTCTATAAAGATACTGCAACTTCAACAAATAATTTATTTTAAGAGTCTATATATTTAAAAACTAAACTTAGAACTATATAACAATATGGTAATTTATTTATGTTAAGAGTTATATGTAAAATATTGTACATATTATAATCGCTAAATGCTGAAATACAGACACAGCTACCTGATATGCCTACCGTATTTTAAACTATAAAGATATTGCAACTTCCAAAAATAATTTATTCTAGAAGTCTATATATTTAAAAAATTAACTAAGAACTATATAATAATATGGTAATTTTTTATGTCAAAAGTTGTAATAAAATATTGTACAAACATATATCCATCGCTAAATGATATACATATCTATACTTAATATTATAAATGCGAAAGTCCGTTTGTTTGTTAAGCTTTCACGCAAAAACTACTTAACAGATCATCATGAAATTTTGTACATATACTCTTAGAGGTGTCAGAATGAACATAGGATACTTTTTATTACAAAATTTATAAATTTTTTACGGATTATTAAAAAAATTATTTTGGAAGATTATATATGTTTGGAAAATAAATTTGAAAACTTTGAAATTGAAAAAAAAAGTTTGGCAGAAATGATTGTTTGTCGAAAAAATTATAAATGAAAGAAAACATAAATGTATAAAAAACGTAAATCAGAGAAATAACACAAATATTATTAGTTACTCTTATTAAATATAAAAATGCGTCGAAAGCGGAAATATATATAATATATCTTTGTTGTATTGATTCAATAAAGTATATTTTAAAATTTGAAAATTCATTGCATTTAGTAATCCAAGCCAAGCAATAAAATATATTCTTTATATGGATCCATATCTACTATAATGATATCAGTTATTTATTTGATGGATTCGATGCGAGCAAAGCCGCGGGTAAAAGCTAGTATGAATAATAAAACGTAAATAAAATTTGTGATTAAATAAATCTATTCTTAAATTAGAGAAAACATCGGCACAGTAACTATTTTTTTGATATAAGTACAATTATAAATTTTGCTTTATTGTTTAAATGTATTATTATCACTTGTATGACAATGATAAGTTTTGCTTTTTTGATTATAAACATAAATTAATAACTAAACTATTAAATATTTATAAATAATTATTAAGGCGTTTTCTGGTATGCTCAACCCGTTTTAACCCCTCGCCACCCTAACTCACCTGGCCACCATGTTGGTTTTATTGTGAACGTACGCCTCAGAGTTAGCGAAACTATTGTGAATGGACTTTTGCTACTCCCTTATACCATGTTTCTAATATTCCGACATTATGATATGTCGGTTGCGCAAAACCTTATTTATTCATTTACAATAATAGAATGCAATAATTTAAAACGTTAGTCATAAAACCATGATATTTTATTATGACTTGTGTTGTTTTTTTGATATATTTTATTTTTATATATTATTTTTAGATGTTATATGATATTTTAACATTTTTTCTATATAAATACACGTATTTAGGGATGTATATGCGTGATATAGGCCTACTCGGGAATCGAGCACCTTAAAATAATATCGAAATGAAAAATTCCCAAAAGTTATTTTTAAAATACCCAAATGACAAATGTTATAAAAAATTTGGGTTTTGACACCTCTCTTTAGAATCAAAGATTTTTGTATCATTTCATCCTTGGCGAAGTTTTGTTATAGATATACTTATAAGGGCTGCCAGATTGTGCAGCACAGGCAGTTCTAGTTAGAGTGTTGTCGTCTTAAGAACAATTGAGAGATAAGTAAGAAGGTGAAAATTCGGTTTAGTAATAATGCGTTAAGTTGTTTGCATAATAAATAAATATAAGTGTATAACCATTAAATTAGGACTTCTATTTAAAAATTTAATGATCGAACGCAAGAGTGAGTTACAGGCAAACGATTTATCGAGAAATACAATTGGTGTCAGAAGTGGGATTGTCAATTAAATTCCCAAGGAGATAATTATTTTAAAATGGCCAAGTTTTACGATCTGAAGATTTTTCTACTGAAAAAGGAACTGGAGCAACGTGGTTTGTTGACAAATGGATTAAAAACTGAATTACAATCACGGTTGCGAGAGGCCATGGAGGCGGAAAACATTAATGTTGATGAATATGTCTTTCAGTTGGAATTAGAGGTAGTAACAATAAAAGAAGAGACTCGCTTAACAAACGCTATGGACCTTAACATGATTTTGGCTGCAAAGTCCCAGATGTCAACGCAGATATCAACGGAGATGTCGACACAGTTTAAAGAGCAGTTCGCAGCGCAAAATGCACGTATATCACTGATGTAATCAAAGTAGTTTGAAGAACGGTTCGCAGTGAAAGATGCTCGTATATCAGCACAAGTGTCCTTACAGTTGGTAGAGCACAAAGCGTGTATACCAGTACAAGCGTCCTCACAGTCGAAAGAGCTGGACGTGCGTATATCAGCACAGGTGTCCTCACAGTTGGAAGAGCAAGAAGCTTGTGTGCCAGCACAAGTGACCTCACAGTCAGAAAAGCAAGAAGATTGTATACCACCACAGGTGTTCTCACAGATGAAAGAGCAGGATAAAATTAAAGCTGAAACGGATGACTATTTGCAAGAAGATACAGAATTGCAAGGTGTAATTCATGAAGAGTAGTTGAATAAATGTACAATGAGTAGAGAAATAACTACAGGAAGCCCAATCGCAAAAACAGTGAGCAGAGCGGAGCAGTTTCAAGTTGATGTGTGGCTGCTTGCATCGAATATAGAAAAGCGAAAATGGGCAAAGCTCCCGAGCACTTATGATTGTTCCGAAGCTTAGAAGTCCTGAAGTGGTCAACGAGCTGCACAACGGTCCAAATAGAGGGCACTTGAGAATTAAAGGCAGTTAAAGCAAAGGTTTTATTAGGTTGCTTGTCGTCAATCAGTCGGAATACCTATTGCGCGAATTGCCGTGAGTATGGATGATCCATTTCCCACAAATAAATTTTGAAGCAAATGTGTTTTTTTGATCAAGGACTATTTCACCGAATGGCCTGGAGTATACACAATTCTTAATCAAAAGGCTGAACCAGTAGCGGACGTAATTAGCTACAAGTAACCAGATTTGGTGTTCCAATAGAATTGCGTTCTGATCAACAATGGCATCTCGACTCAGCTTTAAGTCAAGCGATGTACCAGAAACTGGGCAATTGAGATATAAGCAAGAAGCTGTAAGCTCGGATAATAAGTAGTAAAGTACTTAAGTTGGAATTATTTAATTATATTATTTAACAATCCAATGATCGAACTCAAGAGTGAGTTATAGGCAGAATATTTATCGAGAAATCTGTTACAATACAATTAATAACGATACTGTGACAGTCATAAATTTCGATGCATTTTAATCGATGCGAACCACCTACACCGTGTAAACGAAGGACAATTTTGACGTCTTAACCGCTAAAACAAGGAATACAATTGTATTTCTTATTAATGAAACTAAAAAGGAGTAGCCAATATAGGGTTCTCTAACGTTGCGGCTATACAAACCCGTAAATAGTAACCAGTAAAGAATACAAAATATTCGAAATGTGGGGTCGGCTTTAGAATAACGTCCCACGCTTTCGGGTATAAAATGGGTATGGGCGGATAGAGGAGATCCTCCAGATCAAGAATATATATAGATATAGCCGAGGGAAACTTATAGTTTTCGAGATATTTAGGTTTAAAGTTGAAAATTTCAATTATTTAAAGTACGTATTTTTGCCATTTAAAATGAATTATACACTTATATTTTTCACTTTTATATCCACTAACACTTGACTAATTCGTTTTTAGAATTTTTTTTATATTAGATGCTGCAAAAATAACTTTATTTCAATAATTAAATCATTCTTCAATTTTATTAATTTTGACGATAACAAAATGGTTGTGAATGTCAAAACATCAGTGTTGCCATACTAATATATTTTGTAAACGAAGAAAAATAAAATAAACAGAGACATTGTATCCTAGATACAGGAAACAACGCAAAAAGAATTTCTGCGCGTAAAAACTTTGGTACACCCCGGTGTTGGATCGACCAGGGTTATTGTTTTAAAGCGCGGCCGAAGGCCGCCAACGCTAAAAGAAGTTCTGCGCGAAAAATATTTTGATACACCCCGGTGTTGGACCGACCAGGGCTATTTTCCTAAAGCGCGGCCGAAGGCCGCCAACGCAAAAAGAAGTTCTGCGCAAAAAAACCTTGATACACCCCGGTGTTGGACCGACCAGGGTTATTTTTTTGAAGCGCGGCCGAAGGCCGCCAACGCAAAAAGGAGTTCTGCGCAAAAAAACCTTGATACACCCCGGTGTTGGACCGACCAGGGTTATTTTCTTAAAGCGCGGCCGAAGGCCGCCAACGCAAAAAGAAGTTCTGCGCGAAAAATATTTTGATACACCCCGGTGTTGGACCGACCAGGGTTACTTTTTTTGAAGCGCGGCCGAAGGCCGCCAACGCAAAAAGAAGTTCTACAAGAAAAAAGTAATATTGTCATAGAGGGTATAACATAATACTTAATATCAATGCTTTGTAATAGTTTATTTCTCTAGGTTTTGGATTCCTGTATTTGGGGTATTATCTGTTTTAATTTCTTTCAGTTCAATTACAAAAGATGTCGATAAGGTAACACTGGTTATTTGAAATTTTGCAACCCTTTTGTTATTGTCAGAATTAATAGAATTTAACAATAATTTAATTATTGAATTAAACTATTTTTGCACTATATAATGTAAAATAAATGTGTACAAACGAATTAGTGAAGTGTTAGTGGATATAAAAGTGGAAAATATAAGTGTATAATTCATTTTAAATCGCGAAAATACGTACTTTAAATAGTTGAAATTTTCAACTTTAAACGTAAATATCTCGAAAACTATAAGTTTCCCGCGGCTATATCTATATATATTCTTGATCTGGAGGATCTCCTCTATCCGCCCATATCCATTTTATCCCCGAAAGCGTGGGACGTTATACTAAAGTTTTCCCGAAATGTGTAGCAATACGTGAAGGACTAATAAAGAATTATTTTAAAAAAAATTTTGGTACATACGAAAGTACATATATATATATTCCTGTGTGGCATTATGTGAAGGACTAATATAGAATTATTTAAAATGTTTTTTGGTACACATGACAGTACAAATACATATATTTCGTACACTATACCTGAAATAGTTTATAGGGACTGACATTTCTTGGCCGCAACATCAGTGTTTATTTTGGTAATTTTTCTATAAACCATTATTTTACTAAAACTTTAAACTGGCATCAGCTTGTTGCTAGAAAATTCGCTTGGCGAATTTTTGGTGTTCGAGGTAGATATTGTGATCATATTCCATTCAACGGTTATTTTAAATAAATATTTTCACAAACGTAGTTTAATTAGCTTGATCAGCTTTTTTTAGTTTAAAATTTGTATGAAATTGTGAAGATGATTTTAGGTATTAAAAAAAAGATCAATATTTTCTACATTCCTAAATCGGTATAGGAAAACTACTCCTTGTCAAAATCTTAGAACCGATTAATTTAACATCTTTCCTACTAAAAAATATGAAAAAGATCTGCGACTATATAATCCAACGACAAATTTAACTAACCTCGAGCGAGGATGTGAGGCAAAGGACGACGTGGTGTTCGCTGCGGGATGCATCGTAAAAGAGGGCGACCGCTTGAGCCGTCGATGGTTTTGTTAATGTGGTTGTGGGATGATATGCAGGTGTGTTGTGTTATCCTGAGTGGTGGTGTACGACGACACGAATGTTGCGTGGCTGCGATGTATGATGTAGATGATGTATCTTTAATGTGGGAGGTATGTTAATATGGAAGGTTTTGAGGGATAAGTTAGCCATCCCGGCCCCCTAGGAGAATATTAGGCTAGCATGCTGACCCCAGTGTCACGGCGGGGTTGCGAACTATGCTGCGATTTCGTACTGGTTAGTTAAAAAGTCTTTAATTTGTTGCCACGTTGGGCATGTTCTTCCCGGTGAGAGCGATTGCTCCCACAAAAAAAACACGATTTTTCTGGTAATGTTGCTGTGTATATATTTACCAGAATGGGGTCGTTATTATAAGTGGGAATGTTTTGTGTCGATAGAACTGATGAACAAATTTGGAATGTGAAATGATGTTTGATAAATTTTTTTTATAATTTTAAGCAAGTTCATTAGTATGCTTATCAACAAGTACTCTTTAATTTTCTTATCTTGATTTAAGAGCTCCCCAAGCCAAAATTGAAATCGTCCTTGAAACTGTCCCTTCAGCAATGTATTGGGTGTATGAAATGTCATTACCCCTTTTTTGTTTTGTGGCACCTTGAGTGTGTAGCTTCTGCAGGTGTACATGGACTTTTATCGTATGAAATCATCTTTTGTTCTTATACCATCTGAGTTATTTCAGATTCTTTTGAGTCTGAGTTCATTTAGAAAGTGAAGAATTAATAAAATAACTTTTCTCAGTGTATGCCAATTATAATGAGTCGATGCTTTGTAAATGGCAATTGAAACTGAAACTCTTTTACGTAAATAAGAGCTTTTTTTCGGATTCATTTAATAAAATACACGTATTAAGTTCTTATGGATACCGTTGCGTATCTACTTGCGATATGTAATTTTTTTGGATTTAATTTTAAAAGTATATTCCGATTTTATTTAATTTAATTATTAAAACTGCACGTTTCTTGTTTGATATTTTTTATGTTTTTTGAAGGTACACCCTAATACGTGGACTTATATGTATGTGACTATATTCTTGTGGAATTGAAACCTCGTTGAAGAGATTAATGCACTTTGTACCTATGTATGCACGAATTGTTTCTGATTTAATATTTTTGGTCTAGTATATAATTTTGTGTTTAGCGCCTGGATCCATATTGGAGCCGCTTACAGTATAACTGATCTCATTACCTTAGCTATTAAAAATCGTCCGCTGGAACTTACACATCCTCTATTTGCCATCACACTTATAGAATTCATTTGCTTTACCCATCGTGTATTTCAAGAGTCCAATATTACACCAAGATACTTCAGCTGTGGCTGTGAAGTATCTAACATTCTCCTATGAGGTGCGATAATTTTTCTTCAATTTTCCTGGAGCTAATGAGCAAGACTTCTGTTTTCTGCTCAGCCAACTCTAGATAGTAGCGTATCATCCGGAGGTCATCTAGATGTTTCGCTACTGCTACCATGAGGTCATCCGCATAGTTGATTAGTTTCACGGATTGTTGTTGATGTATTCTTAGCACCCCGTCGTACATCAGGTTCCATACATATGTATATATTTTTTTCCTCTAAGTATTTATTTTGTGTGTCACTTTACTTTATTCAATTTATATATGTGATTTTGTAACTTCAATGCCCACAATGTATATAACTTTATTTGTATATATATATAAACTTTTGTTTTGTGTAACTGCGCTTTTTGCCTTATTTTTATATATGTTTGTCACTGTTATTTATATATATATATGTATTATTATTTTTATTTTATGTTTTTTTTGCACACTGCACAGCACTTTAGTTATGTTTTTTTGAACACTGCACTGTATTTGTGTTTGTTTTTTGTAAACCGATAGTGCCTTTCTTTAGGGCTCGAAGGACCATAGAAAGACTTTTGTTTGAAATCACTCACCACTTTTTTACAAATGCTGCACAATTATAGGCAGCAGGGATGTTCACTGCCGGATGGATCGCAAAAAGAAGGCGGCCGCTTGAGCCGTCGATGGTTTGGGATTTGCTCTGGAGACGGCAAATAACTATGTCACGCTTTGCATATGAGTAAGTGAAGTCTTGCCCGCTATGAAAAAGTTTTCCATACAAGTATTTGATTTCGATCGTTTAGTTTGTTTGACAGTTTCTTGGGGAGAAAAGGACATGTGCTAAACTTTAGATCGATATCTCAAAAATCGAGGGACTAGCTTGAGTATAAATAGACAGACGGGCTTGGCTAAATTGATTTAGTTCGTCGTGCTGATCATTTAGATATATATTTAATTGGGTCTCCGATATTTCCTTCTGGGTGTTACAAACATCGTGTCATCGACAGCAGTCCATACACAGAATGGTGATTCGAACTATAATTCATGGTCATGCCACATAAGTACTTTGGTGTAGTGTTGATCTTGGACAGACTATAAAGCTTCTACTTTTTAGTAAGAGGGAACTAAATAACATTGTAGGGGTCACCTTTAAAGTGTCACCTTCAGAAACTGGGTAAAGTAGAATAAGCATAGGCTTGCCGAATAGGGCTTAATTGGTCACCACTTGAGCTTGGCTTAGTCATAGTTTTATAGTTTTTCGTTTAACTGCATTTTGTGGGAAGTGCGGTGGTACGATTTTCATCTGAAATACCAACCCCCTCATAGTGATAAGGAACATGTGTATCAAGTTTCATTAGATGTCTCAATGTTTACTCAAGTACGACGGATGAACAGCCGTAACAAACAGAACTATTATGCCCTGGGAACTTTGATCTAAAGTTAATTTTAGCCACTATAAATGTTGTTGCTACTAAATAAATATTAAGTTTACTTATTTCCAATATTCATTTACAGTTTGTATCTTGACGTTAAATAAAGCCTCCTTCTGTGCTTTATTTTTACGAGCACTAGCTTTTCTGCATGGTTCTCATTGAATATATTTTTTGAGGTTTTGTGGATGATGTTATGTATAAACATTGTGGGGAGAATTTCTCCCTTTTTGCATAATTTGGCTAAATAAAGTAATGCAAAGATGCCTGCCGAGTTTCATTACATAAAAAAATTTACATTAGTAGTATATACTAACGATATACCATATGTATATGCATATAAAAAAAAGTAAGTTAGGTATGCTTCAGTAGATATGTTAGGGTTGTTAGCCATTGTATGGCGGCAGTCAAATGCTGTGTTTCGTGATACACCCGCCTTTGTCTGGGTTAAAAAACAAAACACTTTTGATGACATCTTTGAAGATATCTGCATTAAGCTCCTCCTTTTTAATTTCTCTTGGGTTAGTCGAGTAACATTGAATTTGTCGTCATTGACTGAGCCAATTTGTGTTAGGGTTTGTTTTGATGGCTCAACATCTTTTGTATCGTTGTCTGAGTATAGCCGTTTTTGACCCCGTTGGGACGAATGGTGCTTTCCGTTGCTGGATAATATTATTACTGGTACACTAATCAATTTTAATTTACGTACTAAAAAATTAAGGCAGGAGCGTAAGTCGTTAACCGGGGGTTCCTTGGGCATGATCCGCAAGTTACGTAACGGTGAGGTCTATTTTATTTAGGGAGTGATGGCTGTTCGGTGGGGTTCACCACTTTTCGCTTCTTCTGGTGGGAAGGGCTGCCTGCAAATACCGAAGACGCCGAGACAGTTTCTCGTCTTCTGACAGTGGATTAACAGTGCGGGGTACGCTAAATAATAATATGGTGGATGTGGAAAAGATTTGGCATAATACTTTTTTTTTTGACAACGAAGGCATAGAACATAAATTTTACATTGGGAATGTTTCCATTTGCATCATCCGCGAAAACTCACGGTTAATGAACTATAGGCTACTATCTATTATTTTCTATTCTTCTTTTCACTTTTAAACAGTCACGTTTTATAAAATACCCCATCGTCGGTTGACCCTCTGCTACGAACCTTGTTGAATATCCGTTCAGGAAATCCACTGATTTTCGTTAGCACGAGTGTCCAACAAAAGGGTATCCCTCTGTACTTTGATGTTTTCAGTGGACAAGAGTCTTTCAGGGCAGCTTTGCTTTTATATAGAACTCAAAATTTTTAATATACTCATTAATTTAGTCTCATTTCGGAAAAGCTAGTCGGAACTTCGGGCAGTAGAAGTTCCAGTTTGTGTCTATAAAATTTACTGGACCGACGTTTTCCGCCCAGACTGAAACACATATGGTTCAAGAATAAATGATCATCAAAAACCCTTCAATCTGAGATCAGAGGCACAAAAACTTTCGAGGTCAGGTGGAGGTCAAGCAAGTCTTCCCTGTCCGCAGTCACTAAAGTAAGATTTTTTTCCCTTCTACAAATATATAGATTTTTACTCACAAAAAAAAAAATCAAAGAGTCTCTTACTCGAATCTGCGATATGTTGAATGTCGTGGATTTGTCTTAGGATTTAACATAACTCTGGTTTTTCTTCGCACTGCATATAAGCCGAATTCAACTTAAATTCTCTGCCGAGTCAACATCCATCTTTCTCTACCGTATCCACCGCCCTCGAAGTCTGAGAGCCATCTGCTCAGGCGTACGTTGGGAGGATCCTAAGAGCCACCGTCGTGAACACATAACATAACGTAATACATAATAAGCTTGGGAAGCTCATGGTGGCATCCGGTAATCTCCGAAGCAGCCGAAATTAACCGCTTAGATCAGACTTTCCCCTTTGTCGCTTAACCGATGGTTTTGGTGCGTCCGTTCTGGACCTTCAGTATGCTTGCGTCTGTATTGATTTTGTTATTTTGACATTAAACGACTCTGAAGTAGTATAATTGGGTCACAGATAAAATTGTATTGGCTCAAACTTAGTTGGGATAATGTAGGCCTACCACGATTAGCTAGAAGAATAGAAAAGTTCAAATCTGTGAATAATGGAACACCTATAGAAGCAACTATAGTGTAGTGTAGTATTTCTTAATTTACTAAGGCTACTATGTAGAGAGCTGCGACTGATAATGAAAAGAGGCTGAAACTAAATATTTAAAATTTGTGCATTGTTTTATATGTCTTGCAATCGGCGAAGGGTGAGTTTTAGACTTTCATAATTCGAATGAAATCTGTAATTTGTTTAGCCATATCAGTTGAATTCTGATTTTTGCCATGATTATATTGGACTAAGCCACTAAGCTGGGTGGTATGATAAAACTTAGAGCTTGATAAATGCGTTTTTTCTGAATTGGGTTGACAAAAAAGAAGAATAAATTATTGTTTTATAATGCCTGGAGTTTGCATTTTTTCAAGCTTAGAATGATTGAAGGGAATTTTTTCCACAGGCGTATAGCAATCTGGGATCGTTTTGCTATCAATTGAACTTTAAAAATAGTCCACATTCTATTTTTAGAGGTTGAGTTATGAAGAATTACATATTCCATCTGAGTTTTGTCTATTAAGTGAGAAATTAACCTAGAGTTCCTTGCTTCACTTCACATAGTAAAACTAAGGTAAGATATCACTACTAATTAGTATGTCAGAGGTCCGTGAGACACAGGGTTCTTTGCGTTTGAGGGTGAATTATCGGCAAGGCTATTCGGAAACATCTTGTAATTTCTATTTAAAGTATTACAGTGGAGCGTAACGTGATTTAACTAATAATCGTTGGTGTTGCTGAAACCGCCATTTAATATAATCATGGGTATTTTAGTGTTTTAAGCCTCTACAAAAATATCAATTTTTTCCATATCAACATAATTAGCGAGAAATTTAGAGTATTCACGTATCGAATACTGCTTCCGCACGGAGAGCAATCTTTTGTCTTTGAAAGGCGTTGAGAAAAATACAATGAGTTTATGGTTTAGCTCAATTGGGTTTTTCGACACGTTTATATAATTTTTCATCCACATTTTTAACTGTATTTTTTATTTGTAGTGAAACTGTCAATAAGTTGTTATGGTTAAATTATCTGCTCTTCTAAGGCTCAAACTAAATATTGGATAAACTGGTTAACATATTATTACTCGTTCTGCGAATGATTTTTTTAGCCACTTAGGGCAAACTAAAAAGTTGAGCATTCACTTCCATTGTCCAATTTTCATATTTTTCTATGGTGGTATGAAACCATCGTTAGTTAGTTTTTTTTATTATTTCTCTTGCTTCTCATTGGGTTTTCTTAATAGAAGTTTTTCAACATTATTTGAAAATATACAGTACCTGTCCCAAAATGTGTTCCACGTCATGCAATCTTCTTGGTAGCATATGCTTATTTTGCATTATAAATAGAAAGTTGATTTACTTTCATTCTTTAAATTTCTTGTTAAATCGATTGATCTCTTCTTTTTTTTTAGAACTCCAGAATCCTACAGTTTTCACGGTTGCAAACTGTTACTCGATTCAGCCTTCCTATGTACTCCTCCACTAGTAGCAATCTAATCTCATAGGCTGAGATCGCTTTTAGAGCGGTATGGTTATCGCTGAGTATAGCAATACTCTTATTGTGATAGTTGCTTTGGAGATTAATTACTGCACACTGACTTATAGCAAATACTTCTGCTTGAAAGATGCTCGGAACACATCAAATCGGTATTGAAAGCTTCGTATGCGATCCCGCAATGCCTGCTACCTTTGAAGTAGTTAGTTACAAAATGTGACTTTTATAAAAACATTTTCAAAATAATTATGTTTCACTTTATTTTTTTTACTAATTTATAGTTTGTACTTTGTTTTTTAACAATAATTCACATCCACTAATTTTCTGGATAACAAGACGTCGAAAAGCACCTTGCGCGAATGTACGAATGACCCACCTTCATGGTCACGGATGAAAACGAAAAAGGGGCCCATCCCGGTCTGATTCATCCTTTTTTCTCGGTTGGGTGGTGGATAAATGTTGGTTGAAGTGTTGGTGTGTAGTGTGGTTTGTTAATGGTATGATGTGTTGTGGTTCTGTTTGGTGGATCAATCCACCAATTCTATGGATCAAAAGTCGTATGAACATCCCGGGCTCCCCTAGACGAATAAATTGCCTAGAAGCTGCAGCTTACTACGATAAAATCCGTCGGTTATATCTGCCAAGCAGCTCATGCAGTGGTGAGCTCTCTTGAAGATTGTGCACCTCTTTAGGATGTATGTGGGATGGCGTAGGCTCCATCATGGATGCAAATGCTCTTTATACTGCCCCTGTTTGCACCCCTGACTGCTGCAGTGGATGATTGGCAGGGCGGACTCTAGACTCTTTGTGTCCTTGGTGCGGCGATGGGTGGATGGAGCTGATGCTTTAGGCACAGCAATTATAGACCTCATAGTCTTGGGAGTACTGTGGATATCTTTTACGCCCATTTCTATTGGAATAGGAATATATATCAAAAACAGGGTTTGGTTCATAATATGTATTATGTTATTCGTTGTTGGTTTCATGTACCGATTATAAAACAGTAGTATTTCAAGTTAAACGAATTAATTGGTGGTTTTGAGTTTATTTATGCGCTTGATTTATCGGTTTTTCTGCAATCGATTCTTCGGTGTTTGGAAGGAAAAGCAATTTTATTAACAGTCGAGTCAATTTAACTAATGGCCAGTTTGTGTTCGTACATCTACTACTCCTATATGACCATCTCGTCCCCGATGAACCTTTTCAATTGGGCCAGTCGTCATTTGGTTGGAGGAAGGTATCCATTCTGTATGTTGACGCATTCTGATGATTGATTACCTGCCGTTTTCTTTTAATGGGACTCTAAGCTTTTAGTAATAAATAAGAAAAACGGAATTTCTCAGAAATAATAATGGGTTATTCGTTATAACTAAGTTGCTAGTCTTCCATTTGCCCGAATTAATCCCTCAGTGTTCAAAAAATCTATTTAAAAGTGTGCTTCCCTTATCAAGAGGTCGTCTTTCGACTCACTTCGCTTTCTCCCGATTAAAAAAGAAAGTTTGTGTAGAGTATAGTGCTGGCGAGGTGAAGTGGTTTGCATCCTCTTGTCCCAAGATCCGCTGGATTATCTGCACTTGCAACATGTTGCCAAAAAAATGTGAAGAAAGAGAGTTTGTTATCGCACTGAGTCCGGATGTAAATTGTTGCGCTATTGGCCTTTTCAGAAGCATCACAGAAGAATTTAAGATATGGTATTTAACTTGTTAGGAACTTGAACCTACTTTTTTAAACGTATGGACTTTATTTGCTCATCCTATTCAGTGCCATCTTGCTACAGTTCTTGAATGAGGATTTTTGCGTAAATCATTATTGGCGAAAGCCATCCTGCGGGGTCGAAAAGTTTTGCTAGCGAGGAAAGTATTTGGAATTTGGTTATGGCGGACATTGCAGATATTGACTCAATTGAATATGAGAATTGATCTGTTATTGCATTCCATTGAATAATAAGGGTTTTTGTAGTACTGGTCATTTCAAATTTAAGGAAATTTGTATCTAATTAGTCTTCCCTCTTCCTGTTTTTTTTATTATCTCGGGATGATTTGATGTAACTTTCTTTAAATGGAACCCGGCTCAATTTAGTGCTTTGATCACTTGAGATAATGATTCGCACGCTAATGAGAGACTGTGGCTACCTGAGAGAATATCGCCAACGTATGTTTGTGTTTGTAGCACAGAAGTTGCTAAAATCAATTTTGTTTGACAGGCTTTTCCCACTCAATGTAATATCCTAATGGCTAAATGGGTGCGCAATTAATGCCACAGGTAGGTTTTTAAGTTTTTAGTCGCTGGTTGGACTATTATTTGATTTACAGAAGACTAAACGTTGGAAGTCGTGGTCATCTTAATGTACTAAAATTTGCTTATACATTTTCTCTACATCCTCATTAAAAGCATATTTAAATATGCGCCAATTTAGTATTAGCAGCATGAGATCAGGTTGTAATGTTGGCCCTATGTACAAGTATAGTACATCATTGAGTGATTTGGTTGAGCTCGTACACTTTGAGGCATTGAGAACAACTCTTGGCTATAGTTACTGGAAAGATGAGCTTGCATCGCACAACATAACGACTATGTTCGTTTCTTGTTGTTGTGGACTTATAATAGGCTTCGCATGCCTGGTCTTTTTTTGAAGGTTGTGTCATCTGAGGTAATTCTTCTACTTCCCAGAACTTTTTGAGTTTATTGTTTAAATATTCGTTTGAAATATTTTCACCTTGAGTTGTGAAGGAATTAATTTTTTCCGAGACTTAACCACCTAAAATCCATCAAAGATTTTATTTTGGGACAATTTATTAGAGATTTTCTCTATACCTTCAAGAATGATTTGAGGTATTAAGTCACTGACCAATAATATATCGAGTTGTGATGGGGTATGGCAGTTGGAATCTACTAAATTGAGATGTGAGCATTTTTCCCAATGTTTATATTTACTTCATAGCTTGGAAGCAAATTAGTGAGTTGAGTAGAACAATAGCGTGTGCATCTCTTCTTATATCCGCGTTCAGAGAGACTATGGTGATTAGGCAAATTTTATTTGAATTTTGTACAATTCTTTCGCCCATTCGCGAATTTTGAAAACTGGAATTTTTAGCCGATTTTGAACATTTGATGATATAAAGGATATTTGATAGCCTTAATCTATTTATGCTCTTAATTTGAATAAATCTCACTTAAGTTCTATAGAGATGACCGCTGTGGTTAAATGAATTTTGTTTTCATTCTCTGAATGAAGAACTTGAACTTTTTCTGGTTTTAAGCAAAACGGTTTTCCGCAATTTTTTTCGTGATACTAGGGTAGACATCCGGTAGTGTCGCTGCACATATTTTTACTAGAATAAGGTCCCATGATTCTGTGGATATATTTTGTGTTTCTAACACATAAGCAATTAGTCACTAGTATAAGTATAATTTTTGAAATTCTTGGCTGGTTTTTTGTTGAATGCTTCGTAAATTCATTAAAATGGCTATTAGGTTATCTACCAATACTCTTTCATTTTCGTACCTTTCGATCAGTGCATTCCAATCCAGATTAAAATTTTCGTCATTAACGCTACTGCCTGCTTCCCCGTTTGTTTTGTGCCTGTGGTGGTACAGCTTTTGTGCTCGTGAAAGTGTAGGATGGTTTATATACATGACAGTGAACATGTCCCGAAAGGACGGCTATTAATCATAACCTTCGTTGAAAAAATTTGTTTTTATGATTACAGATTTTGTTCTATGAACTCGTTTTTTTTCACACTCGCGCTTAATTTGGATATTTGTTTTTAATATCTGTATATTTCAAAAACGCGAAAAGAAAATCGTAATAAGCAAGAAAGTATGTATATAATTATTTGCATATGTTTGGATATGTTTTAAAATATGTATGTAAGTATGTATGTAATTATTTTATATGAATATTTTTAACGAGAGAATAAGTAAGGAAAATGAGGGGTGAGTTTGATTGTGGTATATATGTATGTAGCGCGGGAAACATGGAAATGTTTAAGAAAATACATATGTATGTGTACATACATAAATTTCGATTATTATTTTATTTTTGTGTTTTTTTCTTTTTGCTTTTGATTATATTATAAGCGATCCTGCTAGTTGCTTTTTTAGCAAAAAAAGGAGGAGCTGGAAAGCTTGCAAGTAGGAATACGTGACTTTGCAAAATTGTGTTTGGAGACACAAAAAGTTTATAGGAAGGTACCGCACTTTTATTTTTATTTATTTATTTTTTTTCAATCGATTCGGTGCATACATAATATCCATATACGAACTGTCTTTTTTTAAACTTAAGAGCAGTTGGGTTTTTCATAAATTACTGTATGCCGAAATACTGATAAAACTGTAAATTGAATATACCTACATACATTTGTGCGTGAGATTTCAAAACTTTACATTTGTTCAAATCTACGTATGTATGTATTTTTTTCGTAACTCCATACAATGACTTTAATTGTTGCGTTTCTTTCTTCTTTTTTTAGGTGACTTTCAAAGAGGCCCGAATACCATTTTGGAATTTTCACCTTGCGTTTGGTGTTATACACACTTGCAATTTTGGGTTCTTCAGAAGTTTTCAAAGTGAACGGACGTGTTTTTTAATTCGCTTTGTGAATGCAATTCCAATTCAAAAGAACATCACGAAAAACAAAACCTAATAAGTGAAATAAATAAACATAAGCGAAGGACGGATAAACCAAAACAAAACAATGTTTGGTCAAGAATAATAACAAATATAAACCAAAAATAAGTGAAAAACAAGTGGGCAACACAAAAAACAATAAACATAATGAGTGCAGCGTAGCTCTTCAACAAGGCCGAAGGTATTCCTTAAATGCATATTTTAATTTCGTGGAGCCAGCAAAAATGACTCCTAACAACAAAAAATCAAATGAAGATAAAGATGAGTGATCGCAGCGATCAGCAGGAGATGAGCCGAAGCTGAGGACACCGTCAGCAGAAGCAGCAATAAACAGCTATCGGGCAACTATAAACTTACAGGTACCAACAAGCATGCACGGACACCGAAGGAAAACCGAATAGATGGTGAGAAGTTAAAAACTGGCAATATATTCAAATTAGTATTGACCGCTACATTAATGCAAAAAGAAAATGTAGCTCCACAAAAACAGCGGTCAATAGCAAAACATTTCAACCCGACACTCCAAGTGCTAAAAATCCTGAAGCTCTAAATGGCAATAGATTTGCTTTACTGAGTAACGACTCAAATGACGTAACGAAGGGTAGCACCACAGTCGGTAATACCAAACCACCTCCTATATATTATAACATTGTTTCTAAAATAAGTACCATTCTAGGCACCAACAATTCTCAAATAGTTCCATTGAAAAAGGGTGATGAAACAAAAAAACAAACGAACACTGAGAAAAGTTTCACAGATATTCTAAAATTCTTGTTAAACAATAACAAGAAATATTATTCCTATCAAGGACCTAGTTGTTTTTATTATTATTTAGGTATAGAGACTTCGGTACATTCTAATCAAATCAATGAAGCTCCTGAAGATCGTGGTTACGACATTAAAACGGTTGTAAATATTTTCACTATAAATAAAGTACCACAACCAATGTTTAAAATTGAGTCGATGCCAAACACTAACCAGTCAATGAAAAATGAAACACATCCGATTTATAATTTAAAATATCTTATACATCGTTGAAGGACCACATAAAAGAAGAGGTCCGGTACAATGCACTAACTGCCAAGAGTATGAACACACCAAATAATATTGCACACTACACAGTGTTTGTGTATTAAGTTAACTAAGTATTTCGCACAACGAAATTACTGAAATCACTGACCGGAGTTCCAAGTCTGACAATGTTAATCATAATGTGGTCCAACGAAGTTATGCTATTGTGGTAAAAGGAATCACTGTACAAATGCAATTTCCCCAAAACCCCAACCAAGTGGAAGCGTTGAAAGGGTGATTCCAAACCTTACTCAATGTACATGTAATGACACAATTTATGTCTACAATGCAAAATATGTTGTGAGATTTAATCAAACCTCAAAACCAAATGTTGCAAACCTTTTTGAGTAAAAAATGAGTGAACTAAATGATTGTGTATGGAATGGCAACGGTGTTAACCATATTACAAATTGGAGATCATTATATTTCTAAATGAAAAAAATATAGATATAATGCTATTATCAGAAACTCATTTAGACTCTATGTTACAAATCACCCTAATGAAAAGGCACATGGTGGAACAGCAGTACTGGTTAGAAATCCATTAAGACATCATGCTTTAGAATCTCATGCAACAGCTCAATTACAAGCTGCAACAATATCTTTAAAACATCGCGTTAGTGACTTCAACCTGATGATTTTTTGGTATCCTAGGGAATAGATTTCTCGCAGGTGGTTATTACATTGCAAAGCATATGTATTGAGGCTCACGTCTAATTTATATGAAAGAAAAATTTCCTCTCGTCTGGGAAAAGATTCAAAAAGCTGCGTATTGTGGATGAAATACAGAACTAAACAATGGCACTAGTTTTTTCGAACTTATTTGAAAATTATAAAAACAAAGGTATAAACCTTTGTAAATTAATTAAATTTGAGATCTCTTGTAGGAAACTTATTTGCACATACAAACAGTCATCTTTTCATCAATATTTTATATGGGTCAACTATTATAAAGTATATACCTTGTATTTCCAATACATATTTTGTAACAATAAAAACAATATTACATAACCAAAACTAAACATAACTTGAAGGTACGGTGTTTATGTTAGATTAGTTAGGCAAAACGTCGTTCACGAAGAGTTCAACCAAAATATATGTTTTTTAATTATCTTGTAATGAAATTAGATCATTTATAACGCATTACAAATTTATTTTGAGATAGAGTTCTCCCGCAATAAGAGTAGTAAATCGCTACAAGGAACGAGCCGATTTTTCGCAAGCACTGATATATTATTTTTAATAACAATTGATAATTTAAAACAATGAATCGACCTATTTACTTATGTACATATATTTTTTTGACAAAAAATTTAACTTTGAACAAAACATTTAAATTTTGTAGAAGTGAAAAGTTTTAGCACGGGAACAACGAAACTGTGTAGATAAGCTTTTTGATATGTCGCAGCTGTTTTGAAAATGTTCAAGAAGCAGGCTTCAAGACGACATATGCCGATCAGAAAATTTCGCTGTCGTGCAGTCGTGTCGTTTCGTCGTCTCTGTGTTCAGAGCATGAACTTAGACAGATATCACTTTAATAAGTAAGGCAGCTGACCGATATAATTAGTTTTCATGCACAGTATTTAACAAAATAATTTTTCTTAAGATAAAAACAATAGGGGAATATCTGGACCGACGAGGCTAAAGTAATTGTTCAAATATCTTTGAACATGCATTATCAAACTAAGATAGGCTAAACTTAAGTAAAGTGAAATTAAAAGGAACTAAATAAAATAAAATGTTTAATTGAACTTGAATTGAATGTATTATTTAATAAATTGTTTCTACATATATATGTATATTTGCCTAAAATAAAAAGTTGTTTCCTTCGGCAAACGCGTGCAACAATAAAGATTAAAAAATGTATATAGAACATCTTAACGAGATGCATTCATATGTAGCATGTGATTACAGGAATTGTAACTAAATGGGTACATATAAAAATATATTTGAAAAGAAACTCGTTTCACATATCACATAAAATACATAACACACACACGCACATGTATTAAGTTGTACAATTAAAAACAACCCCATATCGTGGGACAATACATACAAACATTCACACATAACATACACATTCATTTAATTAAATAAGTAAAAGTTTTTTCATTTGAACTTCCAGTTAGACATAATTAAAAAATTATAATAAAACTTATAAGGCGATTTATATTAAAACAACACAACTTTGGTCCCTGGCTGAATATTTTTATGAATTTAATTTAAAAGTATATAGAAAACTATAATTTTGACACATGTACATTAGTACACAAATACACATTTTTAATGAATAAATTAGATAGAAGGAATACAGTCCACTAAATTACAAATGCAATGATAAGCAAAATTGTAATACAATATGATATATTGCTCATAAAAATGGAGGAATCATTGCCTATCGAAGAAAACACACAATTTACAGTGCATACAAAAATACATACAATAGGAAACTAAATGCCTACCCTTAAAAGCAACCCTATATTGCATGCCAATATACAATATTGCGGCAAACACGAATGCTAGAACAAAATAGAATCGACGATAAACTGCTAGAACTAACTAGATAGCGAAATTCGTAGTTGCCAGAATGTTCGGGTGGAGAAGTTTTGTTAACGATCTACTAGATAAGAGCTGTCGGATTGTGCAGCAGACACAGTTCTAGTTAGAGTGCTGCCGTGTAAGGAGCAATTAAGATATAAGTAAGAACAATATAAGTTAAATTGGGACATTTATTTAACAATCCAATGATCGAACTAAAGAGTGAGTTACAAGGTAGACGATATATCGAAAAATCCGGCGTTCACATGGGGACTCACAAGTGAAAAGAGTCTAGCAACTCGAGTAGAATTTTTCTGTTGTTCCTTTTCACAAAATTTTCAGAAATATTTGTTCGGCTACGCGACAATTTTAGCATGTTGCATATCTAATTTGTATGTTGGAATGGTGGTCTCACATTATTCTTACAACAGATTATCATGAATGAGTTAAAACAATATTTAGAATACCCACTGTTAATATTTTCAGCGGAAAAATTTATGACGGGAATTCCGTAATCCATCATAATGGGTGTTATCTGCCTCCCCTCTTCCTTCCACGTTTGCGGGCCCCTCCAGTGGACGCCCGTTGCGGCTCCTCCATTTTAAGCAAAATATTCAAACCGAACGTTACTTTTACCGTTAACCATTGGAATTCGCTCTTTTGTGTAATTGTCGAATATTTTTTCTCTTTAATTTTCGGGGTAAATTACATTTTGTGTTTTTTTCAATAGTTTTGTTGTTTTTATTATCATAAAAGTCATCAAGTTACAAACTATATAAATTGTTATTCTAAAAAATACTGGTTTTTGGTCCTTTATTAGTTTATATTAGGGAATATTTCAAAAATAAATAAATAAAATTCGTGTGTCGAATACTTTCTTTGGCCAGTGTATACGTATACATATATGCGTAGTTAAGAAAGTAGATTTAGAAAATAGAAAAAAGAAATAGAAAGAACGTTTCACAAATAAAATTAGATTCAAATTGGATCTCTCAGAATACAAGCCTTTTTATATAAGGTTTTGTACAAGCAATGATCTGTATCACATATGAAACACCATATAATGTCATAAATATTATTGATCAGTATTATTTACATTAGTTTAAGATTATTTTCTTATACTTGTTATGTCAAGTTTGATACTGTCTTATCTAAGTTTTATATTTGTCATCTCTCGTTTATCATTCATTCCCTTTACAACTATCTTTGTTTATGCATATTAAAAGTTACGGTATTTAAAATTATGTTGAACTCCTATAAATGTCGGAGGACATGTGTGTACGATGCTCTTCTCTGATTGTAACTCGGTGTTGATTGTACTCATATCTGCTTTGGTGTCAAGCAAACCATTCACTAGCGTACAAATCCCAATAAAGCATTGAGAACTCTACCCGCTGGTAAATTAATTATTTAACATTTTGGTGTCTCCTGTGAGCACAAATATATTTTAATTTCGTTTTGTAATTGCGGTTTTGGGATTTCATGGCGGAGCTCAATTGGCGTACATCAGCAGTGAAAGCAATTAAGCGCATACATGCACGTGTCTCGGAAGGTGCATTGGAAGGTCGTGATGTGTTTCACTTTCAACAGGAGCTCAAGTTGCTTGAATCACATTTTGGTTGGAGGAGGTATGACCGCCGAGATTGGGCCACATGATGCACTTTTGGAATCAGTGGAGGAGCTGTATACTGCGGCATGCAGTAGACTTAATCGACTCATCGCATCGTCAAGGGTTGAATCTAATGTCGCTGACGGAGCGCCCAATTGTCCCACAACATCTTTAGATGGCCATTTGGTGGATCTCAATTTGGACCCGATTGATCAAATTGGACCCGTTAACTATCCCGTTATTTGATGGAGATATGTGTAAATGGTTAGCGTTCAAAGACGCCTTTGAAACACTTGTACATAATTCGGCATATCCAGAAGCGTTCAAATTGGGAAAACTTCGTCAGGCAGTCAATGTGGCTACTGCTCCTTTAATTGGTGGAATATACTCGGGTGGCTATCAAGAGGAGTGGAAGGCTCTCAAGGACCGCTATGACAATAAGAAGCAGCCAGCGGAAATACACGTATCCTGTTTTCTTAACCTTAAAACAGCTACCCAGGAGTCATCACAATCGTTATTGGCTATTGTGGACACAGTTTATGAGACGCTGCGTGCATTGCGTGTTATGGATATCCCAATAAATCAGTGGGATGCGTTAGGTGTACCAATAGTGGTGGCAAAGCTTCCATCAATAACTAAGAGAGATTGGTGTATGAGGTGCTCTACTACAGAAATACCACAGTTAGAAGACCTATTAAAATTTCTGTAAAATATTTTGACGTGCTCATAGCCTTGCTCCTGAACCCCCGGTCTCATTAATGGTTTCCCGTCAGCAACGACCAGTGAGGGCGCATGTGGCTACCACGGAAGCAGCTCTATTTTCTCATTGCGGGTTAGCGCATCGAATCTCCAGGTGTCCTTCATTATTGGCTCTTAGTATCGACCAATGATTTAAAGTCCTTAAGAAACTGCAGATGTGTTACAACTGTTTACGTACGGGTCATTCTTATCGACAGTGTCCATATAGTAGCTGCCGAAATTGTGGACGTAAGCACAACACAATCCTATGCCGAAACAAGTCCAACAACACGTCAACGTTTGCTTCTACGACTACGGCAGCCGAAGGCAATGAGGTTCCTGCGGAGGTGCCGACAACCACAACATCATGACTAGCCGCACCTGCGAGGCCCCTCACTGCCAATCCAAAGCCGCTAACCCTTTTAGCAACAGCGCGTGTATATGACTTTGGAGAAGCATCGGTGCAGCGAGTGGCACGAGTTCTATGCGATCCCGGATCACAGGTTAGCTTTGTGACGGATCCTCTAGCGAACTGTTTGCAGCTATATCGACGAAAATGTGATGTGAGGGTAGAAGGCGTAGGTGCTACCATTAATACTAGAGTGAAAGGAACTCTTAGATCAGCAAAAACTAACTTTGAAATGCGAATTGATGCTTTGGTTTTATCGTCCATTACTTCTCCGACTCCAGCAGTGAAGATTGACATGAACAAATGGCCATATTTGAGAGACATAGATTTGGCGGACAACCGTTTCGGTACGCCTGGAACTATCGACGTTCTTATCGGCGCGGACGTGTGGGGCGATTCATTAAAAGTGGAGTCATCGGTGGAGGACCAGACGAACATTTTGCCCAGCGTACTCGCTTTAGATGGGTGGTGTTTGGTCCAGCAGCAGTGACCATTCCTGCAAAGGAATCATTGCTCACTCTCACTAACCAGAGAGGACCACCGGTTGGAGGAACTGGTGTCCAGATTTTGGAAAATGGAGGAAATAGCAGTGGTTGACGATCTGCCAGAGAATGAATGTGCGCAAATCTTCGAGACCACTCATAGCCGTACCTTAGACGGCCGTTATATCGTACACTTACCTTTGCGACGAAGGGCAACGGAACTAGGTGACTCTTACGCATTGGCATTACGGCAATTTCATAGACTAGAGCGTCGCATGGTTGCGGATCTAGTTCTTAAGGAAAACTACATTTCATTTATGAGGGAGTATACAGCACTCGAACATATGGAACTAGTACAATCACCTAACGAGCATACTAATTGCTACTACATTCCTCATCAAGCGGTCACAACGAAGTTCCGCGTAGTGTTCAACGCTTCGGCACCTACCAGCACTGGAATCCCACTGAACGATATTCAACTGGTAGGCCCAACACTTCAGGATTCGCTAAGTAGTTTTACCTTTTCGTCGCTATCGAGTGGCGATAACTGCGGACATAGAGAAGACGTTCAGGCAAGTGTTGATTGCATCTGAACATCGTGACTATCAACGAATAATATGGGGAGAGTCTCCTGAAGACGAGATCCGTGTGTATCGCCTGAAGACCATCACATATAGCATGACATACAGTCCTTACAATGCAGTACGAACCCTCCAACAATGTGCTTATGATAACTCCGCTGTGGTTCCCGACATACAAGCGACTCGAGCTCGAACAACTTCTTAACAAGTCGTGAAAGCGTTATCGATACAGTGGAATTGGCTAAGAACGTGTACGTCATCTTATCTGCGGGACAGTTCACCCGCTTCCGTTTTGGGCTAAAGATGGGATGCACTGAAGGATTAGTTACTCTTTCACATCGATCTATATCAGAGAGCAGAAATTCCAACGAAGCGCCGGGTACTCAGCGAGGTGGCACGATTCCTCGATCCTACTGAATTATTATCGCCTGTTATCGTAACTGGGAAAATATTCATTCAGCGACTGTGGTCTGCGGCTCTATCCTGGGACTCCCCATTGCTTGAAGATCTTTGCCGCGATTGGCTAAACTATCGGTCACAGCTTCCGGAGCTTAATCAAATTCGCATCGAACGATGGATTAGAATGATTCTCCGCTTTCAGACACCATTTCACGGGTTTTGCGATGCGAGCTCACATACTTATGCCGCAGTTATTTATGCGAAGACGTCGATCATAAACGGTTCGGTGCGTTGCACACTTTTGACGGCACGCACCAAGGTGGCACCACTCAAAACTGATACCATTTAACGCCTAGAACTTGCCAAACCATTAATATGAATGTGACGCCCCCCACCCGATGGCATCACATTCGTTCGGCTCAGAACCCAGCTGATTGTGCCAGTAGAGGCATCACACCCGCCAAGCTATTAGTACATCCCTTTGGTGGCATGGACCTAAGGAGGCAAAGATGATGTATTTGGACGGTAGTGATGTACCTTTCAGCAAAGATGAGTCAAATGTCTTACTCGCCGAAAACCGAAATACAACCAAATTTATTGTACTCGTTTCACATCCGTTATATACTCGTCGTTGAGGAGCAGTTTGCAGATGAAATTCGACAGTTGAAGTCGAGTTCAGGTTTGTCATCTTCCAGTCGGATCCATTTACAGACAGGAACCAAATCCTCCACGTCGGGAGACGCATCCACCAGGCCGAACTAGGGCATGATCAATGATTCCCGATTATTCTGCTTAAATCAACGCCATTGGTCAAGCTTTTACTAACTCAGGAGCATGAGGTTACCGATGAGAACCACTGTTGACCGTATAATGCAGTGGTTCTCAATCGGTGACCCAACATCCCGGCCCCGTTGAAAAGCATTTCAAACAGATAGAAGGGCTAGCTTGTGAATTGGTCGCCGAATGATTCCCTTCGTTGTTCGAATGTCCACCACACGCACTTTAGAGTCCTTTCCTGGAATACAATTTATAACTCTTCCAATATGCCATTTTTGCGGTGGTAAGTTGTCTTCATAGATGATAACCATTGAGTTGTTGTTGATGTTTGGTCGTTCCGAAAACCACATTGATCGCATTTGAAGTTCGTTGATGTATTCATTTGACCACCTGTTCCAAAACATCTGTTTAATGCTTGTGACCTGATTCCATCGTTGTACGTTGCTGATGTTAGCTGACAATCTCCGCTCTGGGAGTGCCCTAAGTGCACTACCAATGTTAAAATACCCCGGAGTTAATACTTCATAATCATTTGGATCAGATGACATTGGTGTTATTGGACGAGAATTTAGAATTTAGTTCCTCAGCTGTGAGTCTTGCATTTTTGATGGTGGAGTTGAGGTGACCCTTAGCCGATTTGACTGCTGCCTCCCAAATACCGCCAAAATGAGGTGCTTTGGGAGGAATAAAATTAAAATTTGTAAATTCATTAGCACAATATTTTATAATTGCATCTATGTTTTCGGTTTTAAATAAAAATGACTTTAATTCAGTTATTTTGTTGCAAGCGCCCACAAAACTTGTTGCGTTATCGCAAAAGATGTCAGAGGGTAGACCTCTTCTTCCAATCATGCGCTTGAATGACGCTAAGAAAGTGTCCGCGGATAGATCCGACATAAGTTCGATGTGAACCGCCTTTGTCGCTAGACAAACGAAGATCCCAATGTACGCTTTATAAGGTGTTTTGCCTCGAATACGCAAATATACGTTGACTGGTCCGCAGAAATCAATACTGCAGCGCGCAAAAGGGCGTGATGGAGTAAATCGCTCGATAGGTAACAGTCCCATTACTTGGTTCATCAGCTTTGGCTTATAGTGTATACAATGTGTGCACGATCTGACGATGCGTCTATCCAAATCTAAAGTCTTATCAGAGCTACGAGTGCCTTTGGTCCTGCATGGTAGTGTTTCCGATATAGATGACGAACGTAATGCACAACAAATTCACATTTGTGTGGCAACAGCATTGGGTGTTTCCATTCTTCTGGAATATCTGCTGATTTCAATCGACCTCCAACTGTGAGTATTTGAAATCTTGCGGTATACTCGAGAAAAAAAACGGTATGGCCGCTAGTATGCCGGTGCAAGCTTTTTGAATAGCCTCCACGTCTGCATAACGCTTTTCTTTTATCGGCAAATGCATTTTTCCGAAAAGGTAGAAGTCGCACGGTGCCATATCAGGTGATTACGGGGAGTGGTTGATTGTTAAAATGTAATTTTTGGTCAAATAATCGGCCACAAGCGGCGATCGATGAGACGGCGCATTATCGTGAAACAAACGCCAACTTCCAGTTTTGCGATACTCGGGCCAAACACGTCGAATACGGCGTACCAAACTCTTCAAAACTCCAAGGTAGATTACCACATTAACGTTTTGGCCGGGTGGAACAAATTCTTTGTGGACAATACCCTTGAAATCGTAAAAACAAATCAGCATTGTCTTCACTTTTGACTTCTCCAAGCGCGATTTTTTTGGTTTCGGCTCATCGTCATTTATGTCCTCACCACCACTTTGAAAACGTTGAAACCACTTGTGCACTCTGCTACGGGATAGGCAATCATCGCCATAAACTTGTTTCAGCAATTGAAACGTTTCGGTAAAAGGTTTACCAATTTTAAAACAAAATTTAATGTTGGCTCTTTGTTCGAAGCTCATTTTCGCACTGATGACAAAAACATACTAACGCTTAAAACGCAATAACTTAACTTCCATTAGATGAAATGTCATGAAATTTTTAAAGGAAGTCGATAAAGAATAGCAGATTCTAACGCACTAGTCGACATATAGATGGCGCCACTAAAGTTTACTTTCTTACTTTTGTACTCTTTACTTTGGAACGCACCTTGTAAATAACGTAACAGGTCATTTATCGTAAGCTCTTTCTGTAAAAGATAAATTTCATTAGCGAAATGTGTTGAATATTCCAAATTATGCAAAGAAAGGCGTGATGTAACTCTTGTGGCGAAAGTGTTAATGAGTCATTAAGATTAGCACCATGTCGAGATTTATTGATGAAGCGGAACATCCAAGCTATTAATCGAAGGCTTCTGGTGTAGTTACTCCGCTGATTCACAATTTCCAAAATGGCATAGAGGCAACATCCGCCGGGTTACAATGCGTTGGTACATGTCTCCAATAGGCTCGTTTGGTTAAATCTTGAATTTCCAAAATTCAATTACCAACAAAAGTCGAAAGTGTTGCATAATGCATCTTAAGCCAATGTAATACTGTTTGTGAGTCTGTCTAAAGAAAAATGTTAAATGATTTGTTAGAAATTGTTGGTTTAATTTTTGCTAAAAGACGAGCAAGGACGATTGGTTTTTGGTACGTGCCTCTCTGGACTTCGCAGTAAGTAGGCGAATGGTAGTAGTAGTGCCACATTTGTTGATAACGCGAGTATATATTGCGCAGTCATATGCACGAATCGATGACAATCAATATTTTGGTTCCATTTTAGTTAAAGTGATGGATGGACTTACGTTTAGATCCTTTATAGAGTCGTCTTCTCTGAATTGATGATAATTGGAATGCCACTTTGTTAATTTGAACTGTCCTAGTTTTAACAGTTGTAATACCTCTTGTTTTATCTGTGAAAGTTCGGTTAGAGTCTCAGCACCACAGAGTAGGTCGTCTACGTAGAATGGTGACTTCACGATTTTTGCGCCAATTCTAAATTGTTCTGAATGCTGTTCAGCTAGATATAACAAACTCCGTATAGCAAGATATGGTGCAGTAGCCATTCCATACGTTACAGTATTTAGTTGATACGTCCGAATATCTTCAGTTGGGGAACTCCTCCACAGAATATACTGGAACTTTCGATCATCTTCATGCATTAATACTTGGCGATACATCTTGATTATGTCGGCAGTGAGTGCAAACCTGTGGAAGCGAAAACGAATAAGAAGAAGAAAAAGTTCGCATTGAATTGTAGGGCCAACCATCTAAATATCGTTTAATAAGTTTTGTAATGTGGTTCGACAGGAAGCGTCAAATACAACTCGAAGCTTTGTTGTTGTACCTGTTGGTTTTCGCACACAATGATGTGATATATAATATTGCGGTTCGCTGAGATTTGGATTTTTTACAACGCTCATATGACCCAAACTCTCGTAGTCGCTCATAAATTCAACGTATTGTGCTTTCAATTGTGGTGATTTGGCTAATCAACGTTCTTGTGCATTAAATCGTCTCAATGCCGTAGTATATGACTCGCCCAAACATGTCGGATCATCCTTGAAAGGTAATTTGACAACTATTCTGCCGCAAGGTCTTCTTGACACTGTTGATTTGTATATGTGATCGCAACTCTGTTGTTCACGAGTCCAAGCCTCTGGTACGATAGTGATTTCTTCCAATTTCCACAACTTTTCCAATTTGGCATCTAAAGATTCATTGGCTAAAAATAAACAAGATGGTTTGGATATGTTGTTACTGGCCGTCTTATAGCGTCCCGAAACAATCCAGCCTAAGAGTGTGTTTTGCAAGATTGGTAAATTAGATCCAAGATTTATTTGGCCTACAGATAGAAGACTGAAGAATGTTTCTGTACCCAGCAACATGTCGATTTTCTTTGGTATAAAAAATTCATCATCGGCGAGCGCTATATTGTGTTGTATTTTTTTTTTTTTTTTGTTTAAGTGTCAAAGAGTGCGGACGTGTATTTAATTCGCTCCGTGAATGTTTAAACAAAACCGATCAAATAAATAAAAAGTGATACAAAAAACAAATAACAGTTGTCACAAAGTGTAAACTAACACAAAACATTATTCAAATAATAATAAAAAATAAACATAAACATATAATAAGTGAACAAAAAGAAAACAAACAAGCCCAGCGAATCCTATTCAGAGCTGTCAAACGAGCAGTGGACTTTTAATCTTTTAAAATTGTAAAATACCCCTATAAAAGCTTTTATATAAAAGATCGTGTAAGCACGGACACAAACCAGTAGATCTTTTATTAAGGTAAAGCCTAAAAGCCTGCTATAAAAATTTATGAATTCAAATAAATATGTAATATCACACGAGTGGCTAGAAAAGAGTTCTGTGTGGGATAAATCATATTTTACTATGTGACATGAGTCTCAATAATAAAACAGCAACTACATCAAATGAGTACATACTCATCCAGTAAAACCAAGTACTGTTCCAAGTGGATCAACAACGCGCCCAAAATGAACAGCAGTTGTTTAATCAATAGCAATATGCCTCTAGTCGATGGCAACATGCAGATAGCGAAATTGCTCGTCTTAATTCTCAACTAATGGACATGCAAAAACAAATTGATATGCTCAAGGCAAATCTACCTAAAGGAAGACCTTTTCTAAGTGCCTCGAGAACCGCAACTCCTGCATCCTCTAGAGCTAGTACACCAGCTCCAGTAAAAGAATGTGATACTGAATATGGGATGGATGAAGATGAGCTGGCTAAAGAAACAGAATGGATTAGAGAAAAACATAAAAATAAAAAACGAAAAATAAATACAACACCCTCACCAACCACTTTAAAGAAAAGTATGCAAACTCCCAAAAAAAACTAAAAAAGAACCATTACCACCGCCTATTGTTGTAAATGGAATCAAATCTTATGAAACCTTACACTGCTTGATGAAAGAACATATAAATGAAAGTTCCTTTCAAATGAAATTAATCAACGACTCAACAGTCAAAATGAATTGTAGAGAGTCAAATGATTATAAAGAAGCAATTAAGCTACTTTAAGAAAATAATTTGGATTTTTATTCATATGAAAATAAACAAAAAAGACCAGTAAGGGTAATGGCTAAAAACCTGCACCACTCATGTAATCCTAGCGTTGTTGGATCATTTTTATCTGAAAAAGGGTTTAAAATTATCTCTGCTATCAATAAATTGTCATGGAAAGAAAAAGATTGATAACCCCAATTTGAACAAACATATCCCAAAAAATATTGTAAAAGATGCACCAGAAATAAATAAAACTGCCAGCGTTCAAAATAAAATGGTCAACGTTCAAAAAAAACCAACTTATGCCTCTGTAGCTGCATCAGGTACTGAAATGCAAGGTATTGATACCAAAGACACGGGGGATATTAGCCAAACCCTTCAACTCATTCTTGATAAAATGACTAACCTAGAAGACTCTTTTTCTAAAATCAATAAAAGGGTTAATAAACTTCAGGGCAGTACTAAAAAGACTGCACCTAATCAAAAAAGAAGGTCTTGATGTCTAAAACAATTAAAATTATGTCATGGAATGCAAATGGGTTGCTCAACCATCACCAAGAAGTACAGGCAATCCTGGACATAAATAAACTAGACGTGTGCCTGATATCAGAAACGCACTTTACTAAACAATCTTTCATTAGATTTAAAGGATATAAAGTCTACCACACTATACATCCAGAAAATGCAGCAAGGGGAGGAAGCGGAAGATATACAAGCAACGGCAATAAACATTAAAACAAAGAATGGTAACATTACGGTAGTTAGCTTGTACAGCCCCCCGAAACACAATATTAAGTGTGATAGATATGAAGAGTTCTTCAAAAACATAGGAAAACGATTCATCATTGGTGGTGATTTTAATGCTAAACACACGCACTGGGGATCGAGGCTCATCACAACTAAAGGAAGGGAGTTATTAAAAGCGGTTCAAAAATATGGGTGTGAAACCTTATCAACGGGCAAACCCACATACTGGCCTACCGACCCAAACAAGGTTCCTGATCTTATTGATTTCTTTATCATAAAAGATGTTTCAAGCAATTACATGCAAATAGAAGATATTTTCGATTTAAATTCAGATCATTCGCCGATTGTTCTAACTTTAAGTGAAAACATTATAATGAAGCCAGCTAACCCACATCTGACTAACAAATGAACTGACTGGGAAAGCTTTAGAATTTTACTTGACCAAAGAATTGAATTAGCAGTTCCATTACAATCTGAAGAACAGTTAGATCTGGATGTAGAAAAACTGACCAATGATATCCAGTATTCAGCGTGGCAAAATACATCTGAAGTTTGTTTAAGACCAAAAGGTAACAATTATCCCAAAGAAATATTGGAACTAATTTTTGAAAAAAGAAAAGCGAGGAAAAAATGGCAACAATCCAGAGCCCCACTAGATAAAATTATACTGAATAACTTAACGTCTCAATTGAGAAATGAAATTAAACAATTTAAGAACGATACCATGAGTGCGTTTCTATGTGAAGTTATAAATGACTCAAGTACTGAATATTCACTTTGGAAGTCTACCAAAAGACTGAAAAGGCCAATTATGCAAACCCCTCCAATTAAAAACATTGATTATAGCTGGGCTAGAAATAACTATCAGAAAGCATCCAGATTTGCTGAACACCTTGAAACGATTTTTCAACCCAACACGATGGATGACACTACACTGTTACCAAACATTATTGCACAAGAAAAGATGGAAATACCACGGGTCACTCTAGCTGAAATCAAAAAAGAAATTAAAAATACCATGAACCCTAAAAAAGCTCCTGGTTTCGACCTGATCACCGGCCAGATACTTAGAGAACTACCAAGGAAAGCATTACTTAAAATAACCAATCTGATTAATGCATCATTCAGATTACAATATGTACCGTCATTATGGAAAGTGGCTGAAGTTATTATGATACCCAAACCTGGAAAGCCACCCCATGAAACCACATCATACCGACCAATTTCTCTGCTTCCGCTTATGTCCAAACTGTTTGAAAAACTTTTATTGAAAAGATTAAAACCAATAATTGATGAGAAAAATCTTATTCCAAATCATCAATTTGGTTTTCGGAATCAACACTCTACGATTGATCAGGTTCATCGAATAACTGACACAATTGAAAAAACATTAGAAGAAGAAAAAGTGTGCTCAGCAATTTTCCTTGATGTAGCACAAGCTTTCGATAAAGTTTGGCATGCAGGATTGAACTATAAACTTAAAATGTTTCTTCCAACACAATTCTCGAAAATTCTGAAGTCATATATATCAGAACGCTATTTCAGAATCAAGCAAGAGGACCCTTTTTCTGCCCTAAAAAAAATCTAAGCGGGAGTTCCGCAAGGTAGTGTATTGGGACCAGTTCTTTATTTCTTATATACTAGTGACCTACCAACATTTAACGAAAATATTGTTGCTACATTTGCTGATGATACTGCAATTTTAGCCGTTGGCGACAATAATATTGAGTCAAAAGAAAAATTACAAAAAGCCATTGCAGAAGTACAACGCTGGACAACTACTTGGCGCATTAAGCTAAATGAAACCAAATCAGTGCATATAGATTTCACCAACAAACGTATACAGCACAAACTAATATATATGAACCAAAAAATAGTTCCGTATGAGAATACAGCAAAATATCTTGGTATGACCCTTGATACTAAACTCAGGTGGAAATCACATGTTAAAAAAAAAACAAGAAGAACTAAAACTTAAGTACAGAAAAATGTACTGGCTATTGGGCAGATATTCTGCCTTGTCAATATAGAACAAGCTACTCTTGTATCAACAAGTCCTTAAACCGATCTGGACTTATGGTATTCAACTCTGGGGCTGTACCAGTCAAAGCAACAGATTAATTATCCAAAGATTTCAAAACAAAGTACTTCGTGGTATTGTTAATGCACCCTGGTACATTCGTAATGACAACTTGCATATGGATCTGAATGTAGAAACTGTTGACACCGTCATCAAAAAGTATGCTCCAAGTCATGCACAACGACTTCAACAACATATCAACATTGAGGCTCTTCAGCTCCTTAATAATGATGGCCTTACCAGAAGATTAAAGCGAGTAAAACCTTTCGAACTTGTGTAAAACAAAAAAAAAATGAACTATAAAATAAAATAATCATTGTTCAGGTCTCACTAAAATAGTGACTATAATACATACATATGTATAAGTTTAACATCTGAAATGAATATCATAGGATAAGCATTTTGTAATTTTAAAACCGTATAAATTTAAGTCAGAAACAAATAGTTTATTAATATTAATTTACTAGATTGCTATAAAATAAATTCCCCAAAGGGGTGTTTTTACAAAATAAAAAAAAATAAAAAATATTGTGTGGAATATTCCATGTTGAAATATTGATTTCAGGATCTGGTTGATAAGCAATGTGCGATGTAATGCAAAAAGTCAATGGAAGTTCGAAACCAGTGACTTGCGACTTGATATTAGTTGAGGTTTTGAATTTGATATTTATCGACGATGAACCGATGCTTTGTATTTGTATGTGTTGCTTATTTCTTGGCAGAAGCAACTTTTGCGAAAAATCACCTGTGATAAAATTTACCTGTGAACAGGAATCTAGCAGTGCTGTATCCAATCTGTAGCTCCCCGATGCATCACGAACGAAAATTTTTGCTGTTGCAAGGATGACGTTATCCAACGATGAATTATTCCTGTGTGTATGCGCGACTGCCTCTTGTGTTGTAAATACCTGAGTAGGTGTTTGTTGGACTGAAGTAGAACCGCTGTGGAGTAAACTGTGATGTTGTCATCCACAAACCTTGCACATATGTGATGATGGACAATTGGCTACTCGATGTCCCTTTGATAAGCAATTGATGCAAAGTCCAATTTTCTTTGCATGATCGAAAAGTTGAGTAATGTTTAGTGACTTAAAGCGTTCGCAATTAAAAACCTGATGGTTGTTACTGGAACAGAAAGTACACGTTATGTTGGAGCAGGAAAATGTATAGCCTCGTGGTTGTTTTTTTGATTTCGAAGAGGAGTATTTGTTAACACCTTGAGTTGACGAGGTACTAACACGCGTGTTGTCCAGTAATTCCAGGTATTGGCAGTGTCTTTCCAAAACTGCGATGCAATTCTCCCATGACGGCAGCGTTCTGAAATCTAGCGACTCCTTCCACTTTTTGTTGGTCTGTTCAGCAGACTTCTGCAAAATTAAATGAATAAGCATGGCTTGCGATATTTGGCTGTCGGTACCTAGTCAGGGAACCATAAATAGCTGAAGCTTTATCAATTAAACTTCATAGCTGAATGCCATTTGGTTTCATAACTGCTGGTAAATCAAATAACGAATTTATTCCTTCCAAAAAAGTTAGTGTTTTGTTGTCATACCGTACCTTCAACTGTTCTAACGCCTTCGGGTAGTTTTCATTTGTCACTTGAAACGCATTTACAGTTTCTAAGGCTTGACCTTGGAGACAATTTCGCAAATTGTTAAATTTTTCAATATAGTTAAATTGAATTCACGATCAATTATTTGCTTGAATGAGGTGATAAAATTTTGATAATTTGAATACTTGCCATCAAACGTAGGAAGCTTAAGTGGTGGAAGTTTTGAACTTGATTGTACTACGCAAGTTGTGTCCAAAAGTGAAACGTTGTTATCTTCTGCCAGTTGCGATTGGATAACCAATTTAGTGGTGAGTTTTTCCAGGGCAGCACGTCCACCATCATCAGCATCCAATCTTTCGATGTCACTTTGAATTGAAATGCTTAAAATAGGACTCCAGGATGCCCAAACGGCATTTGTATTCCGCAGCTGAAAGAGTGTTTCCACCTGGTTGCAAGCTGGCGTCGAAGATATTTTTAATGCGCGTAGTATTTTTCTTGGTGCTGGCGCGTTCTTGTCTTAGCTCGTCCAAAGACATTGCAGAACAGGATCTTGTATATGCTTTATAGAGGCTTCCAAATTATTTTAAATAATAATATTTCTACTTCTAGTGAGTAGTTAAGCAATAAGTGATTAGTTAATTTTACCGTAAAAAATGTATCAAACCAATTTATACTTATGTGTGTCTAGCGGTGGCAAACTGGTGTGCTGTGCTGTATGCGAGCAATGCTTGTGACTCCAATGGTAAAGATTTCCAACGGTAACTAAGTTTAATGAGGACAAAGTCCAATGTCGGTAATTTCCAATGACGATAATGTCCAATGACGATAATGCCCAACGATGCAGTCTAATACTGACCACACTCCGAAATGATGTGCGAAAGAACAAAAAATTCACTCGTGCCCCACGTTGGGCGCCAAAAAATGTAGGGCTACAAAGTTTTTTTGTAACCGCGCAAATATCGAAAAAGCGAAAAGTTTAAGCAAAGTTGTAACAGCGACAAAATACAAAGGGCCGAGTAATGATGCTATGTGTGGTCAGCTATTAGACTAATGTATTGTATTGTAATACTGTTCAATACATAATTTCCGCTAAGTACATAGTTTCGTTTTCTATTAGTGCATATGTAAGTATGTAAGTTATATAAATTTAACAGTTCATAAAAGGAGAATAACCCAAGTACATACTTTATTCTATTGCTCCTTCATATATAATGTAGTTATTAACAAAAGAGAAATATAACAAGTAAGGATGCAACCGAACATTTTATACTCTCGCAAAGTCAAATGGTATACTCGTTTGAGATTTCTTTGTGGATTGACTGATATTTTCGGTAGAAGGTCAACTATAGGCACTGGGGTCCACATATTTAGTACTTAGGGGTTTGAACAGTTTTGGTTCGATTAAGACAATTTTTGGCCGCAAGGTAGCATACTTTAATTGCATTATTCACGCAAAGTTTTACCCCGATATAATCATTGTTACCTGATTTGCATAGTGGAAAGTGAAAGAATCAGATGGAATTGAAAATGGTGTTACATGGGAAGTAAGCGTGGTTGTAGTCCGATTTCGCCCATTTTCGCACTATGACATAGAAACATGAAAAGAACGTTATGCACAGAATTTGGTTGAAATCGGTTAAGCAGATCTCAAGATATGGGTTTTCACCTAAAAGTGGGCTGTGCCACGCCCACTGTCTAATTTTGAACTCGGTTCCTATAAAGTCATCTTATACCATCTCAGAGATAAAATTTAATGTCTCTGGCGTGTTAAGTGCTTGATTTATCGCGCTTTTAGTAGTGTTTAACAGTACCGTTATATATGGAGTGGGCGGAGTTGCCACCCGATTTCAACTATTTTCACACCGTCAATAGAAGTGCTAAAAACATATGCTTTTAGTGAATTTTGTTATTATAGCATTAGCGGTTTAGGAGATATGCACATTAAACCTATTAGAGGCGGGACCACGCCCACTTTAAAAAAATTTTTAACTGAAGATGCCCCTCCCTAATGTGATCCTGTGTACCAAGTAACAGTCTTGTATCTTATTGCAGAGCTTGGTTATGGCAAGTTATTTGTTTTTGATTAATGGCGTTTTGTGGGCGTGGCAGTGGTCCGATTACGCCCATCTGCAATACCAACCGTCTCACGGTACCAAGAAACATGTCTACCAAGTTTCATAAAGATATCTCAATTTCTACTCAAGTTAGAGCTTGCACGGACGGACAGACGGACGGACGGACGGACGGACGGACAGACAGTCACCCGGATTTCAACTCGTCTCTTCATCCTGATCATTTATATATATATAACCCTATATCTAACTCGATTAGTTTTAGGTGATACAAACAACCGTTAGGTGAACAAAACTATTATACTCTGTAGCAACAGGTTGCGAGAGTATAAAAATATGGGAACGCAGCATTGCAAGAGGCTGCTTACATATTAAGCTTAGTACTTGTTAAATGGGACTAGCTAATGTGCACAAACAAATATTCATAAAATTGCGGGGACGAAAACATAGCGGCAGTATAAGTGTACAAAGCAAGCGCAAGCAAGCAATAAATATGTAAGTATGTACACAATGCAAATACAATTATTAACTGCATTGAGGTGAATGACTTCTAATGCTTGCCCTTGAATATTAGGCAAATAAGTAGAGAACAAGAAATAGCAAAAATGTATAGAACATATGACCGTATAATGCAGTGGTTCTCAATCGGTGACCCACCATAATATATGTTAATTATATTACCTTTACTTTTATTTGTTAAGTGTATTTAGTTTTTTAAATTATAAAGATATGTTTAATAATATATAATTATTCAAATTTTTTTTTAGATTTTTCCATTAAATTAATTTATTGGGAATAGTTAATCATTTTCAAAAATAATTTATTAAATAAATGTAAGAAATATAGCCCAATTCAGTAATCAGTCTCAAGTCACCATCGTAAAGGGGGAGAAGAGAAACTATCAGCTGAGCAGATGTAAATAAAGCGCAGGCTGGGAGATGTCCATCGAGAAACGTCAAAGGAAATACAGGTATTGGGCATGCAAACGGCCCGACTTTTGAACGGAAAATGGTTGCATTTTACTATTTTCTTAAAATTTATGGGAAAGTGGTCCCAAAAATATTGGTTTAATGTAAAACATTCATATTGTTTTCAAAATAACATCAGTTTATTTTAATGTACAAGTATATTCTTAAAGAGGCGGGTGTTATAAGAATAATTCAGTTTTATATTTATTTTATAAATCCGTCCGTCGATTTCTAAAATATACAAATACGTTGCCAGAATTGCTACTGAGCATGGCGTAACAGTGTTTGTTTTAATGTATCTTTTGGGAAAAAAATATATCTAACGTATTTTATATTATAAAGAAGGTATTGCAAATTTATAAATAATTTATTTAAGAAGTCTATATTAAAAACTAAACCTAGTACTATATAATAACATGGTAAGTTTTTTGTTCAAAGAGTTGGATGACCACGTTGCGCGAATACCAAAGGATACAGCCCATGCAAAGTACACAAAGTGCACTTACCGCAACATCCGCTACCTAGTCACAAAAATATGTTCCAAAATGTGAAAAATCGCTTGTCCCGTACCCGGGCAACAACAACGTAACACGTAAATAGCGCACGTAAATACCCACAAAACACAATTCAGCAAGAAGTTATAGCAACAATTACTCACACGTAAACTTATATTGCTCAAAAAGAAATCGAAAGAAAACAATTGCAACGATGCACACGCACGTCTATTCGCATCTGAAGCGAAACAATAAATTGTAGTGCTCCAATTGTAACGGATTTCTCGGTAAATCGCCTACCTTGTAACTGACTCTTGAGTTCGATCACTGGATTGCTAAATAAAAGTCCCAATTTAATTAGAAAAAGTTTTAATTTGGCGACACCCTATTTATGTAAGTACTCTCGAAAACATCTATGCCCGTCAAGAACTGCGTCATGTAGAAATCAGAAGTCAGTTCTCTTTGACGTGTCCCAGGGTTTTTACCATTCCTGTATGCTGGCTTGTCTTTCCTCTTTGCGTTCTGCTAATGTTAGCTTCCTGCCTACACTCTTGCTTTTGTCGTAAATTCGCTTCAGCAGAGCCCCTATGTCTGATGGCTTTATTCCAGATATATTGATGTGATACCGTACGGAATGCCCTTTCTTTCCGGCATTTGTTTTTTCATTAAGGCTGATCCCCGTACAACCTTAGCCAGAAGCGCTCTGCTACTTGGTTTTGGGCCTCCAATGTTCGCCATTATCCTGTCTAAGGCCTCATTTACACGGGCGGATTTTTCAAAAATTTTGTCGATATGAACTTTGTAACTTAGTCTTACGTCTATCATCATACCCAGGTTCTTAAACGATGTTTGCGTTGTGATGTTATGCCCATCTATGCTAAGAGAAATAGTCTTAAGTTTTTTTCTGCTTGTAATAAGTACTACCTCAGTTTTTAAAGTGAAAATTTAATTGTATTGTTTCAAACCTTTTCATCTGTATGTTGCATGTCACGTGACGCTTACGTTACGGCACTTATCAGTAATAACATGTGCACGCACTGCTCTATACATACATACACATATGCGTACACATGTAAGTACCCCGCAAAAATTATAAACATTGTTCTACAAAAACAACAATCGTCTCAAGTAGCACAAGCAACACGCACCCATGTCAATATGGCAGGCATATTGCTGAAGCCCAAATTTATAGTAAATCACACAACAACAATTTTTACTCATGAATACAGATGTACTCTTAACAAGGGAAGTTGACTCATTTATAAAAGTAAACACCATACACATCTCCCCGGACATGCGTTTATCTACAAGCGTCTTGTAGTGACTGTTAAATAATTAATTAACCAGCGGGTAGAGTTCCCAATGTTGTATTGGGATTTGTACGATAGTGAATGGTTTGCTTGACACCAAACCAGAGATGAGTACAATCAGCACCGAGTTACAATACAATCAGAGAAGAGTTCGTAAACACATGTCCTCCGACATTTATAAGAGTTCAGCGAAATTTAAAATACCGTAACTTTAAATATGCATAAACAAAGATAATTGTAAAGGGAATGAAAGATAAACGAGAGATGACAAATATAAAACTTAGATAAGACAGTATTGCCAGATCAATCTTGACATTATTAGAAAATAAACTTAAACTAATGTAACTAATCCTAAACCAGTGACGATGGCAAAAGCTAAAAATCATAAATTGAAGAACTTTTTTATTTTCCTTCTGTAAGGGAAAAGTGTCAACCCCCCAAACACAGAAAAAAGTGACGTAAATGGAAATATAGTTTCGGCACATTAGCAGCTCTATTCTGAGAAAATCTTACAACTTGTTTGTGAGGAAAAATTTGTGGGGTTATTCTTGCTTGAACCTCATAAGAAAAAAACTTAAAAAAGTCACCAGGTGAAGTAAAAAGCATTATAAAAATAAACAAAAAGAAAGACAAGAAAAGTAAGTAATTTCGCAAAATTTATAATTTTGATATAAATATAATAATATCATTTATTTTTAGGCTTACAAAATGTGGTTTATTTCACTATTTTCATCATGTGTAAATGTACAGCTCAATTTATGCGCTTGTTTATTTATATGCAAGTTCTTACCCCTACAAAAAACTGCTGATGGGTTTACCAATACACTCAAATTTGTTATGTCAGTACTACCCGTCAATTGATCGCCACTGTTATTGTTAAAATGAGTAGTAAGGGTAGATTTATATTTGTTACTATACTATAGCTTTACATATGTAAGAATGAAATAACTGCATTTATTAGTACTGTCACCAATGACAGTGAAATGAACAGTAAAATTACTGTCAATGTTTACGATTTTTCCAAAAGCAAATTTTGTATACGTCGAAAAAGACAGCACACATTTCCATAGGAGTTTCGAGAAGTTGTGAAATATCTATGTAGCTGTTATTCCGTGCGATAAACCAAAAGTGTTGGGTGCTCCTGTGCAATAACTCTTTTTGTGTTAAAAAATAAATAAATAACAAAATAATTTTCAAATATATCATACGTAAGTTATTATTAAGTTTCAAATAAAGTTATATTTTTAGTTCATTTTCATTTTTAGTTAGATATTTTTAAATTCTAAAGCATCCATGAACTGGAGAAACACGTACAGCAGAGCTTTTGAAAGGGGCAAGCATGGAATCAAGTAAATATTTCTTTAAATAATTTATTATTTGATATATATAATTATAACAATTTTAATTAAAAGTTTTGAATTTATTAAAGAAATAAAAATTGTATAATATACTGCGCTAAAGAATTTTTTACTTATGATAGATTTACAGTCATAACTGACAAATCGCAACTATGATCGCTTTTAACTCATAACTGAAAATTTTCAGCTTTGATGGTTTTATGATCAGCAATGACTCAGGAAAAGGCATGAGAGTGAGCAGTATAGATGTATAGTGAATCAATACCGAATATCTATGTGTTAAAGGGAGATGCAAAATCACACACATGCATTTGTTTACATCAGTTTTTGCACAAGGCCCTTAAGAAAATGATAGAAACTTTGCTCTGCGCATTAACAAAATTTGTTCAGCTGTGACTGTCATTTACCAGTCAGATGACTGTCACTGTGCTCGTAAGGACACTAAATATGTTTGTTATGTTAAAAGTTGAATGCATGTATAATGCAAGCATATTATGCTTCTTTGTGTTTGTTTTGTATTGTCTCGTATTGTATATATATGTGATATGAGATATGTGTTCTTGTAATAGTTAGAATTACATATTTTCGTGTAAAGAATTCACCAGATCTTTATGATGGCTATTATTATATTTTACATATTTATATATCATAAAATAACTGAATTATTTAAACATAACTATCTTTTTATACGTATATGTATTAAATACATACATACATATTTAAAAATAAAATTTTGTCCGAATTCTTTAAACATAGATGCCTTTTTATTCATACTTAGTAACTCAAAAAAAGTTCCTCCATTCTATCAATTAAATATTTACAAAATTGCTTGAAAATATTGAAATAAACAAAACATACACAACTGTTTTTCATTATTGTGAAGGTTGCTTTATGATGTCACAAATTTGTGATGAAATTGTGAGCATTTGAATTTTTGATTTTACGCCAGCATAAGGTAAACCTCACAATCGTGAGGGTAGTGACTATTGCGAGGGCATGTGAATAGGCCTGTATATTAACTTTTATACCTTTTATAATTTACAATAATAGCTACATTAATTTACTAAATTTTAATATCCGCATATTATGAACATACATGTATTATAATTAAACAATAAGATTTCTAATTATTAAATTTAGTACTTAATGCTTATAAATAAATAAAATTTTATAATTTAAGAACTCTTGGTGATATTGAAGTCCAGCTTGAGAACATTCCAACATATTTACAAATATCTAACATGAATAAAAAAGTTTAAAATAAATTTTTTTTCAAGTATTTTGATTACATTTTAAAAATAAAGTTATGCAAGTCTGTACACAATTCTTATAAAAAGTTAAGGGCTTAAATATTTAACATGCGACTTAACATAGACATGTTATCTACGGTGTTACGGGCTTTCATGTTAAGAAACATCAAAAATTGTACTGAAATTACTGTTTATTTTTCTAACTATTGTCATTCAAAGTCAACATTTTTATGTTTTGCTAACTAGGCTTTTTGACTGTGTTAAAGAAAATACAATATTTATAGTCAACATGTTAATTTGCATTCAAATTTTATATACGAAATGTAACAGCTGATTAGATCTTTTGTTTGTTTTCAATTGAAAGGTTTTTGTGACTGCCACGTACTGAATTGCAAAATCGTATCAAGTCACAAATATTGAATTGAATTTTGGAGCTTGCGACTGTATCAAAGCACTGAATTGCTCTATAAATTAAAAAATAAATGTTTGAAAGATCTGTCTACCATTAAGTAACCTTAATTGAACTTGTAGCAGAGAACGTATATCATAGAGAAGGTTCACAGTGCGGCCATTAGCAAAATATTTCATGCTTCGCAGGGGAACTGAAAAAGATGAGCGTGTTTCACCACATTTGGAAGGGGTACTGAAAACGATGAGCGTGTTTCACCAAATGTCCACAATTAACATCAGGGGACTGAAAAATAGCAGAATTGAGCATTTTCAATGTATATTGAGAAAAATAATGCTAATTTCAATGTTAAGAAATGTACGCTTACAGATTCGTATATTTACAATGCGCAAACGACTTTTCATATAATTTGAAGATATTCTGCCTATACAGGGTGGCTAACGAATCGTGCTACAAAATTAAACCGCAATAAATTTCTTTTTAGTCAATGCATTACATTCAATTTTGTTATTGTATAGAAACTTTTATTTTATTTAAACAATTAGTTATTTTTCCATACTCAACTACGCATATGCGACACCTAATTCGGGATTGCCTCAATTATCTATTTAATGGACCGCTTCAGTTCAGTCAGATTTCTGGGTTTGATTTTGTACACCTCTTGCTTGACATAACCCCATAAGAAAATACCAAGCCGTCGCAAATATTCTTATACATTATATATGTATAATTATGTGTGCATGTAAACAAATATGGAAGTCCCCTTTATAATTATTAATTTGTCTACATGCAACATATGTGTCTAAGTATGTACACTCATTGTTTCATGCGAAATCTCCGTTGCCCTGGACAACCAATGGCCGAAGCTCACGTTTTTTGTTTTCTTGTCAAAGAGTCACTGTGTCGCCGACTGACGTTACGACAAAGCGTCACAAGATTGTGTTGTTGGTAGAAAATCCGAGCTGTGCCGAAAAAATATTAACGAACGGCCGCCGATTGTCATCGCTTCCCTTGCCGCTCTAACAGCTTTGCCCACTAATGATCGTAAATATGTATGTTTATATATGAGCATGCATACATATTGACGCAGATTTTTGTGAGACACGGAAAAATATTTTAAAATTGTAAAATATTTTAAATCGACAAAAGCTTTGTTGCCAGTTTTGTCAATTTTTTCTGTGTTTTGTGGGCTTGCGTGGTTGCAAGTTTTCCCTTTCAGAGGGAATATCAGAAATTTGTTCAATTTATGATTTTTAGCTTTTGCCATCGTCGCGAAAAGAAGCTTGTGGGCAAACGCATGCTCGCGGAGATGAGAGGTTGTCTGTTTTTATGAATGAAGCGAGGTTGCTTGTTAAAAGTACGCCTGCGTTCATGAATGAAAATGTTGTTGTTGTGTGATTTACTATAAATTTGGGCTTCGCATATTTGGTTGACATATTGACTTGTGACGATTGTTGTTTTTGTAGAACAAGTTTGTAGTTTTTGCGAGTGACATATTTACGAATATATGAATGTAGGTTTGTGTATCCATTATTTGTGTAGCAATGTCATAAGCACATATGTATGTAGGTACATATAGAGCAGTGCGCGCAAATGTTATTACTGATAAATGATAATAACTTGATTTGAATTTGAATTGTACTTACATAAGTACATACATATGTATGTATGTAAGCTTTAAATCATGAAAGGTGTGATTGGCATATATTACTATTTAAATATATTAAGATTTTTAAGATATTATGTTAGTGTGTTATATACTTATGCATGTATGTATATAGTAAAACATAGCAGATATATACATATGCATACATATGTACTTATATGAAAGCATTTCATAATATCAAACATAAGCAATATTTAAAAAGCAACTGCAAATATTCCTTTGAAGTAATATATTTTAACTAAAATGTAATACATTTTTCATGATATCATAGATATTCAGAAAAGGAATTTCATATCTATGAATATGATTGCATATAAACGTATAAAAATATAAGCTAACATGCGGCTGTAATATCAATGCAAACTTCTGAGCATAATTTTCATACAATGCTCAGCTCTGTTCACTCGCCACTGTTAAAATTTCTCCTTCCGAGCCGACTGTGGTGAAAGACCCTCATCGCATTTTGTTAGGTTTTGACAATTCACACGCTGGTCCGTAGTTGGACCTTCTCTGTATTTTACGTTCTCTGCTTGTAGGTTGTATCAGAGAACGTATATCAGAGAACGTATATCAGAGAACGTATATCATACAGAAGGTTCACAGTGCGGCCATTAGCAAAATATTTCACGCTTCGCAGGGGAACTGAAAAAGATGAGCGTGTTTCACCACATTTGGAAGGGGTACTGAAAACGATGAGCGTGTTTCACCAAATGTCCACAATTAACATCAGGGGACTGAAAAATAGCAGAATTGAGCATTTTCAATGTTAATTGAGAAAAATAATGCTAATTTCAATGTTAAGAAATGTACGCTTACAGATTCGTATATTTATAGTTTGATTTTGTACACCTCTTGCTTGACATAACCCGATAAGAAAAGACGAAGCGGTCCCAAATATTCTTATTCAAATATATATTTATAATTATGTTTGCATGTAAACAAATATGAAAGTACCCATTATAATTGTTAATTTGTCTATATGCAACGTATGTATGTAAGTATGTACACTCATTGTTTCATGCGAAATCTCCGTTGCCACGGACAACCAATGGCCGAAGCTCACGTTTTTTGTTTTCTTGTCAAAGAGTCACTGTGTCGAAGGACCGACGCGCCGACAAAGCGTCACAACATTGTGTTGTTGGTAGAAAATCCGAGCTGTGCCGAATAAATATTAACGAACGGCCGCCGATTGTCACCGCTTCCCTTGCCGCTCTAACAGCTTTGCCCACAAATCATCGTAAATATGTATGTTTATATATGAGCATGCATACATATTGACGGAGATTTTCGTCATGGAAAAATGTTTTAAAATTGAAAAATATTTTAAAATTGAAAAATATTTTAAATCGACAAAGCTTTGTTGCCAGTTTTGTCAATATTTTCTGTGTTTTGTGGGTTTGCGGGGTTGCAACTTTTACCTGCTAGAGGGAATATCAGAAATTTGTTCAATTTATGATTTTTAGCTTTTGCCATCGTCGCGAAAAGAAGCTTGTAGGCAAACGCATGTTCGGGGAGATGAGAGGGTGTCTCTTTTTTATGAATGAAGCGAGGTTGCTTGTTGAAAGTACGCCTGCGTTCATGAATGAAAATTTTGTTGTTGTGTGATTTACTATAAATTTGGGATTCGGCTATTTGGCTGACTATTGACTTGTGACGATTATTGTTTTTGTAGAACAATGATTGTAGTTTTTGAGGGTGACATATATACATACATATGTACGCATAGACATACATATGTAGGTTGGTTTGTGTATACATTATTTGTTCGGCAATGCCATTTATACATACATATGTATATGTGTGTACATATAAATCATGGCGCGCACATATATTGTGTTGATATATGATTAAATTATGATTTGAATTTCTGAATCCGCACATTTAAATGTGCTTGTGCAGATATACATATGATTATATATAAGATTATTATGATAAAAGATGTACATATGTACATATACATATATTGTAATAAATTTAATCTCTATTAGAAAGTATATTATGTAAAAACTAAATAAAAGCATTAAATACCCAAATTGATTATATATATTTTTAAAATTACATAATTTAATTAGAATGTTATCAGTTTTGCATGTCTTCATAAAAATTCGCAAAATGATATTCATATCAATAAATATGATTGCATATAAGCGTATAAAAATATAAACCAAAAGAGTAACATGCGGCTGTAAAATCAACGCAAGTCCTGAGCATAATTTTTATTCAATGCTCAGCTCTGTTCACTCGCCACTGTTAAAATTTCTCCTTCCGAGCCGACTGTGGTGAAACACGCTCATCGCATTTTGTTAGGTTTTGACAATTCACACGCTGGTCCGTAGTTGGACCTTCTCTATATTTTACGTTCTCTGGTTGTATATGGCAAACAACATGGCTACAAATAACTAACAAAATAGTTTCTAATGGAAGTGAACCGTTGCCGGTTTCGTTTTAAAATTTAGTTTTACATATAATTGCTATTATTTAGAGTTCAATTTGAGGTAAAATAGCTAAGGATCTGACAATAATAATTGTCCGCTAGACGGTGTGTAATTTATGCGGTTATATCTGATCAACCGTGTCTGTTTCAGTGCTGCCAACTTCCGGATTAAAAGAATCGAATAAAATATTGTTTTTTTTTTAACTTGAAAAATAAGAAAATTAGGTTACATATTACAGATTACGTTCACATCAAAGCGTAGTAAAGCAAAGCGGGGCAAAATGTTGGGCAACTCTCATCTTTTTACACTTTGACAATTTGATATATTTCTATTATTTATTTTATATTTATATTGGATCGATATACATTTTTAAAATACGTATATTTAGTATACCGAATTCGTTAAAATGAAGATAATATAAAGCGAAATACCAACAAGATTGTACTTCGGAGTCGATTTTCACGTTAGATACCTATCGCAATAGACAACTTGTCGACAATAAAAATAATTGTAGATTTACATCCAAAAATTGCTATATCTCATGTAAAACTGATATGAAACCAATATTAAGTCATATTCAACAAACTCATAGAATCCCAAGAATCGTTAAAAGAAAATTTCGTTCGCTCAACGAGCAAGAAGAAAGTATCTTACGTCCACCTGTGCTACCAGAACGTCAGAGGTCTGCGTACAAAACTCTCAACATTTCAAACAGCATTAGCGGCTAACCAGTACGACGTTATATGTATTTCGGAATCCTGGCTTCACTCCCTACACTAACACGACAATCGATAACGTTGAAAAGATGCAGCGTAAATTCTGTCGCTGACCTCTGCTTTTTCTACAAATTAGTCAATAACATCACTGATGCTCATGAGATCCTAAACAGTTTTGAACTCGCCCCTGCTGGTCTTACCCTGAGGCGAAATAGATTACTAAAAACATCGAAATCCAAGAAAAATTATGTTATCCATGGTCCTCAGAATAGACTGGCTAAATTAGTAAATTCACTTCAAGGTGAAATTGATTTCTATGGAGGAACATACGCTGCTTTTACCGAAAACACCAAGAGACACCTGCTCGTCTGAATTACATCTAAATCAAGTCTGAATTACATATTAACTTACAATTATTTGAATATTTTCCAGATATTACACTAATATACCCCAGCTACTTTTGTTTAATACTTGAATTCTTTATTATATCTATGTACATTGCCGATTGGCGTTTAAATAAATAAATAAATAAATATCTAGGGTCATAAAAATGACGTCGATTCGGAGTGGCATCACTTAAGAAATAAGCAATGCTCAAACACTTCTAAGTCAGCAGATTTTTACTAAGGAATATATAATGATTTAGACGCAAGTATCTGTAAGCTCTTCAAATATGTCTCGAAATTTGGAATGGCATGTCTTTCAGTTACTATTTCAAATGGGGAACATGCTTTTACAATTTATAATGTTGGGCAAATAAGTTACATAACAAATTTTCAATTAATATATTACAAAGCTCGGTCACTTTGAATCAAAAAGGTAGATCTTGAACAACCTGTCAGTCATCCCTGAAAATGTTAAAATTGTTCACTGCGGATATGTATGGTATATAAAATATTATATATATAGAATTGTACAAAATTTTGGTAAATGATTTTTATTTTCATTAATAATTTTAAATTTATTATAATCAATAATATTTGATTATTTACAGTAATAAATATTATTATAATTGAATAGATAACTTCTGTAATAATAATATATTATATATTTTTTAGGGGACTTTAGGGCGTTTTGGTTGAAGTTTTAGAAAGAAAAATAATAGAGAGTTGGTAACACTGCTTTGTATGGTAAAGGAAAGATTGTCGATGAATAATCGAAAATAGAAGGAATATAACTATTAAATTAAACGAGTCTTTAGTCCTCATATACATTTTGTATAAAAATGGCTGCAGAAATTAAGCCGGCTCAACGCAGCTGCGATAATCGTTTCAGTTCGGAGAAGAAGTTGGAATTGCTGAATAAGTTGGAGGGCAGTGCCGATGATATTAATTCTGCAATATTTATTCCTGGAGAAAACGGAGTTATAAGCGTATCTGATGACAAGTTTGTACTTATATATTCTCAATTACCAAACATTAAAAGGAAAATTTTGTTTAGAACCATTCGTGTGTGGCTCAAACGAGACTCGGGCCAATATTGGCCTAGTATTTGTGAAAGTATGCCTTCAGGAGGAACGTCTATATTTTATAACGCGACGGAAAGACAATTGTATATTGGTCAGGATAATGGAACGGTAACCCAATACTTATTTTCGGATGACTGCAATCGTCTTTCATTTGTCCGAGATTATTTAGCTCATCAAGGTCGAGTAATGGAAGTTGTAGTAGCTCATATGCTGAAATGGGTGTTGTCATGTGGAAAGGACAAATTATTCGTCTATTACTCTACAGAAAATGGTCAGAGATTGGGTAGTTACAGTTTTGAGACACCTTGTACATCACTTCAGTATGCCTTTCAAATATTTGAATATTTTCTTATAAGCTTTTAAGATTATTTTCTTTGCAGATTTGATAGCATGGCAAAATATGCATTCGTTGGGGACAGTGCTGGTCTGATCACAATGTTACGTTGTGACGTGCAAGGCGTTCAGTTTATTAATACATTTAAAGGACATACCAGTAATTATTATTTTTAAATTTTTCATTCCGTAAAAAAATAGACCGATATATTATTAGCCAGTATTCGATGCCTAAAATGGGTAGAAGAACATCAGTTACTATTTAGTGGATCTTGTGACCAAATGGTTTTTGTATGGGATGTTGGCGGAAAACGTGGTACTATTTATGAACTACAAGGACACAAGTTAGTTTTTTTTTTTTTAATCTATTATATATACCTATATTAGTATTCATCTCTTTCACCTTTAGTAATAAAGTCTCATCGCTTGCATATGCCAATCATACCCAGCAACTCATAAGCGGAGGTGAAGATTCTGTTATTGTTTTGTGGGAAATGAATGCGATGCGAAAAGAAGTGCCAGGATGGGTTGAAAGCAATAGTTGTCAACTATGTCCACGACCATTTTTTTGGAATTTCCGGGCAATGATGGACCAAAGACAAATAGGTAAATATAAATCCCGATGGGAAGTAAAACCTAATCATTGTCCTAATCTGGTATATCTAATAATTATTTGTCAGATCATAGATAAGGGGTATATATAAGGTACGAGTCCAATCAGGGTTAGATCGCCAAAATAACAACCTTTGACACATTTTATCCGGCCAAGGGCTGTAATTTCGGCGATTTAACCCTGTTTGGATCGGTAAGTAGAAGTTATGTTCAGTATAACTGCAAGTGCGATAAAATGGATAAAATCGGTTCAATATTTGGGGTATATAATGATTATCAAGCTTCCCGTTGACTATACCGCTTATATGTAGAATATCTTAACCAAATAAGGTGCAATTAGTTTTCGAGATATTTGCATTTGAAGTTGAAAATTTCACAAATTTTATTTTACAATTTCTCGATTTATGGTTAACTTTTCTTTTATCTTATGCACTTATTACACACTAACACTTCACTACAATGTTTCTACATATTTATTATATATTAAATATTTAAATATTTGCTTTAAATAAGCATTTAATTTTTACACAATTTTCGTAATATGAACAATAACAAATGTGTTCCATGTTGTAAGATAATAAGTGCTGCCATATCCAAACGAATGAAAGCAATAAAAATAAATAAAAAAAACCCAATCAAATAATAAATATAAAAGAAAAAGATTTTATAGCTTAAACGTATGTTTTATTGCATCTGATAATTTCACAAATGGATCATGATGCTGATTTGCTATATTTTTACGCCATATGTATTCATATATCAAATTTTCAAATTTTCACTGTTATTATAATTATCCTTAATAAAAATTGAAGTTTATAGAGAGTGATATACCCTCTTTTACATTACTTTTTTTTGTTAAGATTTCTTATTGGCACTGGAGGCCTTGGGCCGCGCTTCAAAAAAATAACCCTGATCGGTCCAACACCGGGGTGTTCATAATTCAATCGCGTCAAACTCCTTTCTGCACTGACGGCCTTCGGCCGCGCTTCAAAAAAATAACCCTGGGCGGTCCAACACCGGGGTGTTCATAATTTAATCGCGTCAAACTTCTTTCCGCACTGGCGGCCTTCGAACGCGCTTCAAAAAAATAACCCTGGCCAATCCAATACCATAATTTATCAATAGAAGGGAATGAACAAAATTATAGTTCATGTGTTTGGGGTATAATCCTCTTTTATTGTTCATTTTAATTCGCTTTTAAAATATAAATATATATATATTGTAACGGATTTCTCGATAAATCGTCTACCTGTAACTCACTCTTGAGTTCGATCACTGTATTGTTAAATAAAAGTCCCAATTTAATGGCTACACACTTATCTTTATTTCTAATTCCAACAACTTAACACTTATTGCTCGTTATTGGAGCTTACAACTTCTTGCTTATGTCTCAATTGTTCTTATCACTACAACACTCTAACTAGAACTGTGTTTGCTGCACAATCCGGCAGCCCTTATATAGTAAATTTGTAACAAAACATTGCTTCTAGAACATTCTGGCAACTACGAATTCGCTAAGTAGTTGCTTCTGGCAGTTTATCGTTGATTCGATATTGTTCTATCATCCGTGTTCGTCACACTGCCCTCCACCTAAGTCTGATCGTCCCGATTAGACATATTTGCGACATCGTTAGCCGTCCTTCTCTTCTTGGCGTTAATTCCATCCGTTTTCCGGATACTCAGTTTCTGTTTCATCCCTTGACTTAAAGCTGACTCGAGATTCCATTATTGATCAGAACGTAACTCCATTGGAACACCGAATCTCGTTACCCACTTGTTGATGAATGCTTCCGCCACAGGTTCAGTCTCTCGGTTAGGAATTGTGTATACTTGTGGCCATTCCTTGAAATGGTCCTTTACTACCAAAACATGACTATTTCCTAATTTATTGGTGGGGAATGGACCATCTTCATACACGCCTATTTTCTGAACTGTCGCACTCGAATTGTGCTGTTTCATCTGCCCATGACTCCTGGACCTTGATCCTTTAGCTACAATGTTGTCAGCATATTTCGCAATCCTTTCTATAGCTGATTGATAACCAGTCCAATAAAACCTTTGCTTCAAATTCTCCAAGGATTTCATGTCTCTCAAGTGCCCTCCTCTTGGACATTTGTACTGCACGTTAACAACATCATGAATTCCAACCCTTGGAACAACCATAAGTACTCGGAAGGTTTGCCCATTTTCGCTTTTCCATACTCGATGGAAGCAGCCATACACTAACTTTAAACTGCTTTTGCTTTTGTGGCTGACCTTCCTGTAGTTATTTCTCCAATCATTGTACATTGGTTCAACTCCACTTCATGTAATGCACCTTCCAATTCTGGATCTTTTTGCAAAGAGTCATCCGTTTCAGGTTCAATTTTATGCTGATCTTCCACCTGTGATGGTATACACGCTTCCTGCTCTTCCAACTGTAAGGACACTTGTGCTGGTATCCAAGCTTCTTGCTCTTCTAACTGTGAGACACCTTTTACTGGTTCACACGCTTCCTCCTCTTCCAACTGTGAGAACACCTGCCCTGACATACGCAGTTCCAGCTCTTTCGACTGTGAGGACTCTTGTACTGGTACACACGTTTCCTCCTCTTCCGACTGGGAGGACACCTGCGCTAGCATGCGCCCGTTCAGTTCTTCCGACTGCGAAGACACTTTTGCTGGTATACAAGCTTCTTGCTCTTCATACTGTGAAGATCCTGGTTCATATGCTTCCTCCTCTTCCAACTGTGAGGATACCTGCGCTGACATATGCACGTCGAGCTCTTTCGGTGTTGACAACTGATGAAGATTCCCTCTGGTGCATGAGGAAGTCTTCAGACATACAAGTAAACCAGTAGCGGGGACAGGACAGCACTCTACGGAACCCCCCGTTCAATTATTCGTATTAGTATGATTGAAGAGCGTTAAGATAATTCATGGTTCCTCTCTTCAGCCCTGGAGGATGCTTGGGTTCTATATTTTCTAGCAATATTGTGGGATTGACTGTCAAAAGCTGACAAGTTCAACAGTAATAGTAAGGTTCTCTCGCAGAATAGTTTTTGTTTAAGTCCATGAGTTATCTGGGCGCTTCTGACGATAAATGCTGTGATGGTACTGTACACTTTACGGAAACCATGTTGATGACCAGCTATGCTCAAATGGGGTATAAAGGTCGGGAGTAGCAAGACCTTCCGAGTTGTCTCTTCTGGGGAAAGGAGAATTATCGGACCGTAAGACTAAGTTGGCAGGTTTCACTTGAGGGATGTCCGATTTTCTACAAATCGGTTATGCGAAGAGTGGTCAGAGACAAGTTTAGGACCTTGGTAACGGACTTTACTCCCGTCGATCCTAGGAGCTTGAGCATCAACATGTTTATGAGCCGATGAACTTAAACGATTTGGTCTTACTGATGACATCTTGAACGTCTTCGTAGGTAAAAACAAGTGGTGCGCAGTTGTTTGGCGTTTTGCGTAAGTAGTCCATAACTTGCTTACACCTGGGGAGAGGTTGCAAAACTTCAGGTGCTCTACCCATTTCATCCCCTAATGTTGTACCACCAGTTGCCGGATCTTCAATCTTGCGGAATTGACGATCTCAAGCCTGACAAATGTAGCTGTAGATATTCTGACATCATCGACAAAAAGGTTAGCCTGTACTGCTTCGTCCAGTTAATAAATAGAGTTGCTGTAAAGCTTATAACAGCGAAGAAGCGAGTCATCAATTCCCAAATATTCTGATTCTTCTTGATGTTGTTGTAGCGGCAGAATTCTGTCGAACTGGCAATTCTTGGTCGGATAAAATCCTTGGTCCGCTTCGGTTACGTAGACCCGACTGTCGGGGGAACGGAATTTTTCTTGATGGCAGGGAACGCATAAATAAATAAAAAATTGTATTGCATTTTGCAAATTAGTTAAATTTATATATAAACCATAAAAGCTTTCAACTACTATGACATTTTTTTCGTATAATATAATATATAGTTTTATTTGAAATCTGTCTTATTATTGAAATGACAATAACTAAATTTGCTGACAAGAACAATAAACCCCGGGCCCCGGAGTTCTTGAAGGGGCCCATATTTTCCAAGGAATGAATTTTTGAATTTATTAGTCGCTATAATCCAATATCTAGTCAATATTTATAAAGAGTTACAGCTTCTCAAGAATCATTCGGCGGTTGCAAGTTCATTACCTGTCTTCCAGCCACGTGGAGCAAACTACATTTATTTTGCATTATATCCGTCTCGATGCTGAGAAAAAAGCTTACTACATCATGGAACGTTTTCTCGTTTTTGTTGAATGTCACGAAAAAACCGGCAAAGCTATTGCCGCTTTAATTTGCAAAACATTGGTTTGAAAGATTGCCGTGGACAGGGTTTCGATAATGGTAGTTATATGAGCGGTAAATATGAAGGAGCGCAACATCACAACCAACGTAAAAATAAGTATAAAGTTCTTTCGCCCTGTGGTGTCCACCTGCTGAATTTTGCTGGAGTCGAGTCGGCGGAATGCTGTCTTCGAGCAATAACTTTTTCTGATGTCGTTCAAAAATGTTTCAATATTTCCAGTAGCAACACACAACGTTGTGAAATTCTCAAATCCAAAATACCCTATTCACTTCTGTTTTTCTAATACAAAGTGATCTGCCAGAATTGATGCCGTTAAGCCATTTGCAAAAAATCTTCTCGGATTGATAAACGCTTTTTTACGGTCTCCATATGGTTTAAAATAAGAATTAGCAAAAAAGTGCTCCGCTGATGTATCTGATAAGTTGCCCAATGAAGCTTTTCACCTCAGACACGTTTACGATGCAAATTTTGAAATCCGTCTTACTCAATACCATTTATTGAATGCTTAATCACAATAGTCAACAGATTTCATATTAACCGTTTTTTAATCAGATCAATAAAAAAATGTTTGAATGAGATGTTTCTGTCTTCTTATTAACTGTCAAGTTTTGCCATCCCTTATTCATATATTCCGGTATAATCTGAAAAAGTATGTTTGACTGAAAATCTTATATACAATATAAACTGATTACATTATTACATTATTGATTTTCAAAATCGTACAAAACAAATTCAAAATCCACCAAACATCAACAAAAAAAAAATGTATCCCCGATTTTTTAATTGTAGTTGTTTGATTCGCTACTATTTAGCTTGCCAAATCGAAGATAGCTATAATAAAGTGGCTCCTGTCGCACTTTAGGGATTTCGGATATATTCTAGAACAAACATCTTGAACTAATGTATTTAAACAGCCGATAGCTATATAAGTAGTGCTATGTTTTGTGTTTGCTTGAAAATCAGTTTTAGTCAGTAATAACAGTAATATTTTTACAATGTGCTTTATAATTTTCAGGCATTCGACAGCACCATTGTCGACACTGTGGAAAGGCTGTATGTGACAGTTGCTCTGTAAACCGTATCAATATTCCCATAATGGGTTTTGAATTCGATGTGCGTTGTTGTGATCCTTGCTATAAGCAATTACAAAGTGTTGAGTATGTTTATTTATATGTTTTGAGAATATATCATAAAAACGTAAAGTTTTAGACGTCCTTCATTGGCTTCGTTTCATGATGCAAAACATTCCATCGTCAATATGGACTTGGATGAAAGTCGAAAGTTGTTATTGACCGTTGGACAGGACCGTGTTATTAAAATCTGGGATTTATCTTCAATTTGGGCATAATGAAAATGGCCTTACTTTATATGGATTTAGTTTGAAATTTTATTTTGCTATTGCAAATTATATTTATTTACGATTTATCTCCATTAATATAAAGTTTTATTCAATTGGATTAGCATAATAATGTACAATACATTGTGTACACAATTGCTGTGTGGAAATTCTGGCAACCCCCTAAAGTCGTATCAAATAAATTACTTTTCCAGTATAGTGTAATATATAAAATATTTCATCTATCAATGCGTATTAAAAAAATGTGACAAAATTACGGGTGCGTTCAAGCTACGTAATGATTGTAGTAGTACATGGACGTATTATTTTCAATATCATTATTATTTTGGCACAAATTTATACAACTTGTCTCCAGGCTCGTTGAATAAGCATTTTGTGGATTCCGTTATTTAACATAGTTGCTCAATTGCACCTTACATTTCTTCTTTTTGAATTTTCGTGACTTCAAGTCAAAATTTTGTATAATAATGCCATATTACTACTTTTGTAAAACAACATGATTTAATAGCAAAAAAAATTGCTGAAAATTCTCATTTTTTCGTGCCTCTGACTTTAGTCCAAGAGCCAGTAACAGACTAACACTAACTCTACCTCGGTTAGGTGCAATACATGCAATGGATGGAGCCATTTTAAGACCTGCTCAGGCCTTAATACCCATAGGGAGTGGACCACGAATTACGTGGCCCCATGCTGCCAGCGCAATACTGCGACACCAGCCTTATCGGCTGTGCAATCTGCACCATGTTCGCGCACTGCGCCTCCACTCCAGCTGAGTGGTCAAGATAGGACCTCTACGGCCTTAAGGAGCTCTAGGCAGCATCACTCCCAATCTGACCAAGCCCCTCCTCTACCTTCATCCCGCTCCAATCCCCGTGCGAGAACCACTCAGCAACTCCTGGTTTCTCGCACAGTCTGTCCCGTGTGTCAGTCTGTAATACGCCCGAACGTCACATAAGTCAAGTGCAATTCTTGCACTGGCTGGTGTCACTTTCTGTCGTGTTCCGGACTGCGCACCAACGGTGAGTGGAGTGCGTCATATGTTGCCCCATGCTGTGGGAGTCCGCCCCCGCAATTCCATCAAGTGGCGTCGCCAAATAACACCACAGTGCGACAACCGCCCATGCGGGTATTGCAGCTGCAACAACCACACCTACACGTACCTCCCTCACCCCCAGGATCACGACCGGACACCCGCGACAAACCCGAATGCTACAATTTAACTCCAGAGCAAAATCAAGGAGATAGTTGCATATATGAGCCGGAAACGTGTATCGATAGCTGCGGTACAAGAAACCAAGCTAAACACCCGCTCAGATCTTCTGAGTTGTGCAGGTTTCAACGTTTTGCGTAAGGATCGCGAGCGAGATAATGGTGGAGGCCTAGCCTTCATACTGCACAACACCGTGCAATATCATTTAATCGATGGTGACATCGACCGCAGGGACACTACCTTTGTATGTCAGGGTATAGCTGTCCGGTCAGGCGATGTCAAGCTCGAAATATTTAACATATACATCCCCCAGTAACATATTCCCCAACAGGATATCACCCGAACATAGGTTCACTGCTTCGTGAAGAAAACCTTTTGGTGCTAGGCGACTTTAACGCGCACCGCGATCTTTGGCATTCATGCCTGTCAAACAATCGTAGGGGGATGAAGCTGGCGGAACAGATTGACGATTCGACATTCTGCACAATGAATGACGAAGCCTCCACCAGAATTATGGGCACCTGTAATAGCTCGCCCGATATTACCATCGCATTAGACCACCTGCCCATAAATTTCTCGATCGAGAAACCTCCTGACTTTATTTCTGTGGACAACCGCACTTTTGTTAACTTTAATAAAGCTAACTGGGTCGGCTTCACAGAATTTACTGAGAGTACCGTCAACGCACTACCCATTCCTACGGACGTCATCGTTGGCGAGCGTCAATTCCGCAAGGTGATCGTTGCTGCTACCGCTCGCTTCATACCGACTGGTAGAGTCGCGGAACTCCGCCCTAATTTCCCAGCCGAAGCAGCTGTATTAGCAAACGAGCGCGACACCTTACGCCATGCCGATCCCTGTGATCCCCGAATAAGGGATCTCAATTTGGAGAATCGGCAAATGGTAAACCAACATAAGCGGACAAAATGGGTGGAGCACCTGAAGTCCTGTAATCTATCCACCGGTGTGTGTAAGCTTTGGAATACTGTCACTGCCTTGTCTAATCCCTGGAGACATGACGACCGGGTTGAAAGTCAATTCGATGGCCATGCTTCCTCGAACCCGAAGAAGTGCGCGAGCTATTTTAGCCGGCAGTTTACACAGCACCTTCGACCGACAAGGCCAAACGATGTGTCACCTGGCGCAATATGCCAAAAGACTGCGCACCACTTACTTTCATCGAGTGTCATCAAAAAGGCGAAATCGTCTAAATCCATCGGCCCTGACGGAATAAGCATGCTGATGCTAAAACATCTAGGCCAAGGTCCTCAAATTGTTGATGTCCACTCTTCAAATACCCGATGTGTGGAAAGTCGGAAGAGTGGTCCCACTACTGAAACCTGGGAAACCCGCCAACAAAGGGGAGTCTTATCGCCCGATAACTCTCCTTTCCCCAGTAGTGAAGACACTTGAAGCCTTGTTACTCCCGACGTTCACTCACCACCTTAGCCTAGCAGAACATCAGCATGGCTTCCGGAAAGTGAACAGCATCACCACAGCACTTAGCGTCATAAACGCCCAGATAATTTATGGCCTAAACCAGAAGCCACCTTGCAAGAGGACGAGCCTCGTAGCGTTGGACTTGTCGAAAGCCTTCGACACAGTCAACCACACAACGCTACTCGAGGACATCGAAAAATCTACGCTCCCTTCAGGGCTGAAGCGGTCGACCATGAACTATCCGAGCGGTCGGCAATCATCCGTACTATTTCGAGGTCAAAACTCCAAATTGAGAAGAATTAAACAGGGGGTTCCGCAGGGTAGTGTCCTCTCCCCACTGCTGTTTAATTTCTATATTTCGAAACTCCCCCAGCCACCAGTGGGAATTTCACTCGTAAGCTGATGACTGCAAGATATTGACGTCGGGCAATAGAATCGATGGCATGTGCTCAAAAGTAAATAGCTACCTCTCCGATCTTTCTCTGCAAGGAGCCTAACACTTTCCCCCACTAAATCCACAGCGACCATCTTCACAAATTGGACGAAGGAGTACAGACTGGACCTGAACATTTCAGTCGATGGCACAAAACATCGCCCCGCGAAACCAGAGTGACCCTCGTGCAACTTCGTTCTGGATATTGTAGCAGGTTAAACTCCTACTTATCCAGAATAGACCCCGACATACCAAACATATGTCCTGCGTGCAATGAGGCCCCGCATGATACTAACCACCTCTTTGCATGCCCAAGAAACCCAACTCATCTTACACCCTTTTCCCTATGGTCCGACCCGTCGAAACAGCCCGTTTCTTGGGCCTCACGTTAGATGACCTCGGCGACAACCAAACTATCACTTACCATCCAAGCGGGGACTAGATAACGGTTACAACAACAACAGCCTGTAACAGAAATATATGAACAAGTTCCTTTCAGGTGATAATTAGTAAAATGCATCAGAAAATCGCATCAAAAAGCCTCTTGAACGTCAGCTGAGGCTCGGTGGGGGGGATTAGTGTGCAGCAAAAAATACTCACTCATTTCCTCTCGACTAAAATCAATTATCAAATTATAGTTAACCTAATATCTCAACAAAAAGTAAATAGTCAGCTGGCTACAAAAATATAAATTTTTCAACCAACCTGTATATATATAAATATATAAAGCTATCTATTTCATTTTATTACCCCAATCGCTGAAAGTCATTTCTCCCATCAAAAATTAAAAATTTGTTGGCTATTTTTTAATCAGAAGGAAAACTGAACTTGTTTATAATAGTTTATTTGCATAGTAGTTATCGCAATTCGCCCTTACACACATTTTACAAATATAAATATATTTTAAACTTATAAATTTAATTAAATACAACCATTGCAATCACAATCCCTTTTATCAATTTACTTAACTGGCAAATATGTTGTCAATAGATAAAAGTATTTATTTAAAATTTTTCATTTCACTAAGATGTTTTCACTATTAACTAATAAATTAATTCTATTTCACGAATTAACAAAAGTGCTTACGTTTGTGTTTACAATTTACATGCTTTTCTATTCTTCTTCATCTTAACTCAAAAGAATTACGTCACAGCATGGCGGTTGGCGTGATTTTGTATTCTATCATTCTTGTAGTACTTGTATATCCAATATACGTGAAATTAATTTAGCTAAGATATCCAACATATTGACCAATATTCATTTGTTGTGATTTCATAGTGAGTTTTTTCGGTATTCTCTTTTGTGCGGAATTTGCACAGATAAAGAGATGCCCAACTCATCTCTCGCTGGAAATAAGAGCGCAATTGCTAAACGTCAAAACCTCCTGAACTCAGGCAACCGTCAAAGTTCAGGAGGTCTGACGTTTAGGAATTGCAAAAATTAGACGGCCAGATTGGAATCCTATAGAAAAATATGTGAACAGAGAACTGCTGTTGAAGATCACTAGCAAAAATTGGAAAACAATGAAAGTGAAAGAAGACGCGAAATTGAAATGTGTGTGATGAAATCTTTTGTGTTGCCATGCTTAGTAGTATTAATTTTCAATTGAAAATTATAAAAACCATTTATTAATTGAGAGCTAATACATTTATTTTTTTTGATTAAGTATTGAAAGTTCAAAAATTAATTAATTTTATATATTACAAAATCACAAAAAAGGGTTCAAATAGTTTCTGCATATGTTTAAAGGATACATGTATAATATTTAATCTTTATAATTGTTGGGTATTTTAATTTAAATTCCCAAAAATTATTATTTTATCCGATCCGGCTACAATGGGAAATGTTATAAAAACGCTAATTTTGAGGCCCTCTCACTGAAAAGAGTTGGACATCCCATTATCCCTGGTATTTGTTTACGTGAGTGAGTTGGCACCGTTATTGTCTGGTGCGTGTTTATAGCGGTAGTGCGTTTTGTTGGTGCGATCGGCGTAAAGCAATGTTGTTCCTCGGCTTAGTGACCGCGTGTGCGGTACAAATTTTTGCGCGTTTTGTGAATTTTTTTTGCATATTTTTGGACGTGTTTGCGCGTGGGTAGCGGTAGGTACACATAGTGAATTTGTAGTATACTGTACCTTTGGGTCCTTACGCAACGTGGTTATTCACGTTGTTCTTGTTGGTCTCCTCGCACGGTCCCAGTGTTTTACTGCGTTGTTGGCATGTTTTGCTGGCGGAAAGGTCCCCGCTACGGCGGAAGAGCAGCTGTTCACCCCGTATGATTGATGTTGGCGCAAAGAAAACGGGCACTAACAAGACGAGTGCGAACAAGGGTGGCGTGGGCAACCGAAAAGCTCCTAAGGGGGTATCGTTGTCGGGGGTGGTGTGGTTAGCCATGTTGCGGCCGTAAAACGAATTACGAGTGCACTAAGTAATTAAGTTTTCGGGGCCGATAATTTTGCGATAGGGGCCGCGAAAGGGCTGATCAGCTTGCTTATAAATATGAAGCACTCCTAATGACGGTAGCTACCGAGAATGGCCATCTTGAGACCTTGTCGGTTGTGGTCAGGAGTAAGCGACCAACAACTTCCTTTAAGGAAGTCATCAAAAAAGTTGTAAAAGAGTTGGGTCCTTGTCTGGAGGTAAGGATCCACGAAGTTAGGCCAATTAAGGGTGGTAGGGCGGTTTTCCGCGTTCCCTCTGTTTTGGAGTGGGGGAAAGTGGCGACTAGCGCAAAATTCGCGGAGGTGGGGTTGGACGTGACTGTCAACCGAAAGTTGGGTCCCCGGGTTGTTGTCCAGGGGTTCATACGGAGATCTCCCATGAAGAACTCATGGAAAAACTACTCCGGTTGAACTTTCAGGACTTTAGCCCGGCGTCCCAGAGATCTGACGGAAGGATGGTCAATCGTCCCTGGAAGGTACTCCCTCATGACAAAATGATGTCCGCCCTCTTGGAGGCAGATAGGTGCTACATCAAGTGGTTCTCCTTCCGAATGCCTTCGGATTGCTCCGTTTCTGGCTGTTTCCGATGTATGGGTTTCGATAACATATTGGCTGAGTGTAGACCCAAATCAGGTGTCCCTCGGAGGTGCGGTCAAGAAGGCCACAGAGCAGCCGGTTGCGTCAATTCACCCCTTTGTCACAACTGCGCATTTAAGGGTAGAACAGCTAGGTACCTGATGATGTCAGCTGAGTGCCCAATATACTACTTGCGAGTAGTAGCCCATTTAGCCTAGGGCTGGATGCGAATGCCTCGTTTTCGATGTGGTTTAGTAAGGCAAACCCCGGGATATCAAAGCCATAGTCGAGGCGAGACATTAAGTGATTGAGTGGGGGCAAAAAACTTCCACATTGTGAATGAGCCAAGTGAATGGTATACGTTTGATGGGCCTATCCACCCCCATGTGATATGAAAGTCCATTGCGGCGATGCCGTACTCTGGTATTGACTGGAACCAATTAGGGAAGACGAGTAAATTGCTCGGCTATATGAGCGGTGAAAGATAGGGTACTTAGGAAGTGTGAAAGTTGTATGGGTAGGAAAATCAAGTGGTGGACACGTGAGTTAACCCCGATGAGGAGGCCTGTCAGGCAGTTAAGGTGAAAGTTTCAACACGTTCGACTGTCCAATACTGACAGGCTGTCCCAATTTAGGTATGAATTTAGTTGTGCGATTAGGGAATATAACTAAATGTTGGTTAAAATTAAAGAACAGGAGTGGAGAAATTTTGTAGGGGAAAATAGAGACGACCCGTGGGGTCAGGCCTATAGGATCTGCCGAGGTCGTAAGAGGGAGGATATCACCTCTCTTCGCGTTGGCCACACTATGTTATCAACGTGGAGAGAGAATGCGGAGGCTTAATTAGGAGCGTTCTTTCACAAGAGTTACATGTCCCTCCATAAGATGGTGGGGAGTTGGGGTACGCCTTGGCCTGGTCAGGTCTAAACGGTCGCCAGGTTTTGATGGTTTGAAGAGCGATGTAAATACTGGGTTTACTTGATCGGAGAGTACCCGATGTACTTGGACATTAGTGATCTCGGGGGCATTCACTGATGGACGTTTAAATGTGATCTCCACTAGTCGAAATGCCGAACAGTTAGGGTTTTTTGCGCCTGAATTGTTAAGAAAGCGAAGGCGTTTAACTGGAAATTAGGGTTAGCTTCTTGTTTGAAAGGCGTGTGCGTGTTATGTGCGTATGGGGTTCAACCCCTGGTTTCAAGTCCAGAGCAGTATGGAAGCTCAACTAGTAGTAGCTTCGGCTACGAGGTCTGACCGGAGTTATTTCTGATACCACGGGGTGCAGGGGTCCTTGGAGTTCGCTCTACCCTGCTCATGCGGACTGGTTATGGTTGATACCCGACTGCGGGAAGAACTGACCTTCTGTCAGTTGAATGTGGATTTGCATTGCAACCAGGTGCTGGACCTAAAGTAATGCAGAAGTTTTAGATAGGCCTCGCCCCTTCCAAGGTGGTTAGTGTGTACATTCCACACTACCAATCTTTGAGCACCGTGGGGTAAGGCTGTTGTCAGCAGGCCAAGTTAAACACACCGGACGTTGCCCAATATATGGGCCAGGATTAGTGTCGCTGGTTGCTGTGTTGCATAAGTTGCATCCAGCCGGTAGATGCTTGATGTCGTCACTACATAGATAAGCTGGTTTTAGCCAGCACTTTGTAGTATTTTTCATATCGCTCAATGACTGAGAAAGGGCCGTCGTATGGTGATGAAAATGATTCTTCGACTTTTTCGTTTCGAATAAAAACGTTGAGTTTGCGAGGTTCTTTGAGATAAAGATTTTCTCTCGGTTAGCGTTAGAATTTGAAATGCTTTTCTTAACATTTTAACGAGTTCAAGTGCTTCAATACTTTTATTTGATGGTGTTAAAATTCACCCGGGAGTCGGACTGGCTCACCAAAAACTATTTCTGCTGGAGTGACTTGGACTTCTTTAAATGCAGCTCGTAGCCCCAAGAGAACTGCAGGGAGTGCATTTAAGCTGTCGGTGAAAGCGTTGGATTTAATTGTGGGTGATAACTCGTTGTTCGTTGATGCTTGAAACCGAGGAGATCAGCGAGTTTTCTGAAAAAGTCTGACTCGAATTGTCCTCCAAGGTCGGTTCGAAGTGGAACTCTAAAGTAGGATATCCAAGTTTGCATGAGTGCATGTGCTCTATTTCTTAAAATTTTATAGAATCTAGTCGTAACCCTTTTGCTCATTTTTCGTAAAATTACGAAAGCTAAGTTCGCTATAAAAACTGAACATGCTGTCGTCTTCATTTGTATCATGTAATGAATACTTAATAAATGCATTTGTGGATTAGTAGGGTGCGTTCGAGTTGGCAATAACGCCAGAAGGTTTGCAAATTTTTCAAGGCATCAAGTTCTGCGTGAAATTCTGGCAACCCCCTAAAGTCGTATCAAATAAATTACTTTTCCAGTATAGTGTAATATATAAAATATTTCATCTATCAATGCGTATTAAAAAAATGTGACAAAATTACGGGTGCGTTCGAGCTACGTAATGATTGTAGTAGTACATGGACGTATTATTTTCAATATCATTATTATTTTGGCACAAATTTATGCAACTTGTCTCCAGGCTCGTTGAATAAGCATTTTGTGGATTCCGTTATTTAACATAGTTGCTCAATTGCACCTTACATTTCTTCTTTTTGAATTTTCGTGACTTCAAGTCAAAATTTTGTATAATAATGCCATATTACTACTTTTGTAAAACAACATGATTTAATAGCAAAAAAAATTGCTGAAAATTCTCATTTTTTCGTGCCTCTGACTTTAGTCTAACTCTACCTCGGTTAGGTGCAATACATGCAATGGATGGAGCCATTTTAAGACCTGCTCAGGCCTTAATACCCATAGGGAGTGGACCACGAATTACGTGGCCCCATGCTGCCAGCGCAATACTGCGACACCAGCCTTATCGGCTGTGCAATCTGCACCATGTTCGCGCACTGCGCCTCCACTCCAGCTGAGTGGTCAAGATAGGACCTCTACGGCCCTAAGGAGCTCTAGGCAGCATCACTCCCAATCTGACCAAGCCCCTCCTCTACCTTCATCCCGCTCCAATCCCCGTGCGAGAACCACTCAGCAACTCCTGGTTTCTCGCACAGTCTGTCCCGTGTGTCAGTCTGTAATACGCCCGAACGTCACATAAGTCAAGTGCAATTCTTGCACTGGCTGGTGTCACTTTCTGTCGTGTTCCGGACTGCGCACCAACGGTGAGTGGAGTGCGTCATATGTTGCCCCATGCTGTGGGAGTCCGCCCCCGCAATTCCATCAAGTGGCGTCGCCAAACAACACCACAGTGCGACAACCGCCCATGCGGGTATTGCAGCTGCAACAACCACACCTACACGTACCTCCCTCACCCCCAGGATCACGACCGGACACCCGCGACAAACCCGAATGCTACAATTTAACTCCAGAGCAAAATCAAGGAGATAGTTGCATATATGAGCCGGAAACGTGTATCGATAGCTGCGGTACAAGAAACCAAGCTAAACACCCGCTCAGATCTTCTGAGTTGTGCAGGTTTCAACGTTTTGCGTAAGGATCGCGAGCGAGATAATGGTGGAGGCCTAGCCTTCATACTGCACAACACCGTGCAATATCATTTAATCGATGGTGACATCGACCGCAGGGACACTACCTTTGTATGTCAGGGTATAGCTGTCCGGTCAGGCGATGTCAAGCTCGAAATATTTAACATATACATCCCCCAGTAACATATTCCCCAACAGGATATCACCCGAACATAGGTTCACTGCTTCGTGAAGAAAACCTTTTGGTGCTAGGCGACTTTAACGCGCACCGCGATCTTTGGCATTCATGCCTGTCAAACAATCGTAGGGGGATGAAGCTGGCGGAACAGATTGACGATTCGACATTCTGCACGATGAATGACGAAGCCTCCACCAGAATTATGGGCACCTGTAATAGCTCGCCCGATATTACCATCGCATTAGACCACCTGCTCATAAATTTCTCGATCGAGAAACCTCCTGACTTTATTTCTGTGGACAACCGCACTTTTGTTAACTTTAATAAAGCTAACTGGGTCGGCTTCACAGAATTTACTGAGAGTACCGTCAACGCACTACCCATTCCTACGGACGTCATCGTTGGCGAGCGTCAATTCCGCAAGGTGATCGTTGCTGCTACCGCTCGCTTCATACCGACTGGTAGAGTCGCGGAACTCCGCCCTAATTTCCCAGCCGAAGCAGCTGTATTAGCAAACGAGCGCGACACCTTACGCCATGCCGATCCCTGTGATCCCCGAATAAGGGATCTCAATTTGGAGAATCGGCAAATGGTAAACCAACATAAGCGGACAAAATGGGTGGAGCACCTGAAGTCCTGTAATCTATCCACCGGTGTGTGTAAGCTTTGGAATACTGTCAATGCCTTGTCTAATCCCTGGAGACATGACGACCGGGTTGAAAGTCAATTCGATGGCCATGCTTCCTCGAACCCGAAGAAGTGCGCGAGCTATTTTAGCCGGCAGTTTACACAGCACCTTCGACCGACAAGGCCAAACGATGTGTCACCTGGCGCAATATGCCAAAAGACTGCGCACCACTTACTTTCATCGAGTGTCATCAAAAAGGCGAAATCGTCTAAATCCATCGGCCCTGACGGAATAAGCATGCTGATGCTAAAACATCTAGGCCAAGGTCCTCAAATTGTTGATGTCCACTCTTCAAATACCCGATGTGTGGAAAGTCGGAAGAGTGGTCCCACTACTGAAACCTGGGAAACCCGCCAACAAAGGGGAGTCTTATCGCCCGATAACTCTCCTTTCCCCAGTAGTGAAGACACTTGAAGCCTTGTTACTCCCGACGTTCACTCACCACCTTAGCCTAGCAGAACATCAGCATGGCTTCCGGAAAGTGAACAGCATCACCACAGCACTTAGCGTCATAAACGCCCAGATAATTTATGGCCTAAACCAGAAGCCACCTTGCAAGAGGACGAGCCTCGTAGCGTTGGACTTGTCGAAAGCCTTCGACACAGTCAACCACACAACGCTACTCGAGGACATCGAAAAATCTACGCTCCCTTCAGGGCTGAAGCGGTCGACCATGAACTATCCGAGCGGTCGGCAATCATCCGTACTATTTCGAGGTCAAAACTCCAAATTGAGAAGAATTAAACAGGGGGTTCCGCAGGGTAGTGTCCTCTCCCCACTGCTGTTTAATTTCTATATTTCGAAACTCCCCCAGCCACCAGTGGGAATTTCACTCGTAAGCTGATGACTGCAAGATATTGACGTCGGGCAATAGAATCGATGGCATGTGCTCAAAAGTAAATAGCTACCTCTCCGATCTTTCTCTGCAAGGAGCCTAACACTTTCCCCCACTAAATCCACAGCGACCATCTTCACAAATTGGACGAAGGAGTACAGACTGGACCTGAACATTTCAGTCGATGGCACAAAACATCGCCCCGCGAAACCAGAGTGACCCTCGTGCAACTTCGTTCTGGATATTGTAGCAGGTTAAACTCCTACTTATCCAGAATAGACCCCGACATACCAAACATATGTCCTGCGTGCAATGAGGCCCCGCATGATACTAACCACCTCTTTGCATGCCCAAGAAACCCAACTCATCTTACACCCTTTTCCCTATGGTCCGACCCGTCGAAACAGCCCGTTTCTTGGGCCTCACGTTAGATGACCTCGGCGACAACCAAACTATCACTTACCATCCAAGCGGGGACTAGATAACGGTTACAACAACAACAGCCTGTAACAGAAATATATGAACAAGTTCCTTTCAGGTGATAATTAGTAAAATGCATCAGAAAATCGCATCAAAAAGCCTCTTGAACGTCAGCTGAGGCTCGGTGGGGGGGATTAGTGTGCAGCAAAAAATACTCACTCATTTCCTCTCGACTAAAATCAATTATCAAATTATAGTTAACCTAATATCTCAACAAAAAGTAAATAGTCAGCTGGCTACAAAAATATAAATTTTTCAACCAACCTGTATATATATAAATATATAAAGCTATCTATTTCATTTTATTACCCCAATCGCTGAAAGTCATTTCTCCCATCAAAAATTAAAAATTTGTTGGCTATTTTTTAATCAGAAGGAAAACTGAACTTGTTTATAATAGTTTATTTGCATAGTAGTTATCGCAATTCGCCTTTACACACATTTTACAAATATAAATATATTTTAAACTTATAAATTTAATTAAATACAACCATTGCAATCACAATCCCTTTTATCAATTTACTTAACTGGCAAATATGTTGTCAATAGATAAAAGTATTTATTTAAAATTTTTCATTTCACTAAGATGTTTTCACTATTAACTAATAAATTAATTCTATTTCACGAATTAACAAAAGTGCTTACGTTTGTGTTTACAATTTACATGCTTTTCTATTCTTCTTCATCTTAACTCAAAAGAATTACGTCACAGCATGGCGGTTGGCGTGATTTTGTATTCTATCATTCTTGTAGTACTTGTATATCCAATATACGTGAAATTAATTTAGCTAAGATATCCAACATATTGACCAATATTCATTTGTTGTGATTTCATAGTGAGTTTTTTCGGTATTCTCTTTTGTGCGGAATTTGCACAGATAAAGAGATGCCCAACTCATCTCTCGCTGGAAATAAGAGCGCAATTGCTAAACGTCAAAACCTCCTGAACTCAGGCAACCGTCAAAGTTCAGGAGGTCTGACGTTTAGGAATTGCAAAAATTAGACGGCCAGATTGGAATCCTATAGAAAAATATGTGAACAGAGAACTGCTGTTGAAGATCACTAGCAAAAATTGGAAAACAATGAAAGTGAAAGAAGACGCGAAATTGAAATGTGTGTGATGAAATCTTTTGTGTTGCCATGCTTAGTAGTATTAATTTTCAATTGAAAATTATAAAAACCATTTATTAATTGAGAGCTAATACATTTATTTTTTTTGATTAAGTATTGAAAGTTCAAAAATTAATTAATTTTATATATTACAAAATCACAAAAAAGGGTTCAAATAGTTTCTGCATATGTTTAAAGGATACATGTATAATATTTAATCTTTATAATTGTTGGGTATTTTAATTTAAATTCCCAAAAATTATTATTTTATCCGATCCGGCTACAATGGGAAATGTTATAAAAACGCTAATTTTGAGGCCCTCTCACTGAAAAGAGTTGGACATCCCATTATCCCTGGTATTTGTTTACGTGAGTGAGTTGGCACCGTTATTGTCTGGTGCGTGTTTATAGCGGTAGTGCGTTTTGTTGGTGCGATCGGCGTAAAGCAATGTTGTTCCTCGGCTTAGTGACCGCGTGTGCGGTACAAATTTTTGCGCGTTTTGTGAATTTTTTTTGCATATTTTTGGACGTGTTTGCGCGTGGGTAGCGGTAGGTACACATAGTGAATTTGTAGTATACTGTACCTTTGGGTCCTTACGCAACGTGGTTATTCACGTTGTTCTTGTTGGACTCCTCGCACGGTCCCAGTGTTTTACTGCGTTGTTGGCATGTTTTGCTGGCGGAAAGGTCCCCGCTACGGCGGAAGAGCAGCTGTTCACCCCGTATGATTGATGTTGGCGCAAAGAAAACGGGCACTAACAAGACGAGTGCGAACAAGGGTGGCGTGGGCAACCGAAAAGCTCCTAAGGGGGTATCGTTGTCGGGGGTGGTGTGGTTAGCCATGTTGCGGCCGTAAAACGAATTACGAGTGCACTAAGTAATTAAGTTTTCGGGGCCGATAATTTTGCGATAGGGGCCGCGAAAGGGCTGATCAGCTTGCTTATAAATATGAAGCACTCCTAATGACGGTAGCTACCGAGAATGGCCATCTTGAGACCTTGTCGGTTGTGGTCAGGAGTAAGCGACCAACAACTTCCTTTAAGGAAGTCATCAAAAAAGTTGTAAAAGAGTTGGGTCCTTGTCTGGAGGTAAGGATCCACGAAGTTAGGCCAATTAAGGGTGGTAGGGCGGTTATCCGCGTTCCCTCTGTTTTGGAGTGGGGGAAAGTGGCGACTAGCGCAAAATTCGCGGAGGTGGGGTTGGACGTGACTGTCAACCGAAAGTTGGGTCCCCGGGTTGTTGTCCAGGGGTTCATACGGAGATCTCCCATGAAGAACTCATGGAAAAACTACTCCGGTTGAACTTTCAGGACTTTAGCCCGGCGTCCCAGAGATCTGACTGAAGGATGGTCAATCGTCCCTGGAAGGTACTCCCTCATGACAAAATGATGTCCGCCCTCTTGGAGGCAGATAGGTGCTACATCAAGTGGTTCTCCTTCCGAATGCCTTCGGATTGCTCCGTTTCTGGCTGTTTCCGATGTATGGGTTTCGATAACATATTGGCTGAGTGTAGACCCAAATCAGGTGTCCCTCGGAGGTGCGGTCAAGAAGGCCACAGAGCAGCCGGTTGCGTCAATTCACCCCTTTGTCACAACTGCGCATTTAAGGGTAGAACAGCTAGGTACCTGATGATGTCAGCTGAGTGCCCAATATACTACTTGCGAGTAGTAGCCCATTTAGCCTAGGGCTGGATGCGAATGCCTCGTTTTCGATGTGGTTTAGTAAGGCAAACCCCGGGATATCAAAGCCATAGTCGAGGCGAGACATTAAGTGATTGAGTGGGGGCAAAAAACTTCCACATTGTGAATGAGCCAAGTGAATGGTATACGTTTGATGGGCCTATCCACCCCCATGTGATATGAAAGTCCATTGCGGCGATGCCGTACTCTGGTATTGACTGGAACCAATTAGGGAAGACGAGTAAATTGCTCGGCCATATGAGCGGTGAAAGATAGGGTACTTAGGAAGTGTGAAAGTTGTATGGGTAGGAAAATCAAGTGGTGGACACGTGAGTTAACCCCGATGAGGAGGCCTGTCAGGCAGTTAAGGTGAAAGTTTCAACACGTTCGACTGTCCAATACTGACAGGCTGTCCCAATTTAGGTATGAATTTAGTTGTGCGATTAGGGAATATAACTAAATGTTGGTTAAAATTAAAGAACAGGAGTGGAGAAATTTTGTAGGGGAAAATAGAGACGACCCGTGGGGTCAGGCCTATAGGATCTGCCGAGGTCGTAAGAGGGAGGATATCACCTCTCTTCGCGTTGGCCACACTATGTTATCAACGTGGAGAGAGAATGCGGAGGCTTAATTAGGAGCGTTCTTTCACAAGAGTTACATGTCCCTCCATAAGATGGTGGGGAGTTGGGGTACGCCTTGGCCTGGTCAGGTCTAAACGGTCGCCAGGTTTTGATGGTTTGAAGAGCGATGTAAATACTGGGTTTACTTGATCGGAGAGTACCCGATGTACTTGGACATTAGTGATCTCGGGGGCATTCACTGATGGACGTTTAAATGTGATCTCCACTAGTCGAAATGCCGAACAGTTAGGGTTTTTTGCGCCTGAATTGTTAAGAAAGCGAAGGCGTTTAACTGGAAATTAGGGTTAGCTTCTTGTTTGAAAGGCGTGTGCGTGTTATGTGCGTATGGGGTTCAACCCCTGGTTTCAAGTCCAGAGCAGTATGGAAGCTCAACTAGTAGTAGCTTCGGCTACGAGGTCTGACCGGAGTTATTTCTGATACCACGGGGTGCAGGGGTCCTTGGAGTTCGCTCTACCCTGCTCATGCGGACTGGTTATGGTTGATACCCGACTGCGGGAAGAACTGACCTTTTGTCAGTTGAATGTGGATTTGCATTGCAACCAGGTGCTGGACCTAAAGTAATGCAGAAGTTTTAGATAGGCCTCGACCCCTTCCAAGGTGGTAAGTGTGTACATTCCACACTACCAATCTTTGAGCACCGTGGGGTAAGGCTGTTGTCAGCAGGCCAAGTTAAACACACCGGACGTTGCCCAATATATGGGCCAGGATTAGTGTCGCTGGTTGCTGTGTTGCATAAGTTGCATCCAGCCGGTAGATGCTTGATGTCGTCACTACATAGATAAGCTGGTTTTAGCCAGCACTTTGTAGTATTTTTCATATCGCTCAATGACTGAGAAAGGGCCGTCGTATGGTGATGAAAATGATTCTTCGACTTTTTCGTTTCGAATAAAAACGTTGAGTTTGCGAGGTTCTTTGAGATAAAGATTTTCTCTCGGTTAGCGTTAGAATTTGAAATGCTTTTCTTAACATTTTAACGAGTTCAAGTGCTTCAATACTTTTATTTGATGGTGTTAAAATTCACCCGGGAGTCGGACTGGCTCACCAAAAACTATTTCTGCTGGAGTGACTTGGACTTCTTTAAATGCAGCTCGTAGCCCCAAGAGAACTGCAGGGAGTGCATTTAAGCTGTCGGTGAAAGCGTTGGATAAGTCCGTTTAATTGTGGGTGATAACTCGTTGTTCGTTGATGCTTGAAACCGAGGAGATCAGCGAGTTTTCTGAAAAAGTCTGACTCGAATTGTCCTCCAAGGTCGGTTCGAAGTGGAACTCTAAAGTAGGATATCCAAGTTTGCATGAGTGCATGTGCTCTATTTCTTAAAATTTTATAGAATCTAGTCGTAACCCTTTTGCTCATTTTTCGTAAAATTACGAAAGCTAAGTTCGCTATAAAAACTGAACATGCTGTCGTCTTCATTTGTATCATGTAATGAATACTTAATAAATGCATTTGTGGATTAGTAGGGTGCGTTCGAGTTGGCAATAACGCCAGAAGGTTTGCAAATTTTTCAAGGCATCAAGTTCTGCGTGAAATTCTGGCAACCCCCTAAAGTCGTATCAAATAAATTACTTTTCCAGTATAGTGTAATATATAAAATATTTCATCTATCAATGCGTATTAAAAAAATGTGACAAAATTACGGGTGCGTTCGAGCTACGTAATGATTGTAGTAGTACATGGACGTATTATTTTCAATATCATTATTATTTTGGCACAAATTTATGCAACTTGTCTCCAGGCTCGTTGAATAAGCATTTTGTGGATTCCGTTATTTAACATAGTTGCTCAATTGCACCTTACATTTCTTCTTTTTGAATTTTCGTGACTTCAAGTCAAAATTTTGTATAATAATGCCATATTACTACTTTTGTAAAACAACATGATTTAATAGCAAAAAAAATTGCTGAAAATTCTCATTTTTTCGTGCCTCTGACTTTAGTCTAACTCTACCTCGGTTAGGTGCAATACATGCAATGGATGGAGCCATTTTAAGACCTGCTCAGGCCTTAATACCCATAGGGAGTGGACCACGAATTACGTGGCCCCATGCTGCCAGCGCAATACTGCGACACCAGCCTTATCGGCTGTGCAATCTGCACCATGTTCGCGCACTGCGCCTCCACTCCAGCTGAGTGGTCAAGATAGGACCTCTACGGCCCTAAGGAGCTCTAGGCAGCATCACTCCCAATCTGACCAAGCCCCTCCTCTACCTTCATCCCGCTCCAATCCCCGTGCGAGAACCACTCAGCAACTCCTGGTTTCTCGCACAGTCTGTCCCGTGTGTCAGTCTGTAATACGCCCGAACGTCACATAAGTCAAGTGCAATTCTTGCACTGGCTGGTGTCACTTTCTGTCGTGTTCCGGACTGCGCACCAACGGTGAGTGGAGTGCGTCATATGTTGCCCCATGCTGTGGGAGTCCGCCCCCGCAATTCCATCAAGTGGCGTCGCCAAACAACACCACAGTGCGACAACCGCCCATGCGGGTATTGCAGCTGCAACAACCACACCTACACGTACCTCCCTCACCCCCAGGATCACGACCGGACACCCGCGACAAACCCGAATGCTACAATTTAACTCCAGAGCAAAATCAAGGAGATAGTTGCATATATGAGCCGGAAACGTGTATCGATAGCTGCGGTACAAGAAACCAAGCTAAACACCCGCTCAGATCTTCTGAGTTGTGCAGGTTTCAACGTTTTGCGTAAGGATCGCGAGCGAGATAATGGTGGAGGCCTAGCCTTCATACTGCACAACACCGTGCAATATCATTTAATCGATGGTGACATCGACCGCAGGGACACTACCTTTGTATGTCAGGGTATAGCTGTCCGGTCAGGCGATGTCAAGCTCGAAATATTTAACATATACATCCCCCAGTAACATATTCCCCAACAGGATATCACCCGAACATAGGTTCACTGCTTCGTGAAGAAAACCTTTTGGTGCTAGGCGACTTTAACGCGCACCGCGATCTTTGGCATTCATGCCTGTCAAACAATCGTAGGGGGATGAAGCTGGCGGAACAGATTGACGATTCGACATTCTGCACGATGAATGACGAAGCCTCCACCAGAATTATGGGCACCTGTAATAGCTCGCCCGATATTACCATCGCATTAGACCACCTGCTCATAAATTTCTCGATCGAGAAACCTCCTGACTTTATTTCTGTGGACAACCGCACTTTTGTTAACTTTAATAAAGCTAACTGGGTCGGCTTCACAGAATTTACTGAGAGTACCGTCAACGCACTACCCATTCCTACGGACGTCATCGTTGGCGAGCGTCAATTCCGCAAGGTGATCGTTGCTGCTACCGCTCGCTTCATACCGACTGGTAGAGTCGCGGAACTCCGCCCTAATTTCCCAGCCGAAGCAGCTGTATTAGCAAACGAGCGCGACACCTTACGCCATGCCGATCCCTGTGATCCCCGAATAAGGGATCTCAATTTGGAGAATCGGCAAATGGTAAACCAACATAAGCGGACAAAATGGGTGGAGCACCTGAAGTTCTGTAATCTATCCACCGGTGTGTGTAAGCTTTGGAATACTGTCAATGCCTTGTCTAATCCCTGGAGACATGACGACCGGGTTGAAAGTCAATTCGATGGCCATGCTTCCTCGAACCCGAAGAAGTGCGCGAGCTATTTTAGCCGGCAGTTTACACAGCACCTTCGACCGACAAGGCCAAACGATGTGTCACCTGGCGCAATATGCCAAAAGACTGCGCACCACTTACTTTCATCGAGTGTCATCAAAAAGGCGAAATCGTCTAAATCCATCGGCCCTGACGGAATAAGCATGCTGATGCTAAAACATCTAGGCCAAGGTCCTCAAATTGTTGATGTCCACTCTTCAAATACCCGATGTGTGGAAAGTCGGAAGAGTGGTCCCACTACTGAAACCTGGGAAACCCGCCAACAAAGGGGAGTCTTATCGCCCGATAACTCTCCTTTCCCCAGTAGTGAAGACACTTGAAGCCTTGTTACTCCCGACGTTCACTCACCACCTTAGCCTAGCAGAACATCAGCATGGCTTCCGGAAAGTGAACAGCATCACCACAGCACTTAGCGTCATAAACGCCCAGATAATTTATGGCCTAAACCAGAAGCCACCTTGCAAGAGGACGAGCCTCGTAGCGTTGGACTTGTCGAAAGCCTTCGACACAGTCAACCACACAACGCTACTCGAGGACATCGAAAAATCTACGCTCCCTTCAGGGCTGAAGCGGTCGACCATGAACTATCCGAGCGGTCGGCAATCATCCGTACTATTTCGAGGTCAAAACTCCAAATTGAGAAGAATTAAACAGGGGGTTCCGCAGGGTAGTGTCCTCTCCCCACTGCTGTTTAATTTCTATATTTCGAAACTCCCCCAGCCACCAGTGGGAATTTCACTCGTAAGCTGATGACTGCAAGATATTGACGTCGGGCAATAGAATCGATGGCATGTGCTCAAAAGTAAATAGCTACCTCTCCGATCTTTCTCTGCAAGGAGCCTAACACTTTCCCCCACTAAATCCACAGCGACCATCTTCACAAATTGGACGAAGGAGTACAGACTGGACCTGAACATTTCAGTCGATGGCACAAAACATCGCCCCGCGAAACCAGAGTGACCCTCGTGCAACTTCGTTCTGGATATTGTAGCAGGTTAAACTCCTACTTATCCAGAATAGACCCCGACATACCAAACATATGTCCTGCGTGCAATGAGGCCCCGCATGATACTAACCACCTCTTTGCATGCCCAAGAAACCCAACTCATCTTACACCCTTTTCCCTATGGTCCGACCCGTCGAAACAGCCCGTTTCTTGGGCCTCACGTTAGATGACCTCGGCGACAACCAAACTATCACTTACCATCCAAGCGGGGACTAGATAACGGTTACAACAACAACAGCCTGTAACAGAAATATATGAACAAGTTCCTTTCAGGTGATAATTAGTAAAATGCATCAGAAAATCGCATCAAAAAGCCTCTTGAACGTCAGCTGAGGCTCGGTGGGGGGGATTAGTGTGCAGCAAAAAATACTCACTCATTTCCTCTCGACTAAAATCAATTATCAAATTATAGTTAACCTAATATCTCAACAAAAAGTAAATAGTCAGCTGGCTACAAAAATATAAATTTTTCAACCAACCTGTATATATATAAATATATAAAGCTATCTATTTCATTTTATTACCCCAATCGCTGAAAGTCATTTCTCCCATCAAAAATTAAAAATTTGTTGGCTATTTTTTAATCAGAAGGAAAACTGAACTTGTTTATAATAGTTTATTTGCATAGTAGTTATCGCAATTCGCCTTTACACACATTTTACAAATATAAATATATTTTAAACTTATAAATTTAATTAAATACAACCATTGCAATCACAATCCCTTTTATCAATTTACTTAACTGGCAAATATGTTGTCAATAGATAAAAGTATTTATTTAAAATTTTTCATTTCACTAAGATGTTTTCACTATTAACTAATAAATTAATTCTATTTCACGAATTAACAAAAGTGCTTACGTTTGTGTTTACAATTTACATGCTTTTCTATTCTTCTTCATCTTAACTCAAAAGAATTACGTCACAGCATGGCGGTTGGCGTGATTTTGTATTCTATCATTCTTGTAGTACTTGTATATCCAATATACGTGAAATTAATTTAGCTAAGATATCCAACATATTGACCAATATTCATTTGTTGTGATTTCATAGTGAGTTTTTTCGGTATTCTCTTTTGTGCGGAATTTGCACAGATAAAGAGATGCCCAACTCATCTCTCGCTGGAAATAAGAGCGCAATTGCTAAACGTCAAAACCTCCTGAACTCAGGCAACCGTCAAAGTTCAGGAGGTCTGACGTTTAGGAATTGCAAAAATTAGACGGCCAGATTGGAATCCTATAGAAAAATATGTGAACAGAGAACTGCTGTTGAAGATCACTAGCAAAAATTGGAAAACAATGAAAGTGAAAGAAGACGCGAAATTGAAATGTGTGTGATGAAATCTTTTGTGTTGCCATGCTTAGTAGTATTAATTTTCAATTGAAAATTATAAAAACCATTTATTAATTGAGAGCTAATACATTTATTTTTTTTGATTAAGTATTGAAAGTTCAAAAATTAATTAATTTTATATATTACAAAATCACAAAAAAGGGTTCAAATAGTTTCTGCATATGTTTAAAGGATACATGTATAATATTTAATCTTTATAATTGTTGGGTATTTTAATTTAAATTCCCAAAAATTATTATTTTATCCGATCCGGCTACAATGGGAAATGTTATAAAAACGCTAATTTTGAGGCCCTCTCACTGAAAAGAGTTGGACATCCCATTATCCCTGGTATTTGTTTACGTGAGTGAGTTGGCACCGTTATTGTCTGGTGCGTGTTTATAGCGGTAGTGCGTTTTGTTGGTGCGATCGGCGTAAAGCAATGTTGTTCCTCGGCTTAGTGACCGCGTGTGCGGTACAAATTTTTGCGCGTTTTGTGAATTTTTTTTGCATATTTTTGGACGTGTTTGCGCGTGGGTAGCGGTAGGTACACATAGTGAATTTGTAGTATACTGTACCTTTGGGTCCTTACGCAACGTGGTTATTCACGTTGTTCTTGTTGGACTCCTCGCACGGTCCCAGTGTTTTACTGCGTTGTTGGCATGTTTTGCTGGCGGAAAGGTCCCCGCTACGGCGGAAGAGCAGCTGTTCACCCCGTATGATTGATGTTGGCGCAAAGAAAACGGGCACTAACAAGACGAGTGCGAACAAGGGTGGCGTGGGCAACCGAAAAGCTCCTAAGGGGGTATCGTTGTCGGGGGTGGTGTGGTTAGCCATGTTGCGGCCGTAAAACGAATTACGAGTGCACTAAGTAATTAAGTTTTCGGGGCCGATAATTTTGCGATAGGGGCCGCGAAAGGGCTGATCAGCTTGCTTATAAATATGAAGCACTCCTAATGACGGTAGCTACCGAGAATGGCCATCTTGAGACCTTGTCGGTTGTGGTCAGGAGTAAGCGACCAACAACTTCCTTTAAGGAAGTCATCAAAAAAGTTGTAAAAGAGTTGGGTCCTTGTCTGGAGGTAAGGATCCACGAAGTTAGGCCAATTAAGGGTGGTAGGGCGGTTATCCGCGTTCCCTCTGTTTTGGAGTGGGGGAAAGTGGCGACTAGCGCAAAATTCGCGGAGGTGGGGTTGGACGTGACTGTCAACCGAAAGTTGGGTCCCCGGGTTGTTGTCCAGGGGTTCATACGGAGATCTCCCATGAAGAACTCATGGAAAAACTACTCCGGTTGAACTTTCAGGACTTTAGCCCGGCGTCCCAGAGATCTGACGGAAGGATGGTCAATCGTCCCTGGAAGGTACTCCCTCATGACAAAATGATGTCCGCCCTCTTGGAGGCAGATAGGTGCTACATCAAGTGGTTCTCCTTCCGAATGCCTTCGGATTGCTCCGTTTCTGGCTGTTTCCGATGTATGGGTTTCGATAACATATTGGCTGAGTGTAGACCCAAATCAGGTGTCCCTCGGAGGTGCGGTCAAGAAGGCCACAGAGCAGCCGGTTGCGTCAATTCACCCCTTTGTCACAACTGCGCATTTAAGGGTAGAACAGCTAGGTACCTGATGATGTCAGCTGAGTGCCCAATATACTACTTGCGAGTAGTAGCCCATTTAGCCTAGGGCTGGATGCGAATGCCTCGTTTTCGATGTGGTTTAGTAAGGCAAACCCCGGGATATCAAAGCCATAGTCGAGGCGAGACATTAAGTGATTGAGTGGGGGCAAAAAACTTCCACATTGTGAATGAGCCAAGTGAATGGTATACGTTTGATGGGCCTATCCACCCCCATGTGATATGAAAGTCCATTGCGGCGATGCCGTACTCTGGTATTGACTGGAACCAATTAGGGAAGACGAGTAAATTGCTCGGCCATATGAGCGGTGAAAGATAGGGTACTTAGGAAGTGTGAAAGTTGTATGGGTAGGAAAATCAAGTGGTGGACACGTGAGTTAACCCCGATGAGGAGGCCTGTCAGGCAGTTAAGGTGAAAGTTTCAACACGTTCGACTGTCCAATACTGACAGGCTGTCCCAATTTAGGTATGAATTTAGTTGTGCGATTAGGGAATATAACTAAATGTTGGTTAAAATTAAAGAACAGGAGTGGAGAAATTTTGTAGGGGAAAATAGAGACGACCCGTGGGGTCAGGCCTATAGGATCTGCCGAGGTCGTAAGAGGGAGGATATCACCTCTCTTCGCGTTGGCCACACTATGTTATCAACGTGGAGAGAGAATGCGGAGGCTTAATTAGGAGCGTTCTTTCACAAGAGTTACATGTCCCTCCATAAGATGGTGGGGAGTTGGGGTACGCCTTGGCCTGGTCAGGTCTAAACGGTCGCCAGGTTTTGATGGTTTGAAGAGCGATGTAAATACTGGGTTTACTTGATCGGAGAGTACCCGATGTACTTGGACATTAGTGATCTCGGGGGCATTCACTGATGGACGTTTAAATGTGATCTCCACTAGTCGAAATGCCGAACAGTTAGGGTTTTTTGCGCCTGAATTGTTAAGAAAGCGAAGGCGTTTAACTGGAAATTAGGGTTAGCTTCTTGTTTGAAAGGCGTGTGCGTGTTATGTGCGTATGGGGTTCAACCCCTGGTTTCAAGTCCAGAGCAGTATGGAAGCTCAACTAGTAGTAGCTTCGGCTACGAGGTCTGACCGGAGTTATTTCTGATACCACGGGGTGCAGGGGTCCTTGGAGTTCGCTCTACCCTGCTCATGCGGACTGGTTATGGTTGATACCCGACTGCGGGAAGAACTGACCTTCTGTCAGTTGAATGTGGATTTGCATTGCAACCAGGTGCTGGACCTAAAGTAATGCAGAAGTTTTAGATAGGCCTCGCCCCTTCCAAGGTGGTTAGTGTGTACATTCCACACTACCAATCTTTGAGCACCGTGGGGTAAGGCTGTTGTCAGCAGGCCAAGTTAAACACACCGGACGTTGCCCAATATATGGGCCAGGATTAGTGTCGCTGGTTGCTGTGTTGCATAAGTTGCATCCAGCCGGTAGATGCTTGATGTCGTCACTACATAGATAAGCTGGTTTTAGCCAGCACTTTGTAGTATTTTTCATATCGCTCAATGACTGAGAAAGGGCCGTCGTATGGTGATGAAAATGATTCTTCGACTTTTTCGTTTCGAATAAAAACGTTGAGTTTGCGAGGTTCTTTGAGATAAAGATTTTCTCTCGGTTAGCGTTAGAATTTGAAATGCTTTTCTTAACATTTTAACGAGTTCAAGTGCTTCAATACTTTTATTTGATGGTGTTAAAATTCACCCGGGAGTCGGACTGGCTCACCAAAAACTATTTCTGCTGGAGTGACTTGGACTTCTTTAAATGCAGCTCGTAGCCCCAAGAGAACTGCAGGGAGTGCATTTAAGCTGTCGGTGAAAGCGTTGGATTTAATTGTGGGTGATAACTCGTTGTTCGTTGATGCTTGAAACCGAGGAGATCAGCGAGTTTTCTGAAAAAGTCTGACTCGAATTGTCCTCCAAGGTCGGTTCGAAGTGGAACTCTAAAGTAGGATATCCAAGTTTGCATGAGTGCATGTGCTCTATTTCTTAAAATTTTATAGAATCTAGTCGTAACCCTTTTGCTCATTTTTCGTAAAATTACGAAAGCTAAGTTCGCTATAAAAACTGAACATGCTGTCGTCTTCATTTGTATCATGTAATGAATACTTAATAAATGCATTTGTGGATTAGTAGGGTGCGTTCGAGTTGGCAATAACGCCAGAAGGTTTGCAAATTTTTCAAGGCATCAAGTTCTGCGTGAAATTCTGGCCCCCTAAAGTCGTATCAAATAAATTACTTTTCCAGTATAGTGTAATATATAAAATATTTCATCTATCAATGCGTATTAAAAAAATGTGACAAAATTACGGGTGCGTTCGAGCTACGTAATGATTGTAGTAGTACATGGACGTATTATTTTCAATATCATTATTATTTTGGCACAAATTTATGCAACTTGTCTCCAGGCTCGTTGAATAAGCATTTTGTGGATTCCGTTATTTAACATAGTTGCTCAATTGCACCTTACATTTCTTCTTTTTGAATTTTCGTGACTTCAAGTCAAAATTTTGTATAATAATGCCATATTACTACTTTTGTAAAACAACATGATTTAATAGCAAAAAAAATTGCTGAAAATTCTCATTTTTTCGTGCCTCTGACTTTAGTCTAACTCTACCTCGGTTAGGTGCAATACATGCAATGGATGGAGCCATTTTAAGACCTGCTCAGGCCTTAATACCCATAGGGAGTGGACCACGAATTACGTGGCCCCATGCTGCCAGCGCAATACTGCGACACCAGCCTTATCGGCTGTGCAATCTGCACCATGTTCGCGCACTGCGCCTCCACTCCAGCTGAGTGGTCAAGATAGGACCTCTACGGCCCTAAGGAGCTCTAGGCAGCATCACTCCCAATCTGACCAAGCCCCTCCTCTACCTTCATCCCGCTCCAATCCCCGTGCGAGAACCACTCAGCAACTCCTGGTTTCTCGCACAGTCTGTCCCGTGTGTCAGTCTGTAATACGCCCGAACGTCACATAAGTCAAGTGCAATTCTTGCACTGGCTGGTGTCACTTTCTGTCGTGTTCCGGACTGCGCACCAACGGTGAGTGGAGTGCGTCATATGTTGCCCCATGCTGTGGGAGTCCGCCCCCGCAATTCCATCAAGTGGCGTCGCCAAACAACACCACAGTGCGACAACCGTCCATGCGGGTATTGCAGCTGCAACAACCACACCTACACGTACCTCCCTCACCCCCAGGATCACGACCGGAGACCCGCGACAAACCCGAATGCTACAATTTAACTCCAGAGCAAAATCAAGGAGATAGTTGCATATATGAGCCGGAAACGTGTATCGATAGCTGCGGTACAAGAAACCAAGCTAAACACCCGCTCAGATCTTCTGAGTTGTGCAGGTTTCAACGTTTTGCGTAAGGATCGCGAGCGAGATAATGGTGGAGGCCTAGCCTTCATACTGCACAACACCGTGCAATATCATTTAATCGATGGTGACATCGACCGCAGGGACACTACCTTTGTATGTCAGGGTATAGCTGTCCGGTCAGGCGATGTCAAGCTCGAAATATTTAACATATACATCCCCCAGTAACATATTCCCCAACAGGATATCACCCGAACATAGGTTCACTGCTTCGTGAAGAAAACCTTTTGGTGCTAGGCGACTTTAACGCGCACCGCGATCTTTGGCATTCATGCCTGTCAAACAATCGTAGGGGGATGAAGCTGGCGGAACAGATTGACGATTCGACATTCTGCACGATGAATGACGAAGCCTCCACCAGAATTATGGGCACCTGTAATAGCTCGCCCGATATTACCATCGCATTAGACCACCTGCTCATAAATTTCTCGATCGAGAAACCTCCTGACTTTATTTCTGTGGACAACCGCACTTTTGTTAACTTTAATAAAGCTAACTGGGTCGGCTTCACAGAATTTACTGAGAGTACCGTCAACGCACTACCCATTCCTACGGACGTCATCGTTGGCGAGCGTCAATTCCGCAAGGTGATCGTTGCTGCTACCGCTCGCTTCATACCGACTGGTAGAGTCGCGGAACTCCGCCCTAATTTCCCAGCCGAAGCAGCTGTATTAGCAAACGAGCGCGACACCTTACGCCATGCCGATCCCTGTGATCCCCGAATAAGGGATCTCAATTTGGAGAATCGGCAAATGGTAAACCAACATAAGCGGACAAAATGGGTGGAGCACCTGAAGTTCTGTAATCTATCCACCGGTGTGTGTAAGCTTTGGAATACTGTCAATGCCTTGTCTAATCCCTGGAGACATGACGACCGGGTTGAAAGTCAATTCGATGGCCATGCTTCCTCGAACCCGAAGAAGTGCGCGAGCTATTTTAGCCGGCAGTTTACACAGCACCTTCGACCGACAAGGCCAAACGATGTGTCACCTGGCGCAATATGCCAAAAGACTGCGCACCACTTACTTTCATCGAGTGTCATCAAAAAGGCGAAATCGTCTAAATCCATCGGCCCTGACGGAATAAGCATGCTGATGCTAAAACATCTAGGCCAAGGTCCTCAAATTGTTGATGTCCACTCTTCAAATACCCGATGTGTGGAAAGTCGGAAGAGTGGTCCCACTACTGAAACCTGGGAAACCCGCCAACAAAGGGGAGTCTTATCGCCCGATAACTCTCCTTTCCCCAGTAGTGAAGACACTTGAAGCCTTGTTACTCCCGACGTTCACTCACCACCTTAGCCTAGCAGAACATCAGCATGGCTTCCGGAAAGTGAACAGCATCACCACAGCACTTAGCGTCATAAACGCCCAGATAATTTATGGCCTAAACCAGAAGCCACCTTGCAAGAGGACGAGCCTCGTAGCGTTGGACTTGTCGAAAGCCTTCGACACAGTCAACCACACAACGCTACTCGAGGACATCGAAAAATCTACGCTCCCTTCAGGGCTGAAGCGGTCGACCATGAACTATCCGAGCGGTCGGCAATCATCCGTACTATTTCGAGGTCAAAACTCCAAATTGAGAAGAATTAAACAGGGGGTTCCGCAGGGTAGTGTCCTCTCCCCACTGCTGTTTAATTTCTATATTTCGAAACTCCCCCAGCCACCAGTGGGAATTTCACTCGTAAGCTGATGACTGCAAGATATTGACGTCGGGCAATAGAATCGATGGCATGTGCTCAAAAGTAAATAGCTACCTCTCCGATCTTTCTCTGCAAGGAGCCTAACACTTTCCCCCACTAAATCCACAGCGACCATCTTCACAAATTGGACGAAGGAGTACAGACTGGACCTGAACATTTCAGTCGATGGCACAAAACATCGCCCCGCGAAACCAGAGTGACCCTCGTGCAACTTCGTTCTGGATATTGTAGCAGGTTAAACTCCTACTTATCCAGAATAGACCCCGACATACCAAACATATGTCCTGCGTGCAATGAGGCCCCGCATGATACTAACCACCTCTTTGCATGCCCAAGAAACCCAACTCATCTTACACCCTTTTCCCTATGGTCCGACCCGTCGAAACAGCCCGTTTCTTGGGCCTCACGTTAGATGACCTCGGCGACAACCAAACTATCACTTACCATCCAAGCGGGGACTAGATAACGGTTACAACAACAACAGCCTGTAACAGAAATATATGAACAAGTTCCTTTCAGGTGATAATTAGTAAAATGCATCAGAAAATCGCATCAAAAAGCCTCTTGAACGTCAGCTGAGGCTCGGTGGGGGGGATTAGTGTGCAGCAAAAAATACTCACTCATTTCCTCTCGACTAAAATCAATTATCAAATTATAGTTAACCTAATATCTCAACAAAAAGTAAATAGTCAGCTGGCTACAAAAATATAAATTTTTCAACCAACCTGTATATATATAAATATATAAAGCTATCTATTTCATTTTATTACCCCAATCGCTGAAAGTCATTTCTCCCATCAAAAATTAAAAATTTGTTGGCTATTTTTTAATCAGAAGGAAAACTGAACTTGTTTATAATAGTTTATTTGCATAGTAGTTATCGCAATTCGCCTTTACACACATTTTACAAATATAAATATATTTTAAACTTATAAATTTAATTAAATACAACCATTGCAATCACAATCCCTTTTATCAATTTACTTAACTGGCAAATATGTTGTCAATAGATAAAAGTATTTATTTAAAATTTTTCATTTCACTAAGATGTTTTCACTATTAACTAATAAATTAATTCTATTTCACGAATTAACAAAAGTGCTTACGTTTGTGTTTACAATTTACATGCTTTTCTATTCTTCTTCATCTTAACTCAAAAGAATTACGTCACAGCATGGCGGTTGGCGTGATTTTGTATTCTATCATTCTTGTAGTACTTGTATATCCAATATACGTGAAATTAATTTAGCTAAGATATCCAACATATTGACCAATATTCATTTGTTGTGATTTCATAGTGAGTTTTTTCGGTATTCTCTTTTGTGCGGAATTTGCACAGATAAAGAGATGCCCAACTCATCTCTCGCTGGAAATAAGAGCGCAATTGCTAAACGTCAAAACCTCCTGAACTCAGGCAACCGTCAAAGTTCAGGAGGTCTGACGTTTAGGAATTGCAAAAATTAGACGGCCAGATTGGAATCCTATAGAAAAATATGTGAACAGAGAACTGCTGTTGAAGATCACTAGCAAAAATTGGAAAACAATGAAAGTGAAAGAAGACGCGAAATTGAAATGTGTGTGATGAAATCTTTTGTGTTGCCATGCTTAGTAGTATTAATTTTCAATTGAAAATTATAAAAACCATTTATTAATTGAGAGCTAATACATTTATTTTTTTTGATTAAGTATTGAAAGTTCAAAAATTAATTAATTTTATATATTACAAAATCACAAAAAAGGGTTCAAATAGTTTCTGCATATGTTTAAAGGATACATGTATAATATTTAATCTTTATAATTGTTGGGTATTTTAATTTAAATTCCCAAAAATTATTATTTTATCCGATCCGGCTACAATGGGAAATGTTATAAAAACGCTAATTTTGAGGCCCTCTCACTGAAAAGAGTTGGACATCCCATTATCCCTGGTATTTGTTTACGTGAGTGAGTTGGCACCGTTATTGTCTGGTGCGTGTTTATAGCGGTAGTGCGTTTTGTTGGTGCGATCGGCGTAAAGCAATGTTGTTCCTCGGCTTAGTGACCGCGTGTGCGGTACAAATTTTTGCGCGTTTTGTGAATTTTTTTTGCATATTTTTGGACGTGTTTGCGCGTGGGTAGCGGTAGGTACACATAGTGAATTTGTAGTATACTGTACCTTTGGGTCCTTACGCAACGTGGTTATTCACGTTGTTCTTGTTGGACTCCTCGCACGGTCCCAGTGTTTTACTGCGTTGTTGGCATGTTTTGCTGGCGGAAAGGTCCCCGCTACGGCGGAAGAGCAGCTGTTCACCCCGTATGATTGATGTTGGCGCAAAGAAAACGGGCACTAACAAGACGAGTGCGAACAAGGGTGGCGTGGGCAACCGAAAAGCTCCTAAGGGGGTATCGTTGTCGGGGGTGGTGTGGTTAGCCATGTTGCGGCCGTAAAACGAATTACGAGTGCACTAAGTAATTAAGTTTTCGGGGCCGATAATTTTGCGATAGGGGCCGCGAAAGGGCTGATCAGCTTGCTTATAAATATGAAGCACTCCTAATGACGGTAGCTACCGAGAATGGCCATCTTGAGACCTTGTCGGTTGTGGTCAGGAGTAAGCGACCAACAACTTCCTTTAAGGAAGTCATCAAAAAAGTTGTAAAAGAGTTGGGTCCTTGTCTGGAGGTAAGGATCCACGAAGTTAGGCCAATTAAGGGTGGTAGGGCGGTTATCCGCGTTCCCTCTGTTTTGGAGTGGGGGAAAGTGGCGACTAGCGCAAAATTCGCGGAGGTGGGGTTGGACGTGACTGTCAACCGAAAGTTGGGTCCCCGGGTTGTTGTCCAGGGGTTCATACGGAGATCTCCCATGAAGAACTCATGGAAAAACTACTCCGGTTGAACTTTCAGGACTTTAGCCCGGCGTCCCAGAGATCTGACGGAAGGATGGTCAATCGTCCCTGGAAGGTACTCCCTCATGACAAAATGATGTCCGCCCTCTTGGAGGCAGATAGGTGCTACATCAAGTGGTTCTCCTTCCGAATGCCTTCGGATTGCTCCGTTTCTGGCTGTTTCCGATGTATGGGTTTCGATAACATATTGGCTGAGTGTAGACCCAAATCAGGTGTCCCTCGGAGGTGCGGTCAAGAAGGCCACAGAGCAGCCGGTTGCGTCAATTCACCCCTTTGTCACAACTGCGCATTTAAGGGTAGAACAGCTAGGTACCTGATGATGTCAGCTGAGTGCCCAATATACTACTTGCGAGTAGTAGCCCATTTAGCCTAGGGCTGGATGCGAATGCCTCGTTTTCGATGTGGTTTAGTAAGGCAAACCCCGGGATATCAAAGCCATAGTCGAGGCGAGACATTAAGTGATTGAGTGGGGGCAAAAAACTTCCACATTGTGAATGAGCCAAGTGAATGGTATACGTTTGATGGGCCTATCCACCCCCATGTGATATGAAAGTCCATTGCGGCGATGCCGTACTCTGGTATTGACTGGAACCAATTAGGGAAGACGAGTAAATTGCTCGGCCATATGAGCGGTGAAAGATAGGGTACTTAGGAAGTGTGAAAGTTGTATGGGTTCGACTGTCCAATACTGACAGGCTGTCCCAATTTAGGTATGAATTTAGTTGTGCGATTAGGGAATATAACTAAATGTTGGTTAAAATTAAAGAACAGGAGTGGAGAAATTTTGTAGGGGAAAATAGAGACGACCCGTGGGGTCAGGCCTATAGGATCTGCCGAGGTCGTAAGAGGGAGGATATCACCTCTCTTCGCGTTGGCCACACTATGTTATCAACGTGGAGAGAGAATGCGGAGGCTTAATTAGGAGCGTTCTTTCACAAGAGTTACATGTCCCTCCATAAGATGGTGGGGAGTTGGGGTACGCCTTGGCCTGGTCAGGTCTAAACGGTCGCCAGGTTTTGATGGTTTGAAGAGCGATGTAAATACTGGGTTTACTTGATCGGAGAGTACCCGATGTACTTGGACATTAGTGATCTCGGGGGCATTCACTGATGGACGTTTAAATGTGATCTCCACTAGTCGAAATGCCGAACAGTTAGGGTTTTTTGCGCCTGAATTGTTAAGAAAGCGAAGGCGTTTAACTGGAAATTAGGGTTAGCTTCTTGTTTGAAAGGCGTGTGCGTGTTATGTGCGTATGGGGTTCAACCCCTGGTTTCAAGTCCAGAGCAGTATGGAAGCTCAACTAGTAGTAGCTTCGGCTACGAGGTCTGACCGGAGTTATTTCTGATACCACGGGGTGCAGGGGTCCTTGGAGTTCGCTCTACCCTGCTCATGCGGACTGGTTATGGTTGATACCCGACTGCGGGAAGAACTGACCTTTTGTCAGTTGAATGTGGATTTGCATTGCAACCAGGTGCTGGACCTAAAGTAATGCAGAAGTTTTAGATAGGCCTCGACCCCTTCCAAGGTGGTAAGTGTGTACATTCCACACTACCAATCTTTGAGCACCGTGGGGTAAGGCTGTTGTCAGCAGGCCAAGTTAAACACACCGGACGTTGCCCAATATATGGGCCAGGATTAGTGTCGCTGGTTGCTGTGTTGCATAAGTTGCATCCAGCCGGTAGATGCTTGATGTCGTCACTACATAGATAAGCTGGTTTTAGCCAGCACTTTGTAGTATTTTTCATATCGCTCAATGACTGAGAAGGGGCCGTCGTATGGTGATGAAAATGATTCTTCGACTTTTTTGTTTCGAATAAAAACGTTGAGTTTGCGAGGTTCTTTGAGATAAAGATTTTCTCTCGGTTAGCGTTAGAATTTGAAATGCTTTTCTTAACATTTTAACGAGTTCAAGTGCTTCAATACTTTTATTTGATGGTGTTAAAATTCACCCGGGAGTCGGACTGGCTCACCAAAAACTATTTCTGCTGGAGTGACTTGGACTTCTTTAAATGCAGCTCGTAGCCCCAAGAGAACTGCAGGGAGTGCATTTAAGCTGTCGGTGAAAGCGTTGGATAAGTCCGTTTAATTGTGGGTGATAACTCGTTGTTCGTTGATGCTTGAAACCGAGGAGATCAGCGAGTTTTCTGAAAAAGTCTGACTCGAATTGTCCTCCAAGGTCGGTTCGAAGTGGAACTCTAAAGTAGGATATCCAAGTTTGCATGAGTGCATGTGCTACTCTGCCGTCAATAAGTGGTGCGGCTTCTGAATAGCGTGCGAATCGGTCAGTTATTGTAAGACATTTGGTGTGTCCTTTTGAAAGCGAGAGTGTCACCAAGTCTATATTAATGTGTTCAAGTCGACGCAAAGGTGGTTGGATGGGCGAAATCGTGTGCCGTGAAATTTTATTGCGTTGACATTCAATGCATGCTTTGGTCCATGTAATGTAATCCTTGTTGATTGATGGCCAAACGTATCTTTTTGTGATGAGGTGTCTTGTAGCTCGACGACCTGGGTGTGCGACTGAATGAAGAGTCTCGAAGATTCGCCGTATTAGTTGTTGTGGAACGAACGGACGTGCTGTACCTGTGGATATGTCGAGGTATATAGAAATGTCCGTGGTATTACTATTGATTTTGTGTAGCTGTAATGGTGTGTTAGAGTTGCGGAGTAGTTGTTGAAGTTCTGCATATTTGCTTTGAGCACACGCAAGTTCTTCGGATGTAACTGATGTGTGAATGGCATTGACTCGAGATAAGGCGTCTGCAACGATATTGTTTGAACCGGATATATGCCGTATGTCGGTGGCAAACTGACCGATACAATCGAGTCGTCGAAATTGCCATGGTGAAGTACGTTCTGGCTTCTGTTTGAATGCGTGCATTAAAGGTTTGTGATCTGTGTAGATTGCGATATGCCGTCCTTCAAAAATGTGTCGAAAATTTTAAACTGATTCGTAAATTGCATTTAGTTCACGATCGTAGGTTGATCGTTTTTGAACAGATAGTTCAAGTTTACGACTAAAGAAAGCAAGTGGTAGCCAATGTTGGCCAATGCGTTGCTGAAAAGCGGCACCAATTCCGAATTCAGATGCGTCTAAAAATATGGCCCACTCGGCGTTGTTGTTCGGGTGTGTCAAGAGCGTTGCGTTAGCGAGAGCTTTCTTGCAGTTTATATATGCGTTTTTAAGCGATGTGGTCCAATTTATTGAAGCTTTTCCATTGACTTTAGGGCCTTCGAGTAGCTTGTTAAGTGGCGCGAGTAAGTTTGCTGCGTGCTTAATAAATTTGCGGTAGAAATTGATTGTACCAATGAAGCTGCGTAGCTTAGTCATTGTTGAAGGACGAGGGTAGTCGATGATAACTTTGACTCGTTTCGCAAGTGGTTTTTTTCCATGGGCGGAAATGGTATGCCCTAGAAACTCGATTTATTTGAGACCTAGACATGTTTTTGTTATGTTGATGACTAAGCCATAGTGCTGACGGCGCTGAAAGGCGATACACAAATGTGCTTTGTGCTCGGTTTCATTGGCGGATGCGACCAGCAGATCATCGATGTATGCGATAACGAAAGTAGATCTCTAGTTACCTCATCGATGAAGCGTTGAAAGGTCTGATCTGCGTTTCGGAGTCCGAAGGTCATAAATGGGAACTCGAAGAGACCAAACGGTGTGATTATAGCCGTTTTGCGGACGTATTCATCAGCTACAGGAATTTGGTTGAAAGCACGAATTAGATCGATGGTTGAATAGTATGATGTAATGTGTAAATTTGCGGTGAAGTCATCTAAGCATCGAACTGGGTACCGATCTGGTATGGTAAGTTCGTTGAGGCGACGGTCATCGCCGCATGGGCGCCATTCGACACTCTTTTTGGGCGCGAGATGAAGAGGTGATGACCATGGGCTGTCTGATGGTCTTGCAATACCCAGGTTGATCGTCTTTTGAAACTCAGCCTTCGCGATTTTTCGTCGTTCGGGAGCTAATCGCCGAGCACGACTGCTGACTGGAACGCCAGGAGTTGTCTTTATGTGATGCTGCGTTGTGTGCGAAATTTGTTTGGGTTCTCCATCGGGACGTGTAATCTTAGGGTATTTGGTAAGCAATTATAAAAACCCAGATGATTGATTCGGCTTTTGGAATTTGATCAACTGAATAGTCACGCTTCTGGTTGTGCCTGAGGTGAATAGTCAAGTGGTTTCGTCGATTAGTCGTTGATTTTTGAGATCGACTATGTTGACGTAATGTGAGAGTAAATCGGCACCAATGATTGGATTGCAGACATCTGACAGTATGAAACGCCATAATAGCGTTCTGCTAAGGCCGATGCTTAAAACGATTGTTACGACACCGTAAGTATTAACGGGTGTTCCGTTAACTGCGATGAGTTGGTAGCCGGTCGCCATCGTCGTATTTGTTGCTCGTCTGTGAGGGTAAACTGTAACTTCGGAACCTGTGTCCACTAGAAACTGCGTGTGTAAGTGGCGATCCGTGATGAAGAGGCGGTACGACGGTGGAAAAGAGGCGCTTTCCGCCACTAACGTCTCCTTGGCTCGTTTCCCGCTTGTTTGCAACCAGGTGTGCAGGTGGAAGATGTGTTGCCCTTGAGAAGGTCTGAGAACGTCGTGTAAACGATCCGCGGCTTCGCTTAATGGTTGTAGCTCGGCCGTGCATGCAACCAAATATGCTCGCATTTGGTATTGTCGTAGGCCTGGAATTGTTTCCCAGGAATATGGAAGTTCTCAGTAGGTGTGGTGTGTCATCGTCGGCAGGCATTTCGGATAATATTTAATTAAAAAATATAGAAAATACGAAATAATAGTTACGAAATTTTTGCACTGATAATGCAAAACGCTCCCAGATGATGGTTAGATGGTGTGACTTCAGCCTGCTGTCATCTTTAGTAGAGTGGCCGTTATTGGTAATGGGGTGCTTGCTATAAATTCCACCGTTGATCCAAGGTGACCGCTAAAGTCCACGTCGGGGTCACCAATTGTGGTATATTGGTTTATTAATACACGTCTGGGCGACGTGATAGCCAAAATCCAACCGACATGCTAACGGTGATCAGCTCTTAATGTGTATTGCATTAATATGATATCTTAATTAATGTATGTTAGAGTGATAGCAGTAGTGTAACTCTAGGATAACAATGTAAAGTAGAATGTAGGACAACTTAACCTTTAGTTGTACTAATATAAATGAACTTAATATTAACCTGTGAAGGCATGAATTAAATAAGTTTAAATATATGTTTAATGTGGGTGTCACCACATATATACGTCATAAAGCCAAGCGAATGTTTAAAAATCGTATATTAGGTATAAGGGCGATAGGGGTATTGACGCGACTTTATCTGTGTTTGACATTACCACACAACAAAAAAGTATGTTCTTTGAGTTTTATTAAAGTACCTCACATACCATCACCAATATAAGTAGTTAAGTCAACGGAATGTTTATAAGTCCTGATATTAGTTATATGGGGGGCACGTTTTTGCCTGACTTTGTCCTTTTTTAACACAAAGATACACTGTTATTAGAAAATCACGATTTCTCAATTTTATTAAGATAACTCACATATTGGCCCATATATGCGGGTTAAATTCAACACGAAGTTCGAAAATCTTTACATTAGGTGTATGGAAGCTAAGGGAAGTATTCCCGATTTTGGACCCATATTCGCACTGTAACATTGAAAAGTCACGATAATGCTACCTACCGAATTTGGTTAAAATTAGTCAGTAGGTCCCAAGATATATAAATTTTGACACCGGCTGCTACATATAAAGCCCTTTTGTAGCATACTGTATGTAAAATTTAATGTCTCTGTCATTTATTTATTGATTAATCGCACTTTTAGCATATTAAAACAGAACCGTTATATGTGGAGGCTACGCTGTTTTCACACTGTTGTAAGAAGTGTTGGAAGGATTTGCCCTGTGCAAATGTGGATGATATAGCTTGAATGGCTTGGGAGATACATTAAATCAATACATATATATATATATATATTAAACCAATTAAAGGGCAGGGATGCGCCCACTTTTTGATTATTTCCAAACCACATTTACCACTCCCTAATACGATTATATGTACTAAATTACAGTTTTTGCATATTGTAGGCATATCACTGGTTCTATTACGCGCATCTACATCAATTTTAACTCAAGATATAGCTTGCACGGATGGACAGACAGACAGTTATTTATACATATAAGTTAGATTAGTTTTATACGATACAAACAACCGTTAGGTGAACAAAACTATTATACTCTGTAGCAACATGTTCCAAGAGTATAAAAATGTCAACCTGATTGATTAATTTTGTATTTAATATAATATATTAGAGAACGCACACCTCTTTATTTTATGTAAACTGAAGTTGTTCAAATTGAATAGTATTCACACCCATAAGAAATTAAAATGAACGTATCACCAAATGTATAGCCAAATTTATGAACGATATTAAAACTTTTAATTAAGCATTATCTCTCCTAAGCTTAAACATTTATTTATCTATTTATTTATATATTCCGGAGGCCAATGCAGGTATCCGGATTGAACGAGATTGTATTGGTCTTCATCAAATGTACATAGCGCGCCGGGTCGATGTCGTGTCGAATGAGGTGATGAAGCGGCGCAGTATAGCTATTTTGCCGAATGAAATCTGCATATCTGCTGCGAAGACCATCCTTTTTGTTTGCTGAGGGGGTGTATAGGCGCGATACTGTGGTGTATTGTATTGTCCTGTGTGGTGATGTTGTAGTAAGTTACACCGGGTGAAGCGGTGTACTTCGCGGGAAGAGTTTATACTAATCTAAACACTGATGTTCTTTGTGGACTATAGAAGGTGGAATGATGTAACGAAGAAAAACCCCTATAATCGATAACATTCTGGACTCGTTCTATAGGTAATGAAAAAAAGAGAAGTAGCAGTCCTTCGTGGTTTGAACCCATTTGCAGGAATCTCCTTAGATGTAGATGAAAAATAGGTTAGGGGAAATTCTAAACAGGGCCGATTGCATTCTTCAGTGGCAAGCGGACAATGGCCATGAAAGCATCCTTTGTTCACTATTGTGAAAGCTTTTCATTAGAAAATCGACTAAATCTACGCAAAGCAAATGTTAACCATCACTTCCTTCCAACTCTGAAGAAACGGTTATGTATCGCGCCAATGTTACCATATCTGGCTTCAGACTCAACGTTTATGTTGGATACGGAAGCTAGTGGGTGTGTCACACCCGGGCATGAGAGAGTGGCCTCGTATTATAGCCAGAGACAAATTATTGCGTAACTCGAAGAGAATTACTGAAGTTGATCAAACATTTTCATAGGTACATTTATAGTCAGCGATTTTGAGTAAGGACAGATCATACACCATTGAAATGGCTTCTACAATTGACGAACCCAGAAAGGCAGTTGGCAAGGTAGATCAAGTGACTTCAAAGTGACGATTTCGACATAAAGCATCGCTAAAATAATAGTCGTGAAAATGCGGATACGATATTCCGCCGTCGCTGTAATTTGGAATAGAGGCATTGGTCAAAAGCTGAGGCCAAAGAAGAACAGATAAAAGTTGGTGTCTGGCTGCTTGCTTTGAGTTTGAGAAAGCGAAGATGGGAAAAGCTCCCGCGCTTCTTATGATTGTTCCGAAAGTACAATAACAATTCCCGAAGTTCTTAAAGAGCTGCACAACGGTGCAAAAGGAAGGCACATGGGCACAGGGCGAAAACCCTGGAGAAATTAATGCAAAGGTTTTATTGGGTTGGTTGACAATAAGTTATTGAGTGGATTGCCAATTGTGCTGAGTACATTGCAGCTAAATGGCCAAGGTCCAGGAATCAAGAACAGATGAAGCAGTACAATTCAGGAACGCCATATGAGCGAACTTTTATAGATGTAGCTGGTCCATTTCTCAAGAGTAAATTAGGGCTCGTGGACTCTTTCAACAAAGGGCCAGAAGTATACTCAATTCCTAATCAAGAGGCTAAAATAGTAACGGACGTATTGATCCACAATTGGGGAACGAGATGTAGTGTTCCATTGAAATTACATTCTAATCAAGGAAAAAATTTAGAATCGGCTCTAATTCAGAATGTGACAGAATATGCGTATGCGAAAAACACGTACAGCACAGGTACATCTGCAGTCAGCATAGCATTCAATCGGACTTTAGGAGAACATTTAATGAAAGTGGTAGGGAAGTATCAAAAATATTAGGATACCCATATATGTATATGCAAAGAATGGCTTATCGGTGTGCTGTGCATGACACAACGGGACAGACTGTGTAGTAAGGTAGTAGTAGTTATGTTTTTGAAACTTTAAAAATTTATCGGTATTTTAGTGTATTCAAAGGAACCTGTCTTGTAATTAATATTCCACGATGAACATCGCTTAAATTTTTTTTTCAGTTTATATACCGTCGTTATAAAAATATTTTATTAGAAGGGCAAGAGTAATTTTTAGTAATGACCTTCGTTTATCGATTGATTTGAAGTTGGAAATTGGAGCTAATAGATGAAGCAACGCTAAGGAAAGCAATAATATACAAGACAACAAGATACGCACCAATTATGAGCGGCAAAATAAAAAAAAACGACAATGCAACTGAACTCTGAGGGATATAGTGAAAGAGATTGGGTGTTGTTTTATCATTGTATAAATCTACAAGTAACCAATCTATCTCCATCTAGGATTTTCACTAATACATACGCAAAAAAGGCCCACTTGGTACGAATGACTCAAATCTGCTATAGTGTGTTGCCGTTTATGTTTTAAAATTTATAACTTTAAGAATGTTTTTATTACATATTCAAATAGTTTTCGGTTATTAAGATACCTAAATATTAAATTTACATTTAATAAGTATATCGCTCAGGGGGATTTAGAATATTTTGTAAATATTGTTTATTAATTGGTACATTGTTTTGCTTATTATTATTGTTGTTCCTGAATTGCTCCTCATTTTTTATTCTATAATTTTTGTTTTTGTTAAAATTAATACCTTGAAGATGAAACTGAATCTCGTTTTCTTTTTTCAATGGAAAAAGAATATAACGACTGCAGTCTTCAGACTTTAGAAACTTCCTCGAAATATTAGAGGAAATTTTTTGCAACAATTTTGATTCTTGCTGTCATTTACAAGGGTTTTCCAAATTTATATTTGAAAAAATGCAACACATAGAGCGGTTTTATTGCTGTTAGAATTCTCAGCCAGACGTTCTTATATCCCTTTTTATTAGAATAATAATTTATTTTATTCTATTAAAATTTTTAATAAACAGACAAGCACACCTGCTTTCAAGCATGTAAGATTTCTATGTGTTGCACACATGTAAAATTTGTCTGAAGTCCTTTGAAAAAAAATCTTCATTTGTTGTCCTGATTACAACGTGATAGAAATTTTCACATTTTGAAGTGCTCAATTAATTATTAAGATAGGAGTGCAAATATATTCTTGTTATTAGGCACATTTCGCACTTTTTATTGATAGGTCCTACCCCACCCCACCATACATCATTTTGAATTTTCTCAGGGTTTTTATTAGATCTTCACTGTTGGCAATGCATGCACATAAAATGTATTTATATAAATATTATTGTAAAATTAATTTTTTGAATGTCTTTGTTTTTTATTTATTTATTTTTATTAATTTTGTTATTTAGTTTTAAAGTATATGGGTGAAAATAGGCCTCCTGGGGAACCGAATACCCAAAAAATCGGTAACGCGCCTAGTTGCATACCTCATGGTGGTGTGGAAAATGCAATATAGATATAAGGAAATGTACAAAAATCTAACGAAATAAAACATATTATTTGGCACAGAAAAAATCATGTTTTTATTAGAACAAAGTATATATTTATATTATCAGGTTAGATTTTTAAATTGTTTCAATGAATGCAAATAGAGGTGTTGCAAATGAAGAAATTGCACATGATTCTAACTTTTGTTGGTGTTGAGCACTATAATACTGACCACATATTAGCTTTCGAAACAATTAGATGCACACTAAAACATTTACTCTGATAAAAGCAATTTGATCGTAGGAGTATGGTAATTTACATATAAACAATTTTGTATCATTTAAAACGTAATTTTTGTTTCACTTTCCAAATCGTTATCATACATAAATCAGTTTCTAAATTAAAATCACTCAATCGAATTTAAGTACGCAATGTAAAGCATCAGGGCGTCTATTAATGAAATTATATACAATGTAAATTTCATCCCAAAGACACCGAAACTTTTTATAAAATCCTTCCAAAACGATATAAATATCATGCACATTGTGGGCGGGTTAAAAAAGGTTTATTATTTTCTACAGGTTTCCTCTGGAAAAAAATAATGTTAGTTATTATTTATTATTCTTTATATGCACTAATACACACCTGCTTATTGATAAAAATTCTTGTGTGCACAGTTTTATCAGGAGCATTACTTAATATATTTAATATTCGTTATTTTACGAAGATTGTTTTGCAAATTTATAAACCTTGCCCTCAGTTTCGTTGAATAAGCATTTTCTGCATCCCGTTATTTGACATGGTTGCTTTATTGCACCTTAGATTTTTCTGTGGTGAATATTTATTAATTTACCACAGTTAAAAAAAGGCATAAATATTTATCGTAATTATTCTAGAATTTGCCAATAATAGCCGCTCCTTTAAGAACATATATTCAAATAAACTGATTTTATTTTGAAAACATATTAAAGTTTTACATATAACCATTATTTTTTGGACACATTTTTCATAAATTAAAAGAAAATAGCAAGATGCAACCATTTTCCGATTAAAACTCGGTCATCTTGGCTGTCAACAGAAACTCAACCCCTAGGCGGACTTGACGTTTCTCCATGGACCCCTCTCAGCTGTAGCTTTGTTGACATCGATCAGCTGATTCTTTCTCTACTCCCCCTTTACGATGGAAATAACAATGCAATATTTAAATTTGGAGCGATTATCTTCTTGCTTTGTTTCTGATATCAAAACCGATAAAATTGATTTCGATGACACCTAAAACCATTACAAAGCCCGTTTCAACCATCAAACCAATAATATCTGAATTCATGACACCAACTACATTTTTTTATCGGTTTCAATTCTGATTCCGACAGCTATCAGATTCCACAACACCCCTGATTAACATGGTAAAAGAGCAAAGATGAATAATAACCACTTTTTAAGAAGATCTTACTTAACTGGAAAATCACCGTTAGGTGATCTACTTCAGTGTTGATTGCCTCGTTTGCCTCGCCTGTGCTGTATAAGCTAAAAAGTACTATTTGTAGTTGTGTCGCTATTGCTGAAATAAATCCAACATTTTCTGCTGTGTTCGGCCTAGTTGTGTCTATTTATCTGAAAAAAGTGGGTTTATAGCGCAATTCAGTAAATAGATGCCTCAATTTGTGACAAGTTACTTTTTACCATGTTGTCTTCAGTCTTTAGTCACAAAATACTGTGACGAACACAGATGATAGAATAAAATGGAATCGACGGTAAGTTGCCAGAATCAATTAGACAGCGAATTCTCAGTTGCCCAATTGTTCTAGTGGCAAAGTTTTGTTAAAGATCTAGTATATAAGGACTGCCGGATCAGCAGACACAGTTCTAATTAGAGTGCTGTTTATTAAAGAACTATAAGCAATAAGTTGTAAACTCGAATAACGAGTAAGAAGTGTTAAGTTGTTTAAATTAGAAATAAAGATAAGTGTGTTGCCATTGAATTGGGACTTTTATTTAACAATCCAGTGATCGAACTCAAGAATGAGTTACAAGGTAGACGATTTATCGAGAAGTGCGTTACAATACTTTACTTATAGAGATCATCATAGATATTAATCGAATGTGGGCTTTTATATAATATATTGTAAGCAACTAAAATACGTAACAATTAAACGAAAAACCAATTTCAAATAAATTTCGTAACTATTGTGATTCATAGTCAACTGTTTATTTTTATTTGTATTGGTAATTTTGACAGCGTTATAGAGAATTTAATACTTGTTACCGACATGTTTATTTTCATTCAGTTTTAATTTCTAAGGGCCGTTAGCTCAATGTATGGTTAAGCGCTTAACCTGAACTTTATTGGCAACATGTTGAAAAACGGTTATCTCAATATCTGGGTAGCAACCATCTGACAGTTAAGTACTGGTAAACTTTACCGAAAGAATGGGAATCTTTTGTCGCTCATTTTCAATATTTATTAAGCATATTTGCATTCATTCAAATTATTAAATTTTTACAGGAATTGGTATAAATTTAAAGTGTTAGAACTTAAATTTACATTTATTATATATTAAAGTATATATATTTTATATGTATTTACATAACTATAAGGTATTAATTTATTTTAATACTAAGTAAAAGAAAATATACTTTTATAACAAAATAAAGCAAAATACTATAACAAATAATAAATGCTTTTTTTTAAAGAATATGAATTGGTTCTGATAGCAAAAAAGGTACCCGATACGCTTACCTATGAACTTTTTAGAATTAACAAATAGATAACAAATGAAATAACGTATCGAAGTAACAGACATCCTTGTTACAACTAACAAACAGGTAACAAATACGCTAACATATTTATATACTAAAGGTAACAAACTGCTAACCTAAACAATAACACTAACAGAAATTGGGGTAACAGATACTTTTGTTAAGCGGCCTTTACACGGTCATTCATGTTTGCAAGCATGTGCGGCGTGATGAGAAGAATGAACGTGTAAACATAATAAATTCGTGTTCGTCATACATGTGCGATGGTTTTTAAAAGTTTTTAAAAACATGATGTTGTTGTGAACATGTTTTATGGTGTAAACGCTTGCATCATGCACGCAGTATATTTTTGCAGTCGTAAGCAAACATTGAAGCGTAATGACGTCACGGATAAACGAAGAACTGTGGAAGGACTTCTTTGAAATTTATCGAAGCGTTCTGGATGGCTGGATTATAAATTTTTTAAAAAATCATATAACATAAAAAAAATTATAACAAAGAAACAATACAAGTCATAATAAAATATCATGGTTTTATGATGAACGTTTTAAATTAAATTAGCAAATAAAATTTAGTTGCACGTTATTCAAAAGTATTTGTGTTGGCCCCTGAAATTTCGTTTCGCACTGCTTTTGTTAGCTATTTTTAGCGGGTTTATTTCTGGCATCCCGCCTTTTTTGACATCAGCTGTTCGAAATTCCCTGATATTAATAATAAGGGAAAGAGAATAACAGAAAAATCAGCGAAAATGAGAGAGTCTCACTTTATGCCATCCTTGTTATTTCATCATTGATGTTGCTTCGTTCACAAATAACAGAGAAATAAAGTATGATTGCATGTTCGACCGTTTAAACGAAAACCAGTTTTTTTTGCATCATATCATGTTTGCATACAAAAATGACCGTGTAAAGGCCGCTTTATAAATAACACATAGATAACTTATTCGCCAACAAATGTGTACCCTGGCAGCCACGGCAAACCACTTTCCCCAGAAGCTTCAACACAATTATACATTTTTTCTTCAAGAACTCACACCAACGCGCACTTTTGGGAGATTCCTTTTTTAATTAATTTAGAATTTTTCAAAGAAATAAAACTTCCTATTTCATTTCTTGAACTTATTGATTAAGTGCGAACGAAAAAATTTGTCATTGGTGTCAATAGACAAATTTTATATAGGGAAATTAAAATATTAGTCAAAAATGTCAAGAGAAAAAGTCATTTGCGTTTTTAAAATTCTATAAAGGAAAATTGAAATACTAAGGAAAAATGTCGGGAAAACTTTAGTTTAGCATCCCACGTTTTCAGGGTTAAGAGGGGTATGGTTGGATAGAGAAGATTCTCCAGATCTCGAATATATATAATTATTGCCGCCGGAAACTTATAGTTTTCGAGATATTTGCATTTTAAGTTGAAAATTTCACAAATTTCATTTTACAATTTCTCGATTTATGGTTATCTTTTCTTTTATATTATGCACTTATTACACACTAACACATCACTACAATGTTTCTAAATATTTATTTTATATTGAATATTTAAGTATTTGCTTTAAATAAGCATTTAATTTTTACACAATTTTCGTAATACGAACAATAACAAATGGGTTCCATGTTGTCAGATAATAAGTGTTGCCATATCCAAACGGATGAAAGCAATCAAAATAAATAAAAAACCCAATCACCCTCTACAAAATATTATGAACTTAATTTTCCATTTTAATAAAAGAAAAAGATTTTATGGCTTAAACGTATGTTTTATTGCATCTGATAATTTTACAAATGGATTATGATGCTGATTTACTATATTTTTACGCCATATGTATTCATATATCAAATTTTCAAAATCTTCACTGTTATTATAATTATCCTTAATAAAAATTGAAGTTTATAGAGAGTGATATATTCTCTTTAACATTCCTTTTTTTTTGTTAAGATTTTTTATTTGCACTGGCGGCCTTCGGCCGCGCTTCAAAAAATAACCTTGGCTGGTCCAACACCGGGGTGTTCATAATTCAATCGCGTCAAACTTCTTTCTGCACTGGCGGCCTTCGGCCGCGCTTCAAAAAAATAACCCTGGTCGGTCCAACACCGGGGTGTTCATAATTCAATCGCGTCAAACTTCTTTCAGCACTGGCGGCCTTCGGCCGCGCTTCAAAGAAATAACCCTGGTCGGTCCAACACCGGGGTGTACATAATTTGATCGCGTCAAACTTCTTTCCGCACTGGCGGCCTTTGGCCGCGCTTTAAAAAAATAACCCTGGCCAATCCAATACCATAATTTATCAATAGAAGGGAATGAGCAAAATTATAGTTCATGTATTTGGGGTATAATCCTCTTTTATTGTTCATTTTAATTCGCTTGCAAAATATATATTTATATATATATATATATATAATAGATATGGCAACACTTATTATTCGACAACATGGAACCCATTTGTTATTGTTCATATTACGAAAATTGTGTAAAAATTAAATGCTTATTTAAAGCAAATACTTAAATATTTAATATAAAATAAATATGTAGAAACATTGAAGTGAAAAGTTAGTGTATAATAAGTGCATATAAAAGAAAAGATAACCATAAATCGAGAAATTGTAAAATGAAATTGTGAAATTTTCAACTTAAAATGCAAATATCTCGAAAACTATAAGTTTCCGGCGGCAATAATTATATATATTCGAGATCTGGAGAATCTTCTCTATCCAACCATACCCCTCTTAACCCTGAAAACGTGGGATGCTAAACTAAAGTTTTCCCGACATTTTTCCTTAGTATTTCATTTTTCCTTTATAGAATTTTAAAAACGCAAATGACTTTTTCTCTTGACATTTTTGACTAATATTTTAATTTCCCTATATAGAATTTGTCTATTGACACCAATGACAAATTTTTTCGTTCGCACTTAATCAATAAGTTCAAGAAATGAAATAGGAAGTTTTATTTCTTTGAAAAATTCTAAATTAATTAAAAAAGGAATCTCCCAAAAGTGCGCGTTGGTGTGAGTTCTTGAAGAAAAAATGTATAATTGTGTTGAAGCTTCTGGGGAAAGTGGTTTGCCGTGGCAATAATTATATATATTCGTGATCTGGAGAATCTCCTCTATCCAACCATACCGTTCTTAACCCTGAAATCGTGGGATGCTAAACTAAAGCCCACCCAAAATGTCAACAGAAAAAGTCATTTGCGTTTTTAAAGGGCAGAGGTAAGTCAACAAAATTTATGTTGTAAATTTGTATATATGTAACTATTTTTTCACTTTCACGAACAATGGGTTACTGTTTTCTCACACACTGAACAAAAGTAAAATTTTTTAACTTATACACGAGAGAACAGTAACAAACAGTTAACACGTTTTCTAACAGTTATCCGTCTTGTAGGGTCGCTGGAATCAGCTTCAAGGATGACATGATAGAAAACTCTTTGATTCGAGAGAGCGCTGTGAAAGTCCACATTTTTTATAACATTTGTCAATGTTGCAATTGAAAAAATATGTTAGAGAATTTTTATTACATTTTTTGGGAGTTTGCAATTTCCACACCACCGCTGACGTATACAAAAGGCGCGTTACCGAAGTTAGTCTTGGGTGCTCGGTTCCTCCCCAGGTCTATATCACCCATATAGGTACATTTATAGTCAGCGATTTTGAGTAAGGACAGATCATACACCATTGAAATGGCTTCTACAATTGAGGAACCCAGAAAGGCAGTTGGCAAGGTAGATCAAGTGACTTCAAAGTGACGATTTCGACATAAAGCATCGCTAAAATAATAGTCGTGAAAATGCGGATACGATATTCCGCCGTCGCTGTAATTTGGAATAGAGGCATTGGTCAAAAGCTGAGGCCAAAGAAGAACAGATAAAAGTTGGTGTCTGGCTGCTTGCTTTGAGTTTGAGAAAGCGAAGATGGGAAAAGCTCCCGCGCTTCTTATGATTGTTCCGAAAGTACAATAACAATTCCCGAAGTTCTTAAAGAGCTGCACAACGGTGCAAAAGGAAGGCACATGGGCACAGGGCGAAAACCCTGGAGAAATTAATGCAAAGGTTTTATTGGGTTGGTTGACAATAAGTTATGGAGTGGATTGCCAATTGTGCTGAGTACATTGCAGCTAAATGGCCAAGGTCCAGGAATCAAGAACAGATGAAGCAGTACAATTCAGGAACGCCATATGAGCGAACTTTTATAGATGTAGCTGGTCCATTTCTCAAGAGTAAATTAGGGCTCGTGGACTCTTTCAACAAAGGGCCAGAAGTATACTCAATTCCTAATCAAGAGGCTAAAATAGTAGCGGACGTATTGATACACAATTGGGGAACGAGATGTAGTGTTCCATTGAAATTACATTCTAATCAAGGAAAAAATTTAGAATCGGCTCTAATTCAGAATGTGACAGAATATGCGTATGCGAAAAACACGTACAGCACAGGTACATCTGCAGTCAGCATAGCATTCAATCGGACTTTAGGAGAACATTTAATGAAAGTGGTAGGGAAGTATCAAAAATATTAGGATACCCATATATGTATATGCAAAGAATGGCTTATCGGTGTGCTGTGCATGACACAACGGGACAGACTGTGTAGTAAGGTAGTAGTAGTTATGTTTTTGAAACTTTAAAAATTTATCGGTATTTTAGTGTATTCAAAGGAACCTGTCTTGTAATTAATATTCCACGATGAACATCGCTTAAATTTTTTTTTTCAGTTTATATACCGTCGTTATAAAAATATTTTATTAGAAGGGCAAGAGTAATTTTTAGTAATGACCTTCGTTTATCGATTGATTTGAAGTTGGAAATTGGAGCTAATAGATGAAGCAACGCTAAGGAAAGCAATAATATACAAGACCACAAGATACGCACCAATTATGAGCGGCAAAATAAAAAAAAACGACAATGCAACTGAACTCTGAGGGATATAGTGAAAGAGATTGGGTGTTGTTTTATCATTGTATAAATCTACAAGTAACCAATCTATCTCCATCTAGGATTTTCACTAATACATACGCAAAAAAGGCCCACTTGGTACGAATGACTCAAATCTGCTATAGTGTGTTGCCGTTTATGTTTTAAAATTTATAACTTTAAGAATGTTTTTATTACATATTCAAATAGTTTTCGGTTATTAAGATACCTAAATATTAAATTTACATTTAATAAGTATATCGCTCAGGGGGATTTAGAATATTTTGTAAATATTGTTTATTAATTGGTACATTGTTTTGCTTATTATTATTGTTGTTCCTGAATTGCTCCTCATTTTTTATTCTATAATTTTTGTTTTTGTTAAAATTAATACCTTGAAGATGCAACTGAATCTCGTTTTCTTTTTTCAATGGAAAAAGAATATAACGACTGCAGTCTTCAGACTTTAGAAACTTCCTCGAAATATTAGAGGAAATTTTTTGCAACAATTTTGATTCTTGTTGTCATTTACAAGGGTTTTCCAAATTTATATTTGAAAAAATGCAACACATAGAGCGGTTTTATTGCTGTTAGAATTCTCAGCCAGACGTTCTTATATCCCTTTTTATTAGAATAATAATTTATTTTATTCTATTAAAATTTTTAATAAACAGACAAGCACACCTGCTTTCAAGCATGTAAGATTTCTATGTGTTGCACACATGTAAAATTTGTCTGAAGTCCTTTGAAAAGAAATCTTCATTTGTTGTCCTGATTACAACGTGATAGAAATTTTCACATTTTGAAGTGCTCAATTAATTATTAAGATAGGAGTGCAAATATATTCTTGTTATTAGGCACATTTCGCACTTTTTATTGATAGGTCCTACCCCACCCCACCATACATCATTTTGAATTTTCTCAGGGTTTTTATTAGATCTTCACTGTTGGCAATGCATGCACATAAAATGTATTTATATAAATATTATTGTAAAATTAATTTTTTGAATGTCTTTGTTTTTTATTTATTTATTGTTATTAATTTTGTTATTTAGTTTTAAAGTATATGGGTGAAAATAGGCCTCCTGGGGAACCGAATACCCAAAAAATCGGTAACGCGCCTAGTTGCATACCTCATGGTGGTGTGGAAAATGCAATATAGATATAAGGAAATGTACAAAAATCTAACGAAATAAAACATATTATTTGGCACAGAAAAAATCATGTTTTTATTAGAACAAAGTATATATTTATATTATCAGGTTAGATTTTTAAATTGTTTCAATGAATGCAAATAGAGGTGTTGCAAATGAAGAAATTGCACATGATTCTAACTTTTGTAGGTGTTGAGCACTATAATACTGACCACATATTAGCTTTCGAAACAATTAGATGCACACTAAAACATTTACTCTGATAAAAGCAATTTGATCGTAGGAGTATGGTAATTTACATATAAACAATTTTGTATCATTTAAAACGTAATTTTTGTTTCACTTTCCAAATCGTTATCATACATAAATCAGTTTCTAAATTAAAATCACTCAATCGAATTTAAGTACGCAATGTAAAGCATCAGGGCGTCTATTAATGAAATTATATACAATGTAAATTTCATCCCAAAGACACCGAAACTTTTTATAAAATCCTTCCAAAACGATATAAATATCATGCACATTGTGGGCGGGTTAAAAAAGGTTTATTATTTTCTACAGGTTTCCTCTGGAAAAAAATAATGTTAGTTATTATTTATTATTCTTTATATGCACTAATACACACCTGCTTATTGATAAAAATTCTTGTGTGCACAGTTTTATCAGGAGCATTACTTAATATATTTAATATTCGTTATTTTACGAAGATTGTTTTGCAAATTTATAAACCTTGCCCTCAGTTTCGTTGAATAAGCATTTTCTGCATCCCGTTATTTGACATGGTTGCTTTATTGCACCTTAGATTTTTCTGTGGTGAATATTTATTAATTTACCACAGTTAAAAAAAGGCATAAATATTTATCGTAATTATTCTAGAATTTGCCAATAATAGCCGCTCCTTTAAGAACATATATTCAAATAAACTGATTTTATTTTGAAAACATATTAAAGTTTTACATATAACCATTATTTTTTGGACACATTTTTCATAAATTAAAAGAAAATAGCAAGATGCAACCATTTTCCGATTAAAACTCGGTCATCTTGGCTGTCAACAGAAACTCAACCCCTAGGCGGACTTGACGTTTCTCCATGGACCCCTCTCAGCTGTAGCTTTGTTGACATCGATCAGCTGATTCTTTCTCTACTCCCCCTTTACGATGGAAATAACAATGCAATATTTAAATTTGGAGCGATTATCTTCTTGCTTTGTTTCTGATATCAAAACCGATAAAATTGATTTCGATGACACCTAAAACCATTACAAAGCCCGTTTCAACCATCAAACCAATAATATCTGAATTCATGACACCAACTACATTTTTTTATCGGTTTCAATTCTGATTCCGACAGCTATCAGATTCCACAACACCCCTGATTAACATGGTAAAAGAGCAAAGATGAATAATAACCACTTTTTAAGAAGATCTTACTTAACTGGAAAATCACCGTTAGGTGATCTACTTCAGTGTTGATTGCCTCGTTTGCCTCGCCTGTGCTGTATAAGCTAAAAAGTACTATTTGTAGTTGTGTCGCTATTGCTGAAATAAATCCAACATTTTCTGCTGTGTTCGGCCTAGTTGTGTCTATTTATCTGAAAAAAGTGGGTTTATAGCGCAATTCAGTAAATAGATGCCTCAATTTGTGACAAGTTACTTTTTACCATGTTGTCTTCAGTCTTTAGTCACAAAATACTGTGACGAACACAGATGATAGAATAAAATGGAATCGACGGTAAGTTGCCAGAATCAATTAGACAGCGAATTCTCAGTTGCCCAATTGTTCTAGTGGCAAAGTTTTGTTAAAGATCTAGTATATAAGGACTGCCGGATCAGCAGACACAGTTCTAATTAGAGTGCTGTTTATTAAAGAACTATAAGCAATAAGTTGTAAACTCGAATAACGAGTAAGAAGTGTTAAGTTGTTTAAATTAGAAATAAAGATAAGTGTGTTGCCATTGAATTGGGACTTTTATTTAACAATCCAGTGATCGAACTCAAGAATGAGTTACAAGGTAGACGATTTATCGAGAAGTGCGTTACAATACTTTACTTATAGAGATCATCATAGATATTAATCGAATGTGGGCTTTTATATAATATATTGTAAGCAACTAAAATACGTAACAATTAAACGAAAAACCAATTTCAAATAAATTTCGTAACTATTGTGATTCATAGTCAACTGTTTATTTTTATTTGTATTGGTAATTTTGACAGCGTTATAGAGAATTTAATACTTGTTACCGACATGTTTATTTTCATTCAGTTTTAATTTCTAAGGGCCGTTAGCTCAATGTATGGTTAAGCGCTTAACCTGAACTTTATTGGCAACATGTTGAAAAACGGTTATCTCAATATCTGGGTAGCAACCATCTGACAGTTAAGTACTGGTAAACTTTACCGAAAGAATGGGAATCTTTTGCGGCTCATTTTCAATATTTATTAAGCATATTTGCATTCATTCAAATTATTAAATTTTTACAGGAATTGGTATAAATTTAAAGTGTTAGAACTTAAATTTACATTTATTATATATTAAAGTATATATATTTTATATGTATTTACATAACTATAAGGTATTAATTTATTTTAATACTAAGTAAAAGAAAATATACTTTTATAACAAAATAAAGCAAAATACTATAACAAATAATAAATGCTTTTTTTTAAAGAATATGAATTGGTTCTGATAGCAAAAAAGGTACCCGATACGCTTACCTATGAACTTTTTAGAATTAACAAATAGATAACAAATGAAATAACGTATCGAAGTAACAGACATCCTTGTTACAACTAACAAACAGGTAACAAATACGCTAACATATTTATATACTAAAGGTAACAAACTGCTAACCTAAACAATAACACTAACAGAAATTGGGGTAACAGATACTTTTGTTAAGCGGCCTTTACACGGTCATTCATGTTTGCAAGCATGTGCGGCGTGATGAGAAGAATGAACGTGTAAACATAATAAATTCGTGTTCGTCATACATGTGCGATGGTTTTTAAAAGTTTTTAAAAACATGATGTTGTTGTGAACATGTTTTATGGTGTAAACGCTTGCATCATGCACGCAGTATATTTTTGCAGTCGTAAGCAAACATTGAAGCGTAATGACGTCACGGATAAACGAAGAACTGTGGAAGGACTTCTTTGAAATTTATCGAAGCGTTCTGGATGGCTGGATTATAAATTTTTTAAAAAATCATATAACATAAAAAAAATTATAACAAAGAAACAATACAAGTCATAATAAAATATCATGGTTTTATGATGAACGTTTTAAATTAAATTAGCAAATAAAATTTAGTTGCACGTTATTCAAAAGTATTTGTGTTGGCCCCTGAAATTTCGTTTCGCACTGCTTTTGTTAGCTATTTTTAGCGGGTTTATTTCTGGCATCCCGCCTTTTTTGACATCAGCTGTTCGAAATTCCCTGATATTAATAATAAGGGAAAGAGAATAACAGAAAAATCAGCGAAAATGAGAGAGTCTCACTTTATGCCATCCTTGTTATTTCATCATTGATGTTGCTTCGTTCACAAATAACAGAGAAATAAAGTATGATTGCATGTTCGACCGTTTAAACGAAAACCAGTTTTTTTTGCATCATATTATGTTTGCATACAAAAATGACCGTGTAAAGGCCGCTTTATAAATAACACATAGATAACTTATTCGCCAACAAATGTGTACCCTGGCAGCCACGGCAAACCACTTTCCCCAGAAGCTTCAACACAATTATACATTTTTTCTTCAAGAACTCACACCAACGCGCACTTTTGGGAGATTCCTTTTTTAATTAATTTAGAATTTTTCAAAGAAATAAAACTTCCTATTTCATTTCTTGAACTTATTGATTAAGTGCGAACGAAAAAATTTGTCATTGGTGTCAATAGACAAATTTTATATAGGGAAATTAAAATATTAGTCAAAAATGTCAAGAGAAAAAGTCATTTGCGTTTTTAAAATTCTATAAAGGAAAATTGAAATACTAAGGAAAAATGTCGGGAAAACTTTAGTTTAGCATCCCACGTTTTCAGGGTTAAGAGGGGTATGGTTGGATAGAGAAGATTCTCCAAATCTCGAATATATATAATTATTGCCGCCGGAAACTTATAGTTTTCGAGATATTTGCATTTTAAGTTGAAAATTTCACAAATTTCATTTTACAATTTCTCGATTTATGGTTATCTTTTCTTTTATATTATGCACTTATTACACACTAACACATCACTACAATGTTTCTAAATATTTATTTTATATTGAATATTTAAGTATTTGCTTTAAATAAGCATTTAATTTTTACACAATTTTCGTAATACGAACAATAACAAATGGGTTCCATGTTGTCAGATAATAAGTGTTGCCATATCCAAACGGATGAAAGCAATCAAAATAAATAAAAAACCCAATCACCCTCTACAAAATATTATGAACTTAATTTTCCATTTTAATAAAAGAAAAAGATTTTATGGCTTAAACGTATGTTTTATTGCATCTGATAATTTTACAAATGGATTATGATGCTGATTTACTATATTTTTACGCCATATGTATTCATATATCAAATTTTCAAAATCTTCACTGTTATTATAATTATCCTTAATAAAAATTGAAGTTTATAGAGAGTGATATATTCTCTTCAACATTCCTTTTTTTTTGTTAAGATTTTTTATTTGCACTGGCGGCCTTCGGCCGCGCTTCAAAAAATAACCTTGGCTGGTCCAACACCGGGGTGTTCATAATTCAATCGCGTCAAACTTCTTTCTGCACTGGCGGCCTTCGGCCGCGCTTCAAAAAAATAACCCTGGTCGGTCCAACACCGGGGTGTTCATAATTCAATCGCGTCAAACTTCTTTCTGCACTGGCGGCCTTCGGCCGCGCTTCAAAGAAATAACCCTGGTCGGTCCAACACCGGGGTGTACATAATTTGATCGCGTCAAACTTCTTTCCGCACTGGCGGCCTTTGGCCGCGCTTTAAAAAAATAACCCTGGCCAATCCAATACCATAATTTATCAATAGAAGGGAATGAGCAAAATTATAGTTCATGTATTTGGGGTATAATCCTCTTTTATTGTTCATTTTAATACGCTTGCAAAATATATATTTATATATATATATATATATAATAGATATGGCAACACTTATTATTCGACAACATGGAACCCATTTGTTATTGTTCATATTACGAAAATTGTGTAAAAATTAAATGCTTATTTAAAGCAAATACTTAAATATTTAATATAAAATAAATATGTAGAAACATTGAAGTGAAAAGTTAGTGTATAATAAGTGCATATAAAAGAAAAGATAACCATAAATCGAGAAATTGTAAAATGAAATTGTGAAATTGACAAATTTTTTCGTTCGCACTTAATCAATAAGTTCAAGAAATGAAATAGGAAGTTTTATTTCTTTGAAAAATTCTAAATTAATTAAAAAAGGAATCTCCCAAAAGTGCGCGTTGGTGTGAGTTCTTGAAGAAAAAATGTATAATTGTGTTGAAGCTTCTGGGGAAAGTGGTTTGCCGTGGCAATAATTATATATATTCGTGATCTGGAGAATCTCCTCTATCCAACCATACCGTTCTTAACCCTGAAATCGTGGGATGCTAAACTAAAGCCCACCCAAAATGTCAACAGAAAAAGTCATTTGCGTTTTTAAAGGGCAGAGGTAAGTCAACAAAATTTATGTTGTAAATTTGTATATATGTAACTATTTTTTCACTTTCACGAACAATGGGTTACTGTTTTCTCACTCACTGAACAAAAGTAAAATTTTTTAACTTATACACGAGAGAACAGTAACAAACAGTTAACACGTTTTCTAACAGTTATCCGTCTTGTAGGGTCGCTGGAATCAGCTTCAAGGATGACATGATAGAAAACTCTTTGATTCGAGAGAGCGCTGTGAAAGTCCACATTTTTTATAACATTTGTCAATGTTGCAATTGAAAAAATATGTTAGAGAATTTTTATTACATTTTTTGGGAGTTTGCAATTTCCACACCACCGCTGACGTATACAAAAGGCGCGTTACCGAAGTTAGTCTTGGGTGCTCGGTTCCCCCCCAGGTCTATATCACCCATATAGGTACAAAATAAAATCACAATAATTTTAACGAAATAACACACCGATGTTTACATTTTCCTATAATTTGTTAAGAAAGCATAATATAATTAGATACATATGTTTGCTACGGCTTTAATAACGTACTTACCAATTTTATTTTGTGTAAAAACACTTATACAAATATTTTTTATTTTATTAAAAACAATATCACTTTCACTGTTGCTGCTTCAGCATAAAACTTTCGGTAAATGTATAGTTTAGGTCCCCCAACTAAGGAGGCCTCAAAAATGAAATTTTTTTAAATCGTCTTATTTTGACGCGAATATTACAAATCTGTGAACAAAAAGTGAATTTTTCAATAATTCCATTAAAAAACTTTTTTAGTTTTTTTTTTTAATACATATACTTTAAAAATAAAAATTGTGATACATTGAAATTAATTATTTTATTTTGTCCGCTGCTGAAAGGAGTTTGGTGCAAAAGAACTATGAACACCCCGGTGTTGGACCGACCAGGATAATTTTTTTGAAACGCGGACGAAGGCCGCCAGTACGAAAAGGAGTTTGACGTGATTGAATTATGAACACCGCGGTGTTGGACCGACCACGGTTATTTTTTTGACGCGCGGGCGAAGGCCGCCAGTACAGAAAGGAATTTGACGCGATTGAATTATGAACACCCCGATTTAGGACCGACCAGGATTATTTTTTTTAAGCGCGGCCGAAGGCCTCCAGGGCGCAAAAGAAATTGTGATTGATTAATTTTTTCAGTATATTTTTTCACAAGGTGTTTCCACTCACGGATTTTTAATATACGCGTCAAAATATGACGATTAAAAAAAATTTAATTTTTATCCCTGATTTTGTCAGTTATTTTTAACATGATTTTATCGACAGTTAATTTTTTTGCTTGTCATCTGTCCAGTAGCTCATGAACTCGTGGTTTTTGTTTTGGCAGCACTGAAAGGTTATGAGCTCTCTCAGAAAGCAAAGAGAGGAGTTGCGTATCATGTTATCCATGATCAGCTTGGCAGTGAAATTCGTTGTTCCCAAATTGTTCGATTAGTGATGTGTTGGTTATGATCTACTATATAATGGTAACGGGAGTAATACTATGTTCGCACCGAATCGAAATCCTCTTGAAAACACAATTTGTGGATTGTGGAACCAAAGTCGTTCTGACCGACATTGTGTGTTTTCGATGAGTTTTCATTGACAGTTCACACATCTATTTGTTTACAGTTGTTATGTACCCTACAAGAACAGGGACGGTCTTCTGATGGGTAATATGACAGTCATAGCTGAAAAAATTTTGTCAGCGCGCAGAACAAAGTTTCTATCATTTTCTTAAGATTCTTGTTTTCTTTTTGTTTGAAAATGAAAATTGTCAGTTATGACTAAAACGCTATCAGAAGTGAAAAATTCTTTTGCGCAGTAGATAATATAATTTTTATTTCTTTAATAAATTTCAAACTTTTAATCAAAATTAGTTCTAACAATATACTTAAATATAAAAAGGAATGCAACAAAAAATATAATAAAATATGAAAATATAAAAATGTATTTTCACTTGATGCCATCTCCTCCTCTCAATAGCTCTGCGTACGTCTTTCTCCAATCAAATGAATTGAATTATTTTGAATTATTTGAATTACTAATACAGACAAATGCATATTAATTAATTTGACATTTTTATTAAAAATGCAGTGGTGGAGCTCAAACTAGAGTTCAATGTGGATGATTTGTCGAGAAAATGTGAAATTGATAAAATATACAAAAAGATGAAGGATTACTTCTAGTGGATTGGCACGACCACTGAAACAACAGTAAATACATACACACCGGCTAAGTCATACTCCGTTACACTTGTTCATTTTCTGTCATTTCATATTTACTTTGTCTTCACAACTTCAACCTCTTGATCACACCTTAGTACAAGCTCCACCGGATTTCGATCAAAACTTCTGCCTTTGATTGAATCCATACATAATATCTAACAGCTCTTGCGTTTTGCTGGGAACTACCCTGCGCCACGAGAAGGTGCATGCTATTCACAGAGAGATTACCTTGAATTAACCTAAGTCTTTCTCTTCGTATAAATACTACATATGTATTCTGTTCACATATTTTTGGAGTTTACCATTTCGAAATGGTTATTAATTGACTCCAGCAATTAATTGAGAAAATTTCTGAGGAAAATTTGTGTGGTGAATAATTAAATTCGGGTAGCGTTTCTCAAGCTCCATCGTTTATGTTCTTTACTCTAAAGCATTTCCATGGCACTCATTAACAAACCAATGTAAACTGTTCGACGGTTTCATTCTCCAGAAGTCATATCCATAACAGAAGTTGAAAGCAAACTTGAATTAAACCTTAGAAGTACCTTTTTCTTTACTGCTTTCGCATAATTATTACTCCATAGGTGGTTGTTGTAAACATTCTTTAAATAATTTTGAGAATTGCTAACGAGTTGAAGTGACAATTATACTGGTCAGTTCTAGTTAGATAAACCAGACTGTCCTCGGAACGGTCATACATCGATGTTTCCATAATCTCATGGAAACGTGCCACCATTTTTGCCTCTCTTCAATTTTATTACACTATTTTTTAAATTTTCCATAACAGTATGTACAACTTTATTGATTTTCGTGTTAAAGATAAATCTTTCCCTGACTTCTTGGATCAATATTCTTTGGGCACAAATTAAAAATCAGACCATTTATAGGTAGTTTATCCAGGATGACAAATATTTTAGTTCAAAATCCTAACCAGATATGTGCAGACATAATATTGCATGTATAGAATGATTAGGTGACAGGTTATTAAAGTCCAATTCTACGAGGAGAGTCCATGTAGAACTTCATAAACCTGCATATACCGTTTAGCGCCAAAAATATATCTCGGAGGATTGAATAAATTGCAAAGTAATTAAGACTTAAGTTTCCAAAATTTACATTTTGCTTTAAGAATTAATAATAATAATAATTAACTCTAATTTAACTGAAATAACCTCTATCACTTATAATTCGTTTATTTTTAAATCATTTTACTTCTTAAATTTTTTCGTATACACCGCTTACGAAATTCAGTCTTCACAATTACATGCATCCGATATTATATATTCAAGTCTCTTTCTTTTGACCGACATTCGTATATGGTATTTTAATCGCACTACGTAGAAATGAAAACATTTTAGTCTCAAAAGGTTTTTTTTTGACAGTTTAGTCTAGCAAATTTTATCAATTGGCATATACGAGTATTGCTCTTTACAGGGCAATAATTACTTTGATACGATTTTTGTCATAATAGCTGTCTTGGATTCTATTCCTTTTCTCGCTTCTGCTATCTTGTCAAAAAAGTACATGCAAAAGCAAAAAAAAGCCAAAGGGTATGATGTCTCTTTTTAACGGAAATTTGACTTCTTCGAGAACGAATTGGTTCTTGAAGCAATTTAAAGGCTTCTTTGTCGAATCGATCGTGTAGGATAATGATATCTCACTGAGAATTGTCGCAGCATCTGACTGCACTTCATTTTCCAGATTGTTCACATTCTGTCGGAACGGGGCAAAACTCGTATTTTCCACCGCTTACCGAGAATGGTGTTTTTTCGCGGTCCTGTTCTGCTAATGCACAAAAAATGGTGAAATTTGGCAAACAATTTTCGTAATTCATTTATTTGTTATTCTGCTCGATCCATATACCGAGCTCACAGTGAAGGGTTTATCGACATGAATTACTTTTTTTAGCTCCTTTACGGCCTTAGCGTAATTTTTGGCCGCTCCGGTATCGATTAATACTTTTAAAATTGTCCCTCCCAACTGTCAGAATTGTTCAATAAAAAATGCAGTGAGTCATTGTCACACAGCTACTCAGTGTCCACTTCAATTTCAATTGCAGCAGCCTCTGAACAACATTGTTCAGCTTTTGCCATGTCACTCTATCGGACGTATTTAATCTCTGTTAAGCGTGTTGCTTGCTTCTTTGAGGTTTGGAGGAGTTAGTGCGCTGCCTAAACTTAGAAGAAAAGTCAATTAACATTGGTTCTGGGGCCTGTCCTTGCTCAGTTATTTTATTTTTTTCATGGTAACCAATGCTGTTTCTTAACTAAATGAGGGTTTTTTTCGCTGCACCGTTCGTCCCTATTATGCTTTTCCTGCTTTGTATGGGCGCGCTATGCTCCTCTTTCCTCTGCTATCTTTCTGCTATAGCTTTGGCGTATGAGGCCGAAAACACGCTACGCTTGATGCTAGCTTCTACTTCTCTAGCTAATGCTAAATCAGATGCTTCGGCTGAGCCGGAAAACAATAGCTTTGAGTGATTTTTTAAGACCTGAAATAAAGGCATGGACCGCGTTAGTCCTAACCTCATTATTTAGAAGCGTTTAACAAAAAAATATATGCTTTGGTTAAGCTAAGATATCTCGATATTTCACAATCACATTTGTTACCGTCAGCAGTTTATAATTAATTTAGTGCAAGTAGTTTGGAGATAATCTTAAACGAACTTACATGGTGTGGAAAGTTGGCCGCCAGTTAATGAAATATTATCCTATATTGCTTTACACGATTCCTAACGTTGTGTAAGTTAATGAGTTTATTGAGAGTCAAATAACAAACTCATTGTGTTACAAAAAAGTTCGACCTATAAGCTACAAAGCTACAGCCAGCAAGCCGACTCAGCATAAGCGATACCTTAGCCATTTGCAGCATAGTCTAACCTCAGGTTACCGAGCTGACCATAGTAGTCAGGCCACTAAACTCATCCGTCAGCATAATATGTTTTGAGCAAATGGGTAAAGATAAGTGCAGTGCAAGGTTTTTATATTATTTGTGTGCAATTCTTATGTGTTAACTTATGTAGGACAGAGTAAGTTATTTTTAGAAAAATGTAATATGTATATATATTCATATAAATTTCAAAGAACTGGTGAATTCTTCACAATGGTTTCTAGCATTGTTTGCTTCAATGCTATCTTAGAAAAAACTATATACTAAAATGTATCTTTCGAAAACACTATGTATTATGAATAATATCGCTCGCCATCTATTGCTGCTGCCACACAGCTATTAAAGATACCGTATTATATTCGAACTAGCATGTAACTTCCTTGTGCGGCTAAACATGAAAGTGCAAGTGCAAGTCCTTTCCAAAATGTTTTCAAGGGCCAAGGTTATTTGCTTACATGTGCATGCAACAACTGATTTTTTTCTTTATATTATATATTGTAATTGAGAGTGTTTTGAATAGGGTATAAAACTAGTTAAAAAAGGACTAAGTTAATTCATTTTTATATGCTTTTCTCGAATGAAATACATACACATTCTTATATGTACTTTGTATAAAAATAGTCTGCATTGATGTAACTAAAGGTGGCATGCACCTTAATCAAAAATTCGGAATTGAATATCATTAATCTAAAAAAAATGTGTTTAATGATTTTGTATAACATTCTTTATATGCATGTTTGTGTTATCTATATGTATATATGAGTGTCTGGTGTGTATATGAGTGCCCAAACAGTCACCAACATTCCTCCCTTTTTTACTTACCGCAGGTTTTCATTTCACCAATGTTGCCATTGTTCTATTTGTATACACGATTTTTCACACATTTAGTATTTCAGTTATAATTTTTTATACTGTAGAAGCTCAAAACTAAAACCAACTTTTAAAAATGGTTTACCTATTTATAAATAAGTGTATTCGATTGTGATTTTGATATATTTTAAGAATATTTCAAATATATTCAAGTTCATTTTTTAATTTACATTACATACAATTAAATTACTACATTATATCGATATTGGCAGCCCTGCGTTGCAAGAGATTGCTCTCTCACTCTCAGCTCACTCGTTTCTACGGGAAAAATCCAAATTTCGCGGATATCCTACCGTACGGTTTGTTGAAGCGGACGGCAAGGATGAAATGATGCGAGACGCTTTGAATCGAGAGAGAGCTGTCAAAACACACATTGGATTGGGTCTTATAAAAAAAACTTGGGGGTATTTTGCATTTCGATATTATTTTTAGGTGCTCCGTCCCCAAGTAGTCCTATATAACGCATATACATCCCTATATACTTGTATTTATATTATAAAATTTTAAAAAAATCACATAACATAAGAAAATAGCATATAAATAAAAAAAATTATAACAAAGAAACAATACAAGTCATAAAAAAAGATCATGGTTTTATAATGAACGTTTTAAATTAAATTAACAAATAAAATTTAGTTGCACGTTATTCAAAAGTATTTGTGTCGTTCCTTGAAATTTCTTTTCGCACTGCTTTTGTTAGCTATTTTTAGCGGGTTTATTTCTGGCATCCCGCCTTTTTTGACATCAGCTGTTCGAAATTCCCTGATTTTAATAATCAGGGAAAGAGAATAACAGAAAAATCAGCGAAAATGAGAGAGTCTCGCATCATGTCATCCTTGACTACACAGGACAACACAACAACACCGGACCTGTACACCAGCTTCCCTAACATAATAGGGGAAAAAACAAACATAACATATTTACATTGAATACTCTCGCAAAGTCAAATGGTATACTCGTTTGAGATTTTTTTATATTATATATTTTAATAATTAGAAGTAGAAACTGTTGCCTCAGTTATTTACAATCGCAGTGAAATTAATTAAAGCAATTTGTAAACAAATTTTACTTAAATTATGAGAAATCTTTTTTTTGTTTTGTTGTATACGCTTATAATTAATTTTATATAAAATGCATTACAACTGTATAATGAGTATGAAAAGAAATCGTTGTTTGACAATGAATAAAATTTTTTATATATTATATCGATATTATAATGCATGTTTAGCTTTAAAAATTATAAATATTAACAACTTTAAAAATTATATATAATATATTTATATTTTAGTTCGCGTCAGCAAACATTATATAAAAAAAATTGTGAAGTGAGATATACATATGTGTGAATGTGATATTAACTCGACCCAAAGTGGCTAAATTTTATATTATAAATTTATGTGGAAAACGTAAACCAGAGAATCGGAATTCATTATATGATAAAGGTATATATATATTTAAGAAAACTTATTCACTTAATTTCATTAAAATATCACATTTTGATAATTGGAACGGTTTAAAGTCAGTTGTAAAGAGGAAAATCATATATTATATATATTGGGGATAGAAAAAGATGTTAATTTTGACATTGCTCAGCTATACTCGAGAACATATTTTGAAGTAATTTTATATATAAAAAAAAATAATGAACACTCACTGACCGACATATTCGGCATAAAACTGGTTAGAATAACGAAAAGCATTATAAGTGGTATATGGAAGTTGAGGGTAGTATTAACCCAATTTTATCAATTTTTGCCAATACCACATACTAATAACATGCAAATGCTTCCTATTCATACCAAATGAACACATCCCTACATTGTTCTACAAACTCGTACAAATACATATTAGAGGACAATGCAAAAGGCTCAACAGCACCAACATAGCTCATAAATCCAATAACAACAAATCAACAGGCAGGAGCATATATCAACGCGGACGGGCACAAAAAGATGCGAAATCAGATTGCCCCTGCAGCCAACAACAACAAAAGCACCACCAAAATCTACGCGGAAGTACCAACCCACATCAGGTTACAATTTTATTTATATATAATTTATATTACTTAAGTCTATACTTACACATAACATATAAATGAAATTATACATGTAACTCTTAACAAACACACACATAAATATTGTACAATTAACGCACACAAATTGTCTATAACATTTATACCCTGTTTGAGTATATAAACTACTTTATTTGGCACACCGGCTAATTCAACGTCGAGTACCCCGACATTTTGGTCCTTCGAGCCGGATTCGTTCCCGATAAAATAAAACCCCCCAATTAACCACCGTTTGGACCATCAGAAGTTATATACATATATTCATCCACCCAATCATCCACAAACTTGGATTTACAACAGCAACAAGGATTACATACGTGGAAAAAATTGTGAAAAATTAAAAAAAATATATAACATATCAGCGCAATACGAAAACAAGGGCAAAGTGAAAACAGATATATATGATTAAATAAATCTTGTGCTAAACAGGTACTAAGCGCAAAGTATTTGCGAATTTGTTATTACCATATTCCGTCTAGTACATTGCTCATTACACATGTACATACTTAGAATATATAATGCATATTTTTTGAGGGCCAAGTAGCATTACTCTTGGTACCTATTCGTACATACACGTATATATATATATTCAAATTGCATTACCCGCTCTGTTAAATATTCATTGCTAGTGCATTGCGAGCAAGCAAAAGACCCTGTAGGAAAAAATTCAAAAGACCCAATAGGAAATTTTTCGTTCATCGGAACTTTAAATATTGTGCATATATAAACCACACGCAACAACAAAAAACTTTTTTTTTTTGGGAAATTCGCTAGCATTCATGAATTCGCTTATTAAATTTTAAATAAAGAAATCTTACTTAAATAAATTTATTTTAAGTTTCATTTCAATTTTATAATATTGTTGCGTCCCGATTTATTGAAAAATAAAATAAAAAAAATAAATAGATAAACATATCTATATAATAAATAAATAATCTATCGAAAATGGAAGTATTTAAATTCTGTATTTCGGATTTATTCGAATATATCGAAGAACATTACGAAACCCACCCCGAAGATGAGTCCGTTTATATTTTGGAAATAAAAAGAGTTGAACTCAATGCTATTTATGACAAGACAAACAAGTCGTACGATGCCTTTCGTAGAACCTCACGAAAACCCGGTGAGGCTATTGATTTTTCAAAAGTTAAAGAAAAATTTAAAAAAGGTTATTAATTATATTTTAAATGTTTGGGATCTATTAACCAAGCTATTGGTGATCTTAATACCCTAACCCCATCAATAAAACCCCAACCCCATCAATTAAAGAACGAGCTTCAGATGAAAACACATCGCGGGACATAGGATCTTCAATTCATCTACCCCCTTGTGACACGGACATATTTTATGGCGACCTGGCTCTCATTCAGAGACAAGTTTACGACCATATATGTAAACAATCACAAAATTAGTAACGTAGAGAGACTGTTTCACCTAATTTAAAAAACCCGAGGAGAAGCAAGAGCAATAGTTAAAAATACGCCATTAACAAGTGATGGTTTCTTGATGGCTTGGAGGGACCTGGTATCGCAATGCGAAAACAAACGAGTTCAAGCCAACGGGCAATTAAAAATTTTGTTCAATTCACCCCAAGCAAACCAAAAAAGTGGAAGGGCCATTAAACACCTTCAGAGGACCGTAATGTATACATAGACACCACTTGTTGGGACCCAATCTTAATCTTCTTGTGTGGCTTGAAACTACCCAAAACTTTACTTCATCAGTTTGAGAACACCCTAGAAGACAACTCTGAAATACCATCATGGAGAACTTTTGACGAGTTTCTCACCCATAGATACAAATCTTTGGAAGCAGTAGAAAATCTAATTGACCCCGTTCAAGTTACCCAATCCGACAGTGGGCCTTATAAAAAAGGAAAAGACAGGAAATTTAATATCTTTCACGGGAAAGTCTTTGTTTTAATTGCCTTGCATTATCGCATAGCTTCAAAGATTGCAAGAGCAAATACTCATGCAGAATATGTAGAAAGAAACATAACATTCTTCTGCATAGGGATGCCCCATACCACTCCCAATCCCTCCCGCAAGGATCAAGAGCCGCAAACCCGTAGTAGTACCAAAACAATAGTAGTACCTTCCAAGCCCCTTATCCCAATACAAATCCGCAAGCCTACACAATCTTCTTACAGTCCACTGAAAGTAAAACTCAAGACCCACACAACTTAAGTAGGAAGCAGATTTTGCTAAGTACTGCCATATGGCAAGTTTCTTACAAAAGGCAATTATATACAGCTCGAACACTAATAGACTCTAGGTTAGAAGCTACGTTCATTTCCGAGAAGTTCCAAAGGAAATTGGACATACCCACATTCGAGAAAACGCACATGTGACCGGATTGAACAACACAGTCTCGGCAGCAGCTCCCAAAACTTGTGAACTCACCCTCCGTTCACCAACAAAAAGGGACTTTAAGATAAGAACCCTCGCGTTTATCTTAAAAATTTGAACCGATAACTTACCCACTTACTCACTTGATATAATAATTTCCAATTAAGAACTCGGGTTTAGCTTAGATGACCCTCACTTTTATAAACCCAGACCTGTCGACATCCTTATCGGATGTGATCTGTATCCACAAATAATTCTCAGTGGCGTACAGAGAAATGTACTCTTGCCATTACTAGCCTAAGAAACAGAATTCGGTTGGATTCTTTCCGGACCCACACCTAAAAACCCATCTCACCCTCAATATTATCATTTTTTAATAAAATGACCCTAGACAAGTTGCTCACACAATTTAAGGAGGTCGAAGAAGTTCCGAAAAAGCCTCTACCCTCAACTTCGGATAAACTTAGTGAGCAAAATTATCAAAAAAACAATCCAAAGACACTCAACTGGGCACTACGTGGTAACATTACCATTTAAAACCCCAGAAAATATAGACTTGAGCAAAACCCTAAATAAAAACGGAATACGACAAGGCCATCAACGAGTACCTGGAAGTCGGTCATAAGACCAAAATAAAATATGACCCCGTAGAGAATACGAAAACTTACTATCTACCACATCACGCAGTCATCAAACCCGATTGCTTAACGACCCAACTACGAGTGGTATTTAACGATGTACTACACACTGGACCTATTTTGGAAGCAGAACTGGTAATCCTAGTGGTAAAGTGGCGTATGTTTCGAATCGTATTCAATGCAGATATGCAAAATATGTATCGTCAAATACTTTTTGAAATCCAACACTCTCCGTTTCAAAGAATCTTATTTAGAGGATCGCCTAACGACCCCATAGAAGATTTTGAACTACAAACTATTACGTTTGTTATTAACTGTGCCCCATATTTAGCTATCCGTTCCCTTTTCAAATTAGCGGATGATGTACAAGGAACCCACCCACTGGTAGCAGATATACTTCGAATGATGTACTTGCAGGAGCACATGACGTAGCAACTGCGAAGATGGCACGAGACGAACTCAGTTCATCTTTGGAGTCCGCAGGATTTGCTCTACGTAAATGGACCTCAAATGACCCAAAAGTCTTATCTGGAATCTCACAAGAACACCTGTTGGATATCAACTTAGTTTACCGGAATTCAATAGCACAAAAACACTGGGGACCAGATGGAATGCAAAAAAAAAAGGTGCATTCTTATTTCTCATCAACCCTATTCACGATAAGACATCGTTTACTAAAAGAGAAGTATTATCGATTATAGCAAAACTGTTCGACCCAGCTGGTTGGCTCAGTCCCGTTGTAGTCCCATCCAAAATAATAATGCAACAGATATGGCCCGATAAATCCGATTGGGATGAGAGTCTAAAATCCTTAACTCTCCATCGCTGGAAAACCTTCATAAAGGATAACGAAACCCTAAATATTATTGAAATTCCTTGGTGGACCCACTTTTCGACATCCGCGATCATGAATTTTCACGGATTCTCTGACGCATCAGAAAAGCTTACACAGCAAACCTATACATTAGTGTTTTTACAAAGACAAACACCTGGGCAACTCTTTTGATATCCAAGACTCGTGTGTCCCCAATAAAAAGTATATCTTTACCAAGGCTAGAACTTTGCGGAGCGGTTTTTCTGGCGAATCTTGTGGATGCGACCCTACCCCAATTAAACATTACTCAGTACCGCACTCACCTTTGAACGGATTCTACAATTGTTCTATCCTGGCTAGGCAAACCCCCATGCTCATGGACAACCTTTGTATCCCATCGAGCTGCCACAACTACAGAAAAGGTTAACAATGACCTCTGGTGGCAGAGACCCCAATGGCTAAAACTCGACCCGAAACATTGGCCAATTACCCGAAAATCAATCGATACAACACTGGAACTGCAGCCAATCAAGACTTTCATCAACACAACACAAGAAGATATACTAGATAGATTTTCATCTTTACCCAAATTCGAGTCATATCATATTTATTCAAATTCTGCTCGAATGCGTTACCCAACAGATCACAACAGTCATCCACAACGTTGGAAATAACTCCAGACGAGGTCAAAGTTACCCGCACGAAGTTAATTATTTTAACCCAAAGAAAGCACTTCCAGGAGGGGTATGAAGCTTTAATTAAAAAAACAGCGTACGCAGAAAATGTCCAATTTTGACCCTAAACCCTTTAATCAATCCCAAAGGAATAATGCGAATTAATGCCCTATTGAACGATTCAGCCGCATTATCATATAACAGGCGTCATCCGATTATACTACCCTATAGCAGTCGATAAACAAAACTACTCACTCAATTTACCCGCTCAATTTCCCTATATAGCTAGTTTTACGACTCATGCGTACGGACTTTGGATACCGAAGCTTAAAACCCTCATAAAGTCTATTATCCATCTGTGCAAAACTTGCGTCTTGCACAAAAAGAGAGAAACTACTCAAATCATGACAGCTTTTCCAGCGGAACGTACCACCCTAACCCGCCCATTCGCAGCAACAGGAATCGACTTTGCCGGTCCCTATGACATAAAAACTTACACCGGCAGAGCGTGCTTGATCACAAAAAGTTATGTATGCGTATTTGTGTGTTTTGCAACCAAAGCAATACATCTGAAGGCAGCAAGCGATCTCAGCACCCAAGCATTCATGGCCGCATTCGCACGCTTCTTTTCCAGGCTCGGATGTCCCGCCGATCTCTATTCGGACAATGGTACTAATTTCGTGGGAGCGTGTAAACTCTTAATAAAAGATCGACGAAAGTTCATAAAATAACTAAAAACACAAGTAACAAAAAGTGAAGCACACCAAAACCTCAACTGGCACTTTAATCCTCCAGGAGCTCCTCACATGGGTGGACTCTGGGAAGCAGAAGTGAAAAGTTTAAAGAGCCACTTAAGAGAGGTGTCCCAGATACAAAAATTAACTTTCGAAGAATTATCTACCCTTCTAACCCGAATCGAAAGCTGCTTGAATTCTCGCCTTTTAAGCCCACTAAGTGAAGACCCCAGGAATATAGAACCTTTAACTCCAGGCCATTTCTTAGTAGGTACCCCTTTTCTAGCCCCACCAGAATCCAACTTAGTAGATGCACAGCTAAGAATCGCACATAGATGGTAAAAGCTAAAGATACTCCATCAACACTTCTGCAAACGATGGAAAGAAGAATATCTAAAAGAACTCCTCAAACGGTATAAGTGGAAATACCCTCACCGCAATATAGAGGTCAATGATATGGTAGTTATACGCCAAGAAACATTACCTCCAAATGAATGGAAACTTGGTCGCATCGAAAAAACCTATCTCGGTGCAGACAATAAGACCAGAGTAGTTTACATACGTACCTCTCAAGGAACAATTACCCGCCCAATAACCAAAATAGTACCTTACTAAATAACTAATATCATTTCTTTATAGTGACAAGGAACCTCAAATAGCACCAAATAAGTCTGCAGCCGACAGAGCAGCCTAGCCTTCACCGTGCGATCACTCAGCGTGAACCGAAACATCACCCCACTCCCCGACAATGGGACCCTGGCTAGACGTTTACATCGCTTTAAAGCGGCCCTCTCCCCAATTCGAGAAGAAAGAGGAACTATCCACCGCACGGCCCGGTGTACTATAACCCATTCAACAAAACGCACACATAAAGACGTCGCCTGTGGATTGTGTAGAAAAGATCACCGGCTGGTGACATGTTCAAATTTTACTAGAATGAACATTCACGAAAAGTTTGACGAAGTAACTAAGCATAAGTACTGCGTCAACTGCTTGGCCAGATCGCACTCAACACAAAGATGCAGAAGCGCAAAACGATGTAGCACCATTTAACCCTACATGGACACCCCAGGTTTCTCTTCAAAGAGACAACAAAACAGCAAAGAGCGACGAAAGACTGCCCAAAGATCAAGAGATTCCAACGCTACTGGCCAAGCCGACCCTTATATGGACGGCCATGATAAAAATAAAACACGATGGCAAATGGAATAAAATACGTGCCAAAATTAACCTGACCCGAAAGGTGGCAATAATTGCCTCGGAGATGGTTCAGAGGCCGACCCTATGTTCCACAAGGATGATAAAATTATGATGAAACTAGGGGCAGACATCTACTCATGGATAATGAAACCCGTATTATTCAACTCAGACAACAGCACCGTGCTCGCACAAAACACCGCACTCGGTTGGACTCTAACCGGTGATTGTGCGATTTAAACCCTAAGTATACCTCAACAATATTCATTAACACAAAGCGAAATAAGGCGGCCGCGATGTTCATACCAAATGAACACATTCCTGCATTGTTCTCCAAACTCGTATAAATACATATTAGAGGACAATGCAAAGGCTCAACAGCACCAACATAGCTCATAAATCCAATATGAACAAATCAGCAGGCAGGAGCATATATCAACGAGGACGGACACAAAAAGGCGCGAAATCAGATCGCCAGAGCAGCCAACAACAACAATAGCACCGCTAAAATCTACGCGGAAATATCAACCCACATCAGGTTACAACTTAATTTATATTACTTAAGTCTATACTTACACATAACATATAAATGAAATTATACATGTAACCCTTAACAAACACACACATAAATATTGTACAATTAACCCACACAAATTGTCTATAACATTTATACCCTATATACTCAAACACATTAAAGTTAAATTTTGTTGAATTTTAATTAACATTTTATTTTATTTGGCACACGGGCAACCTCAACGTCGAGTACCCCGACACTTCCACTAAAAATCATTAAAATCACATACCAATCATATGGAGTAAAGTCAGACGATTCAACACATTTTTGACACAAAATCATACTATTATCGAGAGTTTCATTTATTTATTTTATTATATGAATTTCTTTTACATATAGTATCTTACACATTGACGGATATTCTCGGTAAAAAGTCAGCTATATTCACTGGGGTCCACATAGTCAGTACCTAGAGGCTTGAAAAGCTTTGGTTCGATTTAGACAATTTTTAGTCACAAGGTGCAAGTACGCAAAGTTTTACCCCGATACAATAATTGTTGCTTGATTTGCATGGAAATCAGATGGAATTTAAAATGGTGTTATATGGGAAACAGGCGTGGTTGTAATCCAATTTCGCCCATTTTCGCACTATAACATAGAAATATAAGAAGAATATTATGTACCGAATTTGGTTGAAATCGATTGAGCAGATCCCAAGATATGGGTTTTCGCGTAAAAGCGGGCCGTGCCATTTTGAACGCGGTTCCTACAAAGTTATCTCATACCATCCCAGAGATAAAATTTAATGTCTCTGGCGTGTTTAGTGCTTGATTTCTCGCGCTTTTAGTAGTTTTTAACAGTAGTGTTACATGGGAAGTGGGTGGGGTTGTCGCCCGATTTCTCCCATTTTCACGCTGTCGATAGAAGTGCTAAAAACACTTGTTTTCAATGAGTTTTGTTGTTATAGCTTTATCGTTTTAGGAGATATGCACATTAAACCTATTATTTGAAAATAAATTTTTACTGCAGATGCCCCTGCTTTATGTGCTCCTGTATGCTAAATAACAGTCGTTTATCTTATTGTGGAGCTTAGTTATGGTAATTTTTTTGTTTTTGATTAATGGTCTTTTGTGGGCGTGGCAGTGTTCCGATTACGCCCATCTGCCATACCAACCGTCTTACCAAGAAACATATATACCAAGTTTTATAAAGATGCTCAAGTTACAGCTTGCACAGACGGACGGACAGACAGTCCCCCGGATTTCAACTCGTTTCTTCATCCTGATCATTCATATGGATATAACTATATCTAACTCGATTAGTTTTAGGTGATTCAAACAACCGTTAGGTGTACCAAACTATAATACTCTGTAGCAACATATTGCGAGAGTATAAACATACAGCATTGAATCTGCCTATCACTGTATGGTATAGTGCATTTGGGTTTTAATAAATTATTAAAAATTTTAATTCTCTCCGAAAAAGAGAATTTCGTAAAAAATTAAACGGCGGTAAAGTAAAATTATAATTTGAAAAATTTGATCCAAAAACAAAAAACAAATCTTCTAAAAAAATAAAATTCCAACAATATACAATTGTATACATATGTACGTATAAGTCATATTTCTCTATTCTCATTTTCAAAGTCCTCATAGGCAAATATCCTGTAATACCCCATGTTCTTTGTTAAAACAAAACAAGCAGGATTGCATACAAAATATCAAATCACAAACAATTAGTGCATACTTATGTACAAAGCACATTGATCTCTTCAACGAGCTCTCAATTGCACGAGAACATATTGTAAATACATACATTCATACACATCCATATTATTAGGGTGAACCTCTATATTTTATCATAAGGACATTAAAAATAATTACAGAAAAAGTTCGGTTTTAATAATTTGATTAAATATAATCGAAACATATTTTTAATACAATTTTTTTTTAATTACAATTAAAACAAGTACAGAAGAGCTAAGTTCGGGTGTAACCGAACATTTTATACTCTTGCAACTTAGATCTCAGCAGGGAAACTAACTTCAGGTCTTGGCAAAACTTTACAAGTATGTTAAAAATGTTGCGAAAGAATTCAACATTATTTATTCGTTGAAATCGATAAACGGAAATGGATTTTATTAACACATTCGCTGCCAAGCCTAAATTATATGAAGTCATTCCCATTGCCATTGATTGAATGTGTTGTATGATTCGGATGAATCAGAAAGTCTAGATGAAGTTCCTAGTACTTTTATCAATGTCCAATGTATAAATGAAGATACCGGACATGGCAATAGGTGGACAGAAGTGAAAAGAGATCCTCCAGTTTTTGAATTTCGAGGAAAGTCTTTTGAATTTCGAGGAAAGTACTATAGTGCTATGAGAAAAACTCTTCGGTGGTACAAAAAAATAGCTGTACACATCATAGAAATGGCTGTGCATAATGCATATATATTGTATTGTCAGCAACCAAATACAGAAAAGAAAACATCACTTAAATTTAGGGAAGAAGTTTTACAATATTGGCTAAATGGAAGCCAAGATGCAGTCATTCAATCTCATCAATCTGCGTCAACCATACCCCAAGAACAAAGTTCCCTTCATTATCTTGATGCTATTCCTGCCGCACAACACAAGAAAAACCCAACCCGCAAATGTAGAGTTTGTGCAACGAAAAGCATTGGAAAGGAGACTCGGTATTACTGTCCAAGCTGTCCTGATAAACCTCCACTATGCATTGGACTTTGTTATAAATCCTATCATGAAGATAAAGTATCATAAGTGATTTAGTTGCTATAAGATTTTGTAATAAATACACGATGAAGTTGCTTTTTGCGTGAAAGATCTTTCTCTATAAGAAATAATGTATTATTTTTTTAAAAAAATGTTGTTGTATTTTTCAAGTTTTTTACATATTTGTATTAGTTTGTGGCAAAAAAAAAAATTTGCTAATTCAAAAGCCTGCATGTTATAATATACATATCTAAAGTGGGACGAGTATACTCGTCTTGGCAGTGCGGGACACCTTGCTAAAGACGAGTATACTCGTCCTTGGCAGCGAATGGGTTAAGTTATTTTAAAAGGTCTTAGACTCACTTAGTTTTATTGCTATATTTTACTTCGCGTCGGCTATAATTATATTAAAATCATCCTAAAATGAGATATACATATGAGATATAAGCTTAACCGAAGAGGCTAAATTTAATATATTGAGTATATTGAGTTGACGTGCAAAAACAGTAACCAAAGGATCGGAAGGTCTAGACCAATTCTATTCATATTCAGTGCTAAACCACATACTTTTTAGGATAACTAGTCCATTAAATTTTATTAATGGTGTGATATCACGGTTTAAAGTCAGGTGGAAAGTTGGAAGTCACCATATAAGCTATATTATTATTATCAAAAGATCTCTGCTGATAGCATTAACTTTTAATGTTGCTCAGGTATACTCGAGAACATATTTCCAGCAATTTATAAAAATATAAAACACACACTGACCGACATATTCGGCATATGGTGTGTGGGAATAACGAAAATCATTTTACATATGTAGTATATTGGAGTTGGAGTCATTCGTAGACTAACACACATTTTCTCATTAAACTATAGCATAATCAATATTATACGCCCAGATAATTTTGCAAAGATATCTTACATATTGATTGTTATATTCGGTTTAAAGCCAACCGGAAATTTTGAAATCTTATATTAGGTATATGGGATATACTTGTACTATTGAACCGATTTTAACTATTTTTGACATTACCTCATATTAATAATAGAAAAAGATGCTATCTGAGTTTCATTAAGGTACCTCACATACCATAACCAATATATGCGGTATAAAGTCAACCGTTTTAAAAACCTGATATTGGTCATAAGGTGGCTAGAGCAAGTTCTCACGCGATTTTATCCATTTTATGCACAAAGCTACATTGCTATTAGCAAAAAATTTCAATTTCATTTAAATAACTCACATATTTGTTGATGTATGCGGTATAAAGTCAGCCGAAGTTCTACAATTTTCTTATAAGTTATATTATATTAGGACAAAGGATTCTCTCCGAATTTCTGTAATATGTCTCACATATTGACCAATATTTTCGATTTCGCAATGACAACTAGGGTCCACATATCCGATACCTAGGAGCTTGAATATTATTGATTCGATTTAGACAATTTTCGGTCATAAGGGGGCATACTCCAAAGGCACTATTCGTGCTAAGTTTTATGCTTTTATTATAATTAGTACTTGATTTGTTTGTCTGAAAAAATTAGATGGAATTTAAAATTGTGTTATAGGGAAAGTAGGCGCGGTTGTAGTCCCATTTTTCGACATAGGAATGCTCTAATAATGCTACATACGGAGTTTGGTTGAAATCGGTCAAGCAGGTTTCGAGAAATGGATTTTCACCTTGAAGAAATTTGTATTTAATAGTTTCCCACTTTAGCAGCACTCACCACTTTTACAGTTATTGACTGAGGCTTAGCTCATTTAAACATCCTGGGCCCCCTAGGCGAATATTTTGCCTAGTATTGTACATGTTTGCAGTAAACGTTCCAGGCATCTCGGCGTAGTACTGTTGAAGGAGCAGAGCTCGCGGCATGCATGCAGTAGTGGTATATCCATATTAACCTGTACGTGTAGGAAGCCATTTTGATTTTTAAATCGTTATTATGTGTTTTGATTTGGAAGTTACTGCTTTAGACAAGCAACGTTGGTTTTCATTTATTCGATTGGTAGTTGTGACGACGTATCATAAGATGATATATTTTTGTTTATTCATTTTATTGGCGGTTATATACTATTACTTTATTATCGGCTTTTAGGATAGCGACTCCACGCCTGGCTCAGATATGACTAGAATGGGTGCTCCTTGGAAACCTTTGAAGAGGGATCTTGCGAGAGTAAGATTTGTGATTAACGGCTGCTTTTTTAAGTGGATTTGCAGCTTATACAAGTATTTCCCATAAGCCATCCAAATGATGAGCGCTCTGAAACATGCGATAAGAGCGATCTTTGCTTTTGTAAGATGAGCCCCTGTATCGCATTGGGAGTATGGTAATCCCTAAACTTTATTGTTGAATTGTATTTGATAATATGGGTAACTATTCTGAGTGCTGCGGGTCAAAGTTTTGACACAGAGGATAAAATTTGCCTCTTGGTTATTGGGGATAATGCAGATATTGAATAGTAGTTGAGTAGGATATTAAAACTAGACAGATTCATTGGATCCTCTGTGTTTTTGTTGTACTGTCCTTTTTAATTTTAGGAAATAAGTGTACAAAAAATTATCTTTTGGAATAGGTATTAATATATTTGGGTGATATGTTTGGATTACATATACTGGTGTTTTGAACATTGACAGAGGAAACACTGTTTTCTTTTCCAGGTTTATACAATATTTGGTAATTTTGTTCATCAATTAAGGCTTTCCAGCGCTTTATTTTGGCATTTGGGTTTCGATGTAAAGCCGCAAACGTAAGTGGTTGATAATCTGTGAAAATGTTTAGATTTTTCACACCATAGAGTAATAATTTTTTCACATTTTTCATTAGTTGCGAAATTAATTTCCCTGTCTTTTAAAGTTCTGGAAATAATATAATTGATGTTTCGCCTTGAGAGAGGACTGCTCCTAAATCCAATGATGAAGCGTCTGTCGTATGATCGAACGGCTTCGTGAAGACATTTATAGAAAGCGTTTATTTGTTTCCCATCGAATTTTATTAGTATCTTTTCCTTTCATTTCTTGAAAAAATTATTACGACGTCGACGTAAACATGGCATATTTTTCCAATTCCCTCTCTGAGCACATCATCGATAGTTCTATAAAAAAAAATGCTTGGTGCAGGGAGCTTACAAATCTCGTACTTTCCATTTCCCACAGAAAAAACTGTTTTCCCTATCTCGTACTGCCTAATTTTAAATCAAGCGTAGTAAACAAATCTGGATTTTCCTAACTTTGATAGGATTACCATTACGTTTGGAATAAGTTATTTGTCATCTATGGTCTTCTGATTCAATTTTCGTTTCATTTCGTTCATTACGCTTCCTAGTTCATTTGTTCCTTTATTATCAACAACCCATACGGTGTTGTTATATGGGGATCTAGAGCTTCTATATCCCATTTTTAAGTAATTCGCGTATTTTCACATTTAGGAAGTCTGCTGCGCCCGTCGTCAGTTTCGGTGCGAATTGTGGCGACTACATTTGTATTATACGGGAGTGACTCGTGACGATACATTTTTATTGACCCTATTAAAGTCATGAATTGATTTTACAACGAAAGTATTTTCCATTGGGCTTACATTTTTCAATTCGCTCAGGGGTTTGAAATAATTCTTTGATGCCCTTGTATCTGTAGCAGGGAGTTCTGCCAAAAAAATTTATTTGGTCGAGTTCCTGTAACTCGTCTTCGACTTCTGATGCTTACGAGTTTGCCAAGGTGCGATATTCGCGACTTTCTTGCTCGGGAAAAATATTATCTTGGATAAGGTTATGAATCCTCTGTTATTTTGGAACCATCCTAACCTAGATCTTTTTTATGCTTGACCTATTCCCTGACCTTGATTCTTGTAAAAATTACCCAGAGGCGAGACATTACTGTTATACTGTGTATTTTATCTAAAAGATGATGAGGAGTCAACGTCTGTGTTTGGTGGATTCTATTCGTCCATTGTCGTTTCTGAAAATATGGGTTTTTACCTTGGTAGTTATTGTTTGCCTTATTTTTATCTCTCAAGAATTTCTCCTGCAGTTTTTTGGTTTCTCTCCCTGAATTTTGCCTTTAAGGGACCTAAAATAATTACTATGCTAGCAAATAAGTACCGTTCATGATTAGATTAAAGCCCTTGGGCTAAAGCCAAAGCCGACGGTAAATTACTTGACCTTGTTGCAAAGAGCACATCACTTAGCGCTTTTATAGTCCTCGAAATAAACACACCCAATGCGTCCATTCTATATTTTTCGCACCATGTCGGCCGGTCTCTGGACCTTACTTCTAATGATCGCGACTTCCTGGTAGTATCTAGAACTACCCTCGTATTTCTCAAAAATTTTGTACACGGTATGCGCAGCTTCACGCCATCAAATGTACGTTTCTTGTTTGCCATCGAAGTCTGGCAGTGACCAAACTACATCCAGTGATTCGTCGCACTGTTTTCCTTCTATAATTTATATTTTTTGATAGGTTTCAATCTCAGTAGAGGTGATTGTAACGTTGTCTAAGCGTTGGTCAATAACTGCTACTTCCTCTTCAAAATGTTCCTTTTGTGCTGCCAGAGCGCTACTAACAGCATTCCCTACTATCACTTGCAATTGTTCGGCGTTTAATGACATTTCTCTGAACACTATTTTCTATGTTTTCGAATATCTGGTTTATTTAGTTATGATTCATATGAGGACGTGATACAGGAAACTAATCGCTTTTGTAATTTCTTGATGTTAATAATATTAAAAACAAAACCATTCTTCTGCTGCACTGCTACACTTTTTTGTTTATTACACTAAAGTACATTTTTTTTATTGCACTTACTATTTACTAATTCCATTGGTTAGTTGATCACAGATGTTTCCGGATGCAGGTTGATTGTAGTTACTGTGCGTTGGTTATTGAGCGCGTTTTGGATTCGTTGGGCGGCAGGTAAATTAAATAAGATATTAAATATTTCATCACAACCGTTTGGCTGGCTTATTATATTAAGTGATTTTTTAAATTCAAAATATACTTGGTCTATCCTAACTGAAAGACACAATGAAGTGCTGACCCAGCGCAACTGAGCGGACACAGTGATCGAACGATTATAAAATTGTTTACGTAACTTGGTGGTCGGATGACTGTTTACGCAACTACTGTCGTTGGTGTACATTACTGTGCCTAGAAATGGTTGTCGTTACGTTGCCTCAGCAACACCAAACTGTGATAACTTGCACAGTTTCGGAGAATCCCCGAGTTGAAATAAAAGAGCGCTAAACCGAAACAGCTTTAAGCGGGGTCTTAATGTATATTAAAAAAATAAACGCATGCAGGTTCGTAACCAATTTTTATAAAAAAATTAAAAATTTGTTTGTGTGTTACTTAACATATGTTATCTGCTTTAACTATAATGTTAAGAAATGTCAAGAAAGTGTTCTGAAGTTGTCAAACGGTATAATATGAAAATTCTGACAGAGGAACCAGGACCAGGTAAAATTTTGATAACTTTCGAATGTGAATACTAATATGCATTTACGATGAAACGAATTTAAGATAATGACTTTGAAGACTTTATTAAATTGAAACATATGTGAACATTCTGTTGTAATTGAATTTCAAATATATATATACGTACTTATACATACACCCGGAGACTAATGCCTTCAGTGCACATAAACGAATATCATTTTAATTAATTTTTGTTTTTTCCGTTATTGTTCATGTTTTGTTTTATAAATAAATCCAAAGATTAATTCATAAAAATGACATCTTTCACAATTATTAAAGCAACTGAAAATGCTTGCTTATTTGGTTGTACAATTTATAATATTTTTCGAATTTGATTGATGTGATTTTACATAGTCAAGTTCTAAAGATATGCATTTTTATTAAAAATTATCGGAATAACGGAAGCGGAACGGTGTTGTGACGGAGTAGTAGCTGGAGCTGTTGTATCGAATGAACATGGTGTTCTCAATTGTTGGGTGTGGCGGTGTCGTCGTTTGTTGTGAGATCCTGTGAGTGTTCTCAGGGTTGTTCCCAGGTGTGGTGTATATGGTGGTTTATATAAGGGCGTGCCATTAGTTTCCCGGGTGGAGCGCTATATTTGGAGCAGGGAGTTTATACTCATATAAACATCTTGGGCCCCCTAGGCGAATATTTTGCCTAGTATTGCACGTATATGCTGTTGCATGTATTTCGGCGTACTGTTGATGGAGTAGCCGAGGGTGCGGCATACATGTAAGTGGAAGAAACTTTTCTTTTGTTGTAAATGGATGTTACTTGTATGTATTTTGATATAGGAGTTGGTGTTTGAAGTAGTAACTTTTCGTGTTTATTTGATTTTCTACAAGTCTTGTAGTTGGTTTTACTACTTATTGTATTTGCAATTTTTTCTTTTATGGGTTTATTATGCGGCTTTTTTATTATATGCTTTTCTGTATTAGCAGCACTTCTTTGCAATTTCTTTATTTCGTCTTATAAGATAGCGACTCTATGCCTGGCTCAGATATGGCCGGAATGGGTTCTCCTTTGAAGAGGGATCATGGGAGAGTACAGTGATTGGCCGAGAAATAAGAACGGCTTTTTTCGAGGTAGTAATGAGGTAAATTCGATACATTTATATTTATAATATCCATCTACTTTTTTGAAGTAGGATTTGAATCTTTTTATAGCTGATTCCCATAAACCACCCATATGAGGAGCGCTTAGATAGATCCGATAAGTATTGCATTGGGAGTAGTGTGATCACTTATCTTGATTTTTGAATTATTTTATAATTATGCAAATTTAGACAACTATAATAAGAGAGGTGTCGATTTTTTGACTTTCTTCGGACAATTTTTTTTATGTTATGTTAAGTGCGTATGCACTTTTTGAAACATGATTTTTGTATCGTGGTTCTTTTCTTATAAGCGCTGCTTTGGGGTGAGCTAGCAAATGTGCTGTAATGAAGCATTGAATGATGTCGTTTATGACAATAAACGCATTTGAACTTGCTTTCGCAATCTTTGAGTGAATGCGCATCTGACATACAGTTTGTACAAAGTCTTTTTATTCTTACAAAATTGTTTCGATCGGTAATATTAATTTTTTTGAATTTCTCCGAAGATTTGAGCTTATGCCCCCCCCTTTACACAGTTCGCATGAGGTTTGTTTGTACTGTTTGAATGTGACCGTTTGATTTTTGATGAAGCTTCTATTTAAATTGTTGTTGCTACTGGCATGGGGTCTGTGGAAGCTTCTATTTACGTCGTGTTGAACGCTTTTCGTTCTAACTATTTTTTTATCTACCCTTTCTGCGATTTCGTACTGGGCAGTTAGGAAATTTTTCATTTGTTGCCACGTGGGGCACTTCCTTCGTGATGAGAGCGATTGCTCCCATAAAAGTAATGATTTTTCTGGTAATGCGGCATTGCATATGTTTACCAGTATCTAGCTCTACTTTCGGATATGGAGTAGGTGCAATTGCATTTATTAGCTTTAATTGGTTAGAAATCATAGCTTTTGTTTCTTCATATTGGTCTAAGCAGTTTTCGTATATTGCATAAGCCGATGATTTAAAATTCTGTGGTAGATGTGAATCGTCAAAATCTACTATGGCGTCATGAGCCGTTTGGAGACGAGTCCAAAAATTGTCAATATTTTGTTTTTTTATGTCCAATAACGATTCAGAGATGTCTTGAATCGGTGAACATGAAAATCGAGTGCAGTATCGTGTTAATCTGTCACTCTCAGATATGAATTTAGTGACACAAATATTTTTGCCTTTTATTTGCTTTGTGGCAACCTGTTTTGCGCGTGTAGCTTCTGCAGTTGTAATTTGATTTTTGTCGTTATTAACCATTTATGTTATGTTAAGAGAATACATTTAATTGAACAATACTTTTTATGTCCTAATGTTGAGGTATTTTGGTACACCCTAATATACGGACTTGTATGTATATATTTATGTGCTTGTGTAATTGAGAGCTCGTTGAAGAAATCAATACACTTTGTACATAAATATGCACGAATTGTTTGTGCGTATGTATATTTATTTTCTAATGCAATTTAGAGCTCGTTGAAGAGGTCAATGTGATTTTTTTGTGTACGCAATCCTGCTCGTTTGTTACAAGGGGTATTGCCGGATAGTTGCCAATGTGGACTTTGAAAAGATGTACAAATGCGTATGTACTTATGTTATTATATTTTTTTTTTTTAGAGATTTTTTTGTTTGCGTTTTAATAAACAATACAATTAGGAAAATTATATATATTTTTACCACAATGTAAAAAATTTAAAATTATAATAGTTTTATATTACCGAGCGTAGGGTAGACAGGCAGATTCTATGCCGTATGATTGTATATAATATGCGTACAGATGTTCGCATTACGAAGAGAACGAAACTTGCAGGTACTTATGCAATTATGTTTCTATGTTATTATACTTATGTTTATCTATGTTTGGTTTGTTTTTTCTCTTCCTTTGTCTCTTAATTTTTGTTATATGTTTGTGCCTTTGCTTATTTGACGCAATCTTGCTTATACTTGATAAAGTATAAGGAGTATTGCCGCAAATAGGTGCAAGTAAATACTTGAATTTGTTTTTTGTGTTTGTTAATAGGTGCGTTGGAATACACAAAGGGAAGTTTGTAGTTAGGCAATAAGTTAATATTAATTTTGTTTTGTTTTAATATATAAGTATGTATTTTGAAATAATATATATGTTATACCAGACTGTCTTCGGTTTTTCCCGCAAAAAAAAAAAACTAAACTGTGACAGTTTGGTAACCGTTTTTATGATCAACATATTTGTTATTACAGGATCTATATACATATATAAAACTGTAATTTTTACATACATATATGGATGATAAAATAAAAGAATAGTAAACGATACGACTCACTTTATGTTCCCTCAATGGTTTTTTGAGGGCATAATATATATGTATGTACGTGTATGTATTCCTTTGTTGTCAATTCCTTTTTCTCCGCTTTTAGTTGTGCCTGGTTTTAGTGAGTTTTGTTTTTGTTTATTATCGTTTGGTTTAAATTCGCGCCCGTTTAAATTTGTTTATTTTTGTTGTTGTATATAGGTGCTTTAGTATTCCGCGCCCGTTTGTGTTTCTGGCAGATTGTATTTGGGTTTCGCGCCCGATTTGTGAGTTTTTTGTTTGTTTAAAATGTTTTCTACTTTGTGTATTTGGTTTAGTTCGCGCTTATTTGTATGTATGTTTGAATTTCTCTTATTTTTCATATCTCTCTATTATATATAAAAGTTTTCTGCTGCTGTCGAGAATCAACTAACATAAGAGCGAGCTAGCTCGCGCTCGGCGGGGGGCGCACGTAGGCGAGCGAGCGAAGCGAGCGTCCCAGAGCGCAGCGGAGGGCGCCTAGTATTATATAAGTTAGCTCCGGAACTTGCAAAAGTTCAACTAGGTTGAATTTTGCCAATGGTCAACCATTCTACACGCGCATTCGCATAATTGCTGACACCTCAACATAATTTGCGTAAACAACAGTCAGCAAACTATTAATAAATAACACTAAAACAATAGTCAGCTAAATATCAATAAATTGACAAAGTTCCGCCAGCTTTTTAAAAACAATTAATAAAATATAATTGTTTAACTGGCGCCCGAGCAGGGACCGGGTTAAAGTTCGCTAAAGTTTTCTAAAAAGTGTGTTAAGTAAAGTGGAATAATAGACACCAAGAACGCGAACCTAGAGCCGGTCCAGCGTTGGATTCCTATAGGAAACGAACGCACGCTTCCAATGTGCGACGATTTGGAGGTGCCGGAGTAGCCGATAGAAAAAATAGAGAAAGTGAGATAAGAGAGAAAGTGGAAAAGAAAAAATATTTAAAGAAAGTTTTAAGAATTTAAAAATATTCTGTCTTGCGACTTACTATTAATTAAATGTAAATCTAAAACCTGTATATTTACTAACCCTAAATAATACATATAAATAATAACAGGCTTGTACAGCCAATAAAAAAAAAATAAAATACAAGCTGCGATTCACCTTCGGGGGGACCCTCCAGCTTATAAAAATAAAATTCTCTGCGATTCACCACCCAAGGGACCCTCCAGAGAATTATAAATTATAAAACAAAATAAAAAAAGGCTCGTACAGCCAATAACTTACAAGAATAAAAAAAAAGAACCGCGATTCACCACCTAACGGGGGACCCTCCGGTTCTAAATAACTAGAGTCCAACTCTGCGATTCACCACCAAAGCGACCCTCCAGAGTATAAGGACACCTAACCAATATAAAATAAAATCATTGAAAATATCTAACAATAACAAGCTAAAATAAAAAAAATAAATCTTTTGAGTTATGTCAAACCCTAACAATTTAGTTCGACCTGCTGTGCTAAATGCACATACACCTAACCCATCTCCTCAACCAACTGCCTCTTCTTCAGGTTCATTTAATATGGATCAATTAACAAACATAGTGACAGGGCTTGTTAGTAACATTCTAAGGCAAGAAGGAAGAAATATGGTACAGGCGGCTCTCAATCCGAATGCCAATTTCTCTAACATTTCCGATGTAACCATCGACCAAAGTCTTTCAAACAACATAACAGAACTCGACAAAATACCAGACGTAGTTAGATGCCTGCGTGAGTTTTCAGGTAATCCAGGGAAATATAACTCCTGGAAGAAAAGCGTAGATCGTATTCTGCAAATCTACGAACCCCTTAAAGGAACTCCGAAATATTACGGCATTCTTAATGTTGTAAGGAATAAAGTAGTGGGCAACGCTGACATTGCCCTCAAATCCTACAACACACCTCTGGATTGGAAAGCCATCTCTAGATGCCTTACCCTTCATTACGCCGATAAGCGGGATATAGGTACCTTAGAGTATCAAATGACGTTTTTAGCGCAGGGCAACCTCACCATTCAAGAATTCTATCAACGCGTTTATTCCCATCTTTCTCTTATCCTAAACAAGCTTGGCTGCATGGGCGTTAGTGCGGAATCCATGCATCTACTTACTCAAACATACCGGGACAAAGCCCTCGACACGTTTATACGAGGACTGAAAGGTGACCTTCCAAGACTCCTTGGCATGAGAGACCCGGTAGACCTTCCGCAAGCTCTCCACCTTTGTCTTAAGCTAGAGAATCAAAACTTTCGTTCTCACTACGCTTTAAGTCAAAATAGGAAGACTCACGATTTCCGACCACCCCTCCCACCCAGAAAAACGGTTAACGACTTTTATCCCCAATTGGCATATATGCCAAGACCTCAAATGCAACCACAAAACTTTGCGAATCAATATCGCCCTCAAGCTCCTTTCAATAATTACCGTAATTTTCAACAATATAGACCATTAGGGCAACAGGCTCCTGCTAAGCCTCAACTCCCACGACCAGAACCAATGGACGTCGACAAAACTCTTCATTCTAGAGCTATAAATTACATGAATAGACCCGTAGCTAATAACGGCGTGAAAAGACCATCCAACTTTTCACAACAAATACCTCTAAAACGACAAAGGAACTTCCATATCGAAACCGGTGCACAACATAATTACCAACAGGAATACCCACAAGACCCACAGTATGATACGGACAAACACTATCAGCAAGACTGGACTCCTACTGAACAGGAATATGAAACTGCATTGACATCAGAAGAAAATGGGCAACCAGCTCAAGAATATGGCGAGGGAAACCCACAATCTGAGATGCAGGATTATATTGATATCCATTTTTTAGAATGAACAGTTCTTCGTTACCCTACATCGAATGCAAAACGAAGAACGGAAAAATTCTGAAAATGTTGATTGATACGGGGTCAAGCAAGAATTACATACAACCTTGCCATGTCCCAAGGACAATACCTAACGCCGAACCATTCTTTGCGAATTCTATCGCTGGACAGATCAAAATTACCCACCATACAGTTATAAACTTATTTGGAAAAACTGGCACATCCCTCAAATTTTTTTTACTCCCCACTCTAAAATCTTTTGACGGAATAATAGGAAACGACAGCTTAAAAAACCTTCATGCAACAATCAACATACGGGACGACACCTTGACAATAGATAACGGGTTACAAATTAAAATTAAACAAAAACTCTCACCTACAGTTAATCAAATTGACGTTAGAACTGACCATATGACAGCTACACAAAAACAACACATAATTCAGTTGACAAGAAAATATCCATATCTTTTTACAGAACCTGACGAAAAACTAACATACACCACTACAGTTGTAGGAGAGATCAGGACTTCCTCGGATACTCCAGTCTATACTAAATACTATCCATATCCTCTTGCTATGAGAGATTTTGTTTCCCAAGAAATACAAAATTTGCTAAAGGACGGGATTATTCGTCCATCCTGCTCACCGTATAACTCACCCGTTTGGGTTGTATCAAAAAAATTAGATGCATACGGCCAAAGAAAATACAGATTAGTAATAGATTACAGAAAATTAAATACATTAACAATAGCCGACAGATACCCGATCCCAGAAATTAATGAGGTCCTCTCACAACTAGGAAATAACAAATACTTTTCCGTTCTTGACTTGAAGAGTGGCTTCCATCAGATTCCGCTAAGAGAATCCGACATTGAGAAGACAGCATTTTCTATCAATAACGGAAAGTACGAATTCACCAGACTTCCATTCGGGTTGAAAAATGCACCCGCTATTTTCCAACGAGCGCTAGACGACATCCTAAAAGATCATATAGGTAAAATATGTTATGTCTACATAGATGACATAATAGTATTTGGCAATAACGACCAAAGCCACCTAGAAAATGTCGAAACAATTTTCCATACGCTAGAAAAAGCGAACATGAAGGTCCAGTTGGACAAATGTGAATTTTTCAAGAGAGAAGTAGAATTTTTAGGTTTCATTGTCTCTCCCAAAGGATTAAAAACCAATCCTACGAAAGTAAAGGCAATTCAAGATTTTCCTTGCCCAAAAACTTTGAAGGACTTAAGATCTTTTCTTGGCCTATCTGGCTATTATCGACGCTTCATCAGAGATTATGCTAAATTAGCAAAACCCCTGACCTCGCTTTTGAGAGGGGAAGATGGACACGTGTCCAAAAATTCTTCCAGTAAAAAGCCGGTTGTGTTCGACAGTAACGCCATGACTGCTTTCAATAAAATTAAATCCGCGCTAACATCAAACGAAGTCATACTACACTATCCCAATTTCAAAGAAGAGTTTCACCTCACTACTGACGCATCAAACTACGCTCTAGGTGCTGTCCTTGAACAATCAGGAAAACCAATAACCTTCATATCCCGATCACTCAATAAAACAGAAGAACATTATGCCGCGAACGAAAAAGAAATGCTGGCAATAATCTGGGCTCTCACCTCACTTAGAAACTATTTGTATGGGTCAGCGAAAGTTGTAATTTTCACAGATCACCAACCGCTTACTTTTGCATTGAGTAACAAAAATCACAACGGAAAAATGAAAAGATGGAAGTGTATCCTCGAAGAATACAACTATGAGATGAAATACAAACCAGGAAGAACTAATGTCGTTGCAGACGCGCTATCCAGACCACCACAAACCGATATTAATACCCTTACCACTACAGACCATAGCAACGAAAGCTCCTCACATCTTCTAATTCCCGCCGCCGAAGCCCCAATTAATGCCTTCAAGAATCAACTATTCCTTAAGTTTGGAAATGAGGACAGCTACTCATTCCAGATACCATTCCCCAGTTATCACAGACATACCATTACAAAGCAAAACTATTCCGAACAGGATATTATAGCCATATTCAAACGCTATCTAGACCCAGCACTAATCAACGGTCTGCATACCACAGAAAGCTTGATGGGAAAAATCCAGGAGATATATCCACTACACTTCCGAAATATCAAAATACGCTTTACGCAAACCTTGCTCCAGGATATAACAAACGAAACAGAGCAAGAAGAAATAATCGCAAGCGAACATCAAAGAGCACACAGAAACAGTCGGGAAAATAAAGCACAAATTTTAAAGAAATTCTACTTCCCAAGCATGCATTCGAAAATCGAAAAAACGGTCAGACAATGCTCCACATGCCGCGAACATAAATACGATAGGCACCCCCCTAAACCTCAAATACAAGAAACCCCTATTCCACAATCACCAGGCGAAATAGTTCATGTTGACATATATTCCACGGATAAGAAATTAATCCTCACCGCCATTGACAAATTTTCTAAATACGTCCAGGTAAAAGTGATACCTTCCAGAGCAATAGAGCACATTAAAGACCCAATCAGAGAATTAATGATCGCCTTCGGAATTCCGAAACTCGTAGTAATAGATAACGAAAAGTCCCTTAATTCCGCTACCATATCATACCTACTTAAAGACCAAATGTCCATCAACGTTTACACCACTCCGCCTTATAGCAGTACAAGCAATGGACAAATAGAAAGATTCCATAGTACACTGTCAGAAATAATGAGATGCCTAAAAGCAAATTACGCAGGAATAACATTTGAAGAATTACTATTCGAATCAGTTCAAGAATACAATTCCTCAATACACTCAACGATAAAAAGTAAACCAATAGAAATATTTTTTGGAAATAGAATTTATAGTGACTCACAACAGCTAGAACAACAAAGACAGGATAACATTGCCTTACTCAAGAAAAGACAAGAACTAGATCTCTTATATCATAACAAAAATAGGACTGAAAACAAAAACTTCTCACCAGGAGAAGTCATTTACGTTAAAATCAATAAAAGACTAGGATCCAAATTAACTCCAAAATATAAAAAAGAAACGGTTTCTGAAAATCACAGGACGATACTTAAAACAGTATCGGGACGAACAATCCACAAATCTCTAATAAAGAACTAAAATGTTTCCTTTTTCTTTTAGGAAAATGGACCAATATATACTTTTTATCATACTCACTCTCATTACAACTTCCTCTTCGGACGTACAAGTTTTAGACTATAGCAAATCCCAACTAGTGACGATAGACAATGGACAAGCAAAAATTCAAAACGGTACATTCAGATTCATTCATCTCATCGACTTAGAGAAATACGAACAATTTTTAACAGATACATATGAAGAAATGATCAACCAAATCCCTAACAACCACCTCCTATATCCCATTCTAAAACATGAAACCATCCAAACCTTCGAAATTCTAAACGCTCTAAAACCCTCAAAATCTATCAGAAGAAAAAAATCAATTAACATATTAGGAACGGCATGGAAATACATAGCCGGATCTCCCGACCACGAAGATCTTGAGATAATTACAAATAACTTAGAAAATTTGAATAAAAACAATAATAAACAAGTAGTAACAAATAAATTATTCGAAAAACGAATAAATAACATAACCCACATTATGAACAAGATGATAAATACAATTAGAAAAGATGAAGATAATATAACGGAAATTATAATAAATTTACAAAATAGGATTAGATTAATTAAAGAAGAATTAATAAACATTAGATATGCCATCCAATGGGCAAAAGAAAATATTATAAATTCCGTAATATTAAGTAAAGAGGAATTAGAATTATCAATTAATAAACTAAAAGAAGATGAAATACCATTTAAGAGTGCCGAAGAAGTACTAGAATTATCAAAAGTAAATGTTCTAAATAATGAAATGAAAATTTTGTATATGGTTAAAATACCTTTAACGATTAAGGAAACATTTAAGGGAAGATAATACTGTAATTAAAATCGAATACAAAGAAATACTTAAAGGAAAAAATTCAATTTTAGGAATAAAAAATGAATGTGAAAAATACAATAATATGTCAATATGTAAAGAATTCAATTTAGTAGATTTAAATAAAGATTTATGTATAGCTAGAATTATTTATAGCTTGAACTCAACTTGTTCAACAACAAATGGCCACCACGTCCCTACATTAGAAGAAGTTAAACAAGGAGTAATATTGCTCAATCGATTTGACGGCAGATTAGTAGCTGACGAAATATCCCAACCAATTAATGGTACTCATGTCATTATATTCAATAACTCAACAATTAAAATAAACGACCAGCAATTCAGTAATATTGAAGCAGGAACTATAGAAACTATCCCCACAATTCTTCAACCGATCCCACTAGAAAAAGATCACATAGAACTCCTCTCTCTAGAGGCACTGAAAGATCTGCACATCAAAAACGCAGACGAAATCAGTTATATTAAAAATGCTACATTTTCCCTCGGAGGCCTAACAATGACAGCAATTCCAATAATTATAATAATTATTTACATCCTAAAGAAACGTTCCGTAAAAATCCAATATGTGGGAAAAGAGGTCATAAAGCCAGTGCAAACTGAAACAAGCCAAGAAGATACGCCAGGCACTACTAGTTACACTCCCACATATGTAAGTTTCAATAACTTACCGTTCTACTAAATGATCGAGGACGATCATCTTTAAAGGGGGAAGAGTTAACTCCGGAACTTGCAAAAGTTCAACTAGGTTGAATTTTGCCAATGGTCAACCATTCTACACGCGCATTCGCATAATTGCTGACACCTCAACATAATTTGCGTAAACAACAGTCAGCAAACTATTAATAAATAACACTAAAACAATAGTCAGCTAAATATCAATAAATTGAAGTAAACAACGATCAGCAAAAATATCGATTTTACAATAACAACAAATAGGGCGCATATTAAAGTGCAACGTGAGTGTGGCCAATAGTAGGTGTAATTTTAAGTTAAGCTAATAATTGTAATTAGTCTTAAGTTGGATTCAAAATAAATAAGTGATGTGCGGACAAAGTTCCGCCAGCTTTTTAAAAACAATTAATAAAATATAATTATTTAACTTATATAATTGTATCTTTTCATTTTTATTTGACACTACATTGCACTGTACTTATGATTTTTTTTTCCAATTGCTTATTTCACTTGTGTGGTCGCTGCACTTTTAATATTTATGTGTATATGTATATACTTTTGTATTGTCGTGTGTGGTGTCATCTGGTGTGGTCTATTGGTGAGTATGTGGTGGGCATTATTAGGGTGCGCCAGTTTTCGGCTGCGACTTAGCTCATTTAAACACTCCTAAATGTGGACGGTGTCACACCCACATTTTCATACTGTTGAAAGAAGTACTAAAACTATATGATATAGCTTGAGCGGTTGGGGAAATGCGATTCTCCTTAATGCGATTCCTTGTACCAAATAACAGCCTTATCTTATTGTGAAGCTAAGTTATGGCACTTTATAAGTTTTCGATTATTGGCATATTTATACCAGGTTTCATCACAATATCTCAATTTTTACTCAAGTTGCAGCTTTCACAGACGGACGGATTTCCACTCGCCTCTTCATCCTGAGCATTTATATATATGCAGTGATATTTTTACATTTTATTCTTTTAATGAGAACTTTGTTATATTTTTCAAATTTTTTGCTTGCTAGTTTCATGCTGTACTTAAGTTGAGCGTCATTTTAATGATAGCTGTCTCGTAAGTGTCTCAAGAAATAATAGTACTTGAAGGACTTTGTAAACACTTTTGTGGCTAGTGGCTCAGTTAACTTTTTGTATTTGATACGAGTATAAGCAGCTTAAGTTATATTTCCAAAACTTTTACACAAATTTTAAATAATTCAGCTAAAAATATGCCTCAGATAATGAATCTCATTATTAATGCTAAGGGCGGGCATATAAAGTATATGTATAATATATTTCATTTTTTAGTTTTTTAGCTAATATATAGTTATTTCAAGCTTCTGCTAATACTATTTCTTAATTTCATGTTACAAGTGAAATAAATATAACGAAAAGTAAAATCTACGACTTTATGAACACTTTTGTGGTTCACTGTATAACTCTACATCTATCTCGATTAATTTTAGGTGATACAAATAACCGTTAGGTGAACAAAACTATTATACTATTTAGCAACATGTTGCAAGGGTAAAAAAAAACTCTTATCTATATTTCAATCAGTTTCCACTGAACAAATTTTTAACTATTTTTTACACATATTTTGACAAACTTATAACAAAGATGACCATATTCACAATACACCTGCAGAAGTTACACGCTAAATTTACTACCCTAGATTTTTATCCAGCTTATTCAAGAGTTTTCTGAATCGGTATTAGGAATTAAAAATAAGAATATCAACAATTTTTGGACACGCCTCCAAGCGGCTCATGACGCAACAGTAGAGTATGACGATTCAGATATACCAAAAAATTTAAATCATCGGTCTACACAAAATATGAAAACTTGTTAGACCAGTATGAATATACAAAAGCTATGATCCACGATCAATTAAAGCTATTAACATGATGACAATTTCAGTTTTGCTTGGGAAGCTCATTAAAAAGAAACAATTGAAGAATTTATAAGACTACAATCGACACAATAGGTATATTTCCACAGACAGTTGGGAGCCAATACTGGTAAATAAATGCACCTCCGCATACCATAAAAATCGTTACCTTTTTGGGAGCAATCGCTCTCATCTAAAAAAAAAATGCCCAACGTGGAAACAAATGAAATATTTTCTGAGTACTCAATATAAAATAGCGGAAAGGGTAGACAAAAAATATTCAGAACTAAAATCATTAAACACTACCAAAATCGTAGCTTCAATAGACTCCAAGTTAGTAGCAAAAACAAATTAAACAAAAACTTTTACAAAACGCAATCGTTCACATCCGAACAGAAATACAAATACGTCATGCGAACTATACACAAGAGGGCATAAACTTATATCTTGCGAAAAGTTTAAACAATTAAAAATTAGCGAAGGAAGCAATTTCGTCTGAACAGAAAGACTTTGTACAAAATGCTTGTCACATGGGCGTATTCATAAAGATTGTTTGAGCAAATTCTCAAAAAAGATACAAATCTATGCTTCATTGCAACACATATCCCATCTCACCTCAAAAAAGCGCTTATATATACAAAAATAACCACGGGTTTTGTTGCAATAGCAACTCCCAAACACACAAAATATCAAACGCTACACAGTGAAAATCAAAGTAGCGTATTACTACCCACAGCAGTTGTCTCCATCGAACACCGAGGAGAACTGTTCAAACTTAAAGGCTTAATAGACCAAGGATTACAACGATCATTCATAGAATTTAGGGTACAAAATAGGCTAAAACTGCCAACAAAAAAATTAAACTTAGAAATTACGAGATTGGCTTCCAAGTTATCATATAAATAGCAAGTGTTGTCAAAAAGTTTCACACCTAAAGCTAGCAGATCCCAACTGCAACATCTCAAATAGACGTTCTATTAGGCAGCGACCTTATAGTGCGATCAAATAATAGTCGGTACGTGGCACGACTACCACTAAAGCCACAACTTTAAAACACTCTACAAATTGGCATAAAAAAAACAAAGCCAGAATTCCCTTTGACAACCCAGCGTTAAAAACACAAATATACTTGTACATATCTAAACCAACCAAATCACCGAAATATATTAATAAATATTCCCAAAGAAAATATGTTTTACACGAATTTCTTTAAATTCGAAAAGGACAGTACGACAAAAACACAGGGGATCTAATGAAATACGATATCTGACCAGTTTTTATATCCTACTGAGTCAATATCCGCTTTATTTGCAATAACAAAGACGCAAATTTTATTTAGCTATGTGGCTTGCTACTACATGCCAGATTAGTATCCCTGGTGCATCTGCATTTAAACATGGCAAGATACAAATTATATATATGATTAAACTGCGAAATCGTACTAACCTGGTTGGAAAAACCATCACATGCATGGAAAACATATATACCCAATCGTCACAATTACTTGAGCTAGGAGGATCAGCCAACTGGCGAGATGTAGCCAGTCGATCTGCAAACCCCTGCACCTTGCCACCACCTCCTTTTGGTATAATGGCGTTCGACTCCTCCATGCGCAACATAATTGCCCTAGATAATCGAAAAATCGAGACCTCTCATACAATATTGCAAAATATTTGACTAAATTTTTAAAATTATAAAACAACTAAAAAAAAAATAGGAATCGCCTAACTCCCAATGCTATAAAAATAAAACCGCAAATACAAGGAGTGGAAAAAGCAACTACAAATTCAGTAAACCCGTTTAATAAATTTGCTTACCGCAAGCACATCAAAATACATAATGAATAAGTTTTAAAACCAAATTCGTTTCAACACTTATAGCATACTTGTATATGCCGCGCCATTGGCTACTCCACCAGCAGTACGCCGAAATACATGCAACATCATATAAAACGTGTAATACTAGGCAAAATATTTGCCTAAATTGGCTGACAAAAACTATGTTGTTGAAGTACAATGAAAAACATTTTACAAAAATTAAGGTAAAATCATTTGAATCGATAAGGGAGATCAGACAATTAGTACCTTTTTAGCCTTCCACATTGTTGACTATTATTAAGCAGGTGGAGCAAGTAGGTTATAACGGTTCTCCAAACGAGAGAGGTAACGAGTACTAAATATAGTTTCTTTTACAGTGGGCATTTTTAAGTCTTGATGGAGCACGTCATTTCTAACATAAAAAGTGCACCCACTACCGCGCGAAGAACATTATTGAGGGGCTTATGAAAGGCTTGAATATCTTTAAAATTGGAATCAGCTGTGCTCCCCCAGATTTGAATTTCATATCACTGCATAGATGTGAATATTGTTTTATATGTGAGTAGTTTGTTTTTCAAAATAAAAGGGGATCTTGACTTTAGAAGCCTATACAGCTGCGAAACCTTAACTTGAACTGAGTTCTCTTAATTTTTATGTGGTGTCTCCATATACGTCTCTTTTCAATTGTAAGTACCAGATATTTTGCGCTTGTGCTTATTGGTAGCAACTGACCTGAGTGGTCTTAACAACTTGAGGACATATTTCGTGCCTGAGGCTATACACTTGTTTGGTCTTTTCATTATTAATGCAGATGTTCCATTAGGCGAGGCATGGTTCCAGAGCAGCCAATTGCGTTTGCAATTTCCTGGAAGCAGCAGTAGATTTGCTGTACGGAGTCAGAGTTAATCACTGGGAAATCGTTAGAAGCGATTTAAAGGCTAGTGCATTATTTATGTTATAACCTGCTGATTTTTGGTTTGCCAACGATTTTATCTTCTTCTATACTTCTACAGCATCTATATCAGCGATTGGTAGCTCCATCTGATAAGCAACGTATAAAAACTTGCTGACTTCTGCATTGCCGAAATCATCACTAAACTCACTAGGAGTAAAGGTAATTCGGCGATGTGCGGCAAACTCATCATCAATTTTCTGCATTAGTTCGGCACCAGGGACTTCTGCTGTGATAATTGGTGGGCATCTGAATATCGGTTTTTTCTTTTGTTTAGTCGCATTCCAATGTTTGCCAACTCAGTTTTTGTTTTCTCGATCTCCTGGTTTGGTAGCAAACCTCCTTCAGCTCTTTTGTAGCACGGTTCAGCTGTGTTTCGTAATATGGATTTCTGCAGATTTTCCTGACCGCTTGTGGTTTCTCTGTGTGGATCTAGCAACAGGCAGCATTGTTCTGCTCACGTGGGCAGCATTGTGTATGCTTCTGGTCATGGCTTTCGCAACAGAGTCAATATAGTATGCCACAGAGCAAATGGTGATATTGGAGTCTACATTGTTCTCCAGCTATATACGGTATTTTAAAATTTTTTCCCTCTTTGGCAAGAACACTGACGGGTTTATTCATTGCAAGAACCTGCGTATTAACCATTGTATAAACCTACAAGTTCTCTACGCTGGTCGGCTTGAATGCATTGCCACATAAAAGCGTGCAGCAACTCTCGCCTTGGGCTCATAACTGAGACAATTCGGGAACATATAAGGCGATTACCTTCCCGGGAGGTGGATAGGGGCTCTGATTAGGGACCCATTTATAATGGATAGTAGCAATACAACTAAGGACGAGGGAGGAAGCAGACCGAAACTGATCTCGGCTAACGTGGACCGTTTCTTTGGAGGGACACCTTCACCTAGAGGGACAAAATCGACCACGCAAAGGGTGTGGACGATTCTGGGAATGCTTGGCTTAACGTCGCTAGGGGTGGTAAGGCAAGGAGAGTCGGTAAAAATCTGCCGACTGAAACTTTGGATAGGGCGGAAGTGCGGGGCGGAATCAATATCAGAGGAACCTCTGCTAAGTTCTTGGTGAGGCACGGGGTCCCCAGCGAACTCTAAGGGCCCCGTGAGGAAGCACGTGACCGCAGCTAAAAAGTTTGGAGCGCTGCGGGGCTCGCTTGGCTGATCAGAAATCTGAGCCATCTCCCATGAAGAATGGAAGGGGGTAGCGGCTGCCATTTCCACTGCTTTTTTGAAGGTGGTCAGGGGAAACCCTTGGCATGCATAAACTTATGAGTGTAGGCCGAAATCGAAAAGATATTGCGTTATTGCAATCTATCTCTTCCCACCCATGGCTGGAAGGTAATTAGACTGGAGAGGACCGAGGAGTCATATTGGAAAGCCTTAATACTCCTAAACAAGGAATCCCTCGCTCCTCTCAGTATCGCAAAGGGGCCATAAGTTATGGCTTGAAGAGGGTGGTTCTCAGGATACATCCAACAGAAGCCAGGGCGGATAACCTCCCCCGGGGCGAAAGAGAAGGGAAAAGAGACTCACTCTAAAATGGATATCGACCCTATACTCTCGGACGCGGTGACCACGAGTGGTGGATCGTCAGGTTCGAGAAGGCGGGTGTCGGTTACGATGATTTTGCAGAACTCGCACTGCTGGAGAGAAGTTTGGAGGATGAAATTCTTTCAGATTAACCTCCAGCACTCAAAGGTGGCCTCCGCCGATCTACTTCTTCGGGTAGGAAGAGACGAAGCCGACGCTGTCCTTATCCAGGAACCATGGTTGAGGTGAACCTCTGTATTAAGGAGAAGAAGCCATAAGCTCCTGGCGGCAAGCAACACAGGTAAAACCAGGGCCTGTTTGTTGGTCAGAAACGAACTTAACGTTTTTCTTTTCCCTAATTCCAGCAACGGTGATGTCGTCACTGTTAGGCTAGAGGACAGTGTCGGAGAACTCTGGCTTGTCTGAGCCTACAAGGTGCGTTCCAAAGTAAACAGGAATTTAAAAAAAAAGACAGAACAGATGGTTTTATCGGCAAAATCAATTAATTTTATTCAAAATAGTCTCCAAAAGCATGTGGAACGAGTGTTTTAGCTCGTGGCCCGGTATGGCCGCCAGTATTCCGGTGCAAGCATTTTGAATGGCCTTCACGTCTGCATAACGCTAATCCTTTCATCGGCAAATGCATTTTTCCGAAAAGGTAGAAGTCGCACGTTGCCATATCAGGTGAATATGGGGAGTATTTGATTATTAAAATGTGATTTTTAGTCAAATAATTGGCCACAAGCGTCGATCGATGAGACGGCGCATTATCGTGCAACAAACGCCAACTTCCATCTTCGCGATATTCGGGCCGAGTACGACGAATACGGTGCACCAAACGCTTCAAAACTCCAAGGTGGAATACCGCATTAACGTTTTGGCCGGGTGGAACAAATTCTTTGTGGACAATACCCTTGGAATCATAAAAATAAATCAGCATTGTCTTCACTTTTGACTTCTCCAGGCGCGATTTTTTGGGTTTCAGCTCATTTCTCATTTATGTCCTCACGACCACTTTGAAAACGTTGAAACCACCGTGAACTCTGCTACAGGATAGGCAATCATCGCCATAAACTTGTTTCATCAATTGAAACGTTTAACGTTATAATAGGCTAAGATGCCAACCCTGGGTACACCGTCTAGGGGAGCTCGGACATTAACGTAAGAGGTGAGTCACTTTTTATTTTATATGGTGTAGATCTTTCTATTTGTAAAAACGGAAACTGTCCTACTTTTGTGAATGCTAGCAGGGCGAAAGTCTTTGATGTTACGGGAGAAATTGCTTTCGGAATGGAAGGTTCTAGACTACTATTACTTATCTCATCATAAATATATTGGTTTCAGTTTGGACGCCTCGCGCTTCGAGTTTAAAACCTATAGAAATTTCAGAAACACCAAAAGCCAAAAATACCAGAGCTTCGATCAGCTCTTTCAACCGCGCCCGACAGGGATTCGATCCTATCTGTGGGTGCGACTGATGAGCTCGTTGAAGCTTTCAGCTCTGTTAGTAGAACTATTTTTGAAAGCTCCTGTCCTGTGAGAACTCGGCTCCAGTTACAACTAAAGGCTGTACAAGGCCAGACTAGCAATTTAAAAGTCCGAGTCATTCAGGAGCCATGGGTTAATGGAGGGCGTATTTGCGGTCGAGGACACCAGGGTATAATTTATACGTGGCTGGCTGCGTAGGTAAGGCTAGGACATGTAAATTGGCTAGTAAAAAGCTTAATGTCTTTTTATTACACAGTTACAGTAGTAACGACACTACAGTAGTAAGCTGGGAGACGGGCAGAAAGAAATATCGGCTAGCATCATGCTACATGCCATATGACGAGGTAGCAGTTCCATCGCAGCTGATCAAAGAGCTGGTACGAGACACCGAAGCATCCAAGTGCTTGATTATACTTGGGTGCGATTCCAACGCACACCACACACTATTGGGCAGAACGGACATCAATGAAAGGGGAGAGTTGCTTTTTAATTATTTAATAGGAAGTAAGCTTTTATTATGCAACAAAGATAGTACGCCAACATTTATAACCAGAAACGGACAGGAAGTATTAGATATAACACTTCTATCGGAAGAAATGGTGGATAAAATAACACATTGGAGGGAACTGGAGGAACATTCCTTCTCAAATCACCGCTACATTGAGTGTATAATTGAAGAAAATGTAGTTAGGGAAGAGAAATTTAGGAGTTATAGGAAAACGAACTGGCAGCTGCACATGCAGGAGCTAAATAAGCGTATTCCTATGACGTCACCATTTCAACCAAAGAACAAAGAAGACCTAGACATCCTCGTTGAAAAGCTCACAGATTCTTGTCGTCAAGCAACCAACAGTAGGGGAAGAATTAGGCCCCCTTAGTGGTCTCCCATACTTAAGAAGATGCAGAAAGATTGCAGGAAGCAATTCAATTTTGCAAATTATCCCACAGAGAAGAAGAGTGGGATAACTATTATAACCTCCTACGGTCATATAAAAAAGAAGGCAAAAATAAATTCGTGGAAATCTTTTTGTATTCACATCAAAATACGGTAGAAGCCTCTCGACGAAAAATAATGACACAGTTGAAACATAGCATCAGATACCTTCAGAAGCCAGACCACTGCTGGACGGTATCCAGTGAAGAGACTCTAGGCGTACTAATGGATATTCACTTCCCAGACAGTTCCGACAACCACATAAGGGAGTATATACTGGGGAATGAAGTGGGACCAGAGTCTCCTCCGCTAGACATAGTGTCAGATAGTAATGTTTACTGGGCGATAGGCAGCTTTAAGCCTTATAAACCGCCAGACGGGACCACCAGATGGGAAGTCAAGGTGATATATATACCAAAGGCTGGCAAAAGCTCACACATTAATCCAAAGGATTTTAGACCAATCAGTCTTTCATCATTTCTTTTAAAAACGCTGGAGAGACTATATATATATATAAGGGGCAAACTAAACCCAGGAAAAATGGCAAAAAACGGAGCATGCGTATTTCAAGGGTAAATCTACAGAAACGGCATTAAGCTCAGTGGTAGCAGAGATTGAAAAGTCTCTGGAGATAAAAGAATACACCCTCGTAACCTTCCTAGACATAGAAGGTGCTTTCAATAACATCCAGCCGAAGGCCATATTGAGCGCGCTTAAAGATCTAGACATCTCTGAGCCTCTTCGAAAATTAATTGAACAGATGTTCTTGGACAGGTCAATTATTTCAACACTGGGAGCTTCAACGATGCGTAGATCTGTCCGAAGGGGTACATCCCAAGGAGTTGTGTTATCCCCACTTCTTTGGTTCCTGGGCGTAGTGGACAAAGAAGCAGGGATAAGCTTCTATACGGATGGTTCCAAACTGGATAACCGAGTAGACGGCGGTGTCTTCTCAGCTAAACTAGTTACCAAAATCGCCTTCCGCAATTAAAGAAAGCCTTCTTGTACTGACAAGGAGTGTGATCACAACAAGAAATATATTTATATATACAGACAGCCAGTCGGCTTTGAAATCTCTGATATCTCAAAGGATTTCCTCGAAGACAGCGAAAGAATGCCATGATCTTCTAGAGGATCTGACATCCTATTTCACGCCAAACCTACAATGGGTCCCAGGACACAGTGACATCCCCGGGAACTGTGAAGCAGATGAACCAGAACAGGCACCACCCTACAACTAGATGCTGGTAAGAAGGACATATATTTATATGTCTCTGGCTACTTGTAGATACTTCATCGACAAACATGTCATTAACAGCCGCTTTAGCTACCTACCTACCTACAAGTCCGAGTTGAAGAAAGCAAAAAGAGCCTCGTTGAGGGCCTTCTGCGTCAGTGTAGAGGGTTGTCGTGAGTCCTCATGGTGTCGGCGCATTCTTGCGAAAAATGGGCTGTACAGCCTTCCTGGACCTTTTGGATTAACGTCACCTTACCTGGGCGCTGAATTATTCAAATCCTTCCAGTCCCCGGGTCCTGATGGCATTACATCGGCACAACTACAGCGTGCGGTCAATGTCAAAAAAGCTCTCACGTCGGTGCAAAGGATTTCAGACCCGTTAGCCTATCCTCGAGATTTATGAATCTGTACTTTAGGAGCAGAAAGCCGAGGGGTAAACTGTTAACAACAAAGCATGCCTATTTTAAAGACAGGTCGGTCGACACTTCTTTGCAAGGTGTAGTGTCATGGCTGGAGAGAGCTCTTATGCACAAGGAATTTGCCGTGGGCACCTTTATCGACATCGATGGGGCTTTCAACAACGTGCGGCCAGAGGCGATGATTAAAGCCCTTAAAAGGTTTGAGGTAAAATCGAACTTCAAGCACTTCCTATTTAGTCTTCTTTGTGACAGAACGGTCGTAGCGCAATGGGGTAGAGCTAAGATAAGCAGAACTCCTGCGAATGGCAGGCACCTTGCCGTGGTGCAGGGGCTTAGGTCGCAAGGCATTCTCGGCATCTCCCAACCAGGGTGAAGAGTGCTGCCTAGCACCTCTCACGCGGGTTGTCAGAAGCCGCATGCGTGCGACAACCAAGAGCTGCCACCTCCTAGTCCAGGGTGTTACGCGACTCCCGTGCCCATTGGATGATTTGCAGCCAGGATGTAAATTCCGCTGTATTCTAACGGAGCCTTCCCAATACCGGGCCGCATTGGGAAGTAACGGTGGCCTTACCGCGTCGTGGGGCTCTGGCGCGGTGGACTTTTGCGTTCCCCTCATTAAGAAAAGATACATAAACACAACAGCTGACACAAAAAGGCAACAACAACAGCAAACGGACAAGGACAAGGCCAACAAAACTAGCGCCGGTGCAGGTAAGGGAGTTTCAGGGGCTAAATAAAAGTTTAGCTTCCTGGACGCCCTTTCGCCAGCAGAGCGGGCGCTGTTCGAGGCGCATGCAAGGGATGATGACGACGACATGCCCTCGTGCAGCGGCGCTCAGCAGGTAAAACTAACTGCGGCTGGCGCAGAAAAAGCGAAGGCGGGTGTCGGTTACGATGATTTTGCAGAGCGCGCACTGCTGGAGAGAAGTTTGGAGGATGAAATTCCTTCAGATTAACCTCCAGCACTCAAAGGTGGCCTCCGCCGATCTACTTCTTCGGGTAGGAAGAGACGAAGCCGAAGCTGTCCTTATCCAGGAACCATGGTTGAGGTGAACCTCTGTATTAAGGAGAAGAAGCCATAAGCTCCTGGCGGCAAGCAACACAGGTAAAACCAGGGCCTGTTTGTTGGTCAGAAACGAACTTAACGTTTTTCTTTTCCCTAATTCCAGCAACGGTGATGTCGTCACTGTTAGGCTAGAGGACAGTGTCGGAGAACTCTGGCTTGTCTGAGCCTACAAGGTGCGTTCCAAAGTAAACAGGAATTTTAAAAAAAAGACAGAACAGATGGTTTTATCGGCAAAATCAATTAATTTTATTCAAAATAGTCTCCAAAAGCATGTGGAACGAGTGTTTTAGCTCGTGGCCCGGTATGGCCGCCAGTATTCCGGTGCAAGCATTTTGAATGGCCTTCACGTCTGCATAACGCTAATCCTTTCATCGGCAAATGCATTTTTCCGAAAAGGTAGAAGTCGCACGTTGCCATATCAGGTGAATATGGGGAGTATTTGATTATTAAAATGTGATTTTTAGTCAAATAATCGGCCACAAGCGTCGATCGATGAGACGGCGCATTATCGTGCAACAAACGCCAACTTCCATCTTCGCGATATTCGGGCCGAGTACGACGAATACGGTGCACCAAACGCTTCAAAACTCCAAGGTGGAATACCGCATTAACGTTTTGGCCGGGTGGAACAAATTCTTTGTGGACAATACCCTTGGAATCATAAAAATAAATCAGCATTGTCTTCACTTTTGACTTCTCCAGGCGCGATTTTTTGGGTTTCAGCTCATTTCTCATTTATGTCCTCACGACCACTTTGAAAACGTTGAAACCACCGTGAACTCTGCTACAGGATAGGCAATCATCGCCATAAACTTGTTTCATCAATTGAAACGTTTAACGTTATAATAGGCTAAGATGCCAACCCTAGGTACACCGTCTAGGGGAGCTCGGACATTAACGTAAGAGGTGAGTCACTTTTTATTTTATATGAGGTGTAGATCTTTCTATTTGTAAAAACGGAAACTGTCCTACTTTTGTGAATGCTAGCAGGGCGAAAGTCTTTGATGTTACGGGAGAAATTGCTTTCGGAATGGAAGGTTCTAGACTACTATTACTTATCTCATCATAAATATATTGGTTTCAGTTTGGACGCCTCGCGCTTCGAGTTTAAAACCTATAGAAATTTCAGAAACACCAAAAGCCAAAAATACCAGAGCTTCGATCAGCTCTTTCAACCGCGCCCGACAGGGATTCGATCCTATCTGTGGGTGCGACTGATGAGCTCGTTGAAGCTTTCAGCTCTGTTAGTAGAACTATTTTTGAAAGCTCCTGTCCTGTGAGAACTCGGCTCCAGTTACAACTAAAGGCTGTACAAGGCCAGACTAGCAATTTAAAAGTCCGAGTCATTCAGGAGCCATGGGTTAATGGAGGGCGTATTTGCGGTCGAGGACACCAGGGTATAATTTATACGTGGCTGGCTGCGTAGGTAAGGCTAGGACATGTAAATTGGCTAGTAAAAAGCTTAATGTCTTTTTATTACACAGTTACAGTAGTAACGACACTACAGTAGTAAGCTGGGAGACGGGCAGAAAGAAATATCGGCTAGCATCATGCTACATGCCATATGACGAGGTAGCAGTTCCATCGCAGCTGATCAAAGAGCTGGTACGAGACACCGAAGCATCCAAGTGCTTGATTATACTTGGGTGCGATTCCAACGCACACCACACACTATTGGGCAGAACGGACATCAATGAAAGGGGAGAGTTGCTTTTTAATTATTTAATAGGAAGTAAGCTTTTATTATGCAACAAAGATAGTACGCCAACATTTATAACCAGAAACGGACAGGAAGTATTAGATATAACACTTCTATCGGAAGAAATGGTGGATAAAATAACACATTGGAGGGAACTGGAGGAACATTCCTTCTCAAATCACCGCTACATTGAGTGTATAATTGAAGAAAATGTAGTTAGGGAAGAGAAATTTAGGAGTTATAGGAAAACGAACTGGCAGCTGCACATGCAGGAGCTAAATAAGCGTATTCCTATGACGTCACCATTTCAACCAAAGAACAAAGAAGACCTAGACATCCTCGTTGAAAAGCTCACAGATTCTTGTCGTCAAGCAACCAACAGTAGGGGAAGAATTAGGCCCCCTTAGTGGTCTCCCATACTTAAGAAGATGCAGAAAGATTGCAGGAAGCAATTCAATTTTGCAAATTATCCCACAGAGAAGAAGAGTGGGATAACTATTATAACCTCCTACGGTCATATAAAAAAGAAGGCAAAAATAAATTCGTGGAAATCTTTTTGTATTCACATCAAAATACGGTAGAAGCCTCTCGACGAAAAATAATGACACAGTTGAAACATAGCATCAGATACCTTCAGAAGCCAGACCACTGCTGGACGGTATCCAGTGAAGAGACTCTAGGCGTACTAATGGATATTCACTTCCCAGACAGTTCCGACAACCACATAAGGGAGTATATACTGGGGAATGAAGTGGGACCAGAGTCTCCTCCGCTAGACATAGTGTCAGATAGTAATGTTTACTGGGCGATAGGCAGCTTCAAGCCTTATAAACCGCCGGGACCAGATGGGAAGTCAAGGTGATATATATACCAAAGGCTGGCAAAAGCTCACACATTAATCCAAAGGATTTTAGACCAATCAGTCTTTCATCATTTCTTTTAAAAACGTTGGAGAGGCTATATATATATATAAGGGGCAAACTAAACCCAGGAAAAATGGCAAAAAACGGAGCATGCGTATTTCAAGGGTAAATCTACAGAAACGGCATTAAGCTCAGTGGTAGCAGAGATTGAAAAGTCTCTGGAGATAAAAGAATACACCCTCGTAACCTTCCTAGACATAGAAGGTGCTTTCAATAACATCCAGCCGAAGGCCATATTGAGCGCGCTTAAAGATCTAGACATCTCTGAGCCTCTTCGAAAATTAATTGAACAGATGTTCTTGGACAGGTCAATTATTTCAACACTGGGAGCTTCAACGATGCGTAGATCTGTCCGAAGGGGTACATCCCAAGAAGTTGTGTTATCCCCACTTCTTTGGTTCCTGGGCGTAGTGGACAAAGAAGCAGGGATAAGCTTCTATACGGATGGTTCCAAACTGGATAACCGAGTAGACGGCGGTGTCTTCTCAGCTAAACTAGTTACCAAAATCGCCTTCCGCAATTAAAGAAAGCCTTCTTGTACTGACAAGGAGTGTGATCACAACAAGAAATATATTTATATATACAGACAGCCAGTCGGCTTTGAAATCTCTGATATCTCAAAGGATTTCCTCGAAGACAGCGAAAGAATGCCATGATCTTCTAGAGGATCTGACATCCTATTTCACGCCAAACCTACAATGGGTCCCAGGACACAGTGACATCCCCGGGAACTGTGAAGCAGATGAACCAGAACAGGCACCACCCTACAACTAGCTGCTGGTAAGGAGGACATATATTTATATGTCTCTGGCTACTTGTAGATACTTCATCGACAAACATGTCATTAACATTGGCGAGTGTCAGTGGAATCAGTCCCTGACTTGCTCAACTAGCAAGCGAACGTGGCATGAATGGAATATGAGCCGCACATGCCGACTGTTAAAATTCAAGCGGAATGATATAAGAACTCTAGTAGGAGTACTAACAGGCCACTGTCTAATAGGCAGACATGCAAGTAGACTTGGTACGCCATATAACGACTATTGTAGTTGCTGTCAAGAAGTAAAAGAGGAGGAGACCATTAAACATCTTCTATGCGACTGCGCAGTACTATATAGGAAAAGAATCGCAGCCATCGGTCGTGGGTTTCTTAACGACGTCTCGGAGGTTGCACGGATAAAACTTGTCTCACTGATGAAGTTCATCAGAAGTATATAGTGGTTCAGAGAGGAGCCAATAGAGTGAGGGGACCACAGCCCCGGAGGTATCACAATGGGCCTCTTAAAAGCCTAGGTGGGTCGAAAGACAGCCGCTTTAGCTACCTACCTACCTACAAGTCCGAGTTGAAGAAAGCAAAAAGAGCCTCGTTGAGGGCCTTCTGCGTCAGTGTAGAGGGTTGTCGCGAGTCCTCATGGTGTCGGCGCATTCTTGCGAAAAATGGGCTGTACAGCCTTCCTGGACCTTTTGGATTAACGTCACCTTACCTGGGCGCTGAATTATTCAAATCCTTCCAGTCCCCGGGTCCTGATGGCATTACATCGGCACAACTACAGCGTGCGGTCAATGTCAAAAAAGCTCTCACGTCGGTGCAAAGGATTTCAGACCCGTTAGCCTATCCTCGAGATTTATGAATCTGTACTTTAGGAGCAGAAAGCCGAGGGGTAAACTGTTAACAACAAAGCATGCCTATTTTAAAGACAGGTCGGTCGACACTTCTTTGCAAGGTGTAGTGTCATGGCTGGAGAGAGCTCTTATGCACAAGGAATTTGCCGTGGGCACCTTTATCGACATCGATGGGGCTTTCAACAACGTGCGGCCAGAGGCGATGATTAAAGCCCTTAAAAGGTTTGAGGTAAAATCGAACTTCAAGCACTTCCTATTTAGTCTTCTTTGTGATAGAACGGTCGTAGCGCAATGGGGTAGAGCTAAGATAAGCAGAACTCCTGCGAATGGCAGGCACCTTGCCGTGGTGCAGGGGCTTAGGTCGCAAGGCATTCTCGGCATCTCCCAACCAGGGTGAAGAGTGCTGCCTAGCACCTCTCACGCGGGTTGTCAGAAGCCGCATGCGTGCGACAACCAAGAGCTGCCACCTCCTAGTCCAGGGTGTTACGCGACTCCCGTGCCCATTGGATGATTTGCAGCCAGGATGTAAATTCCGCTGTATTCTAACGGAGCCTTCCCAATACCGGGCCGCATTGGGAAGTAACGGTGGCCTTACCGCGTCGTGGGGCTCTGGCGCGGTGGACTTTTGCGTTCCCCTCATTAAGAAAAGATACATAAACACAACAACTGACACAAAAAGGCAACAACAACAGCAAACGGACAAGGACAAGGCCAACAAAACTAGCGCCGGTGCAGGTAAGGGAGTTTCAGGGGCTAAATAAAAGTTTAGCTTCCTGGACGCCCTTTCGCCAGCAGAGCTGGCGCTGTTCGAGGCGTATGCAAGGGATGATGACGACGACATGCCCTCGTGCAGCGGCGCTCAGCAGGTAAAACTAACTGCGGCTGGCGCAGAAAAAGCGAAGGCGGGTGTCGGTTACGATGATTTTGCAGAACTCGCACTGCTGGAGAGAAGTTTGGAGGATGAAATTCCTTCAGATTAACCTCCAGCACTCAAAGGTGGCCTCCGCCGATCTACTTCTTCGGGTAGGAAGAGACGAAGCCGACGCTGTCCTTATCCAGGAACCATGGTTGAGGTGAACCTCTGTATTAAGGAGAAGAAACCATAAGCTCCTGGCGGCAAGCAACACAGGTAAAACCAGGGCCTGTTTGTTGGTCAGAAACGAACTTAACGTTTTTCTTTTCCCTAATTCCAGCAACGGTGATGTCGTCACTGTTAGGCTAGAGGACAGTGTCGGAGAACTCTGGCTTGTCTGAGCCTACAAGGTGCGTTCCAAAGTAAACAGGAATTTAAAAAAAAAGACAGAACAGATGGTTTTATCGGCAAAATCAATTAATTTTATTCAAAATAGTCTCCAAAAGCATGTGGAACGAGTGTTTTAGCTCGTGGCCCGGTATGGCCGCCAGTATTCCGGTGCAAGCATTTTGAATGGCCTTCACGTCTGCATAACGCTAATCCTTTCATCGGCAAATGCATTTTTCCGAAAAGGTAGAAGTCGCACGTTGCCATATCAGGTGAATATGGGGAGTATTTGATTATTAAAATGTGATTTTTAGTCAAATAATCGGCCACAAGCGTCGATCGATGAGACGGCGCATTATCGTGCAACAAACGCCAACTTCCATCTTCGCGATATTCGGGCCGAGTACGACGAATACGGTGCACCAAACGCTTCAAAACTCCAAGGTGGAATACCGCATTAACGTTTTGGCCGGGTGGAACAAATTCTTTGTGGACAATACCCTTGGAATCATAAAAATAAATCAGCATTGTCTTCACTTTTGACTTCTCCAGGCGCGTTTTTTTGGGTTTCAGCTCATTTCTCATTTATGTCCTCACGACCACTTTGAAAACGTTGAAACCACCGTGAACTCTGCTACAGGATAGGCAATCATCGCCATAAACTTGTTTCATCAATTGAAATGTTTAACGTTATAATAGGCTAAGATGCCAACCCTGGGTACACCGTCTAGGGGAGCTCGGACATTAACGTAAGAGGTGAGTCACTTTTTATTTTATATGAGGTGTAGATCTTTCTATTTGTAAAAACGGAAACTGTCCTACTTTTGTGAATGCTAGCAGGGCGAAAGTCTTTGATGTAACGGGAGAAATTGCTTTCGGAATGGACGCCTCGCGCTTCGAGTTTAAAACCTATAGAAATTTCAGAAACACCAAAAGCCAAAAATACCAGAGCTTCGATCAGCTCTTTCAACCGCGCCCGACAGGGATTCGATCCTATCTGTGGGTGCGACTGATGAGCTCGTTGAAGCTTTCAGCTCTGTTAGTAGAACTATTTTTGAAAGCTCCTGTCCTGTGAGAACTCGGCTCCAGTTACAACTAAAGGCTGTACAAGGCCAGACTAGCAATTTAAAAGTCCGAGTCATTCAGGAGCCATGGGTTAATGGAGGGCGTATTTGCGGTCGAGGACACCAGGGTATAATTTATACGTGGCTGGCTGCGTAGGTAAGGCTAGGACATGTAAATTGGCTAGTAAAAAGCTTAATGTCTTTTTATTACACAGTTACAGTAGTAACGACACTACAGTAGTAAGCTGGGAGACGGGCAGAAAGAAATATCGGCTAGCATCATGCTACATGCCATATGACGAGGTAGCAGTTCCATCGCAGCTGATCAAAGAGCTGGTACGAGACACTGAAGCATCCAAGTGCTTGATTATACTTGGGTGCGATTCCAACGCACACCACACACTATTGGGCAGAACGGACATCAATGAAAGGGGAGAGTTGCTTTTTAATTATTTAATAGGAAGTAAGCTTTTATTATGCAACAAAGATAGTACGCCAACATTTATAACCAGAAACGGACAGGAAGTATTAGATATAACACTTCTATCGGAAGAAATGGTGGATAAAATAACACATTGGAGGGAACTGGAGGAACATTCCTTCTCAAATCACCGCTACATTGAGTGTATAATTGAAGAAAATGTAGTTAGGGAAGAGAAATTTAGGAGTTATAGGAAAACGAACTGGCAGCTGCACATGCAGGAGCTAAATAAGCGTATTCCTATGACGTCACCATTTCAACCAAAGAACAAAGAAGACCTATACTTAAGAAGATGCAGAAAGATTGCAGGAAGCAATTCAATTTTGCAAATTATCCCACAGAGAAGAAGAGTGGGATAACTATTATAACCTCCTACGGTCATATAAAAAAGAAGGCAAAAATAAATTCGTGGAAATCTTTTTGTATTCACATCAAAATACGGTAGAAGCCTCTCGACGAAAAATAATGACACAGTTGAAACATAGCATCAGATACCTTCAGAAGCCAGACCACTGCTGGACGGTATCCAGTGAAGAGACTCTAGGCGTACTAATGGATATTCACTTCCCAGACAGTTCCGACAACCACATAAGGGAGTATATACTGGGGAATGAAGTGGGACCAGAGTCTCCTCCGCTAGACATAGTGTCAGATAGTAATGTTTACTGGGCGATAGGCAGCTTCAAGCCTTATAAACCGCCGGGACCAGATGGGAAGTCAAGGTGATATATATACCAAAGGCTGGCAAAAGCTCACACATTAATCCAAAGGATTTTAGACCAATCAGTCTTTCATCATTTCTTTTAAAAACGCTGGAGAGTATTTATGTTCTCTGGGTGAGTAACCCTCCGTCAAGCGGACCATTTTGACAATCGGCACACCATGAACCTTCACTATGATATACGTTCTCTGGCAATACCATTTCGGTAATGATTTTGTCATGATAACAAGTGCTCCCATACAACCTTTCCCAATTTCAAAGCAAACGATTTTGACAGTTGGGTGGCATTAGTTATTGCCTGTGGAGATGCGGCGTTATATGTGTCGATAAATATGATACTCTATAGGGAGTGGAGTTAAATAAGCTACCAACAGCTGGTTCCTCTATTTACTTATTTAGTTTACTTATTATAAATTATTGGATTTTGCTAAGAATTTAGAGAAAATTAATTCATGTAATATTTAAATTGCGGGGCTGAAGGTGTGGAAATCATTTGCTTTTACATGATTATTTTTATTATTAAGTGTGGAAATAATTTGCTTGTAAATGAATTATTTTACAATCTTAACATATATATATTTGTAGTTTTAACGAAGAGTGTTGTCAAAATGAGCAAATTAGCCTATACAACTGCTAATCTTTCTGATGTGCAGTTGAAGGAACAAGGAAATCAGTTGTTTGTGTTAAGAAAATTTGATGATGCTGTAAGCTGCTACACTAAGGCGATTGTAAGTTTCTTCGGGTGCGCTTTAGTTTAGCATCCCACGATTTCAGAGTTAAGAGGGGTATGGTTGGATAGAGGAGATTCTCCAGATCACGAATATATATAATTATTGCCGCCGGAAACTTACAGTTTTCGAGATATTTGCATTTTAAGTTGAAAATTTCACAAACTTCATTTTACAATTTCTCGATTTATGGTTATCTTTTCTTTTATATCATGCACTTATTATACACTAACTTTTCACTTCAATGTTTCTACATATTTATTTTATATTAAATATTTAAGTAATTTTTACACAATTTTCGTAATATGAACAATAACAAATGGGTTCCATGTTGTCAAATAATAAGTGCCATATCTATTATATATATATATATATATATATATTCAAAGTTTGACGCGATTAAATTATGAACACCCCGGTGCTGGACCGACTAGGGTTATTTTTTTGAAGAGCGGCCGAAGGCCGCCAGTGCGGAAAGAAGTTTGACGCGATTGAATTATTAACACCCCGCTGTTGGACCGACTAGGGTTATTTTTTTGAAGAGCGGCCGAAGGCCGCCAGTGCGGAAAGAAGTTTGACGCGTTTGAATTATTAACAACCCGGTGTTGGACCGACCGGGATTATTTTTTTGAAGCGCGGTCGAAGGCCGCGGGTGCAAATAAAAAATCTTAACCAAAAAAAAGTAATGTTAAAGAGAATATATCACTCTCTATAAACTTCAATTTTTATTAAGGATAATTATAATAACAGTGAATATTTTGAAATTTTGATATATGAATACATATGGCGTAAAAATATAGTAAATCAGCATCATGATCCATTTGTGAAATTATCAGTTGCAATAAAACATACGTTTAAGCCATAAAACCTTTTTCTTTTATTAAAATGGAAAATTAAGTTCATAATATTTTGTAGAAACATTGTAGTGAAGTGCTAGTGTGTAATAAGTGCATAATATAAAAGAAAAGATAACCATAAATCGAGAAATTGTAAAATGAAAAGTGTGAAATTTGCAACTTAAAATGCAAATATCTCGAAAACTATAAGTTTCCGGCGGCAATAATTATATATATTCGAGATCTGGAGCATCTTCTCTATTCAACCATACTCCTCTTAACCCTGAAATCGTGGGATGCTAAACTAAAGCTTTCCCGTTTCTTCATATTAGAGATCATTTAATAAATCACATTTTTTAGATGAAAAATCCAAATAATGCAACCTATTTCACCAATCGGTCCTTATGTTACCTAAAACTGAAAAGATGGGAATTATCATGCCACGATTGTCGCCGGGCGTTAGATCTCGATTCTAATTTTCTTAAAGCTCACTTCTTCTTAGGGCAATGCTTAATAGAAATGGAGCTGTATGACGAGGCTATAAAACACTTACAAAGAGGTATGTAAATTCATGTATTAGAAGTAAATATATAGTTTAGTAAATATGTAGTTTAGTAAATATATATTTTAAATTTATAATATTTTTTAAATTTATAATATTTTTTAAATGGTCTTATTTTGACGCGTAGATTACAAATCCGTGGGCAAAAGTCCATTTTTTCAATAATTGTTTTTGTTTGAATTTTTTAAAAAAGAATTAAAAAAAATCAATAATCAATAATTCTTTTCTTTTTAATATTGAAAAAATTAAATTTTTATAAAAAATCAAAAAATTACCACACTTTGAAAATGTTATTTGGCGTGGTAACTCCTTTCTGGTCTGGCGGCCTTCGGCCGCACTTCAAAAAAGTAACCCTGGTTAGTGTAAAACCGGGCTGTTCATAATTCGTTCGCGTCGAACTCCATCTGCACAGGCGGCCTTCGGCCGCTCTTCAAGAATATAACCCTGGTCGATGTTGTTGTGGTTGTTTTTGTAATTCCCACAACAGACGGTTTTATCCGGCCAAGAGCTGTTATTTCGGCGATTTAACCCTGTTTGGATCGGTAAGTTTTAGTTTAAGTTTGTCATTAGAGCAACGCCTAGTAGCAGAGTAGCTCCGTATCCTCCTGACCCGTGCTGGCATCGAGTCCAACCCGGGCCCCTAGGAATTCTTCTGCTGCATTTGCGCTAAAAGGCTCCATCCAAACTTCACTTCGGCTAGGTGCAACACATGCAATGGATGGAGACCTGCTCAGGCCTTAAGACCCATAGGGAGTGGACCAGTAGTTACCTGGCCCCATGCTGCCAACGCCCTACTGCGACACCTGCCTCAACGGTTGTGCAACGTGCACCATGTTCGCGCACTGCCTCGCCATTTTAGTCGAATGGCCAAGAAAGGGCCACCACGGCCCCAATGAGCTCAGACAGGACATGACTCCCAGTCTGATCAACCTTCATCCCGCTCTAATCCTCGTGCGAGAACCACTCAACAACTCAGCGTCGTATGTTGCCCCGTGCTGTAGGAGTCTGTCCCCACAATCCCGTATAGTGGGGTCGATAAACATTACAGTGCGACAGCCGCCCATGCGGATAGTTGCATTTATGAGCCGGGAACGCGTACCGATAGCTGCGGTCAAAAAAACCAAGTTAAACAGCCGCTTAGATCTTCTGAGTTGTGCAGGAGTTCTTCTGAGTTTTGCGTAAGGATCGCGAGCGAGATAATGGTGGAGGCCTAGCCTTGTTGTTGTTATAACGATTATCTAATCCCCGTTTGGGTGATAAATTCTAGATTCGTTGTCGTCGAGGTCATCTAACGGAAGGCCCAGGAAACGAGCTGTTTCGACGGGGTCGGACCATAGGGAAAGGGGTGTTAGATGAGTGGGGTTTGTAGGGCATGCAAAGAGGTGGTTAGTGTCATGCGGAGACTCATTGCATGCAGGACATGTGTTTAGTATGTCAGGGTCTATTCTGGATAGGTAGGAGTTTAACCTGCTACAGTATCCAGAACGAAGTTGCGCGAGGGTCACTCTAGATTCGCGAGGCAACTCGAGCTCTGTGTCTGCAATGGGTGGTGGTTTGACTCGTATTACGCCATTCACTGAAAGGGAGTCGGTGAAGGTGTTAATGGCTCCACTGTGAATGGCGGTCAGTGCTTGTCTGAAGTTAGTTGCGTCCGAAGTCTGGTCGACGTGCTGTCTGATGTCGTCGACGTAGTCAAGGAAGGACCTCTTGATGTTCCTAGGAGGCTGCTCCGCTGCAAGCAGGCGTCTGCAGGGGTGGTTTCTGCGAAAACATCCCAGCAGAAACTGCTTGGAGAGGAGCTCATTATGTTCCTTAACCGGAAGCATACGGGCCTCGCTATGTAGGTGTTCGATTGGGGACATCAAGAGGCACCCCGTGATAGTCCGGAGTGCAGTGTTCTGACAAGTCTGGAGCTTCTTATTCTGCGTGTCACTGCATCCAGGCGACCATATTGCGGCTGCATAATTGAGGACCGGCCGGCCGATTGCCTGGTATGTTGCCAACAACGTTTCTTTGTCCTTTCCCCATGAGCTGCCGGCAAGCGACTTGAGGATTTTGTTGCGGCTCTGTACTTTGGCAGTTATCGCGGTCGTGTGAGGAGTGAAAGAGCACAGACTGTCCAAAGTGACGCCTAAAATTTTAGGGTTATTTACTGTCGGAATTTTTGTGCCATCGACTGAAATGTTCAGGTCCAGTCTGTACTCCTTCGTCCAATTGGTGAAGATGGTCGCTGTGGATTTAGTGGGGGAGAGTGTTAAGTTCCTTGCAGAAAAGAAGCGAGAAAGATCGGAGAGGTAGCCGTTTACTTTTGAACACATGCCATCGATTCCATTGCCCGACGTCAATATCGTACAGTCATCTGCGTACGAGGTCATTGAAATTCCCGCTGGTGGCTGGGGGAGTTTCGAAATGTAGAAATTAAACAGTAGCGGGGAGGGGACACCGCCCTGCGGAACCCCCTGTTTAATTTTCCTGAGTTTGGAGTTTTGACCACGAAATAGTACGGATGAGTGTCGACCGCTCAGGTAGTTCATGGTCCACCGCTTCAGCCCTGGAGGGAGCGTTGATTGTTCCAGGTCCTCAAGTAGCGTTGAGTGATTGACTGTGTCAAAAGCTTTTGACAAGTCCAACGCTACGAGGATCGTCCTCTCGCAGGGTGGCTTCTGGTTCAGGCCATGAACTATCTGAGCGTTTATGACGCTAAGTGCTGTGGTGGTACTGTGCACTTTACGGAAACCATGCTGATGGTCTGCTAGGCTCAGGTGGTGGGTGAATGACGGGAGTAACAAGGCCTCAAGTGTCTTCACTACTGGGGAAAGGAGAGCTATCGGGCGATAAGACTCCCCTTTGTTGGCGGGTTTCCCAGGTTTCAGCAGTGGGACCACTCTTCCGACTTTCCACACATCGGGTATTTGAAGAGTGGATATCGACAGGTTGAGGACCTTGGTGAGGTAGTTTACTCCCGTTGGGCCTAGATGTTTTAACATCAGCATGTTTATTCCGTCAGGGCCGATGGATTTAGACGATTTCGCCTTTTTGATGACACTCTGAACCTCCCCATCAGTGAAATTAAGTGGCGCGCGGTCTTTTGGCATTTTGCGCAGCCGTCGGGTAACACATCGTTTGGTCTTGTCAGTCGAAGGGTGCAGTGTAAACTGCCAGCTAAAATAGCTCGCGCACTTCTTCGGGTCCGAGGAGGCATGGCCATCGAATTGGATTTCAACCCGATCGTCATGTTTCCTCGGATTTGACAGGGCCTTGACAGTAGTCCAAAGCTTACTCACACCGGTGGAGAGGTTACAGGACTTCAGGTGCTCTATCCATTTTGTCCGCTTATGATGGTTTACCATTTGCCGAATCTCCAAATTGAGATCCCTTATTCGGGGATCACAGGGATCGGCATGGCGTAAGGTGTCGCGCTCATTTGCTAATACAGCTGCTTCGGCTGGGAAATTAGGGCGGAGTTCCGCTATTCTTCCAGCCGGTATGAAGCGAGCTGTAGCAGCAGCGATCACCTTGCGGAATTGACGCTCGCCAACGATGACGTCCGTAGGAATGGATAGTGCGTTGAAGGTGCTCTTAGTAAATTCTGTGAAGCCGACCCAGTTAGCTTTGTTAAAGTTAACATAGGTGCGGTTATCCACAGAAATAAAGTCAGGAGGTTTCTCGATCGAGATAATTATAGGCAGATGGTCTGATGCGAGAGTTAGCATAGGTCGCTAGGTTATACTATTTATCAGACCACCGCTAGCGATGGTAATATCTGGCGAGCTATTACAGGTGCCCATAATTCTGGTGGGGGCTTCGTCATTCATTGTGCAGAATGTCGAATCGTCTATCTGTTCCGCCAGCTCCATCCCCCTACGATCGTTTGACAGGCAGGAATGCCAAAGATCGTGATGCGCGGTAAAGTCGCCTAGCACCAGACGGTTTTCACCACGAAGTAGCGCATCTATATTCGGGTGATATCCTGTTGGGCAACATGTAACTGGGGGGATGTATATATTAAATATTTCGAGCTCGACATCGCCTGACCGGACAGCTATTCCCTGACATTCTAGGGTAGTGTCCCTGCGGTCGATGTCAACATCGATTAGACGATATTGCACGGTGTTGTGCAATATGAAGGCTAGGCCTCCACCATTATCCCGCTCGCGATCCTTACGTAAAACGTTGAAACCTGCACAACTCAGAAGATCTGAGCGGCTGTTTAACTTGGTTTCTTGGACCGCAGCTATCGTTACGCGCTCCCGGCTCATAAATGCAACTATCTCCTCGATCTTGCTCTGGAGTCCGTTGCAGTTAAATTGTAAGAGTCGCGTTTGTCGCGGGTGTCCAGTCGTGATGAGGCCTAGCCTTCATACTGCACGGTTCCGCAGGGCGGTGTCCTGTCCCCGCTACTGTTTAATTTCTACATCTCGAAATTTCCCCCACCAGAGGTAATTTCCGCGACCTCGAACGCCGTTGACTGCTCGATATTGCCGTCAGGCAATGGAATCGATGGCATGTGCTCGAAAGTAAACGGCTATTTCTCCGACCTTTCTCGCTTCTCTGCAAGGAGTCTGACACTCTCCCCCACAAACTGGATGAAGGAGTACAATCAAGACATTTCAGTCGATGGCACTAAAATTCCGACAGTCAACAACCTCAAAACTTTAGGCGTTACATTAGACAGTCTGTGCTCCTTCACTCCTCACTGCCAACGTACAGAGCCGCAACAAAATTCTCAAATCATCTGTCCTAAACTATGCTGCTTCCCTTTAAGAAACATAACGAGCTCCTTTCCAAACAGTTTTTGCGGGGATGTTTTCGTAGCAATCACCCCTACAGTCGTCTGCTTAAAGCGGACCCGCCTCTAATTAACATCAAGAGGTCCTTCCTTGATTACTTCGACGACATTAGACCGGACTTCGGACGCAACGAACTTAAGACAAGCACTGACCACCATTCACAGTGGAGCCATCAACACCTTCACCGACTTCCTCTCAGTGAACAGTGTACTAGGAGTCAAACCACCACCCATAGCAGACGTAGAGCTCGAGTTGCCTCGCGAAACCAGAATTACCCTCGCGCAACTTCGTTCTGGATATTGTATTGTCTCCGCATGACACCACTTCTTTGCATGCCCAACGAACCCCACTCATCTAACACCCATTTTTCTATGGTCCGACGCCGTCGAAACCGCTCGTTTCCTGGGCCTCCCGTTAGATGACCTCGACGACAACCCAACTATAACTTTTCACCCAAACGGGGACTAGATAACCGTTACAACAACAATTTACTTGCTGAAAGCAGTTCGACAAAAGAACAATGGACACCGTCCAGGGTTATTTTATTTAAACGCGGCCGAAGTCCGCCAGTATAGAAAGGAGTTCCACGAATCTTCTTGATTCGTCCATACCATCAGACCGCTAGGTAAAAGAAATTTTGACTTATGATTTTTTCACAAGAAAATGTCTAACTTGTTGAACTTGTAATTACAGCTAAGTGATCTGAATTCTCAGAATTCTGTCGGTACCGCAACAACAACTAAGTTACTTGAAAAATATATGCCAAGGGTGTTAAATATATTTTGATACATACATGTACACAAATTATTGAAAAAAATTCACTTTCCGTTCACAGACTTGTAATATTCGCGTCAAAGAAAGGTGATATGCAAAAAAATTTAATTTTTCAGGCCTCCTTCGTTGGGGGACCTAAGCTATTCATTTATTACTATGCATTAAAATATTGGAAAAATAGACAAATTTTAGAAAAGCATCTCTCGAATTCGGGGTTGAAATGATCACTCCAGATCTTCCCTATCTGTACATACTCATTTTAACCCCGAATTCGGGATATGCTATTCTACATCCCAGCCCTAAAAACTGGTTTTTAAGTGGTATTTACTTGTTATTAGTAAAAAAAAATTTAGATTTCTATTAAAATGGATGGGCTTTAGAATACCGTTCCAAGACTGCAAATTGGTCGGCTTTAGTATACCGTCCCAGGCTTTCGGGGATAAAATAGGAGATCTTCTAGATCAGGAACATATATAGATATAGCCGCTCGAAACTTATATTTTCGAGATATTTACGTTTAAAGTTGAAAATTTTAACTATTTAAAGTACGTATTTTTGCGATTTAAAATGAATTACACACTTATATTTTTCACTTTTATATCCACTAATACATCACTAATTCGTTTTTAGAAATCTTTTTTATATTATATGCTGCAAAAATAGTTTTATTTCAATCATTCTTCAATTTTATTAATTTTGACAGTAACAAAAGGGTTGGAAATGTCAAAACGCCAGTGTTGCCATACTAATATAATTTGCAAACGAAAAAAAATAAAATAAACAGAGAGATTATACCCTAGATACAGGAACCAACGCAAAAAAGAGTTTTACGCGAAAAGACCTTGGTACACCAGAGTTATTTTTTTTGAAGCGCGGCCGAAAGCCGCTTACGCTAAAAGAAGTTCTACAAGAAAAAGTGGTATTGTCTGTTTCCATTTCTTTCAGTTCAATTACAAAAGATGTCGATAAGGTAACACTGGTTATTTGACATTTTGCAACCCCTTTGTTATTGTCAGAATTTAACAATAATGTAAATATTGAATTAAACTATTTTTGCACTATCTAATGTAACATAAATGTGTACAAACGAATTAGTGAAGTGTTAGTGGATATAAAAGTGAAAAATATAAGTGTATAACTCATTTAAAATCGATAAAATGCGTTCTCTTAATAGTTGAAATTTTCAACTTTAAACGTAAATATCTCGAAAACTATAAGTTTCCCGCGGCTATATCTATATATATTCTATATAATATCCGAAGAAATTTTGTGTTTTGTTCAGACTTTAAGATGCTCCGGGAGTGAACCACAAATAATGTGGCCCCATGCTGTCAATGCACCACTGGGACACTGGCCTCAGTGGTTGTGCAAAGAGAACCTAGTTTGAGTACTGCGTCACCACTTCAACCGAGTGACCAATAAAAGAACCTCCGCGGTCTCAAGAGCTCAATTAGGCCCCTAAATGACTCAAAACCATCCACAACATTCATCCCCTTCAATCCTCGTGTGAGCAACATAACGCAATTCCTGGTCCACATGGTATCGTGCATTGTCCCTTGCTGTAGGAGTTTACACCGAACAACCTCCAATGGCGCCGTCAAACAACACCGTGGGTACTGAAACAGCAACAACCATAACCTGTACACCAAACCCTCAATGTCAGAGTTGCAACAGCTTTACCTCGCCAAACAAAACTCTTACAATTCAACTTATACTGCTTTCGGAGTAAAATCAATGAGATAGTCGACTTTATGATACGGGATAGCATGTTGATAGCTGCGGTTAACGAAACAAAGTTAAGTAACCACTCAGATTTTCCGAGTCGTGTAGATTTAAACGTCAATCGTAAAGATCGCGAGGGTGTTAATGGTGATAGCCGAGCCTTTATACCGCAGAACATTGTGCAATATCGTCTTATCGATGGCGACATCGACCTGCATGATACTACCCTTAAAGATCAGGGCATAGATATCCGGTCCCAGTTACTTGTTGCCCAAGAGGATATGGGCGAATATAGGTGCCCTACATAGTGGTGCGAACCGTTTGGTACTAGCGCACATCATGATCTTTGACATTCTAGTCTGTCAAATCATCGTAAGGAGATGGGGCTGGCGGAACAGACGAAACCACCAACAGAATTATGGACACTTGTAATAGCTTACTGATATTACGTGCTGCTCTGGTGGTCTGATAAATAACGGGATCACGCGGGAGTAGTGCCAAGCTGTCATGTTATTTTTGTTCAGTTTTGTTTGGCATTTCATCATGGAAAGACTAACACCTCAACAACGTTTACGAATTGTTCCACTCTATTACGAAAATTCACTTGAGACCCAGCATTCATTATCGGATAATATTCGACCGAATAGACCACGTTCAGCACGCAGTGAAGAAAATAAAGCGGCCGTAGCTGAGAATGTACACGAAGATCGTGGAGAGTCGATTCGGCGCCGTTCGCAGCAACTCGGACTGACGTATGGATCGACTTGGAGCATTTTACGTCGAGATCTTAAAGTGAAACGCTACAAAATATAGCTTGTGCAAGAACTGAAGCCGCTCGGCTGACGTATGGAACGACTTGGCGCATTTTACGTCGAGATCTTAAATTGAAAGCATACCATACACAGCTTGAGAAAAGTTCCTAGAAGATCCGACGTTTTCGAGTCAAATTTTGTTCAGCGATGAGGCCCATTTCTCGCTCAACGGGTATGTAAACAAGCAAAATTGCCCCATTTAGGACGAAGAGCAACCTGAAGAGATTCAACAGATGCCATTTCATCTAGAAAAAACAACGGTTTGGTGTGGTTTGTGGGCCGGTGAAATCATCGCTCCATATTTCTTCAAAAATGATGCCGGTGAGAACGTAGCCATCAATGGCGACCGTAATCGCGCCATGATAACCGACTATTTGATATCTAAAATTGAAGTTCGTGATCTAGGCGACGTTTTGTTTCAACAAGACGGCGCGACTTCTCACATTTCGCATCAATCAATGGATTTATTGAGAAAACACTTTGGTGAGCAGATAATTTTACGTTTTTGGTCGATTGGTCACCAAGATCGTGTGATATCACACCGTTATACTTTTTCCTGTGGGGTTATGCAAAGTCTAAAGTCTATGCGGATAATCCCGCTTCGATTCAGGCCTTGAAGCAAAACGGATGAACTATCTGAAACGTAGTCGCGGCCAACATTTGAAAGAGATAATCTTCAAAAAATAAATGTCAAAGAATGTTCTTTCGAATGGTAATAAACATTTACCATTAATTTGAATTTGAAAATGAAATGGATCACCCTTTAGTATAACCTCTCTCGCATCAGACTCGTTTTTGTCGTACAAGTAAACCAACAATGCGAGCTCGCGAACTTTCACATGTACACAACATATCAGTTCAGATGTTGTTGATCAAACTTCATGCGAGCACCAATTAAAAAAGTCGTATACATACCGACAATACAAAACGTTCAACAATGGGAGATCGAGTATTTATAACTACGTTTTAATTAAAAATTATTTTTAAAAAAATACACAACTGACAAGCAAATTCTATCTGTAATTGATATAAACAAAACTAACTAAACCATTACATGCTCAAAATTGTAACATTGACATTTGACATAGCAGATGTAAACATAAATATCTTGAACTATAAGTTACTGTTCAAACAAAAATTTTAAAATATACTTTAGCTGTCCAAGGTTTAAAGGGATAAAATTTCTATGGGCAGATAGAGGAGGATTTGTAGATCATGAATCACTGTTTATATAGCCGAGGAAAATCAAATTAGATATAGCCGTGGAAAACTTAGCTTTTGAAAAATTAGCATTTAGAGTTCAAAAATTCATCAAGTTGAATATATTTTTTCGATTTACTTGTATAATGAACTTTTCAGAACACTGGTCCATCCACCATCGGGGTTTCTCAAGAGATGAAAGATTTTTCAGTGCCTATCAACTATTATTGTTCCTGTATTTCGGGTATAATCTTTCTCATTATTTTATTTTTCTCCGTTTGTAAAATATATAGGTATGGTAACACTTACTGTTTGTTGAAATGCAAACCTTTTGTTACAGTGTATTTACATTGGGACTCTTTTGTAACCCAAACCGATTTAGTTCGGGCGAGGGGACGACGAGGAAAGACGAAGGGACCGTGCCACCCGAACACGAGTGGCTCCTCCTAGAAGAAATAGAAGTTTTTAGAAAAATCCAGCTTGGGGTAATTGTAAGAATTTAACAGTTGGGATATTCACTCGAATGCTGATGTGAAGAGAAAACGAAGAATAATTGCATATCAAATTGTGCTGCCAGATGTGTTGGTTCCAAAGTAAACAGTAAAAAAGTAACAAAGTAAACTCTAGTGGCGCCATCTATATGTCGACTAGTGCGTTTGTATATTCTTTATCGACTTCCAGTAAAAATTTCATGACATTTCATCTGTTGGAAGTGAAGTTATTGCGTTTTAAGTGTCAGTATGTTTTTCTCATCGGTGCGAAAATGAGCTTCGAACAAAGAGCCAACATTAAATTTTGTTTTAAAATTGGTAAAACTTTTACCGAAATGTTTCACTTAATGAAACAAGTTTATGGCGATGATTGCCTATCCCGTAGCAGAGTGCACGAGTGGTTTCAACGTTTTCAAAGTGGTCGTGAGGACATAAATGAGAAATGAGCTGAAACCCAAAAAATCGCGCCTGGAGAAGTCAAAAGTGAAGACAATGCTGATTTGTTTTTATGATTCCAAGGGTATTGTCCACAAAGAATTTGTTCCACCCGGCCAAAACGTTAATGTGGTATTCCACCTTGGAGTTTTGAAGCTTTGGTGCGCCGTATTCGACGTACTTGGCCCGAGTATTGCGAAGATGGAAGTTGGCGTTGGTTTCACGATAATGCGCCGTCTCATCGATCGACGCTTGTGGCCGATTATTTGCCCAAAAATCACATTTTAACAATCAACCACTCCCCGTATTCACCTGATATGGCACCGTGCGACTTCTACCTTTTCGGAAAAATGCATTTGCCGATGAAAAGAAAGCGTTATGCAGACGTGGAGGCCATTCAAAAGGCTTGCACCGGCAGACAGGCGGCCATACCGGGCAACGAGCTAAAACACTCGTTCGACATGCTTTTGGAACGTGCAAAAAGCTGTATTAAAGCAGAAGGAGACTATTTTGAATAAAATTAATTGATTTTGTCGATAAAACCATTTGTTCTGTCTTTTTTTTTAAAATTCCTGTTTACTTTGGAACACACCTTGTAATACTGTGTTTACATTGGGACTCTTTTGACCTTCATTATCGACAAATTCTCTTTTGGTGTCGCACGTGCAAAAAGAGTCCAGCAACTCGAATGGAGTTTTCTGTTGTGTTTTTGCGGTTCGGCTACGTGAAACTTAGAGGAACTTTTGACGGGAATTCCCTAATCCACCAGAATGTATTGAATACCCGCTACTAATATTTTCAAGGCCAAATTTATAACAGGAATTTTCTATTTATTGTAAAAGATCCTTAAATTAATTATAATTCTTGTTTTAAATAAAATGATATTTAAATTAAATCCTTTGTGGTTAAAAGAAATAAACATGACAGCATTTTAATATTTTATGTAAATACAAAACAATGAAGTTACCATATTATTAGATTTATTTTATTATGTATATGTTATTAAAAATGTAAATTGAATATTTTTGAGTAACTTATTTTCTCCTTATTTACAAATTTGCAAAATATTTATTTTATTCTGTTCATACATAATTGCATATTACGTAGAAAAAATAGATAACAGAATTAAAATTTCTAAACATATGATATGTATTCATTTGAAACCGAGCGCTACTACAACTATTAAAAGAATTTGAAAGTGAAAGTGGAGTGCTGAAAAGTGTAGCAGTGAGCTGTTACGAACAAGAACGCAACGCGTGCCACCCGAACACGAGTGGCATGTCCCTTCGTCTTTCCTCGTCGTCCCCTCGCCCGCACTAAATCGGTTCGGGTTACAAAAGAGTCCCAATGTAAATACACTGTAACAAAAGGTTTGCATTTCAACAAAAAGTAAGTGTTACCATACCTATATATTTTACAAACGGAGAAAAATAAAATAAAAAGAAAGATTATACCCGTAATACAGAAACAATAATTGTTGATAGGCACTGAAAAATCTTTCATCTCTTGAGAAACCCCGATGGTGGATGGACCAGTGTTCTGAAAAGTTCATTATACAAGTAAATCAAAAAAATATGTTCAACTTGATGAATTTTTGAACTCTAAATGCTAATTTTTCAAAAGTTAAGTTTTCCTCGGCTATATCTAGATTGATTTTCCACGGCTATATAAACAGTGATTCATGATCTACAAATCCTCCTCTATCTGCCCATAAAAATTTTATCCCTTTAATCCTGGGACAGCTAAAGTATATTTTAAAATTTTTGTTTGCGAACTTATAGTTCAAGATATTTGTGTTTACATCTGCTATGCCAAACGTCAATGTTACAATTTTGAGCATGTAATGGTTTAGTTAGTTTTGTTTATATCAATTACAGATAGAATTTGCTTGTCAGTTGTGTATTTTTTTAAAAATAATTTTCAATTAAAACGTAGTTATAAATACTCGATCTCCCATTGTTGAACGTTTTGTATTGTCGGTATGTATACGACTTTTTTAATTGGTGCTCGCATGAAGTTTGATCAACAACATCTGAACTGATATGTTGTGTACATGTGAAAGTTCGCGAGCTCGCATTGTTGGTTTACTTGTATGACAAAAACGAGTCTGATGCGAGAGAGGTTATACTAAAGGGTGATCCATTTCATTTTAAAATTCAAATTTAATGGTAAATGTTTATTATCATTCGAAAGAACATTCTTTGACATTTATTTTTTGAAGATTATCTCTTTCAAATGTTGGCCGCGACTACGTTTCAGATAGTTCATCCGTTTTGCTTCAAGGCCTGAATCGAAGCGGGATTATCCGCATAGACTTTAGACTTTGCATAACCCCACAGGAAAAAGTATAACGGTGTGATATCACACGATCTTGGTGACCAATCGACCAAAAACGTAAAATTATCTGCTCACCAAAGTGTTTTCTCAATAAATCCATTGATTGATGCGAAATGTGAGAAGTGGCGCCGTCTTGTTGAAACAAAATGTCGCCTAGATCACGAACTTCAATTTTAGGTATCAAATAGTCGGTTATCATGGCGCGATTACGGTCGCCATTGATGGCTACGTTCTCATCGGCATCATTTTTGAAGAAATATGGAGCGATGATTCCACCGGCCCACAAACCACACCAAACCGTTGTTTTTTCTAGATGAAATGGCAGCTGTTGAATCTCTTCAGGTTGCTCTTCGTCCTAAATGGGGCAATTTTGCTTATTTACTTACCTGTTGAGCCAGAAATGGGCCTAATCGCTGAACAAAATTTGACTCGAAAACGTCGGATCTTTTAGGAACTTTTCTCAAGCTGTATATTGTATGCTTTCAATTTAAGATCTCGACGTAAAATGCGCCAAGTCGTTCCATACGTCAGCCGTGCGGCTTCAGTTCTTGCACAAGCTATATTTTGTAGCGTTTCACTTTAAGATCTCGACGTAAAATGCTCCAAGTCGATCCATACGTCAGTCTGAGTTGCTGCGAACGGCGCCGAATCGACTCTCCACGATCTTCGTGTACATTATCAGCTACGGCCGCTTTATATTCTTCACTGCGTGCTGAACGTGGTCTATTCGGTCAAATATTATCCGATAATGAATGCTGGGTCTCAAGTGAATTTTCGTAATAGAGTGGAACAATTTGTAAACGTTGTTGAGGTGTTAGTCTTTCCATGATGAAATGCCAAACAAAACTGAACAAAAATAACATGACAGCTTGGCACTACTCCCGCGTGATCTGTCAAAAAACGGAAAAAGTGCCTCTACTTGGATCACCCGTTATTTATCAGACCACCACCAGAGCAGCACGTAATATCAGTAAGCTATTACAAGTGTCCATAAATCTGTTGGTGGTTTCGTCTGTTTCGCCAGCCCCATCTCCTTACGATGATTTGACAGACTAGAATGCCAAAGATCATGATGTGCGCTAGTACCAAACGGTTCGCACCACTATGTAGTGCACCGATATTCGCCCATATCCTCTTGGGCAACAAGTAACTGGGAACGGATATCTATGTCCTGATCTTTAAGGGTAGTCGCCATCGATAAGACGATATTGCACAATGTTCTGCGGTATAAAGGCTCGGCCATCACCAATAACACCCTCGCGATCTTTACGATTGACGTTTAAATCTACACAACTCGGAAAATCTGAGTGGTTATTTAACTTTGTTTCGTGAACCGCAGCTATAAACATGCTATCCCGTATCATAAAATCGACTATCTCATTGATTTTACTCGGAAAGCCGTAGAAGTTGAATTGTAAGAGTTTTGTTTGGCGTGATAAAGCTGTTGCAACTCTGACGTTGAGGGTTTGGTGTACAGGTTATGGTTGTTGCTGTTTCAGTACCCACGGAGGGGTTGTGACAATGGGGTGTTATTTGACGGTGTAAACTCCTACAGCAAGGGACAATGCACGATACACTCCACTCACCATGTGGACCAGGAGTTGCGTTATGTTGCTCACACGAGGATTGCAGGGGATGAATGTTGTGGATGGTTTTGATTCATTTAGGGGTCATGCTGCCTAATTGAGCTCTTGAGACCGCGAAGGTTCTTTTGGTTGGTCACTCGGTTGAAGTGGTGACGCGGTACTCAAACTAGGTTCTATTTGCACAACCACTGAGGCCAGTGTCCCAGTGGTGCATTGACAGCATGAGGCCACATTATTTGTGGTTCACTCTCTGAGCATCTTTAAGTCTGAACAAAACACAAAATTTCTTCGGGCCTGGATTGAACTTGATGCGACAGATCAGAAAGAACAGTCTTGCTACTAGGAATTGCTTGATCCAAACGGGGAAAACATAATACGAATTATATTATATATACTATGAGTGTAAAATTATTCCATAAATCGAAAAGACATACATTAAATTTATGAATTTTATTAACAAATATGTTAAAAACTATAAGTCAGCGCCAACAATAAACCATTGATAATCTGAAGAATTGCTTCTATCAGTCAAATTATACTAACCCCAAATTCTCGGGTTTCTACTCTGAATATTAGCCTTGGATAACCTTCACTCATAACTAATCTAAAGAAAGTCGGCCCTTTGGTTGACTTCTGTGGTTCGATGCAATTTCTGAAAGAATTACTATTCGATGGTAAAAGTAAGTGATAACGTTATACTAGACTATAGAATAGAAGCTAAGTAAGTCTATGACCCATAGTATAAGTTAATAACGTACGAAATATGATTTTAATGGCTGATTTACATAAAATTTTTCTCTCTTTGCTAGACTGTTTGTACTTTAATAGCGAAGTTAAGAAAACAGGATATGTCAGAATGAACACTTATTTTCGGTGTTTCTCTCCAATGTTTAATATTTTGTGTATTGTTATTTTCATTATAACAGTTTCCCCTCGGTGTGAACGATTACATACAAAAGCGTACATCGAACTTATCTTTTAAGGCAAAAGTCTGATGCAAAGCGAAGCAAAAGTTATATACGTTATTATACTTTTGAATTTATACGGAACATTTTTATACTCTCGCAACCTGTTGCTACAGAGTATAATAGTTTTGTTCACCTAACGGTTGTTTGTATCACCTAAAACTAATCGAGTTAGATATAGGGTTATATATATATAAATGATCAGGATGAAGAGACGAGTTGAAATCCGGGTGACTGTCTGTCCGTCCGTCCGTCTGTCCGTCCGTCCGTCTGTCCGTCTGTCCGTCCGTGCAAGCTGTAACTTGAATAAAAATTGAGATATCTTTATGAAACTTGGTAGACATGTTTCTTGGTACCGTGAGACGGTTGGTATTGCAGATGGGCGTAATCGGACCACTGCCACGCCCACAAAACGCCATTAATCAAAAACAAATAAATTGCCATAACTAAGCTCCGCAATAAGATACAAGACTGTTATTTGGTACACAAGATCACATTAGGGAGGGGCATCTGCAGTTTAATTTTTTTTTTTTAAAGTGGGCGTGGTCCCGCCTCTAATAGGTTTAATGTGCATATTTCCTAAACCGCTAATGCTATAATAACAAAATTCACTGGAAGCAAATGTTTTTAGCACTTCTATGGATGGTGTGAAAATAGTTGAAATCGGGTGGCAACTCCGCCCACTCCCCATATAACGGTACTGTTAAAAACTACTAAAAGCGCGATAAATCAAGCACTAAACAAGCCAGAGACATTAAATTTTATCTCTGGGATGGTATGAGATGATTTTATAGGAACCGCGTTCAAAATTAGAAAGTGGGCGTGGCACAGCGCACTTTTAGGTGAAAACCCATATCTTGAGATCTGCTTAACCGATTTCAACCAAATTCGGTACATAACATTCGTCTCATATTTCTATGTTATAGTGCTAAAATCGGACTACAACCACGCCTACTTCCCATATAACACCATTTTAAATTCCATCTGATTCTTTCACTTTCCACTATGCATATCAAGCAACAATGATTATATCGGGGTAAAACTTTGCGTGAATAATACGTTTAAAGTATGCCACCTTGTGACCAAAAATTGTCTAAATCGAACCAAAACTGTTCAAGCCCCTAAGTACTAAATATGTGGACCCCAGAGCCTATAGTTGACCTTCTACAATATTTATCAATGGTAATAATAATAAATTTCCCTTTGGACATTTTACTTTTGCATTTATTTATGAATTGTTGGATTTTTAACATAATTAAGATATAATCTAACCTAAAAGCCAAGCCAAGATTTAGCAGAATCTATGCTAAATATTAATTTTAAAACATGTTTTAAACATAATTTTTTAGTTAAAGAATCGGTTGTGACCTTGACCCTATTTTAATGTTCAATGCATTTTGAACAAGATCAAATATTCTAATTCTGATAACTTATGTAAACGTTTTTTTAATGTAGAGAAAATATAGTTTTTGAATGAATTCATTTAAGGGGTATGGCCACTGTGGCGGGTATAAAATCATGTGCAAATTAATAAATTTTTTTTTGTGATATAATCATTTATTCGCAGAACTAATGAAACGCTTATTAAGCTTGAACCTCAAGCTGATGAAAAATTATTTTTTTCGGTTAATATTGTTGACTATAATAAACAAATTGTACGATGTCTCTTTGGTCGTTATTTTGAAGCTCGCCGCAGCGAGACTTTTGGCATCTACAAAATAAAACAGGAACAAAATAAAAAAACGTCGTTAATCTACATGAAAATATCCATAGAAGTACGTAGGGAAATTTGACAACAGAAAAGTCGTAATAAACTGGACTTAAAAAAAGTTTTGAATCTATCGAAATTTCCCTACGTACTTCTATGTAAAACCTAATGAAAGAAATCTATCTAAAAATATTCACAAAAATGTATGAAAAGTTGGTATGTAATTGACCGAGGATGGTTTAACATTTTTTCTCATACCTGAAATGATAGTGGATAAATTTATCCAAAGCACGTTGACTAAGAAATGAACGAAAATGTTAAGGATTTGAATGACGAAAATATAAAGACTTCCACTCTGCACATCCTTTTAACTTGTATAAGAGCTGATGCCCTTTTCAAGAGACCAGACTTACACCCTCATTGCGTAAGGTTACTGGATTCTTGTTGCTAATATAATTGCCTTGGAATTATAGCTTTTTTTCGCCTTTTGCTCAAATTTGTTACAAATCGTAAAATGAAACATAAATAAATTGAAAACAATAACGTTAATTGAGAAGTAAATGCTAGTAGATGTGGATTATGTTCATCGTGAACGATTCCTATGCGTTAAGTTATAGTATAGGTGTACTTCTAGTAGCCAAAACATTTCAAATTTAATTTAAATGAACCCCGCACCCAGATATGTTTCCAGTACGTAGCTTATAAACTTCTAAAGATTTTTAGCAATTACAAGAATAGTATATATTGGCGTATAAATTCAATATCCTTCTAAAATGAGAGCTCTTGGTTCATACTTTCTGCTGACCGACATTTAATAAATGTGTGTATTTGATTTTATGTCGTGAGAATTTTTGTTTTGCTTGATAAAAGTTGGATAAACAAGGTTCATATTAATTTTTATACTCTTTCAACATGTTGCTGTTCACCTAACGGTTGTTTGTATCACCTAAAACTAATCGAGATAAATATAGAGTTATATTTATATGTATATAAATGATTAAGTTGACGAGGCGAGATGAAATCCAGATGTTTGTCTGTCCTTCTGTGAGTCTGTCCGTGCAAGCTGTAACTTGAGTAAAAATTGACATATCGTAAAGAAACTTTTTATACAAGTTGCTTGGCAAAAAAAGTTGGGACGAGTTTGTAGATTGGCGTAATCAGACCACGTCCACGCCCCCAAAATGCTATTAAATGAAAACCAATAAATTTTCATAACTAAGATATAGAACTGTTATTTGGCGCAGGAGACCACAGTAGCAAAGGGCACCTGTGGTCTAAAAAGTTTTAAAAAATTGGCGTAGCCCCGCCTTCTAAGAGGATTAATGTACATATCTTCTAAACCACTATAGCTATAATAACCAAATCATCGCTCAGAATAACTCGCTTAAGCACCACTACCTTCACTGTAAAAGTGCGATTAATCAATATATACAAGTAAATACGTCAGAGACATTTGAGACCTGCTCGCCCGATATCAAGTATTTCGAATAAGTAGCATTATTTTGACACTATTATGACGACTTCTTATGTAACAAAATTTATAACCCATTTGTTTCTTTCACTTTCCAGTATACAAATTAAGCACCAATGAATGTATCCGGATAAACCTTTCACGAATACTGACTTTGAAGTGTGCTAGCATAAAACCAAAAATTATACAAATCAAACCAAAACTGTTTAAGCCCCCATGTACCGAAATAGTTCCTACAAGTATTAAGATAAGCAAATATCGGTCAATATGTGAGTTATCTTAATTAAATTTAGTGGGCGTGTTTTTCTTCTAACGGTCAATCTGTTTCCCTAAAATGAATAAAATCGGGTGAAAACTGCACTACCCCCATATGACTAATATCAGATTTTGTAACATCCGGTTGACTTTACTTCTTATACATTGTTGTTCTAACAAACCCTATGCTAAATATGTCGGTCAGTGTATGAATTATAGGGTATATTTATAAAATTAATTAATTGAAGGAATTTCCCAGGATTGTATGACAAATTGCATAATCCGGCGAAATTTTCTCCTAAGCCTTACTTATTTCACGTTTAAAGGGAAATATTTCGGTTTGTTCAGAAGGCTTAAGCGAATTCTAAACGCCTAGTCTTATTTAGTGAAGCACTAAATGTTTTTTACGATCGCTAAGTTGATTTTTTCGTAACACTCGAATAAAAGTCGTGGTATACAGAGTTTTAAGGGTGCTGCTGATATTTTTGTGGCCAGTTTAGAGATATTAATCTTGGTGCTTAGTAGGTACAGGTGTACGCTTGATTTTGGGCATTGAATATATAAGAAATGTTTATGTTATGTGTCCGTATCTTTTACGTAACAACTAATATAGGGCTTACACCTGCTTACCATGCTTTTTCAAGAAGCAAACCCGGGGGTATACATTCTGGTTTTGACAAAACTTTATATTAATCAAAGAAAAACGTTAACGTCGGCTTCACCGAAGCTTTAATACCCTTCACCAGTACATTTCTTATAGAATAAAAGGGTATAAAAAGGTCTACATCTATAGTGATCCGATCTGGACAATTTCTTCCGAGATTTTATTGTTGCCTTGGATAATAATCTATGCCACATTTCCTGAAGATATCTCGTCAAAGACATGTATTTTACCGTTTAGTTTGTATAGCAGCTATGTATATGCAGTAGTGGTCCGATATCGGCTCAGTTTGTATGGCAGCCATTTGGTCCGATATCGCCTGTTCCGACAAATGAGCAGCTTCTTGAGGAGAAAAGGACGTGTGCAAAACTTTGGATCGATACCTTAAAAACTGAGGGACTAGTTCGCGTGTATACAGACTCAGCTCATCATGCGGGGTCTCCGACGTTTTCTTCTGGGTGTTACAAACTTCGTCGTTAACTTAATATATCCTGTACAGGGTATATGTTGTAAAAAAATTCAGCATTCGTCATTCGACGAAATTGTTAATGGATGATAATCATATTTGGTATCTTGGTATTAAAATTAATTAACTCTAATGATATACTCGTATATGCGATATAAACTCTACCAAAACGGCTTAATTTAACACATTGGGTATGGCTGCTTTCGTAAACGTAATATGCAAAGCATACATGCATGCGCAATATTCATGAACACCACTGGATTAATTTGGGCAAAGAATAAAATACATAATGCACGAGACATGTCGAAATTTATTTTATTTATTTGTATTATTATTAGGACAATGCGCAAGACATTCATAATGCATAACATGTTTTGGCAAAGCAAGGCTGTAATGCATAAATGCTTTGCATGGCATGATCATGTGTTTTAAAAATGATTTGCATATTGTGTTTACGAAAGCAGCCTATATGAGGAAAAGTCATAAAGATTTTTGGACTTCCGCGTGACTTTATACTGCATATATCGGCCAATATGTGAGTTATCTCAATGAAAATGAGAGAGCGTGTTTTACTCATAACAAGGTATCTTGTGCCTAAAATGGATCAAATCGGGTGAAAATTTCACCTACCCCCCATGCAACTAATATCAGGATATTCGAACATTCGTCTGACTTTACTCCATTTGATTGGTGATGGTATGTGAGGTACCTTAATGAAACAGTGGGCAGATTTTATTAGTCTGTGTGATGTTAGTAGTATGTGGTATTGGCAAAAATTGATAAAATCGGGTTAATACTACCCTCAAATTCCATATACTACTTATAATGCTTTTCGTTATTCTAACCAGTTTTATGCCGAATATGTCGGTAATATATTTTTTTATACTCTCGCAACCTGTTGCTACAGAGTATAATAGTTTTGTTCACCTAACGGTTGTTTGTATCACCTAAAATTAATCGAGTTAGATATAGGGTTATATATATATAAATGATCAGGATGAAGAGACGAGTTGAAATCCGGGTGACTGTCTGTCCGTCCGTCCGTCTGTCCGTCTGTCCGTCCGTCTGTCCGTCCGTCCGTGCAAGCTCTAACTTGAGTAAAAATTGAGATATCTTTATGAAACTTGGTAGACATGTTTCATGGTACCGTGAGACGGTTGGTATTGCAGATGGGCGTAATCGGACCACTGCCACGCCCACACAACGCCATTAATCAAAAACAAATAACTTGCCATAACTAAGCTCCGCAATAAGATACAAGACTGTTATTTGGTACACAGGATCACATTAGGGAGGGGCATCTGCAGTTAAAATTTTTTTTTAAAAAGTGGGCATGGTCCCGCCTCTAATAGGTTTAATGTGCATATCTCCTAAACCGCTAATGCCATAATAACAAAATTCACTGGAAGCAAATGTTTTTAGCACTTCTATTGACGGTGTGAAAATAGTTGAAATCGGGTGGCAACTCCGCCCACTCCCCATATAACGGTACTGTTAAAAACTACTAAAAGCGCGATAAATCAAGCACTAAACACGCCAGAGACATTAAATTTTATCTCTGAGATGGTATAAGATGACTTTATAGGAACCGCGTTCAAAATTAGACAGTGGGCGTGGCACAGCCCACTTTTAGGTGAAAACCCATATCTTGAGATCTGCTTAACCGATTTCAACCAAATTCGGTGCATAACGTTATTTTCATGTTTCTATGTCATAGTGCGAAAATGGGCGAAATTGGACTACAACCACGCCTACTTCCCATATAACACCATTTTAAATTCCATCTGATTCTTTCACTTTCCACTATGCATATCAAGCAACAATGATTATATCGGGGTAAAACTTTGCGTGAATAATGCGATTAAAGTATGCCACCTTGTGGCCAAAAATTGTCTAAATCTAACCAAAACTGTTTAAGCCCCTAAGTACTAAATACGTGGACCCCAGTGCCTATAGTTGACCTTCTACCGAAAATATCAGTCAATCCACAAATAAATCTCAAACGAGTATACCATTTGACTTTGCGAGAGTATAAAATGTTCGGTTACATCCGAACTTAGCCCTTCCTTACTTGTTTTTATATAAAATTGCTTCAAAATATGTTCTTGAGTATAGCTGTGCAATGCCAAAATTAATATCTCTCTCTATCACCATCAATTAGAATAAAATTAGTATATACCTTGGTCTAAACCTCACACCTTCATGTAATGAATTCCGATTATCTGGTTTACGTTTGCCACATAAGCTTATAATATAAAATTTAGCCACTTTGGTACAGTTAATATCACATTCATACTTATGTATACTCACTTCAAGCAATTAAACTGAGACTAAGTTTACGGCCTTTAATATAAGTCAAGAAGTAAACAATTATCGGTTCCGCCCTAGTACCCATTATCGGGGTTATATTGACTCTAGCTCCAACATATTTTATGTAAAAAATTAAAACTTCAGTTTGGCTTTATATAAATGTAAAATATTACATAAGTATATGATAGTTTAATGTCGAAAATGTGTAAAATTGGTCCACGGTACAATTTTTTCGTTAATTTAATAATTTAATGAAATTAAATTAACAGTTTTCCTTAAAAATAATGTGGTATATCGCTGCATATGAATGAAATTGGTCTAGACTTTGTTTAAACCTTATAACCCTAATATACTGATTTCCGCTCCTCTGGTACAACAGCAACCTCATATACCTCACATATTAAATCTAACCCCTTTGGTTCAGTTTATATCACATATACCATGTTTCAGTTAAATAGCTTCTTTTTATAAAAGTTAACATTTCGGAGAAAAAAAGTGTATTGACACAAAATAAATCTATGATCAATAACATAAGTTAATAAGATACCAAATAATAATCGAGTAATGAATGTTGAATTCTTTCGCAACATTTTTATACTTTCGCAACATGTTGCAACAGAGTATAGTTTTGTTCACCAAAGAGTTGTTTGCATCACCTAAAGTGATAGATATAGATTTCTATATACATATATTTCTTCTAATATTTGGTGATAATCAGTGGTTAGGTATATTTTCTCAGCCATCATGTTGAACTTATTATAAAATATACCAGACAACAATGCTAATAAAGTTTCTTAGAGTGCTGGACTTTGTATAGAGCAAAAAAATCTTTCTAGAAAAACTTGCATGAAATAAATATTAGTAATGTAGTATCAAAAGGGCTAAAGACACTTTTTATGTGGTTATATATAAACTGCGACCCCTTCGGTTTACATGCTTCTTCAGAATAGAAGACGTATGAGAGGTCTTCGTTCTTCTTTATATAGACATAGTAAGCAGTCACAAAATACTGTAAGTCACGCTAATCATAGATTAGATTCCGATGTACGTCTGTCCGAACAAAGTATCAATACAAATTAACATAGAACCAGGCGGGAAAATCTCGAGGTACAGTCTTTTGAACAAAATTTAAATACTGTTCAACATAGAACAAGGCGAAAAGATCCGCAAATTGGCTCTGAAGAGCAAATACGAGATACTCGAGGTCATAGGTCTCGGCGTGAAGACCCCGAGGTTCGATCTGTTGAGCAAGCTACAAATGCTGTTCAACATAGAACAAGGCGGAAAGATCCCCAAATTCGCTCTGAAGAGCAAATAAGAGATACTCGAGGTCATAGATCTCGTCGAGAAAATTCCGAGGTACGATATGTTGAGCAAATTGCAAATACTGTTCAACATATAACAAGGCGGCAACATCCGCAAATTCGCTCTGAAGAGCAAATAAGAGATACTCGAGGTCATAGGTCTCGGCGTGAAGACCCCGAGGTTCGATCTGTTGAGCAAGCTACAAATGCTGTTCAACATAGAGCAAGGCGGAAAGATCCCCAAATTCGCTCTGAAGAGCAAATAAGAGATACTCGAGGTCATAGATCTCGTCGAGAAAATTCCGAGGTACGATATGTTGAGCAAATTGCAAATACTGTTCAACATATAACAAGGCGGCAACATCCGCAAATTCGCTCTGAAGAGCAAATAAGAGATACTCGAGGTCATAGGTCTCGGCGTGAAGACCCCGAGGTTCGATCTGTTGAGCAAGTTGCAAATACTGTTCAACATAGAACAAGGCGGCAAGATCCGCAAATTCGCTCTGAAGAGCAGATAAGAAATACTCGAGGTCATAGATCTCGGCGCGAAGTCCTCGAGGTACGATATGTTGACATGCTGTAACTACTGTTCAACATTAAACAAGGCGGCAAGATCCCCAAATTCGCTCTGAAGAGCAAATAAGAAATACTCGAGGTCGTAGGTCTCCTATAAATGATTATCGTGGCAATTTAACAGATTTCAAAAACATTTATTTCCAAATATTAGTAAGGGCCCTACTGAAATATGTATTTGCTGCGGCGGATTATGGTTTTCACACCAAGTTCGCAAATTAAATTTCGAAACTATTGCGCAAGGTCACCCGAATGCTGCATCCGCCTTATATTTGATGCAAAAATTTCCTTCGGAAGATGGAAACTACAATTTTTGTGCTACTTGCAAAAATGTAATTGTTAAAAAGAACGTTCCGAAAATATGTTTAGCTAACGGTCTAGACTTTCCTGAAATACCGGGTTGTTTGAAAGATTTAACCCCAATTGAAGAACCTCTCATAATGCCTTGATTGCCTTTTATGACAATCCGTCCGTTAGGATATCAAGGTCAGAGTTCTCTCAAAGGTGCTGTTGTTAATATACCAATTTCTGTTAACAACATTGTGACATCTCTACCAAGGTCCTTTGATGAGGCTCATGTGATACAAATTCACTTAAGAAGGCGTTTGGAATACAATCATGATTATATGATCGATACCATACGCCCGCAAAGATTATGGAAGGTTTGCAATTCTTAGTGAATACCCCTCTGTATCGTGAGCACAATATACATATTAATGAAAACTGGATTTCAGAATTTAATAACCAAGAAGAAATTCTGTTTGTTGCATCTTTTCATGCGGCACAAACTCATCATGATAATCTCTCAGGTAATAATATCCCCACGGGTCTTTTATCTTCAGAGCTGAATTCAGGCGGTCAAGAAAATCTTTTGGACAATATTCCTGTAGAAAACTTGGACTATAACCGTTTAGTCATAGCGCCAGGTAAAGGACAAAGACCAATTGACATAATTCAAGACAATAATTCAGAAGAGTTGTCATTTGGAACAATATTCGTTGGGCAGAAACGTACATGCTCTGAAACATATAGCAAAATAATATGTTCTGAAATTCGCCGTTTTGACAGAAGAGCGTGTACCATTCCAAAGTTGTTCTATGATTACAAAAAATTAGAACTGCTACAAATTAAGAATTTATATCAGGCACACAAATATCTGCACAAGAAGCAGTATATTTCTGTATTGGTCTCCATATTTCTGAAGCAAGTAATGCAGAAATATTTATAAATATCTCTCAACCTGAGAAACGTTCAAATGATAAAACCTAGAGCGGAACTTCAGAACCTTTCTTCAGGTTCGGCTGAAATATTCGTAGCCGGTATTTTAGATCATTATGTTCAAAGATTTTGTATCTAAGTATAAATATTTTCAATCCAGTATAAGACAGTGATCATAAAAAAGAAAAAGAGAGGGAAGACGATAATTTACCAGCAAGCGGGGTTGTCATGTCTCTTAAAGACGGTAGCAGTTTTGTTCATACCAAACCTTGTATAATTCGGTATAGAAGGTTTAAACCAGATTTGACCAGAGTTGAGTATTTCCGGGAAATGGTAATGCTTTACTATCCATGGCGGAATGAACAGCAAGATCTCATTGAAACTCATAATGAGCAGACTTGCATAACACAGCGTATTCTAATTGAGGAAAATCAAAGAAAATATGATGTTTTTCAGTAAAGAGAACTTGAAAATGTTCTAGAAAGTCTTTATAATGAAATAGACTTAGAGGAAGGTAGGTTGGCACGGAGCAGGTGTAGGAAAGAGTCGTTTGAAATCTACAATATATTAAGTTCTAAACAATCGTTACAATTCTACTCCTGGTTCCAATCCAAGTTCCTTAAAAGTTCTTCTTTGCGCACCTACTGGTAAAGCAGCATTAAGAGCCAGCCTTCACTGGCATACCGATTACACTTGAAATATGTTGGAGATATTCTATTCCAATCCCAGTGATACCTACAGCAAATTGGTTCCCCTTTGTGGGAATTATTCAAATACCATACTTTAAATTAACAGAAATAAATGAGTCAAAGGGAGGATCAGGCTTTTGCTATAGCATTAAACCGTATGGTAGTACTATGACAAACGATGATATATCACTAATTGAAACTCTCGTAGTTAGATCCGAAGAAGCTCCCGATAATGTAATACATTCATTTGTGTCCAACGAAGATACGAATAATTTCAATACCCTTACGCTCAGTCGAATCCGAACTGAGGCTATCCTTTCAACTGTTAAAGACTCAATTAAAGGATTAGATATAAGTGAAAATGAGAATGCTATGGAAAGAGTTACGTACTTTTCAAAACTTCTGAAACACAGGGACTGTCCGATGAATTGTCATTGAAAACCACCACCAAATATATGATTGGTATATTACACGTGTGATGGCTTAGATAATAAGGCAACTGGACAACTTATGCAAATTGATTTCCATTGTTCTTTTCCAACAACTACGTGGACTAAATTCTTGGAACCTTCTGTTGGTTTGATATCATGTTTAAAAAAGCCACATCCTCTAAAAAATTCCTGGATACGAATTGAACAAGTTCTAAAATATTTTTAATATAAATGAAATGAACACATTTTAATTGAAAAAAAGCAATTTCAAGTTATTTCGGCGGAGGGAATGGGTGGGCTTTAGTTTAGCATCCCACGATTTCAGGGTTAAGAGAGTTATGGTTGGATAGAGTAGATTCTCCAGATCACGAATATATATAATTATTGCCGCCGGAAATTTATAGTTTTCGAGATATTTGCATTTTAAGTTGAAAATTCCACAAATTTCATTTTACTATTTCTCGATTTATGGTTATCTTTTCTTTTATATTATGCACTTATTATACACTAACTTTTCACTTCAATGTTTCTACATATTTATTTTATATTAAATATTTAAGTATTTGCTTTAAATAAGCGTTTAATTTTTACACAATTTTCGTTATATGAACAATAACAAATGGGTTCCATGTTGTCAGATAATAAGTGTTGCCATATCCAAACGAATAAAAGCAATCAAAATAAATAAAAACCCAATCACCCTCTACAAAATATTATGAACTTAATTTTCCATTTTAATGAAAGAAAAAGGTTTTATGGCTTAAACGTATGTTTTATTGCATCTGATAATTTCACAAAATGATCATTGTCTCTGGCGTGTTTAGTGCTTGATTTATCGCGCTTTTAGTAGTTTTTCACAGTACCGTTATATGGGGAGTGGGCGGAGTTACCACCCGATTTCAACTATTTTCACACCGTCCATAGAAGTGCTAAAAACATTTGCTTCCAGTGAATTTTGTTATTATAGCATTAGCGGTTTAGGAAATATGCACATTAAACCTATTAGAGGCGGGACCACGCCCACTTTAAAAAAAAAAAATTAAACTGCAGATGCCCCTCCCTAATGTGATCTTGTGTACCAAATAACAGTCTTGTATCTTATTGCGGAGCTTAGTTATGGCAATTTATTTGTATTTGATTAATGGCGTTTTGTGGGCGTGGCAGTGGTCCGATTACGCCCATCTGCAATACCAACCGTCTCACGGTACCAAGAAACATGTCTACCAACTTTCATAAAGATATCTCAATTTTTACTCAAGTTAGAGCTTGCACGGACGGACAGACAGTCACCCGGATTTCAACTCGTCTCTTCATCCTGATCATTTATATATATATAACCCTATATCTAACTCGATTAGTTTTAGGTGATACAAACAACCGTTAGGTGAACAAAACTATTATACTCTGTAGCAACAGGTTGCGAGAGTATAAAAATGTAGAAACCAAATAGTGAAAGTGAAAGATCGAACACCAAGTGTCGGATTAAAGGTGAATTTGTTTGAAATTTACTCGGAAGTGACTTACAGAACCTGCCTGAATCGCACTTCAATTCAAGTACCTAAAACATATTTACCTACCGAGTTGAAGTTAATCACGCCATTGCAAATCAGAAATAATTTACAATAGAAATTGTTGAGGCTGATGAAGAAATAACGCTGGAAGCAAAACATTATCCGTGCACAAGCAACACATCGTTAAGATAATTAAAATAAAGCGAAAATTTTATATTCCTATAAAATAATTGAACCAATGTACACGAGTTGCTTGATGATATATTGTTAACTAGCGTAAACAGCCTTCGCCGGGCTAGATTTTGCTTTATTTTTCTTAACCAACAAAATTACAATACAACATTAAATATTTAATTCATCTCTTAAATATATTAATAGGTATATCATCCTGTTAAATATTTAATTCATCTCTTAAATATATTAATAGGTATATCATCCTATTAATTTTCTTCTATTCTATTCTTGAGCGGGTGAATATTATTACCTACACCCATATACATGTTAGTAAATAGAATATTATTCTTATCATTGATACAAAAGCATACCTATATCAATATAAAGGAAAAAACTTGACACATCTGATGAACCAGCTAAAAAACATCGCCAATTTTATGAATTCATTGGCGGCGGTGCAGGTGAGGAAATAGTCGTTTGATATCTGCAATGCATCAAGCTCTTAACCATAGTTACAATTCTACACCTGGATCCAATCCAAGTTCCTTAAAAGTTTTTCTTTGCGCACCTTTACCCGCAGGTAGCAGCCTTCGGAATAGGTGGAATGACCCTGGATTCAATATTCTCTTTGCCTGTTAATCAGTTGAATATAGAATTGAGGCCACTTAGCAATGACACAGTTAATTCATTGTATTCCAGACTTATCAATTTAAAAGTAATCATAATTGATGAGATATCGATGGTTGGTGCTCGTATGTTTAGCTCTGTTGATGCTAGATTATAACAAATTTTCAAACCAGACAGCCCCTTTGGTGGTATACCGATCATAGTGTTTGGTGGTTTGAGCAAGATATAATAGATGTGGCAACACTTGTTAGCTGACAACATGGAACCCATTTGATATTGTTGATATTACGAAAATTGTGTAAAAGTAAAATGCTTATTTAAAGCAAATATTTAAATATTTAATATAAAATAAATATGTAGAAACATTGTAGTGAAGTGTCAGTGTGTAATAAGTGCATAATATAAAAGAAACGTTAACCATAAATCGAGAAATTGTAAAAGAAAATTTGTGGAATTTTCAACTAAAAATGCAAATATCTCGAAAACTATAAATTTCCGGCGGCAATAATTATATATATTCGTGATCTGGAGAATCTCCTCTATCCAACCATAACTCTCTTAACCCTGAAATCGTGGGATGCTAAACTAAAGTTTTCCCGAGGGAATAACTATTCACAAAGTGAGGGTGCCACATATAGCAAAGTTGTAGTTCATACTCTAACCAGAATGCCTAGAGCTTCGATATATGTATGTTGCCCGCAGGCATCTTTATTATAGGTAATTTTATTTTCTCTAAAAAATTGTTTGAATAATATCCAGTATTTGGAGAACTGATGGAATTGAACACAACTAATGCTTTAACAACATGTTTCAATTTTATGATTTCCCGAACATCATCACATCAAATTTGCAGAACTTCATGAAGTCCTTACTACTGAGTTGTGCAATCAAAATGTCAAAATTGTTAGAGATTTTAACATGTGTCTATTGTCTACAGGGACTTCAAGAAAAAACATGAGTTCACTGCTTGGTGTAGAATATTCAATTACATCTGCGGGTACACAAATTGATTCGGCAGTTTCTAACGTGGATCCTTCCCATGTTAATGCTATTACTTATGAGACAGTGCATAGCTACGACGATAGTATTTGTGTCCTATCATGAACTAAAGAAGTCAGACTTAGTGCAGCATTTCTTTCTTTTTTTCTAAATCAAAAGACATTAGAATACCACTATAATTCTGATAGAAGTTTTTGAGGAGAATGTAATAAAATAAGAGTAACAAGTAAGGAAGGGCTAAGTTCGGATGTAACCGAACATTTTATGCTCTCGCAAAGTCAAATGGTATACTCGTTTGAGATTTATTTGTGGGTTGGCTGATATTTTCGGTAGAAGGTCAACTATTGGCACTGGGGTCCACATATTTAGTACTTAGGGGCATGAACAGTTTTGGTTCGATTTAGACAATTTTTGGTCACAAGGTGGCATACTTTAAACGTATTATTCACGCAAAGTTTTACCCCGATATAATCATTGTTGCTTGATATGCATAGTGGAAAGTGAAAAAATCAGATGGAATTGAAAATGGTGTTATATGGGAAATAGGCGTGGTTGTAGTCCGATTTCGCCCATTTTCGCACTATAATATAGAAATATGAAAATAACGTTATGTGCCGAATTTTGTTGAAATTGATTAAGCAGATCTCAAGATATGGGTTTTCACCTAAAAGTGGGCTGTGCCACGCCCACTGTCTAATTTTGAACGCGGTTCCTATAAAGTCATCTCATACCATCCCAGAGATAAAATTTAATGTCTCTGGCGTGTTTAGTGCTTGATTTATCGCGCTTTTAGTAGTTTTTAACAGTACCGTTATATGGGGAGTGGGCGGAGTTGCCACCCGATTTCAACTATTTTCACAGCGTCCATAGAAGTGCTAAAAACATTTGCTTCCAGTGAATTTTGTTATTATAGCATTAGCGGTTTAGGAAATATGCACATTAAACCTATTAGAGGCGGGACCACGCCCACTTTAAAAAAAAAAAATTAAACTGCAGATGCCCCTCCCTAATGTGATCTTGTGTACCAAATAACAGTCTTGTATCTTATTGCGGAGCTTAGTTATGGCAATTTATTTGTTTTTGATTAATGGCGTTTTGTGGGCGTGGCAGTGGTCCGATTACGCCCATCTGCAATACTAACCGTCTCACGGTACCAAGAAACATGTCTACCTAAATTCATAAAGATATCTCAATTTTTACTCAAGTTAGAGCTTACACGGACGGACAGACAGTCGCCCGGATTTCAACTCGTCTCTTCATCCTGATCATTTATATATATATAACCCTTTATCTAACTCGATTAGTTTTAGGTGATACAAACAACCGTTCGTTGAACAAAACTATTATACTCTGTAGCAACAGGTGCGAGAGTATAAAAATGTAGAAACCAAATAGTGAAAGTGAAAGATCGAACACCAAGTGTCGGATTAAAGGTGAATTTGTTTGAAATTTACTCGGAAGTGACTTACAGAACCTGCCTGAATCGCACTTCAATTCAAGTACCTAAAACATATTTACCTACCGAGTTAAAGTTAATCACGCCATTGCAAAACAGAAATAATTTACAATAGAAATTGTTGAGGCTGATGAAGAAATAACACTGGAAGCAAAACATTATCCGTGCACAAGCAACACATCTTTAAGATAATTAAAATAAAGCGAAAATTTTATATTCCTATAAAATAATTGAACCAATGTACACGAGTTGCTTGATGATATATTGTTAACTAGCGTAAACAGCCTTCGCCGGGCTAGATTTTGCTTTATTTTTCTTAACCAACAAAATTACAATACAACATTAAATATTTAATTCGTCTCTTAAATATATTAATAGGTATATCTTCCTATTAATTTTCTTCTATTCTCTTCTTGAGCGGGTGAATATTATTACCTACACCCATATACATGTTAGTAAATAGAATATCATTCTTATCATTGATACAAAAGCATACCTATATCAATATAAAGGAAAAAACTTGACACATCTGATGAACCAGCTAAAAAACATCGCCAATTTTATGAATTCAATGGCGGCGGTGCAGGTGAGGAAGTAGTCGTTTGATATCTGCAATGCATCAAGCTCTTAACCATAGTTACAATTCTACACCTGGATCCAATCCAAGTTCCTTAAAAGTTCTTCTTTGCGCACCTTTACCCGCAGGTAGCAGCCTTCGGAATAGGTGGAATGGCCCTGGATTCAATATTCTCTTTGCCTGTTAATCAGTTGAATATAGAGTTGAGGCCACTTAGCAATGACACAGTTAATTCATTGTATTCCAGACTTATCAATTTAAAATTAATCATAATTGATGAGATATCGATGGTTGGTGCTCGTATGTTTAGCTCTGTTGATGCGAGATTATAACAAATTTTCAAACCAGACAGCCCCTTTGGTGGTATACCGATCATAGTGTTTGGTGGTTTTAGCAACTCTCACCTGTTGGAGATAGGTAGATATTCTTTCCTAATACCAATGATGCATACAGCACTTTAGTTGGTTTCCCTTTGTGGGAGTTATTTAAATACTTAAAATTAACAGAAATAATGAGATAACGGGAGGGTCAGGCCTTTGCAATTGCATTAAACCATATGGCATCTGGTCTCGAGTAATAAGCTCAGTCGAATACCAACTGAAGCTATCCTTTCAACTGCAAAAGACTCAGTTAAAGGAATTGGTATAAGTGAAAATTATAACATTTAGGAAAGAGTTAAACTTTTCAAAACTTCTGAAACGCAAGGACTGCCCTATGAATTGACACTAAAAACCTTCGCCAAATATAAAAAAAGCGACTTTTTGATGCTATCTTCAGATATTTTATGCTTTGTAGAATCTTGGAGTTATCCTTGCGAGAGTTTTGATATACCAGGATTTACTCCAATTAACGAGCTAAGGAGAAAAAGCACGGAAACAAGCAACAGAAAAACGCGGGGCATTATGATATATGCAAAGCATAGTATTACTAGCTCTAATAAATCAAAGGCTGTAAAGAAAATGTATTCAGGCCGCAAAATTTTAGAAGCGATTTTGTTTAAATGCTTCAATATTAATATTTTGGTTCTATACAGAAACAGCTTTCTCTGTCAGCCATTTAATTGTAGAACTTCAGAAAGTCCTTACTTCTGAGTTATGCAATCAAATCGTGCTAATTGTTGAAGATTTTAACATTTGTTTAATGTCTACAGGGACTACAATATGAAAAAAACTTTAGTTCCCTGCTTGGTGTAGAATATTCAACTACATCTGCCGGTACACAAATTGATTGGGCATTTTCCAACATGGATCCATCCCATGTTGATGCAATTACTTTTGAGACCGAAATTTTAAATAATATGTATAATTTGTTATTATATAAGACATTATTGTATAATTATATGATTGAAATTAATAAATTATTAAATTGATTAATAGAAAAGAAATATAATTTGAATATATGTACAAGAATCTCTATAAAAATGTATGTTTAATATTGTAAATATTATATACAAATTAATATAACAATATAATTTTTAAAGTTGTTAATATTTATTATTTTTAAGCTAAATATGTATAATAATATCGATGTAATAAATAAAAAATGTTATTTATTGTCAAAAAACGATTTATTTTCATACTCCCCAATACAGTTGTAATTCATGCTATATAAAATAAATTATAAGCGTATACAACAAAACACAAGAACGATTGCTCTAATTATTAAAATATATAAAGAAATCTCAAACGTGTATAAAATGTTCGGTTGCATCCGAACTTAGCCCTTCCCTACTTGTTTAGCTTTTATTTTATTGGAACAAAAAGCAACGAAAAAATTAAAAAAAAAAGATATTAAAAGATCACAGTAATTCACTTGATGCAACAGGAGAGTCGCTTGTGAAATTTGGCTTGCATTTACTTGTATGTTTGTATACATGCTTACTTTACAGATTTCCAGCACATTATCGACTGAATAAAGACGCATTTGGGTGTTAAATTACGTTTATTACGTTTTATGAATCCTCTTAAAATATCGGGGCTGTTTCCATGAACTTAATAATTATGACATTTTGTGGTTTCACCGATAGAAATATCGATAAATGAAATAAATTTCTTAATTTGCGGCTAGTGCTACTAACTTTTAAATTTCGATTAACAGAATTTTGTGGGCGTGGCAATGGTTAGATTTCGCCCATGTGTAATACCTACAAACCTCAGAGTATGAGAGAACATGTGTAAAATGTTTCATTAATGTATCTATTTTTAATCAAGTTATCGCTCCCAAGTAATTAAGTATTCAACTTTCCCATAATTTGGATCAGTTTGATATAATTCTATAACTAACACGATTAGTTTTAAATGTTACAATTTAAGCGTAAAAGTTGCGAGAGTATAAAAAAAGGTTATAAGCTAAAAAAATGAAGTGTTTATTCAAATTAGTGAGCAACTGTAAGTATCTGAACATATTTTATTCACTCCTAATTCCTAAAATGTATGAGCGTATCTCCTTAGTGTTTGGTTCCGTACTTCCTTCCCTTTGTCTATTCTTTTATCCCTAGATGATTTACTACTCAGTGAAAAAGGTATAAAAATTTGGATATACCTTACTTTCATCAAAGTTTTTTTTCTGTTATGATAAAAAAATACATGATGATTTTGTTTTTCAGTCGTTTGATTGACTTAATTTAATACTTAATTTAATAATAATATAATAATTTAAATAATTATCCAGGGGTATTGTGAAATTCAAGACAGATTTGCGTAGTTGCCAGAATAGCAAACCAATTCTGATTTTCAATGGTGTCACAGAATCTGATTGGATTTACGTCTTTTCGGACAAATGCAAAACCAATATTCGAAGTTTACTATTTTGAAAAAACTTACAAATGAATAAATTTGGAATCGTGTGATAATAATATATTATAATACTGAATAAAGCCTACTAAAGTTTGCAATGAGTTCCGCTATTTTAGCTTTTTTTTGTTGGAATTTTGTGTTTTATTCTTATGTTTTCCTCTATTGAAATAACGATAAATTAAATCGTAACAATTATATTAATTATTTTCTTAACTTACATTTCAAATCTGTCAACGAATATCCTTTTGCTTTGTTTCTGATAACAAAACCGATAAAATTGGATTCCGTGACACCTAAAACCGATACAAATTTCTGTTTCGAACGTCAAACCCATAATATCCGAATTCATGACACCTACTATATTGTTTTTATCGGTTTCAATTCTGATTCCGACTACTATCAGATTCTACAACACCCCTGTATATCATAAATCCAATAATTACGTCATGATTACATCTACATACCTTTAAAAGGACATCTATTATAGTACAGTACACGAAAAATACTCAAAGTAGTATTCAAGATATAACATTTAAAACATATTATATTGCATTGGGTTATGCTTTAATAAAAAATTATTTTTCTAGCATTTGATTTATCAAAGGAACAGAAACAGAATTTTGGAGATGACATTACTTGCCAGTTACGTCTCGCACGAAAGAAACGGTGGAGTTTGTTAGAAGAAAAAAGAATATGCCAAGAAATCGAACTGCAAACATATATAAATAGGTAGAAGTTATTCAATATTATAAAATTAATCGATATATATAAAATTTTAAATGGTTTGCAGGCTTATAAAACAAGATATGGATAAAAATTTAGCTAGATTGAAGATTGACGAAAATTTTAATGAACATGAATTAAAAGAAAAACAGCAAGAATTTGAGCAACAATGTGTAAGTATTTTGGTTGATTTTGAATAGGCAAATATAAATTTCCTAATTAATTTGTAAAAACCTTGACAATTTTAATTACATTATTTGTTGCCTTGAACAACATAATAAAGTTGAGTTTGTCTTCAATTTACGCTCGCAACCCTAACACTGTTCCTAAATTGTAGCGTCAGGCATTGCGTTTTATAACACTAATGCGCTCTACGACGAGTCTAGCCCTTCAAACTTTTAACAGATTTCACTCTCAATGATTATTCTAAGGAGGCAATTATGAAAAACAGGGGTAGTTGCAACATACATTCATAAAATGTTTGGTCAAAGATACTGAAGTTCAGTTGCAATTTGCAAGATTTTTTATTTCGATTTTATTATTAAGATCGCAATTGGTTAACTATAATGCCTTATTTACTAAACAGCTGAATGGAGATATACAAAGACTGTAAGGTTTAATTATATGATATAGGTATTAAGTTTGCCACGATGGTTATAACACCTAAAGGGAAACGCCGGAGACCTTATAAAAAGATCAGCGGGACGAGCTGAGTCGATTTAGCTATGTGTTTTACGTTGTTGTTGTTGTAACGGTCATAATCATCTAACGGAAGGCCCAGGAAATGAGCTGTTTCAACGGGGTCGCACCATAGGAAAATGGGTGATAGATGAGTGGAGTTTGTTGGGCATGCAAAGAGGTTAGTGTCATGCGGAGACTCATTGCATGCAAGACATATATTTGGTATGTCGGGGTCGATTCTCGATAAGTGGGAGTTTAACCTGCTACAGTATCCAGGACGAAGTTCCGCAAGAGTCACTCTAGATTCTCGTGGCACCTCGAGCTCTTCGTCTTTGATGGATGGTGGTTTCACTCCAAGTACGCCATTCACTGAGAGGGAGTCGGTGAAGGTCTTGATGGCTCCACTGTGAATGGCGGTCAGTGTATGTCTAAAGTTCGTTGCGTCCGAGGTCTGGTCGCGTACTTTCCAATGTCGTCGATGTAATCAAGGAAGGACCTCTTGATGTTCCTAGGAGGCGGTTCCGCTTCAAGCAGACGACTGCAGAGGTGGTTTCTACGAAAACATCCAGCAGAAACTGCTTGGAGAGGAGCTCGTTATGTTTTTTAACCGGAAGCATACAAGGCTTACTATGTGGGTGTTCAATTGGCGACATTAAAAGGCATCCCGTGATAGTCCGGAGTGCCGTGTTTTGATATGTCTGGAGCTTCTTCATCCAGGCGACCATATTGGTGCAGCGTGGCTTAAGATCGGCCGGCCGATTGCCTTGTAAGTTACCCGTAACGTTTCTTTTTTTTCCCCAAGAGCTGCAGGCAAGCGATTTGAAGATTTTTAGCGGCTCTGTACTTTGGCAGTTATCGCGGTCGTGTGAGCAGTGAAGGAGCACACGCTGTCAAATGTAACATCTAATTTTAAACGCCGTCGACGGAAATGTTTAGATCCATTCTGTAATCCTTAGTTCAGTTTGTAAAAATGGTCGCTGTAGATTTAGTGGGGGAGAGTGTTAGGCTCCTTGCAGAGAAGAAGCGAGAAAGGTCGGAGAGATAGCCGTTTACTTTCGAGCACATGCCATCGATTCCATTGCCCGACGTCAATATCGTGCAGTCATCAGCGTACGAGGTCATGGAAATGCCCTCTGATTGGGAGTTTCGAAATGTAAAAATTAAACAGTAGCGGGGAGAGGACACCACCCTGCGGAACCCCCTATTTAAATCATCTAAGTTTATAGTTTTGACCTCGAAACAATATGGATGAATGCCGACCGCTCAGGTAGTTCATAGTATACCGCTTCAGCCTTGGAGAGAGCGTGGATTGTTCCATGTCCTCAAGTAGCGTTGTGTGGTTGACTGTAGTACAGTAGTCCAAAGCTTACTCACCCCGGTGGAGAGGTTGCAAGACTTCAAATGCTCTATCCATTTTGTCCGCTTATGCTGATTTACGATTTGCCGTATCTCGCATCTGAGATCCTTTATTCGGGGATTACAGGGATCGGCATGGCGTAAGGTGTCGCGATTGTTTGTTAATACAGCTGCTTCGGCTGGGAAATTAAGGCGAAGTTCCACGATTCTTCCAGCCGGTAAGAACCGTTAACAAAGGTAAAGTCGGAAGGTTTCTCGATCGAAATAATTATGGGCAGATGGTCTGATGCGAGAGTTAGCACAGGTCGCCAGGTTATGCTATTTATCAGGCTACCGCTAGCGATGGTAATATCTAGCGAGCTATTACAAGTGCCCATAGTTCTGGTGGGGGCTGCGTCGATTTTGACTCCGGTGTTTAGTGGTTATTCCTGGGGGTGATGGAGGTACGTATAGGTGGTGGTTGTTGCAGCTGCGATACCAGCATGGGCGGTTATCGCACTATGGTGTTTTTTGACGACGCCACTATATGGAATTGCGGGGAGATGAGTCTGAAAATCATGCTGCCTGTGTGAGCTTCTTAGGGCCGTGGAAGTCCTTTCTTCGCCACTCGACTGGAATGGTGGCGCAGTGGGCGAACATGGTGCAGATTGCACAGCCGTTGAGGCAAGTGTCGCAGTAGTGCGTTGGCAGTATGGGGCCAAGTAACTCGTCCACACCCAATTCATCTAACTCCCTTTTCCCTATGGTCCGACCCCGTCGAAACAGCTTGTTTCTTGGGCCTCCCGTTAGATAACCTCGACGATAACCAAATTATAACTTATCATCCAAGCAGGAACTAGACCACCGTTACAACAACAACACTTGTGGTCCACTCCCTATGCGTCTTAAGGCCTGAGCAGGTCTCCATCCATTGCATGTGTTGCACCTAGCCGAAGTGAAGTTTGGATGGAGCCTTTTAGCGCAAATGCAGCAGATGAATTCCCCAGAGCCTGGGTTGGACTCGATGCCAGCACGGGTCAGGAGGATACGGAGCTAATCTGCTTCTAGGCGTTGCTCTAATGACGACAAACTTAAACTAAAACTTCCCGATCCAAACAGGGTTAGATCGCCGAAATAACAGAATCCGAAAAAAAAGGATCTATGGTCCGATATCAATTTGATTTTTACGTTCGTCTTTTCCTTTCGAAAAAGCTGCACATTTGTCGGAACCGCCGATATTGAACCACTATAACCAGTTTCCACGACAGTCCGGAACGGATCCAAATTTTAATTTAGCCAAGGACTGTCACCTCGGTAGCATTCTTCATAATTATTTCAGGAATGTTTTTGCCACTACAATAACAACAACAGCTACAACCACTATAGCTTATAGCTGCCATGTAAACTGAACTATTAGAATAAATTCCTTGTATGGAAAACTATTTATTTGAATAAAGATTATTATTGATATAAAGATATTTTTGAGTTCGGACCACTATAGCATATAGCTGCCATATAACTAGGACGGTCTAAATCAAGTCCTTGTATGAAAAACTGTTTTATTTGACAAGATATCTTCACGATTTTGCACAGATTGTTGTTCAAGGCAACGCTTATCTCCGAAGAAACTAAGCGGTTCGGATCCATAGGGGTATTACAGTTTCAGTGTAATCGAAGTTAACGTTTTTTTTTTTTTTTAATTCATAATATTGTTCATTCTCTATTTACAGGATGATCACATTAAGGAGCTTAATAACATTTTTGCAAAAGTGGATGACAGAAGACGAGTGAGTTAAATATATTTTTAGCAATTAAAATTAAAAGTATACACATGTTTGCATACTTGTATAAATTCTAATACGTCCGTTGAGCCTACTTATAGAATAGCCATCAGTTGTAAAAACAAAAACAGTAAAGAGAAAAATTATTGAATGCAAACAACACCATAGATTTATTTAAAAAAATATTTAAATAAATAATAAATATATATAAGATTGAAAAAGTTAAAAAACATTAGCGTTAGCAAACACCAGAAAAATAAGCAAAATCAGACGTTCTGTTTACGAACTAGTGTGTGTTTGTTGACTTTCTTAAACCTATTGCAGTTGAGCACGATTACGTCAAGTGTAACAATTAAGTGCATGTATATTTTCATACGTAGGTGCATTGAGAAACTTATTCCCAAAACGAGTTTTGAAAATTTTAAGTTAAACGATAATTTTTTTAAGAAAATTTCAGGTACTTTTATTTAAAAAACTGTTTCTAAATCAACCGATAAAGATAAATTAGTAAAATTTTCAGGAAAGTATTTTTTTAACATATTGAAAAATAACTATAAGTAATTTTTTTATTATCATTTTGTTAATTAACTTTTAAGTTAATAACTAAAAATTTTAGTAACTTCTCAGTAAAAGTATGAAGTAACTGAAAAAAAGTTACAAGCGTTATTTAACCATGTTTAAGATTCCGTAAAAAATTTGCTCGCAATTAGTTTAAGGGGGTATTCTGGTTTAGAAGACCTTAGGCTCTTTTTCGGATTCGATAAAGAAAAACAAGAGATATTTTTACCATACGTTTTTTTATATGTTTTTTTATTGATATTTAAAGAGTACAAATCAATTATCATATTATACCGGCAAAGTGGGGACTGATAAAAAAATGGCGTGTCCTGGTGTGCAGGATATCAGGACTCCCAGTAACCTGAAATAGAAATTGTTAAGTGATACTTAAAGAGGAAGGATGTAGTTAAAGCACTACGAGAGGATTTTGGAAAAAAAAAGTTCACAAAATTGCGGCTATTGGTAAAATATGTATCATTATTTCCCTGTTTTTTGCCGTTCGGAATGTTTTAAAAATATAAAAAAAAAAATGTTTTCCAAAAATCCTCTGGTAGTGCGATAGAATAATGTGTAAAGCTAAGAGACATATTCTTAAAGGGTTATACTACAATAATATGCCGCAAAACAATTGATTTTTTAAATTTCTAAACCAGAATACCCCCTTAAACAATATGCATTTTTTTACAGCGTACCGAGCGCCAGTGCTATAAGAACAGAGAACAACGGGGCAAACTGCTTTGTTGCTTCATTTTATTATAATTACAAATTTATATTTATAATTTTTTACATTATATTATTTATTATTATTAGTACAATAATGTCGTTATCTTTATTTTATTTGTGTTAAGATTTTGTTCGTAAAAACTACTCATCTTCCGAAACAAGCTTACATTGCAGTGATACCACATCTAACGATTGATAATAATGGAAATAATGAGTCTTTTTAATTGTAACTTATACTTTCGTTCATGTAGGTCATGATCTTTTTGGGAACGGAAAGCATAATAAATGCTCCACTGAAAGAAGGAATGTGGGGTTGTTATGTGATTACTACTGGCGTACGGATGAAGTGTAATCTGATCATTGGACCAATGATACGATTGAATAGCATCTTGCACAAAGAACTAATATTTTTCAAAAAAATCGAAATTGAGAAATAAGACTCTTGGGATTTATCCACGAAATCATGGTTCAATAGCTCTGAACACTTATTTTTTAGCGCGCTTAAATTATCTTCTACCTCGTATACCAATACGTCGCTTCAAAGATTTCAGTCCTGTATAATTAAAAACGAATGTGTTAGGACATTAATTGTGTAAAATATGGAAAATAATAATAGCTAGGCAAATTTATGCAATCAAATTCGATGATTTTATACCAATAATGTCAATGTGAAACATTTTAATACTCTTGCAACATGTTGCTACAGAGTATAATGGTTTGGTTCGCCTAATGGTTGTTTGTATGACGTAAAACTAATCGAGTTATATATATATAAATAAATGATCAGGATGAAGAGACGAGCTGAACTTCTAGAAAATGGGTGAAATCGGGTGACTACTCCGCCCACTCCCAATGTTGTTGTTGTAGCGGCAGAAATCTGCCGAGTTGACAGTCCTTGGCCGGAATAAACCCGGGTCTGTTCCGGTTACGTAGACCCGACTGTCGTGGGAACGGCGCCTACTCCCGATATAACGGTACTGTTAAAAACTACTAACTCCCCATATAACGGTACTGTTAAAAACTACTAAAAGCGCGATATATCAAGCACTAAACACGCCAGAGATATTAAATTTTATCACTGGGATGATATGAGATGACTTTATAGGAATATAGACAGTGGTCGTGGCACGGCCCTCTTTTAGGTGAAAACCCATACATTATATAATATATAAGTATATAACATTTATTATATAACATATAATTATATTACCCATATAACATCATTTTAAATTCTATCTGATTCTTTTACTTTCCACCTTTCAAATCAAGCAACATTGAATAATGCTTTTAAAATATGTCACCTTGTGACCAAAAGTTGTCTAAATCGAACCAAGGCTTTTCAAGCTTCTAGGTACTGACTATGTGGACCCCAGTGCCTATAGTTGACTTTTTACCGAAAACATCGGTTAATGTGTGAGATATATAACTGCAATTCATATTATAAAATAAATAAAGTAAACTCTCGAAAATAAGATGTTTTTGTGTCAAAAATGGGTTGAATCAGATCAATACTTCCTTTGTGACAACACCTGAAGTAATTTCCCTGGCTCTGATCTTTGCAAGTTGCGAGAGTATAAAATGTTCGTTTACACCCGAACTTAGAACTTCCTTCTTTAAAAGTGTGTACTGAATTTAAGTTTTTATATATATTTTTTTTTGGCCCTCGGTACTTTTCCATTGGCAATGTTAAAAGATATTTCCTTTATCTCATGACTATCGGTCAACAACCTAACATTTCAATGGTGAAATCAACTTCAGGATACTTTTTACACGTAGAAAAAAAACAAGCAAACAGCTTTCAATGAAGTTATTTAAGCTTTCAGAGATATCAATTCCATTTTTTTAGTTCATTCTGAAGCCTTTGTAATTGTAATTTTACAATCTGGTGTATTTTGTATACACACACGTTATGTTTTCTCGTGGTCGTAACGTTTGGAATTTAGTCTGTCCAAATTTTTTTATATACACATAGCCAATAAAGTTGCGTTCACCCGACACATTTTTTTAAGTGAAGTAAGAACACAATGCAAATAGGTAATTCAGTTCAAATTTTCTACAAGTATTTCTTCTTTATATTCTTAAGTTCAAAATTCAAAAACAAAAATGTATATTCCTATTTTAATTTTTGTGTTAACGGGATTTTAGTGTAAAAACAAGTAAATATATGCACCATTAAGTCTGCGTTCAGTTAGCTTGAATAGGAAATACCGTTACTTCTCATGAATTTGTTCCTTCTTTTGGCGTAGATACAATTTTGTTTTAATATAATTAGTCGTTTAAAGTGCTCGTAACGCGTTTTAATAATGTTTAAAAAAAATGGAAACCGAAGGAAAAGAGATTAGTCTGTCGGAAAGAAAAATTATCATTAAGTTGTGGAAGGATGGGAAAGTTTCAGAAAAATAGGGCAAACTATTGGAAGAACGTATTCTTCTGTCCAGCGCGTCGTAAACAATTAAAAAAAAAACCGTAATTTTAACGTCAAAACCGCGATCTGGCCGTCCGAAAATATTATCTGCCCGGGAAAAACGGAAAATAATAAATATAGTGAAAGTTAACCCTCGAATTACGTCCACAAAGATTATTGAAAACGTAAATATAACCATTAAAAAAACAATTTGTGCCGAAACTGCTAGAAAAATTTTACGAAAAGCTGGATATCATGGTAGAGTCGCTCGAAAGAAACCATATATTTCACAGGCGAAAGCGCATTGAATTTGCTCATAATTATATAATCTAGTCGCCGGCATTCTGGAGACAAGTAATATTTTCGGATGAAAGTAAATTTTGCATTTTTGGCATAAAAGATCGACAAATTGTGTGGCGCAAGTCAGGAACTGCCCTTGAAAAGCAAAATCTTGTTGGTACAGTTAAACACGGAGGTGGCGGAATTATGGTGTGGGGTTGCATGGCGGCTGGTGGTGTGGGTCAGCTTGAATTTATTGAATCCAGAATGGTTATTTGAACATTTTAAAAAACAATTTTAAACAAAGTGCAGAGAATCATGGATTATCAAGATAATGACCCGAAGCATACTGCGTAAATAGTGAGATTTTAGCTCTTGTACAATGCTCCTAGACAACTTGAAACGCCCCCTCAATCATCTCTACCTCAATCCTATTGAGCATCTATGGGATCTGTTGGAAAAAAGAATTCGTCAGCATACAATAACAAGTAAAGAGGCTTTGCGAAGTGTTATAAAAGGAGAATGGTCCCAGATTACAGCTGAGGAAACAGATAAGTTGGTAAAATCAATGCCAAATCGATTGAGCGAGGTTTTAAAACAACGCGGGTATCCAACAAAATATTGAATTTAATTTTTCTTTATCATTTTTAATACTTTTGTAACTAACTTTAAAGCTGAACGCAGACTTAATGGTACCTATGTTTACTTCTCTTTACACAAAAATCCCGTTATCACAAAAATGAAAATAGGAATATACATTTTTGTTTTTGCATTTTGAAGTTAAAAATATAAAGAAGAAATACAGTTTGGAAATTTGAACTTAATTACCTATTTACATTGTGTTTTTACTTCACTTAAAAAATAGTTTCGGGTGAACGCAGACTTTATTGGCTATGTGTATATCATTGATATTAAAGAGCAATAGTCTTTTCTGCTTTTGAATTTTTATACCATTTTTCAAAACCGAAAGGTAGTCTTTAATTCCAGGTATCATACGGCTAACATCATCAAACAAGTAAACAATTTTTACGCGATCGAGTGTTGAACTGTCCAGACCTTTCCCTTTTTAGTGTCAGGCTGTGACGCAAATCCTTATCTTCTTCTAATATTTTTGGAAGCTTGTACCATTCTTTTCGATGCTTTTAATTCACGACATATCATTTTTATTGGCCAATCCAACGGAAGAGTAGTCAGGATTTGGATTTTTTTGGGTCTACTATTTGTTTCCTCGACACTCGTCTCAACATTTTTGGGGATTATTTTTCCTTGATTATCTACACTGTCACATTGGAAAGTCGGATAGATAAATTGCTCTCCCGCAAGAATTACACATATAACGTTCCGATAATATCTTTAAAATCGCAAGCTCTATTCGATGTAATTGGAACTAAATTTTTAATAACGCATTTATAACTATTTCAATTTAATTTACGGATTCTTAAACTTAGTTAAATAACGCATGTAACTGATAAAAAGAAACTTCATACTTTTACCGAGAAGTCACTAAAATTTTCTGTACGCATGTTGGTTCGAATGTAGTAAGTAATCCCTTTCTCCCACTTTTGGTATGAAGAGTACTTCTGAAGTTCTCCATTTTTTTAGGATGTAAGCTTGCGCTAGATTTTCTCTCATTAATTTAAAAATTTTATAGTGTATGCTCTTCTCCCTACTGGAGTACAAATTGTTCAGATTGCCAGCGAAATGAGTTAATGGTAAAAATTTCTCCAATCAGTCCAATGGGTATGGTCTATAGGTTGTTGGCCGGACGAATGGATCTGCCGAGACCACACTAGGTAGCCAGTATTACTCATAGAACCGGTTCCTCAAGTAGTGACCAAACACTTTTGGATGTAGGCAGGGTTATTTCAATAAAAACATCGGGCTGTTCCTCTGTCACCATTCGAGTCCCATTCCCTCTGCGTTGAGACAAAGTGTAACCCGTCAGTAGCCCGTTCCTTTACAAATGTAAGTTCACGCTCTATTACATTACAATATTGAAAAAGTTAAGTTGCATACTTCATGAAAAATAACATTTTTGATTGATTAGCGAGTGGAAAACCACCTCTGCGAAGGTAGTCATCTTTTCGCAGCGGAGGGGTCTACCATCTCGCAATCTCTTCAGCTGCCACCTTAGCAGATATCCTGCCTGTGTGTATTGGTAGAGCATATGAGCGGTGCCCAAGAGTTGCCATCCTTTAAACCAGGGTTTTTTGCGAACCTTAGCCATTAGATGATTTGAATGTAGGAGATTAATTCATCTGCATTAGAACAGAGCCTTCTCAATACCAGGTCGTCTTGGGAAGTAACTACAAGTATTTTCTTAACTCATGGAAACAATTGGTCAAGATTTATGCGTGGTTTTAGAGAAAAGAACAGTAAAAGGTTATGGCACACGAATCCAGGCACAGGTGGATTTGAAAAGCGTTCATTTGAGGAATATTTACGTAGGCGGAGATATCTCTCTTTGCGGAGCACGCCAGGGAAGGAGAACATCACTTGATAAGGAGCAGAACGGTGGCCTCGGAACCACTGCAAATGGTTTCCCTGGAAAATTCGTCAACCCGATGCAAACCTGAGCGTTTGTTACTCTGATGCCCTCAAAAGAATCAGGATGGCAGTACTGCGCAAGAACCACTCTGCTGAGGTCATGGGGGCTGATGAACTAACCTTACAGCAGTCGCACAGAAATTTATGGGAAATAGCGGTCCGAACCGTTGCCACAGAAATTCATATTGGGTTTGAAAACAATATAGTTAAAATCTATCTTTCTGAAAACATTATAATTAAAATCGTATATCCAGAGATCATGCCCATTTTTTCATTATTACATTATTAATCTGTTCAACTTATTTAGTATGGTGTATTTCTTTTTGCACTTCATTTTATTAATTTTTACATTATTTAATAAACTTTATTACTCTGGTATATTTCCTTTTACACTTCATCCTATTAATTTTTACATTATTTACTAAATCATTATTCAACTTCATTACTCTGGTGTATTACTTTTATACCCAATTACCGACCCCCGCCATAACATTTTCATTTGTTATGCTCCTTTATATCCCCTCTTATTCCCCTTATATCCCCTCTTGGAATTCTAAATCACCTACCGTGCAATCCATATCTTCATTCTCCACCTGAGAATCCAAGGACCTACTGTGCCATCCTTATCTTTATTTCCCACTTGGGAATCAGACGCAATTTCTCTTGAGTCGTCCAAATCTTCATCTACTTCTTTACTTATTTGTCTATTTGGCAATGGCAATCTTAAAAGATCATGCGTATACTCAAAGGTTCTTTTGCTTGTTAATGATTTTAAAACGTATCTATCTCCATCTAGTAGTTTCGATTATTTCAAACGGACCTTTAAATTTTGGGTCAAGCTTTGTTTTGTGATCTTCGTTTTTTAGCAACATATGGTCTCCTACGTAATATTTAATTATTTTTACCTTATTCTTATCAACCCTACGTTTGTCGTAACAAACATTAGCTTCCTTGCTTTCCTTAGCTTGTTTTTTTTAAGATTTCGTATCAATTAAATTATCCTCTTCTTTATCTATTCATAATAGGCCGAAAGGTCTAGCTTCTCTACCGATTACATTTCTAATGGGCCGGCCTTGGTGATTTGATTGGCCGTGCAATTCATTGCCAACTGTACTTCGATTAAGGCATCTTGCCACGACCTCTGAATGTTTTCGACGGCGGTCAAAATACTCTTAAGCGTGCTCATTATACTCTACTTCTTCAGGATCACGTTGTTGTTCATTACTACAATCTTTAATCAGCGGATTCGTTGATAAAAAGTTTGTATGTGTCATTCGTTCTCCTTTTGTATATTAGATATCAAAATCAAACGGCTGGAAAAAGGCCCACCATCCATGCAACCTCGGTGATAGGTCCGATTTTGTACGACTAGCTCCTAGTGAAAAGCAATCAGTAAATACTAAAAATTTACGCACCTGTAAATTTAATGGTATTGACGACTACCAAAGTCTCAAGTTCGTACGAGTGGTATTTCGATTCAAGTGACGTGCATTTACTAAAATACTCAACAACATGGCGCTTGTTGTTCATTGTATGTAGCAATATTGCCCCATAGCCAATTGAGCTTGCATCTGTTATGCATATGGTTAGCACCGGCTCCTGAGTTAAAAAATATATTATTTTCGAGTGAATTCTTTCAAGCTCTAACATCCAAACAAAATCGGAGTTTTCCTTTGAGGTGAGCGAATACAATGATTTTTAAGTCTCGTTTTTCGAGGTGGCAATTCTGTCAACGCTTGAATTTTGCGTGGATTAAAGCGAATTTGTCCATTGCTCACTTCAAATCCCAGATTTTCAATCCTCGTTTTAAGAAAGTTACATTAATTGAAAATCCAGCCTTGCTGAAGGTTTCTAGCACAATCTGCAATCGGTCTAAAGCGTTTCGACTACAATCAAAACATCATCGATGTACACGATGGCGTAAGTGTATGCAAGATTACCCAATGCTTTAATTAAAGCGCGAAAGTGAAGTGTTTTTTTTTAAACCAAAAAGCAAAATTTGGTAGAACCCGCTAGCCATATTGAGACATGAGAAATAGCTTGCAGACGATCACTACCGTTTATCTTTTTAACGATAATCTTTGGACTAGCCAACAGCTGGGACGAATAATATTAGATTTCAGGTGGTCATCGATTTTACATATCATATCATACATGTTCTTTCTCATCTTCGCTAAGTCTATATGGCCGGCGCTGCACTGTCTTTTGTGTTGCAGAATGTTTTTAAGGTCGTCTTATTGGAGTTACTAAGATCGCCATCGGAATCTACAAGCTTTACATAATTAGCAAAAGTTTCGACATCAACTCTTTTTGTTTTGTAAATACTGACTTTTTCAGCGTCTATTGTTACACTAAAGCCCGGGCTTAGTATATCGCGGCCAATCAAAACATCGTATTTCAGGTATTTGTCCATTACAACGTGTAAAAAAGTGTAGGCAATACTGCTCAATATTTATAATAGACATAATTTGCAATGTACTATAGATGGAATTGTTACATATGTCATTTAGTATTACAATAATGTTAACAGTTACTATCAATGCCAGTAAGTTCTGTATCTCTGGCTGGCTGAAATGGAGTTGTTCACAAACATTTGGCTTTACTCTCTTTTTAGACCCGTAGTACACTCATATGCGTGAATTTATGATTCTCTATCTGTATCCTAATATCAGCCTCTGCTACCAGCCTCTGCTACCAGCCTCTGCTACCAGGCTTTTCATTCAATTGCTTTTCCCAGGAATTATCGAAACTATAGACGCCACAGAAATGAATCTAAAATTCCTGTGAAACTGCGACATATTAATTTCGGCGAAATATGTTATTAAATCTTGAACATTTTCGCGCGATTATTTTTTACAACTTACGACGTGGATTAACTCAGCAACTTGCATCGATGAACTTAATTAAATTTTTGGCGTGCCCAAACTGATATTGTAAGATCGTCATGTGACCTATCGCGAGATTAAAACAACTATAGGCATTAGTGGGACCAGCATTCATTCCATATTGCATGAATATTTGACTGTAAAAAAAATTTGTTCACATTGGATCCCACACAATTTCTCCATCGTTAAAAAAGGCTCGTGACAATTGGTCAAGAGAAGTGTTAAAAAAAATACGATAACGGTGCTTTGAAACACCACTATCTATCATCGTGACAGGTGATGAATCGTAGATTTATGCGTATGAGCCCGAAAGTAAACAGCAGACAACTGTATGGGTATTCCCAGGTGAGCCGAATCGAACAAAAGGTGTGTAGCGCACGAAGTACTTCTAAGTAAATGGGTGCCTGTTTTTTTTTTTGGAAAAACTGAAGATGTCACAACCCTACCACTAGAACAACGCAGAACAGTTAATTAACAGCAGTTAATCAACAACATTAACAGCTCTAACACATCGACTGAAACAACTGCTGTTTTGAACACTCAGAACATTGATTTGATGATTCATCCCCCGTAGTTTACTAGTACGCTATGGCAACACTACCTAAAGGAACTAGGAGTACGCCAGCAATTCACCGCACCTTACACCCCTCAAGAGAATCCCCACGGAACGAGTCAACCGGACAACTAAACGGATTATAGCACAACTCAGGTAAATCCCGACATCAGAGATGGGACGATTTTCTCCCAGAGATCGAGCTCGCAGTGAATACCAGCACCTCGGCCTCCACGGGGTATAGCCCGGCATTCCTCGTACAAGGACTAGAGCTGCGACTGCCAAAGCCACTCTTCGATGAAGTTTATATCGGCACAGGCATGACACTCATGACGGCTGAGGAAAAGTCCAATAGGATGCAGGAGGCCTTCAAAATTGTTCGGCAAAATATGGCACCGAATGACTTATTTTTATTATTTGTTTTTGTTCTCTAATCCCGAAGTATAAAAGGCATCCGTCGTATAGCAGTAATCGAGAATATATTTTGCTTATTCATCGTTGGTTATATTATATTAACAAAAAGTATACTGAAATTTAAATAATTCCTATAAAATATATTTTTTTCTAAAAAAAAACTTCATTTGTGCCATATATTCACATCATTAAGAATACTTTTTTTTTTATAATTTTAGTAGCTAGAAATAAATGCAACTAAAGATAAAAAAATAGGAAAACTAGCAGAAATTAGCAAAGCAAAAACAAAAATTAAATATCTGTCAATATCTATTTCTTCACATATGTATATATGTAGATTTGTTATATATAATATTATTATTTTAAATTTTAAATGTATTCATCCATTTCAGAAACGCGATGTCCCAGATTATTTATGTGGTAAAATTAGTTTTGAAATTCTCACCGATCCTGTAATAACTCCATCCGGTATAACATATGAGAGGAAAGATATTGAAGAGCATCTGCAACGTGTAGGTCACTTTGATCCTGTGACTAGAGTTAAATTAACGCAGGACCAACTTATACCGAATTTTTCGATGAAAGAAGTGGTAGATTCATTTATTGCTGAAAACGAATGGGCTTTAGACTTTTAAAATTTATTAAATCTATACATATGTATTACAAAAATTTAATATATTTGTAACATTAAGTAAAAATATGTATAGTAAATATATTAAGCAGGGACCGTAATCATTACAAGTTTTATTTTAAAAATCACGTAATATTGATTATATTTTGATTTTTACGATTTCCTTCACCGATAATGATTAATTTTGATTAATATTACAATAAATGATTATTTACGATTTTTATTTTTATGCTCAAAACAAAGCTCACTTTTAGATCACAGGTTTCTTATGAAGTGTTTGGTTATCCTTTTAGTACAATAATGCATCTTCCTTTTCTCTTTTGTAAATAACACAAAAAATTGGTAAGAAATTATGATTTCGATGAACTAGTTGCAGCTACAATCATATTTGCCGACAGAAATTATTTTTAGAATAACTTTAATATATTGAATCCGGTAGCGATTCAATTTGCAATAGTCATGCAAACCAGGACATATGTTTTATTTTTAAAAATCGCTAGAAAAATCATTATTTACGGTCTGTGATATTAAGATACCCAAACACAGATTCATTGACCATCAGAAATTCCTAACTCCAAGAGTAGACATTGTCATCGAAACAACACCTTTTAAAACAAAAACAATTACGTCCCGAATCTTTGAAGTTAATATATTTTTTAGAATGTTTGCTAGTTTTTTCATTATGGAGGTACACTACTTATAGCACAAACAGTCACCAACATTCCTCCCTTCCGTTCTTACCGCCCGTATCAAACCAAATTAACGCTGAAATCAGTTGTTCTCTTTTGTTTACATTTCGCCAATGTTGCCATTGTTCTATTTGTATACACGATTTTTCACACATATAGTTTTTTAGTTATAATTTTTCATAATGTAAAAGCCTAAAACTAAAATCCAACTATTAAAAATAGTTTACTTATTTATAAATAAGTGTATACGACTGTGATTTTGAGTTATTTTAAGAATATTTCAAATATATTCAAGTTTATTTTTTGATTACTACAAAATATCGAGATTGGCAACCTTTCATTGCAAGGGATTGCTCTCTCACTCTCAGCTCACTCGTTTCCACGAAAAAATCCAATATTCGGGGATATCATACCGTACGGTCTGGTGAAGCGGTGGTGGCTGTTCATTTACATTGCGCTCTCATAAGATAGGTCGTATCAGCTGATTCGGTCCACGGTTTTGCGTCGGAGACTGTTTGTGTCATTAAACAAATTGCTACCAAGGATGAAATGATACGAAACTCTTTGATTCGAGAGAGCGGTTTCAAAGTCCACATTTTTTTTTTGAAAACATTTGACAGTGGTGCCACTAAGGAAAGAAATAAGTTTTTAGATTTTTTAAGTGTAGTTCTTGGGTATTTTTCAGTTTTCATATGATGCATATATGCGGTTTAAATATATTTACATGTTTATTTTAATCAAAAATGATTTTCAATATTAACTTTTAAGCTCAATTTAAAAATTTTAAAACACAAGTTTTAAATAACCAAACCATGAACATTTCTTATTTGTTTTATACTCAATAAACAAAAATCTTTTGCTAATTTATTCGGAAGTCACAGTTAACATGATATTTGCTGGGAATTCTAACCAAAATATGTATATACGTTGACAATTGGTACTGCTAAGCAAAACAATACTCTGCTACAAAATACCCGCTCTTTCTTAAAAACAAACGTATATTAAATCTCTTTAAATAAAGATTAGAAACACACGTAAAAGTCACTAAAAAATCTGATCTCACAAATAGCCCACTGATTTCGCAATTTATTTCTGCGGGGTTCTTAGTGGTAGTTCGTTGTTTTGCTTGTCATCTGTTCAGTAGCTCATGAACTCTTCGTTTCTTTGGCAGCACTGAAAGCATGTATAATTTATCCTGATGTGACTGAAAGTTCAGGAGCTCTCTCAGAGGGCAAAGAGAGGAGTTTCGGATCATTTTATCCATGATAGTACTTTACACTGAAACGTTATATGCTGCTCTTTAAAATTCTCTCATACGAATTTAGGAATTCTCTCTTAACGTGAAGTGTAATTATACTCTCACAACATGTTGCTACAGAGTATAATAGTTTTGTTCACCTAACGGTTGTTTGTATCACCTAAAACTAATCGAGTTAGATATAGGGTTATGTATATATAAATGATCAGGATGAAGAGACGAGTTGAAATCCGGGTGACTGTCTGTCCGTCCCTCCGTGCAAGCTGTAACTTGAGTAAAAATTGAGATATCTTTATGAAACTTGGTACACATGTTTATTGGTACAGTAAGACGGTTGGTATTGCAGATGGGCGTAATCGGACCACTGTCACGCCCACAAAACGCCATTAATCAAAAGCAAATAAATTGTCAACTGAGCTCCGCAATAAGATACAAGACTGTTATTTGGTACACAAGATCACATTAGAGAGGGGCATCTGCAGTTAAATTTTTGGGAAATATGTACTTAATGACCCCCACTTCGTAGGGGGTTGGGGTTGTAAGGGGTGACACAATTAAGTGTCCTTTTTATGAATTCGAAGGAATTACCCGTCGGTCACCCCTTAAAAAGAAGTTATGTAGATTACAAATCCGTGAGCGGAAAGTGAATTTTTTCAATAAATTATGTATATTTTTTAATATTTATTTACACACTTTGCACATATCACATATTCAAGTCACTTAGTTGTTGTTGTTGTTGTAGCGGCAAAATTCTGTAGAATTCAGATCTCTTAGCTGTAATTACCAGTTCAGTGTGTTAAACATTTTCTTATGAAAAAAATATACTGAAGAAATGTAATAGTCAAAATTTCTTTTGTGCCGCGTTTTTATGGCATGAATGAATATCGGAGATCGTCGAACTCCTTTTCGCACTGGCGGCCTTTGGCCGCGCTTCAAAAAAATAACCCTGGTCGGTCAAAAACCGGGGTGTTCATAATTCAATCGCGTCAAACTCCTTTCTGCACTGGCGGCCTTCGGCCGCGCTTCAAAAAAATAACCCTGGTCGGTCCAAAACCGGGGTGTTCATAATTCAATTGCGTCAAACTCCTTTCTGCACAAACAGCAGCGAAAAGGATTTTGACGCGATTGAATTATGAACACCCCGGTTTTGAACCGACCTACGGTGTGAAAATGGGTGAAATCGGGTGACAACCCCGCCCACTCCCCATGTAACGGTACTGTTAAAAACTACTAAAAGCGCGATAAATCAAGCACTAAACACGCCAGAGACATTAAATTTTATTTCAGAGATGGTATGAGATGACTTTATAGGAGCCGCGTTCAAAATTAGACAGTGGGCGTGACACCGCCCACTTTTAGGTGAAAACCCATATCTTGGGATCTTTTTAATCGATTTCAATCAAATTTGGTACATAACATTCTTTTATATTTCTATGTTATGGTGCGAAAATGGGCAAAATCGGATTACAACCACGCCTATTTTCCATATGACACCATTTTAAATTCCACTTGATTCTTTCACTTTCCACTTTGCAAATCAAGCAATAATGATTATATCGGCGTAAAACCTTGCGTGAATAATACGTTTAAAGTATGCCACCTTGTGACCAAATATTCTCTAGGTAGGTAGGATAGGCGACTTCACGCGCATCACGATCTTTGGCATTCCTGCCTGTCAAACGATCGTAGGGGGATGGAGCTGGCAAAACAGATAGACATTCTGCACAATGAATGACGAAGCCCCCACCAGAATTATAAGCACCTGCAATAGCTCGCCAGATATTACCATCGCTAGCGGTGGTCTGATAAATAGTATAACCTAGCGACCTATGCTAACTCTCGCATCAGACCATCTGCCTATAATTATCTCGATCGAGAAACCTCCTGACTTTATTTCTGTGGACAACCGCACTTATGTTAACTTTAACAAAGCTAACTGGGTCGGCTTCACAGAATTTACCGAGAGCACCTTCAACGCACTACCCATTCCTACGGACGTCACCGTTGGCGAGCGTCAATTCCGCAAGGTGTTCGCTGCTGCTACTGCTCGCTTCATACCGGCTGGAAGAATTGCGGAACTCCGCCCAAATCTCCCAGCCGAAGCAGCAGTATTAGCAAACGAGCGCGACACCTTACGCCATGCCGATCCCTGTGATCCCCGTATAAGGGATCTCAATTTGGAGATTCGGCAAATGGTAAATCATCATAAGCGGACAAAATGGATAGAGCACCTGAAGTCCTGCAACCTCTCCACCGGTGTGAGTAAGCTTTGGACTACTGTCAAGGCCCTGTCAAATCCGAGGAGACATGACGATCGGGTTGAAATTCAATTCGATGGCCATGCCTCCTCGCACCCGAAGAAGTGCGCGAGCTACTTTAGCCGGCAGTTTATACTGCACCCTTCGACCGACAAGGCCAAACGATATGTTACCCGACGGCTGCGCAAAAGGCCAAAAGACTGCGCACCACTTACTTTCACCGATGGGGAGGTTCAGAGTGTCATCAAAAAGGCGAAATCGTCTAAGTCTATCGGCCCTGATGGAATAAGCATGCTGATGTTAACACACCTAGGCCCAACGGGAGTAAACTACCTCACCAAGGTCCTCAACCTGTCGATATCCACTCTTCAAATACCCGATGTGTGGAAAGTCGGAAGAGTGGTCCCACTGCTGAAACCTGGGAAACCCGCCAACAAAGGGGAGTCTTATCGCCCGATAACTCCTTTCCCCAGTAGTGAAGACACTTGAGGCCTTGTTACTCCCGTCATTCACCCACCACCTGAGCCTAGCAGATCATCAGCATGGCCCAGATAGTTCATGGCCTGAACCAGAAGTCACCCTGCGAGATGACGATCCTCGTAGCGTTGGACTTGTCAAAAGCTTTTGACACAGTCAATCACTCAACGCTACTTGAGGACCTGGAACAATCAACGCTCCCTCCAGGGCTGAAGCGGTGGACTATGAACTACCTGAGCGGTCGGCATTCATCCGTACTGTTTCGAGGTCAAAACTCCAAACTCAGGAAAATTAAACAGGGGGTTCCGCAGGGCGGTGTCCTCTCCCCGCTACTGTTTAATTTCTATATTTCAAAACTCCCCCACCCACCAGCGGGAATTTCAATGACCTCGTACGCTGATGACTGTACGATATTGACGACGGGCAATGGAATCGATGGCATGTGTTCAAAAGTAAACGGCTACCTCTCCGATCTTTCTCGCTTCTTCTCTGCAAGGAACCTAACACTCTCCCCCACCAAATCCACAGCGACCATCTTCACAAATTGAACGAAGGAGTACAGACTGGACCTAAACATTTCAGTCGATGGCACAAAAATTCCGACAGTAAATAACCCTAAAATTTTAGGCGTCACTTTGGACAGTCTGTGCTCTTTCACTCCTCATACGACCGCGATAACTGCCAAAGTACAGAGCCGCAACAAAATCCTCAAGTCGCTTGCCGGCAGCTCATGGGGAAAAGACAAAGAAACGTTGTTGGCAACATACAAGGCAATCAGCCGGCCGGTCCTTAATAATGCAGCCGCAATATGGTCGCCTGGATGCAGTGACACGCAGAAGAAGAAGCTTCAGACCTGTCAGAACACTGCACTCCGGACTATCACGGGATGCCTCTTGATGTCTCCAATCGAACACCTACATAGTGAGGCCAGTATGCTTCTGGTTAAGGAACATAACGAGCTCCTCTCCAAGCAGTTTCTGCTGGGATGTTTTCGTAAAAACCACCCCTGCAGTCGCCTGCTTGTAGCTTAGCCGCCTCCTAGGAACATCAAGAGGTCCTTCCTTGACTACGTCGACGACATTAGACATTACGCCGACCAGACTTCGGACGCAACTAACTTCAGACAGGCACTGACCGCCATTCACAGTGGAGCCATTAACACCTTCACCGACTCCCTTTCAGTGAATGGCGTAATACGAGTCAAACCACCACCCATAGCAGACACAGAGCTCGAGTTGCCTCGCGAATCTAGAGTGACCCTCGCGCAACATCATTCTGGATACTGTAGCAGGTTAAACTCCTACCTATCCAGAATAGACCCTGACATACCAAACATATGTACTGCATGCAATGAGTCTCCGCATGACACTAACCACCTCTTTGCATGCCCAACAAACCCCACTCATCTAACACCCCTCTCCCTATGGTCCGACCCCGTCGAAACAGCTCGTTTCCTGGGCCTTCCGTTAGATGACCTCGACGACAACGAATCTAAAATTTATCACCCAAACGGGGATTAGGTAACCGTTACAACAACAACAACAACATTCTTTTCCTATATAGTGCTGCGCAATCGCATAGAAGATGTTTAATGGTCTCCTCCTCTTCTACTTCCTGACAGCTTCTACAATAGTCGTTATATGGCGCGCCAAGTCTACTTGCATGTCTGCCTATTAGACAGTGGCCTGTTAGTACTTCTACGAGAGTTCTTATATCATTCCTCTTGAATTTTAACAGTCGTCATGTGCGTCTCATATTCCATTCTTGCCACGTTTGCCTGCTGGTTGAGCAGGTCAGGGATTGATTCCACTGACACTCGGCTATATTAATGACATATTTGTCGATTAGGTATCTACACGTAGCCAGAGGCATATTTATGTCCACCTTACCAAGATCTAGTTGTAGGGTGGTGCCTGTTCTGGCTAGTTCATCTGCTACGCAGTTCCCAGGGATGTCACTGTGTCCTGGAACCCATTGCAGATTTACCGTGAAATAGGATGACAGATCCGCTAGAAGATCATGGCAATCGTTCACTGTCTTCGACGAAATCCTATGAGACATCAGATATTTCAAAGCCGCCTGGCTGTCTGTATATATAAATACACTTATTGTTGTGATTACGCTTTTTGTTAGTACAAGAAGGCTTTCTTTAATTGCAGTGACCTCTGCTTGGAAGACACTGCAGTGGTCTGGTAACCGGAAGGCGATTTTGGTATCGTGTTTAGCCGAGAAGACACCGCCGCCTACTCGGTTATCCAGTTTGAAACCATCCGTATAGAAGCTTATCCCTGCTTCCTTGTCCACTACATCCCTTTCCCACTCCTCTCTGGAGGCGAAGGCAATATTGAGGACCGGATTTAGGTTCAGCTCCCTAGGATTGCGAAAATCCGTAGTTATGGGAAGAAACGGGAACTTCCTAAGTATCATAGAATGCCCCTTGTTGCTGGCGACTAATAAGGAGGATTCCCTCAGTCGCAGAGCTGACTTCGCTGCCATTTGCTTGCAATACAAATCTGTTGGCAGCAAGTGTAAAATTATGTTGAGTGCCTGGCTTGGCGTAGTTCTAAGAGCTCCACTGATGCAAATACTAGCTGCTCTTTGTATACTTTCCATGCTTCTAATCGCATATTTCTTTTCTGTAATTGGCCACCATACTACTATCCCGTTGGTCATGATCGGCCTTACAATTGCTGTGTACAGCCAGTGAGCCACCTGGGCCCACCATTCTTTTACATGTGTAAAGCGCTGTAGCAGCTTTCTTTACCCTCGCTTCCAATTTTTGTTTCCAAGAAAGCTTCCTGTCCAAAATTAGTCCCAAGTAGCTTGCTTTATCTCCTATCGTTAGCCTTGTGCCATTTAAAAATGGCGGCGTGATTTCGGGAGTACTGTGTTTCTTAGTGAACAATACTAGTTCTGTCTTGCTAGCATTTAAATTCAGTCCGCATGATACGGCCCATCGATTAATCTCATTTAATATTGTCTGCATAAGACTAGCGAGGGTGTTCGGGAACTTGCCCCTAACCGAGACTGCCACATCATCAGCGTAGGCCACAACATGTACCCCCTTCTTTTCTAGATCCACAAGCATTTTATTCATTGTCAGGACCCAGAGAAGTGGGGATAACACGCCTCCTTGGGGTGTACCCCTTCGTACAGATCTGTGCATCGTTGAAGCTCCCAGCGTTGAAATAATTGACCTGCCCAAGAGCATCTGTTCAATTAATTTCCGGAGAGGCGCAGATATGCCCAGATCTTTAAGCGCGCTCAATATGGCCTTCGGCTGGATGTTGTTGAAGGCACCTTCTATGCTTAGGAAGGCTACGAAGGTGTATTCTTTTATTTCCAGAGACTTTTAAATCTTTGCTACCACTGAGCTTAATGCCGTTTCTGTGGATCTACCCTTCGAGTGCGCATGCTGCGAAACTGCCATTTTTTTTGGGTTTAGTATGTCCTTTATATGTATTTCTATTATACTTTCCAGCGTTTTTAAAAGAAATGATGAAAGACTAATTGGTCTAAAATCCTTTGGATTAATATGTGAGCTTTTGCCAGCCTTTGGGATATATATCACCTTAACTTCTCTCCATAAAGTGAATTTTTTCAATAAATTATGTATATTTTTTAATATTTATTTACACATTTTGCACATATCACATATTCAAGTCACTTAGTTGTTGTTGTTGTTGTAGCGGCAAAATTCTGTAGAATTCAGATCTCTTAGCTGTAATTACCAGTTCAGTGTGTTAAACATTTTCTTATGAAAAAAATATACTGAAGAAATATAATAGTCAAAATTTCTTTTGTGCCGCGTTTTTATGGAATGAATGAATATCGGAGATCGTCGAACTCATTTCCGCACTGGCGGCCTTCGGCCGCGCTTCAAAAAAATAACCCTGGTCGGTCAAAAACCGGGGTGTTCATAATTCAATCGCGTCAAACTCCTTTCTGCACTGGCGGCCTTCGGCCGCGCTTCAAAAAAATAACCCTGGTCGGTCCAAAACCGGGGTGTTCATAATTCAATTGCGTCAAACTCCTTTCTGCACAAACAGCAGCGAAAAGGATTTTGACGCGATTGAATTATGAACACCCCGGTTTTGAACCGACCAGGGTTATTTTTTTGAAGCGCGGCCGAAGGCCGCCAGTGCAGAAAGGAGTTTGACGCGATTGAATTATGAACACCCCGGTTTTTGACCGACCAGGGTTGAATTTGGGAATATGCTGTTTTTACGAAATTTTAACCCTTCATATAATTTTTTTGAAGGGTGGCCGACGGCTAAATCCACTGAAATTGTATATCACAGACTCCCTTCACCCCAACCCCCTCCGAAGTGGGGGTCATTAAGTACATAATTACCAAATTTTTTTTTTAAGTGGGCGTGATCCCGCCCCTAATAGGTTTAATCTGCATATCTCCTAAACTACTAAAGCTATAATAACAAAAGTCACTGGAAGCAAATGTTTTTAGCACCTCTACCTACGGTGTGAAAATGGGTGAAATCGGGTGACAACCCCGCCCCCTCCCCATGTAACGGTACTGTTAAAAACTACTAAAAGCGCGATAAATCAAGCACTAAACACGCCAGAGACATTAAATTTTATCTCAGAGATGGTATGAGATGACTTTATAGGAACCGCGTTCAAAATTAGACAGTGGGCGTGACACCGCCCACTTTTAGGTGAAAACCCATATCTTGGGATCTTTTTAATCGATTTCAATCAAATTTGGTACATAACATTCTTTTATATTTCTATGTTATGGTGCGAAAATGGGCAAAATCGGATTACAACCACGCCTATTTTCCATATGACACCATTTTAAATTCCACTTGATTCTTTCACTTTCCACTTTGCAAATCAAGCAATAATGATTATATCGGCGTAAAACTTTGCGTGAATAATACGTTTAAAGTATGCCACCTTGTGACCAAATATTCTCTAGGTAGGTAGGATAGGTAAAGTGGCTGTCATTCGACACACTTAGGCCTTTAGGAGGCCCATTGTGATACCACTGGGACTGTGATCGCCTCACTCTATTGGCTCCTCTCTGAACCACCCCGTACTTCTGATGAACTTCATCAGTGAGACAAGTTTTATCTGTGCAACCTCCGAGACGTCGTCAAGAAGCCCACGACCGATGGTTGCGATTCTTTTTTCCCACAACAGCCGGTTCTGCGATACCGGAATTGACCCGGATTTTATCCGGCCAAGGGCTGTTATTTCGGCGATCTAACCCTGTTTGGATCGGTAAGTTTTAGATTAAGTTTGTCGTCATTGGAACAACGCCTAGCAGCAGGGTTGCTCCGTATCCTCCTGACCCGTGCTGACATCGAGTCCAACCCGGGCCCCGAGGAATTCTACTACTGCGTATGCGCAAAAAGGCTCCAGCCAAATTCCACCTCGGTTAGGTGCAATACATGCAATGGATGGAGCCATCTTAAGACCTGTTCAGGCCTTAAGACACACAGGGAGTGGACCACGAGTTACGTGGCCCCATGCTGTCAACGCAATAATGCGACATCTGCCTCAACGGCTGTGCAACCTACGCCATGTTCGCGCACTGCGCTGCCACTCCAGTCGAGTGGCCAAGATAGGACCTCCACGGTCCCAAGGAGCTCACACAGACAGCATAACTCCCAATCTGACCAACCTCCCCCAACCTTCATCCAGCTCCAATCCCCGTGCGAGAACCACCCAGCAACTCCTGGTTCCTCGCACAATCTCTTCCGTGTGTCAGACCATAATACGCCGGAATGTCACATCAGTCAAGTGCAATTTTGTACTGGCTGGTGTCACTTTCTGTCGTGTTCTGGTCTGCGCACCACACGAGAGTGGAGTGCGTCATATGTTGCCCCATGCTGTAGGAGTCTGCCTCCGCAATCACATACAGTGGCGTCGCCAACCAACACCACAGTGCGACAACCGCCCATGCGGATAGCACAGCTGCAACAACCACCCCCTACACGCACCCCACTCACCCCTAGGATCACGACTGGACACCCGCAACAAACGCGACTCTTACAATTTAGCTGCAACGGACTCCGCATTTATGAGCCGGGAGCGCGTAACGATAGCTGCGGTCCAAGAAACCAAGCTAAACAGCCACTCAGATCTTCTGAGTTGTGCAGGAGTTCTTCTGAGTTTTACGTAAGGATCGCGAGCGGGATAATGGTGGAGGCCTAGCCTTCATATTGCACAACACCGTGCAATATCGTCTAATCGATGTTGACATCGACCGCAGGGACACCACCCTAGAATGTCAGGGTATAGCTGTCCGGTCAGGCGATGTCGAGCTCGAAATATTTAATATATACATCCCCCTAGTTACATGTTGCCCAACAGGATATCATCCGAATATAGATGCGCTACTTCGTGGTGAAAACCGTTTGGTGCTAGGCGACTTTCACGCGCATCACGATCTTTGGCATTCCTGCCTGTCAAACGATCGTAGGGGGATGGAGCTGGCAGAACAGATAGACATTCTGCACAATGAATGACGAAGCCCCCACCAGAATTATAAGCACCTGCAATAGCTCGCCAGATATTACCATCGCTAGCGGTGGTCTGATAAATAGTATAACCTAGCGACCTATGCTAACTCTCGCATCAGACCATCTGCCTATAATTATCTCGATCGAGAAACCTCCTGACTTTATTTCTGTGGACAACCGCACTTATGTTAACTTTAACAAAGCTAACTGGGTCGGCTTCACAGAATTTACCGAGAGCACCTTCAACGCACTACCCATTCCTACGGACGTCACCGTTGGCGAGCGTCAATTCCGCAAGGTGTTCGCTGCTGCTACTGCTCGCTTCATACCGGCTGGAAGAATTGCGGAACTCCGCCCAAATCTCCCAGCCGAAGCAGCAGTATTAGCAAACGAGCGCGACACCTTACGCCATGCCGATCCCTGTGATCCCCGAATAAGGGATCTCAATTTGGAGATTCGGCAAATGGTAAATCATCATAAGCGGACAAAATGGATAGAGCACCTGAAGTCCTGCAACCTCTCCACCGGTGTGAGTAAGCTTTGGACTACTGTCAAGGCCCTGTCAAATCCGAGGAGACATGACGATCGGGTTGAAATTCAATTCGATGGCCATGCCTCCTCGCACCCGAAGAAGTGCGCGAGCTGCTTTAGCCGGCAGTTTATACTGCACCCTTCGACCGACAAGGCCAAACGATATGTTACCCGACGGCTGCGCAAAAGGCCAAAAGACTGCGCACCACTTACTTTCACCGATGGGGAGGTTCAGAGTGTCATCAAAAAGGCGAAATCGTCTAAGTCTATCGGCCCTGATGGAATAAGCATGCTGATGTTAACACACCTAGGCCCAACGGGAGTAAACTACCTCACCAAGGTCCTCAACCTGTCGATATCCACTCTTCAAATACCCGATGTGTGGAAAGTCGGAAGAGTGGTCCCACTGCTGAAACCTGGGAAACCTGCCAACAAAGGGGAGTCTTATCGCCCGATAACTCCTTTCCCCAGTAGTGAAGACACTTGAGGCCTTGTTACTCCCGTCATTCACCCACCACCTGAGCCTAGCAGATCATCAGCATGGCCCAGATAGTTCATGGCCTGAACCAGAAGCCACCCTGCGAGATGACGATCCTCGTAGCGTTGGACTTGTCAAAAGCTTTTGACACAGTCAATCACTCAACGCTACTTGAGGACCTGGAACAATCAACGCTCCCTCCAGGGCTGAAGCGGTGGACTATGAACTACCTGAGCGGTCGGCATTCATCCGTACTGTTTCGAGGTCAAAACTCCAAACTCAGGAAAATTAAACAGGGGGTTCCGCAGGGCGGTGTCCTCTCCCCGCTACTGTTTAATTTCTATATTTCAAAACTCCCCCACCCACCAGCGGGAATTTCAATGACCTCGTACGCTGATGACTGTACGATATTGACGTCGGGCAATGGAATCGATGGCATGTGTTCAAAAGTAAACGGCTACCTCTCCGACCTTTCTCGCTTCTTCTCTGCAAGGAACCTAACACTCTCCCCCACCAAATCCACAGCGACCATCTTCACAAATTGAACGAAGGAGTACAGACTGGACCTGAACATTTCAGTCGATGGCACAAAAATTCCGACAGTAAATAACCCTAAAATTTTAGGCGTCACTTTGGACAGTCTGTGCTCTTTCACTCCTCATACGACCGCGATAACTGCCAAAGTACAGAGCCGCAACAAAATCCTCAAGTCGCTTGCCGGCAGCTCATGGGGAAAAGACAAAGAAACGTTGTTGGCAACATACAAGGCAATCAGCCGGCCGGTCCTTAATAATGCAGCCGCAATATGGTCGCCTGGATGCAGTGACACGCAGAAGAAGAAGCTTCAGACCTGTCAGAACACTGCACTCCGGATTATCACGGGATGCCTCTTGATGTCTCCAATCGAACACCTACATAGTGAGGCCAGTATGCTTCTGGTTAAGGAACATAACGAGCTCCTCTCCAAGCAGTTTCTGCTGGGATGTTTTCGTAAAAACCACCCCTGCAGTCGCCTGCTTGTAGCTTAGCCGCCTCCTAGGAACATCAAGAGGTCCTTCCTTGACTACGTCGACGACATTAGACATTACGCCGACCAGACTTCGGACGCAACTAACTTCAGACAGGCACTGACCGTCATTCACAGTGGAGCCATTAACACCTTCACCGACTCCCTTTCAGTGAATGGCGTAATACGAGTCAAACCACCACCCATAGCAGACACAGAGCTCGAGTTGCCTCGCGAATCTAGAGTGACCCTCGCGCAACATCATTCTGGATACTGTAGCAGGTTAAACTCCTACCTATCCAGAATAGACCCTGACATACCAAACATATGTACTGCATGCAATGAGTCTCCGCATGACACTAACCACCTCTTTGCATGCCCAACAAACCCCACTCATCTAACACCCCTCTCCCTATGGTCCGACCCCGTCGAAACAGCTCGTTTCCTGGGCCTTCCGTTAGATGACCTCGACGACAACGAATCTAAAATTTATCACCCAAACGGGGATTAGGTAACCGTTACAACAACAACAACAACATTCTTTTCCTATATAGTGCTGCGCAATAGCATAGAAGATGTTTAATGGTCTCCTCCTCTTCTACTTCCTGACAGCTTCTACAATAGTCGTTATATGGCGCGCCAAGTCTACTTGCATGTCTGCCTATTAGACAGTGGCCTGTTAGTACTTCTACGAGAGTTCTTATATCATTCCTCTTGAATTTTAACAGTCGTCATGTGCGTCTCATATTCCATTCTTGCCACGTTTGCCTGCTGGTTGAGCAGGTCAGGGATTGATTCCACTGACACTCGGCTATATTAATGACATATTTGTCGATTAGGTATCTACACATAGCCAGAGGCATATTTATGTCCACCTTACCAGGATCTAGTTGTAGGGTGGTGCCTGTTCTGGCTAGTTCATCTGCTACGCAGTTCCCAGGGATGTCACTGTGTCCTGGAACCCATTGCAGATTTACCGTGAAATAGGATGACAGATCCGCTAGAAGATCATGGCAATCGTTCACTGTCTTCGACGAAATCCTATGAGACATCAGATATTTCAAAGCCGCCTGGCTGTCTGTATATATAAATACACTTATTGTTGTGATTACGCTTTTTGTTAGTACAAGAAGGCTTTCTTTAATTGCAGTGACCTCTGCTTGGAAGACACTGCAGTGGTCTGGTAACCGGAAGGCGATTTTGGTATCGTGTTTAGCCGAGAAGACACCGCCGCCTACTCGGTTATCCAGTTTGAAACCATCCGTATAGAAGCTTATCCCTGCTTCCTTGTCCACTACATCCCTTTCCCACTCCTCTCTGGAGGCGAAGGCAATATTGAGGACCGGATTTAGGTTCAGCTCCCTAGGATTGCGAAAATCCGTAGTTATGGGAAGAAACGGGAACTTCCTAAGTATCATAGAATGCCCCTTGTTGCTGGCGACTAATAAGGAGGATTCCCTCAGTCTCAGAGCTGACTTCGCTGCCATTTGCTTGCAATACAAATCTGTTGGCAGCAAGTGTAAAATTATGTTGAGTGCCTGGCTTGGCGTAGTTCTAAGAGCTCCACTGATGCAAATACTAGCTGCTCTTTGTATACTTTCCATGCTTCTAATCGCATATTTCTTTTCTGTAATTGGCCACCATACTACTATCCCGTTGGTCATGATCGGCCTTACAATTGCTGTGTACAGCCAGTGAGCCACCTGGGCCCACCATTCTTTTACATGTGTAAAGCGCTGTAGCAGCTTTCTTTACCCTCGCTTCCAATTTTTGTTTCCAAGAAAGCTTCCTGTCCAAAATTAGTCCCAAGTAGCTTGCTTTATCTCCTATCGTTAGCCTTGTGCCATTTAAAAATGGCGGCGTGATTTCGGGAGTACTGTGTTTCTTAGTGAACAATACTAGTTCTGTCTTGCTAGCATTTAAATTCAGTCCGCATGATACGGCCCATCGATTAATCTCATTTAATATTGTCTGCATAAGACTAGCGAGGGTGTTCGGGAACTTGCCCCTAACCGAGACTGCCACATCATCAGCGTAGGCCACAACATGTGCCCCCTTCTTTTCTAGATCCACAAGCATTTTATTCATTGTCAGGACCCAGAGAAGTGGGGATAACACGCCTCCTTGGGGTGTACCCCTTCGGACAGATCTGTGCATCGTTGAAGCTCCCAGCGTTGAAATAATTGACCTGCCCAAGAGCATCTGTTCAATTAATTTCCGGAGAGGCTCAGATATGCCCAGATCTTTAAGCGCGCTCAATATGGCCTTCGGCTGGATGTTGTTGAAGGCACCTTCTATGCTTAGGAAGGCTACGAAGGTGTATTCTTTTATTTCCAGAGACTTTTAAATCTTTGCTACCACTGAGCTTAATGCCGTTTCTGTGGATCTACCCTTCAAGTACGCATGCTGCGAAACTGCCATTTTTTTTGGGTTTAGTATGTCCTTTATATGTATTTCTATTATACTTTCCAGCGTTTTAAAAAGAAATGATGAAAGACTAATTGGTCTAAAATCCTTTGGATTAATATGTGAGCTTTTGCCAGCCTTTGTGATATATATCACCTTAACTTCTCTCCATAAAGTGAATTTTTTCAATAAATTATGTATATTTTTTAATATTTATTTACACATTTTGCACATATCACATATTCAAGTCACTTAGTTGTTGTTGTTGTTGTAGCGGCAAAATTCTGTAGAATTCAGATCTCTTAGCTGTAATTACCAGTTCAGTGTGTTAAACATTTTCTTATGAAAAAAATATACTGAAGAAATATAATAGTCAAAATTTCTTTTGTGCCGCGTTTTTATGGAATGAATGAATATCGGAGATCGTCGAACTCCTTTCCGCACTGGCGGCCTTCGGCCGCGCTTCAAAAAAATAACCCTGGTCGGTCAAAAACCGGGGTGTTCATAATTCAATCGCGTCAAACTCCTTTCTGCACTGGCGGCCTTCGGCCGCGCTTCAAAAAAATAACCCTGGTCGGTCCAAAACCGGGTGTTCATAATTCAATTGCGTCAAACTCCTTTCAGCACAAACAGCAGCGAAAAGGATTTTGACGCGATTGAATTATGAACACCCCGGTTTTGAACCGACCAGGGTTATTTTTTTGAAGCGCGGCCGAAGGCCGCCAGTGCAGAAAGGAGTTTGACGCGATTGAATTATGAACACCCCGGTTTTTGACCGACCAGGGTTGAATTTGGGAATATGCTGTTTTTACGAAATTTTAACCCTTCATATAATTTTTTTGAAGGGTGGCCAACGGCTAAATCCACTGAAATTGTATATCACAGACTCCCTTCACCCCAACCCCCTCCGAAGTGGGGGTCATTAAGTACATAATTACCAAATTTTTTTTTTAAGTGGGCGTGATCCCGCCCCTAATAGGTTTAATCTGCATATCTCCTAAACTACTAAAGCTATAATAACAAAAGTCACTGGAAGCAAATGTTTTTAGCACCTCTACCTACGGTGTGAAAATGGGTGAAATCGGGTGACAACCCCGCCCACTCCCCATGTAACGGTACTGTTAAAAACTACTAAAAGCGCGATAAATCAAGCACTAAACACGCCAGAGACATTAAATTTTATCTCAGAGATGGTATGAGATGACTTTATAGGAACCGCGTTCAAAATTAGACAGTGGGCGTGACACCGCCCACTTTTAGGTGAAAACCCATATCTTGGGATCTTTTTAATCGATTTCAATCAAATTTGGTACATAACATTCTTTTATATTTCTATGTTATGGTGCGAAAATGGGCAAAATCGGATTACAACCACGCCTATTTTCCATATGACACCATTTTAAATTCCACTTGATTCTTTCACTTTCCACTTTGCAAATCAAGCAATAATGATTATATCGGCGTAAAACTTTGCGTGAATAATACGTTTAAAGTATGCCACCTTGTGACCAAATATTCTCTAGGTAGGTAGGATAGGTAAAGTGGCTGTCATTCGACACACTTAGGCCTTTAGGAGGCCCATTGTGATACCACTGGGACTGTGATCCCCTCACTCTATTGGCTCCTCTCTGAACCACCCCGTACTTCTGATGAACTTCATCAGTGAGACAAGTTTTATCTGTGCAACCTCCGAGACGTCGTCAAGAAACCCACGACCGATGGTTGCGATTCTTTTTTCCCACAACAGCCGGTTCTGCGATACCGGAATTGACCCGGATTTTATCCGGCCAAGGGCTGTTATTTCGGCGATCTAACCCTGTTTGGATCGGTAAGTTTTAGATTAAGTTTGTCGTCATTGGAACAACGCCTAGCAGCAGGGTTGCTCCGTATCCTCCTGACCCGTGCTGACATCGAGTCCAACCCGGGCCCCGAGGAATTCTACTACTGCGTATGCGCAAAAAGGCTCCAGCCAAATTCCACCTCGGTTAGGTGCAATACATGCAATGGATGGAGCCATCTTAAGACCTGTTCAGGCCTTAAGACACACAGGGAGTGGACCACGAGTTACGTGGCCCCATGCTGTCAACGCAATAATGCGACATCTGCCTCAACGGCTGTGCAACCTGCGCCATGTTCGCGCACTGCGCTGCCACTCCAGTCGAGTGGCCAAGATAGGACCTCCACGGTCCCAAGGAGCTCACACAGACAGCATAACTCCCAATCTGACCAACCTCCCCCAACCTTCATCCAGCTCCAATCCCCGTGCGAGAACCACCCAGCAACTCCTGGTTCCTCGCACAATCTCTTCCGTGTGTCAGACCATAATACGCCGGAATGTCACATCAGTCAAGTGCAATTTTGTACTGGCTGGTGTCACTTTCTGTCGTGTTCTGGTCTGCGCACCACACGAGAGTGGAGTGCGTCATATGTTGCCCCATGCTGTAGGAGTCTGCCTCCGCAATCACATACAGTGGCGTCGCCAACCAACACCACAGTGCGACAACCGCCCATGCGGATAGCACAGCTGCAACAACCACCCCCTACACGCACCCCACTCACCCCTAGGATCACGACTGGACACCCGCAACAAACGCGACTCTTACAATTTAGCTGCAACGGACTCCGCATTTATGAGCCGGGAGCGCGTAACGATAGCTGCGGTCCAAGAAACCAAGCTAAACAGCCACTCAGATCTTCTGAGTTGTGCAGGAGTTCTTCTGAGTTTTACGTAAGGATCGCGAGCGGGATAATGGTGGAGGCCTAGCCTTCATATTGCACAACACCGTGCAATATCGTCTAATCGATGTTGACATCGACCGCAGGGACACCACCCTAGAATGTCAGGGTATAGCTGTCCGGTCAGGCGATGTCGAGCTCGAAATATTTAATATATACATCCCCCTAGTTACATGTTGCCCAACAGGATATCATCCGAATATAGATGCGCTACTTCGTGGTGAAAACCGTTTGGTGCTAGGCGACTTTCACGCGCATTACGATCTTTGGCATTCCTGCCTGTCAAACGATCGTAGGGGGATGGAGCTGGCAGAACAGATAGACATTCTGCACAATGAATGACGAAGCCCCCACCAGAATTATAAGCACCTGCAATAGCTCGCCAGATATTACCATCGCTAGCGGTGGTCTGATAAATAGTATAACCTAGCGACCTATGCTAACTCTCGCATCAGACCATCTGCCTATAATTATCTCGATCGAGAAACCTCCTGACTTTATTTCTGTGGACAACCGCACTTATGTTAACTTTAACAAAGCTAACTGGGTCGGCTTCACAGAATTTACCGAGAGCACCTTCAACGCACTACCCATTCCTACGGACGTCACCGTTGGCGAGCGTCAATTCCGCAAGGTGTTCGCTGCTGCTACTGCTCGCTTCATACCGGCTGGAAGAATTGCGGAACTCCGCCCAAATTTCTCAGCCGAAGCAGCAGTATTAGCAAACGAGCGCGACACCTTACGCCATGCCGATCCCTGTGATCCCCGAATAAGGGATCTCAATTTGGAGATTCGGCAAATGGTAAATCATCATAAGCGGACAAAATGGATAGAGCACCTGAAGTCCTGCAACTTCTCCACCGGTGTGAGTAAGCTTTGGACTACTGTCAAGGCCCTGTCAAATCCGAGGAGACATGACGATCGGGTTGAAATTCAATTCGATGGCCATGCCTCCTCGCACCCGAAGAAGTGCGCGAGCTAATTTAGCCGGCAGTTTATACTGCACCCTTCGACCGACAAGGCCAAACGATGTGTTACCCGACGGCTGCGCAAAAGGCCAAAAGACTGCGCACCACTTACTTTCACCGATGGGGAGGTTCAGAGTGTCATCAAAAAGGCGAAATCGTCTAAGTCTATCGGCCCTGATGGAATAAGCATGCTGATGTTAACACACCTAGGCCCAACGGGAGTAAACTACCTCACCAAGGTCCTCAACCTGTCGATATCCACTCTTCAAATACCCGATGTGTGGAAAGTCGGAAGAGTGGTCCCACTGCTGAAACCTGGGAAACCTGCCAACAAAGGGGAGTCTTATCGCCCGATAACTCCTTTCCCCAGTAGTGAAGACACTTGAGGCCTTGTTACTCCCGTCATTCACCCACCACCTGAGCCTAGCAGATCATCAGCATGGCCCAGATAGTTCATGGCCTGAACCAGAAGCCACCCTGCGAGATGACGATCCTCGTAGCGTTGGACTTGTCAAAAGCTTTTGACACAGTCAATCACTCAACGCTACTTGAGGACCTGGAACAATCAACGCTCCCTCCAGGGCTGAAGCGGTGGACTATGAACTACCTGAGCGGTCGGCATTCATCCGTACTGTTTCGAGGTCAAAACTCCAAACTCAGGAAAATTAAACAGGGGGTTCCGCAGGGCGGTGTCCTCTCCCCGCTACTGTTTAATTTCTATATTTCAAAACTCCCCCACCCACCAGCGGGAATTTCAATGACCTCGTACGCTGATGACTGTACGATATTGACGTCGGGCAATGGAATCGATGGCATGTGTTCAAAAGTAAACGGCTACCTCTCCGACCTTTCTCGCTTCTTCTCTGCAAGGAACCTAACACTCTCCCCCACCAAATCCACAGCGACCATCTTCACAAATTGAACGAAGGAGTACAGACTGGACCTGAACATTTCAGTCGATGGCACAAAAATTCCGACAGTAAATAACCCTAAAATTTTAGGCGTCACTTTGGACAGTCTGTGCTCTTTCACTCCTCATACGACCGCGATAACTGCCAAAGTACAGAGCCGCAACAAAATCCTCAAGTCGCTTGCCGGCAGCTCATGGGGAAAAGACAAAGAAACGTTGTTGGCAACATACAAGGCAATCAGCCGGCCGGTCCTTAATAATGCAGCCGCAATATGGTCGCCTGGATGCAGTGACACGCAGAAGAAGAAGCTTCAGACCTGTCAGAACACTGCACTCCGGACTATCACGGGATGCCTCTTGATGTCTCCAATCGAACACCTACATAGTGAGGCCAGTATGCTTCTGGTTAAGGAACATAACGAGCTCCTCTCCAAGCAGTTTCTGCTGGGATGTTTTCGTAAAAACCACCCCTGCAGTCGCCTGCTTGTAGCTTAGCCGCCTCCTAGGAACATCAAGAGGTCCTTCCTTGACTACGTCGACGACATTAGACATTACGCCGACCAGACTTCGGACGCAACTAACTTCAGACAGGCACTGACCGCCATTCACAGTGGAGCCATTAACACCTTCACCGACTCCCTTTCAGTGAATGGCGTAATACGAGTCAAACCACCACCCATAGCAGACACAGAGCTCGAGTTGCCTCGCGAATCTAGAGTGACCCTCGCGCAACATCATTCTGGATACTGTAGCAGGTTAAACTCCTACCTATCCAGAATAGACCCTGACATACCAAACATATGTACTGCATGCAATGAGTCTCCGCATGACACTAACCACCTCTTTGCATGCCCAACAAACCCCACTCATCTAACACCCCTCTCCCTATGGTCCGACCCCGTCGAAACAGCTCGTTTCCTGGGCCTTCCGTTAGATGACCTCGACGACAACGAATCTAAAATTTATCACCCAAACGGGGATTAGGTAACCGTTACAACAACAACAACAACATTCTTTTCCTATATAGTGCTGCGCAATAGCATAGAAGATGTTTAATGGTCTCCTCCTCTTCTACTTCCTGACAGCTTCTACAATAGTCGTTATATGGCGCGCCAAGTCTACTTGCATGTCTGCCTATTAGACAGTGGCCTGTTAGTACTTCTACGAGAGTTCTTATATCATTCCTCTTGAATTTTAACAGTCGTCATGTGCGTCTCATATTCCATTCTTGCCACGTTTGCCTGCTGGTTGAGCAGGTCAGGGATTGATTCCACTGACACTCGGCTATATTAATGACATATTTGTCGATTAGGTATCTACACGTAGCCAGAGGCATATTTATGTCCACCTTACCAGGATCTAGTTGTAGGGTAGTGCCTGTTCTGGCTAGTTCATCTGCTACGCAGTTCCAAGGGATGTCACTGTGTCCTGGAACCCATTGCAGATTTACCGTGAAATAGGATGACAGATCCGCTAGAAGATCATGGCAATCGTTCACTGTCTTCGACGAAATCCTATGAGACATCAGATATTTCAAAGCCGCCTGGCTGTCTGTATATATAAATACACTTATTGTTGTGATTACGCTTTTTGTTAGTACAAGAAGGCTTTCTTTAATTGCAGTGACCTCTGCTTGGAAGACACTGCAGTGGTCTGGTAACCGGAAGGCGATTTTGGTATCGTGTTTAGCCGAGAAGACACCGCCGCCTACTCGGTTATCCAGTTTGAAACCATCCGTATAGAAGCTTATCCCTGCTTCCTTGTCCACTACATCCCTTTCCCACTCCTCTCTGGAGGCGAAGGCAATATTGAGGACCGGATTTAGGTTCAGCTCCCTAGGATTGCGAAAATCCGTAGTTATGGGAAGAAACGGGAACTTCCTAAGTATCATAGAATGCCCCTTGTTGCTGGCGACTAATAAGGAGGATTCCCTCAGTCTCAGAGCTGACTTCGCTGCCATTTGCTTGCAATACAAATCTGTTGGCAGCAAGTGTAAAATTATGTTGAGTGCCTGGCTTGGCGTAGTTCTAAGAGCTCCACTGATGCAAATACTAGCTGCTCTTTGTATACTTTCCATGCTTCTAATCGCATATTTCTTTTCTGTAATTGGCCACCATTTTACATGTGTAAAGCGCTGTAGCAGCTTTCTTTACCCTCGCTTCCAATTTTTGTTTCCAAGAAAGCTTCCTGTCCAAAATTAGTCCCAAGTAGCTTGCTTTATCTCCTATCGTTAGCCTTGTGCCATTTAAAAATGGCGGCGTGATTTCGGGAGTACTGTGTTTCTTAGTGAACAATACTAGTTCTGTCTTGCTAGCATTTAAATTCAGTCCGCATGATACGGCCCATCGATTAATCTCATTTAATATTGTCTGCATAAGACTAGCGAGGGTGTTCGGGAACTTGCCCCTAACCGAGACTGCCACATCATCAGCGTAGGCCACAACATGTACCCCCTTCTTTTCTAGATCCACAAGCATTTTATTCATTGTCAGGACCCAGAGAAGTGGGGATAACACGCCTCCTTGGGGTGTACCCCTTCGGACAGATCTGTGCATCGTTGAAGCTCCCAGCGTTGAAATAATTGACCTGCCCAAGAGCATCTGTTCAATTAATTTCCGGAGAGGCTCAGATATGCCCAGATCTTTAAGCGCGCTCAATATGGCCTTCGGCTGGATGTTGTTGAAGGCACCTTCTATGCTTAGGAAGGCTACGAAGGTGTATTCTTTTATTTCCAGAGACTTTTAAATCTTTGCTACCACTGAGCTTAATGCCGTTTCTGTGGATCTACCCTTCGAGTACGCATGCTGCGAAACTGCCATTTTTTTGGGGTTTAGTATGTCCTTTATATGTATTTCTATTATACTTTCCAGCGTTTTTAAAAGAAATGATGAAAGACTAATTGGTCTAAAATCCTTTGGATTAATATGTGAGCTTTTGCCAGCCTTTGTGATATATATCACCTTAACTTCTCTCCATAAAGTGAATTTTTTCAATAAATTATGTATATTTTTTAATATTTATTTACACATTTTGCACATATCACATATTCAAGTCACTTAGTTGTTGTTGTTGTTGTAGCGGCAAAATTCTGTAGAATTCAGATCTCTTAGCTGTAATTACCAGTTCAGTGTGTTAAACATTTTCTTATGAAAAAAATATACTGAAGAAATATAATAGTCAAAATTTCTTTTGTGCCGCGTTTTTATGGAATGAATGAATATCGGAGATCGTCGAACTCCTTTCCGCACTGGCGGCCTTCGGCCGCGCTTCAAAAAAATAACCCTGGTCGGTCAAAAACCGGGGTGTTCATAATTCAATCGCGTCAAACTCCTTTCTGCACTGGCGGCCTTCGGCCGCGCTTCAAAAAAATAACCCTGGTCGGTCCAAAACCGGGGTGATCATAATTCAATTGCGTCAAACTCCTTTCAGCACAAACAGCAGCGAAAAGGATTTTGACGCGATTGAATTATGAACACCCCGGTTTTGAACCGACCAGGGTTATTTTTTTGAAGCGCGGCCGAAGGCCGCCAGTGCAGAAAGGAGTTTGACGCGATTGAATTATGAACACCCCGGTTTTTGACCGACCAGGGTTGAATTTGGGAATATGCTGTTTTTACGAAATTTTAACCCTTCATATAATTTTTTTGAAGGGTGGCCAACGGCTAAATCCACTGAAATTGTATATCACAGACTCCCTTCACCCCAACCCCCTCCGAAGTGGGGGTCATTAAGTACATAATTACCAAATTTTTTTTTTAAGTGGGCGTGATCCCGCCCCTAATAGGTTTAATCTGCATATCTCCTAAACTACTAAAGCTATAATAACAAAAGTCACTGGAAGCAAATGTTTTTAGCACCTCTACCTACGGTGTGAAAATGGGTGAAATCGGGTGACAACCCCGCCCCCTCCCCATGTAACGGTACTGTTAAAAACTACTAAAAGCGCGATAAATCAAGCACTAAACACGCCAGAGACATTAAATTTTATCTCAGAGATGGTATGAGATGACTTTATAGGAACCGCGTTCAAAATTAGACAGTGGGCGTGACACCGCCCACTTTTAGGTGAAAACCCATATCTTGGGATCTTTTTAATCGATTTCAATCAAATTTGGTACATAACATTCTTTTATATTTCTATGTTATGGTGCGAAAATGGGCAAAATCGGATTACAACCACGCCTATTTTCCATATGACACCATTTTAAATTCCACTTGATTCTTTCACTTTCCACTTTGCAAATCAAGCAATAATGATTATATCGGCGTAAAACTTTGCGTGAATAATACGTTTAAAGTATGCCACCTTGTGACCAAATATTCTCTAGGTAGGTAGGATAGGTAAAGTGGCTGTCATTCGGCACACTTAGGCCTTTAGGAGGCCCATTGTGATACCACTGGGACTGTGATCCCCTCACTCTATTGGCTCCTCTCTGAACCACCCCGTACTTCTGATGAACTTCATCAGTGAGACAAGTTTTATCTGTGCAACCTCCGAGACGTCGTCAAGAAACCCACGACCGATGGTTGCGATTCTTTTTTCCCACAACAGCCGGTTCTGCGATACCGGAATTGACCCGGATTTTATCCGGCCAAGGGCTGTTATTTCGGCGATCTAACCCTGTTTGGATCGGTAAGTTTTAGATTAAGTTTGTCGTCATTGGAACAACGCCTAGCAGCAGGGTTGCTCCGTATCCTCCTGACCCGTGCTGACATCGAGTCCAACCCGGGCCCCGAGGAATTCTACTACTGCGTATGCGCAAAAAGGCTCCAGCCAAATTCCACCTCGGTTAGGTGCAATACATGCAATGGATGGAGCCATCTTAAGACCTGTTCAGGCCTTAAGACACACAGGGAGTGGACCACGAGTTACGTGGCCCCATGCTGTCAACGCAATAATGCGACATCTGCCTCAACGGCTGTGCAACCTGCGCCATGTTCGCGCACTGCGCTGCCACTCCAGTCGAGTGGCCAAGATAGGACCTCCACGGTCCCAAGGAGCTCACACAGACAGCATAACTCCCAATCTGACCAACCTCCCCCAACCTTCATCCAGCTCCAATCCCCGTGCGAGAACCACCCAGCAACTCCTGGTTCCTCGCACAATCTCTTCCGTGTGTCAGACCATAATACGCCGGAATGTCACATCAGTCAAGTGCAATTTTGTACTGGCTGGTGTCACTTTCTGTCGTGTTCTGGTCTGCGCACCACACGAGAGTGGAGTGCGTCATATGTTGCCCCATGCTGTAGGAGTCTGCCTCCGCAATCACATACAGTGGCGTCGCCAACCAACACCACAGTGCGACAACCGCCCATGCGGATAGCACAGCTGCAACAACCACCCCCTACACGCACCCCACTCACCCCTAGGATCACGACTGGACACCCGCAACAAACGCGACTCTTACAATTTAGCTGCAACGGACTCCGCATTTATGAGCCGGGAGCGCGTAACGATAGCTGCGGTCCAAGAAACCAAGCTAAACAGCCACTCAGATCTTCTGAGTTGTGCAGGAGTTCTTCTGAGTTTTACGTAAGGATCGCGAGCGGGATAATGGTGGAGGCCTAGCCTTCATATTGCACAACACCGTGCAATATCGTCTAATCGATGTTGACATCGACCGCAGGGACACCACCCTAGAATGTCAGGGTATAGCTGTCCGGTCAGGCGATGTCGAGCTCGAAATATTTAATATATACATCCCCCTAGTTACATGTTGCCCAACAGGATATCATCCGAATATAGATGCGCTACTTCGTGGTGAAAACCGTTTGGTGCTAGGCGACTTTCACGCGCATCACGATCTTTGGCATTCCTGCCTGTCAAACGATCGTAGGGGGATGGAGCTGGCAGAACAGATAGACATTCTGCACAATGAATGACGAAGCCCCCACCAGAATTATAAGCACCTGCAATAGCTCGCCAGATATTACCATCGCTAGCGGTGGTCTGATAAATAGTATAACCTAGCGACCTATGCTAACTCTCGCATCAGACCATCTGCCTATAATTATCTCGATCGAGAAACCTCCTGACTTTATTTCTGTGGACAACCGCACTTATGTTAACTTTAACAAAGCTAACTGGGTCGGCTTCACAGAATTTACCGAGAGCACCTTCAACGCACTACCCATTCCTACGGACGTCACCGTTGGCGAGCGTCAATTCCGCAAGGTGTTCGCTGCTGCTACTGCTCGCTTCATACCGGCTGGAAGAATTGCGGAACTCCGCCCAAATCTCCCAGCCGAAGCAGCAGTATTAGCAAACGAGCGCGACACCTTACGCCATGCCGATCCCTGTGATCCCCGAATAAGGGATCTCAATTTGGAGATTCGGCAAATGGTAAATCATCATAAGCGGACAAAATGGATAGAGCACCTGAAGTCCTGCAACCTCTCCACCGGTGTGAGTAAGCTTTGGACTACTGTCAAGGCCCTGTCAAATCCGAGGAGACATGACGATCGGGTTGAAATTCAATTCGATGGCCATGCCTCCTCGCACCCGAAGAAGTGCGCGAGCTACTTTAGCCGGCAGTTTATACTGCACCCTTCGACCGACAAGGCCAAACGATATGTTACCCGACGGCTGCGCAAAAGGCCAAACGACTGCGCACCACTTACTTTCACCGATGGGGAGGTTCAGAGTGTCATCAAAAAGGCGAAATCGTCTAAGTCTATCGGCCCTGATGGAATAAGCATGCTGATGTTAACACACCTAGGCCCAACGGGAGTAAACTACCTCACCAAGGTCCTCAACCTGTCGATATCCACTCTTCAAATACCCGATGTGTGGAAAGTCGGAAGAGTGGTCCCACTGCTGAAACCTGGGAAACCTGCCAACAAAGGGGAGTCTTATCGCCCGATAACTCCTTTCCCCAGTAGTGAAGACACTTGAGGCCTTGTTACTCCCGTCATTCACCCACCACCTGAGCCTAGCAGATCATCAGCATGGCCCAGATAGTTCATGGCCTGAACCAGAAGTCACCCTGCGAGATGACGATCCTCGTAGCGTTGGACTTGTCAAAAGCTTTTGACACAGTCAATCACTCAACGCTACTTGAGGACCTGGAACAATCAACGCTCCCTCCAGGGCTGAAGCGGTGGACTATGAACTACCTGAGCGGTCGGCATTCATCCGTACTGTTTCGAGGTCAAAACTCCAAACTCAGGAAAATTAAACAGGGGGTTCCGCAGGGCGGTGTCCTCTCCCCGCTACTGTTTAATTTCTATATTTCAAAACTCCCCCACCCACCAGCGGGAATTTCAATGACCTCGTACGCTGATGACTGTACGATATTGACGACGGGCAATGGAATCGATGGCATGTGTTCAAAAGTAAACGGCTACCTCTCCGATCTTTCTCGCTTCTTCTCTGCAAGGAACCTAACACTCTCCCCCACCAAATCCACAGCGACCATCTTCACAAATTGAACGAAGGAGTACAGACTGGACCTGAACATTTCAGTCGATGGCACAAAAATTCCGACAGTAAATAACCCTAAAATTTTAGGCGTCACTTTGGACAGTCTGTGCTCTTTCACTCCTCATACGACCGCGATAACTGCCAAAGTACAGAGCCGCAACAAAATCCTCAAGTCGCTTGCCGGCAGCTCATGGGGAAAAGACAAAGAAACGTTGTTGGCAACATACAAGGCAATCAGCCGGCCGGTCCTTAATTATGCAGCCGCAATATGGTCGCCTGGATGCAGTGACACGCAGAAGAAGAAGCTTCAGACCTGTCAGAACACTGCACTCCGGACTATCACGGGATGCCTCTTGATGTCTCCAATCGAACACCTACATAGTGAGGCCAGTATGCTTCTGGTTAAGGAACATAACGAGCTCCTCTCCAAGCAGTTTCTGCTGGGATGTTTTCGTAAAAACCACCCCTGCAGTCGCCTGCTTGTAGCTTAGCCGCCTCCTAGGAACATCAAGAGGTCCTTCCTTGACTACGTCGACGACATTAGACATTACGCCGACCAGACTTCGGACGCAACTAACTTCAGACAGGCACTGACCGCCATTCACAGTGGAGCCATTAACACCTTCACCGACTCCCTTTCAGTGAATGGCGTAATACGAGTCAAACCACCACCCATAGCAGACACAGAGCTCGAGTTGCCTCGCGAATCTAGAGTGACCCTCGCGCAACATCATTCTGGATACTGTAGCAGGTTAAACTCCTACCTATCCAGAATAGACCCTGACATACCAAACATATGTACTGCATGCAATGAGTCTCCGCATGACACTAACCACCTCTTTGCATGCCCAACAAACCCCACTCATCTAACACCCCTCTCCCTATGGTCCGACCCCGTCGAAACAGCTCGTTTCCTGGGCCTTCCGTTAGATGACCTCGACGACAACGAATCTAAAATTTATCACCCAAACGGGGATTAGGTAACCGTTACAACAACAACAACAACATTCTTTTCCTATATAGTGCTGCGCAATAGCATAGAAGATGTTTAATGGTCTCCTCCTCTTCTACTTCCTGACAGCTTCTACAATAGTCGTTATATGGCGCGCCAAGTCTACTTGCATGTCTGCCTATTAGACAGTGGCCTGTTAGTACTTCTACGAGAGTTCTTATATCATTCCTCTTGAATTTTAACAGTCGTCATGTGCGTCTCATATTCCATTCTTGCCACGTTTGCCTGCTGGTTGAGCAGGTCAGGGATTGATTCCACTGACACTCGGCTATATTAATGACATATTTGTCGATTAGGTATCTACACGTAGCCAGAGGCATATTTATGTCCACCTTACCAAGATCTAGTTGTAGGGTGGTGCCTGTTCTGGCTAGTTCATCTGCTACGCAGTTCCCAGGGATGTCACTGTGTCCTGGAACCCATTGCAGATTTACCGTGAAATAGGATGACAGATCCGCTAGAAGATCATGGCAATCGTTCACTGTCTTCGACGAAATCCTATGAGACATCAGATATTTCAAAGCCGCCTGGCTGTCTGTATATATAAATACACTTATTGTTGTGATTACGCTTTTTGTTAGTACAAGAAGGCTTTCTTTAATTGCAGTGACCTCTGCTTGGAAGACACTGCAGTGGTCTGGTAACCGGAAGGCGATTTTGGTATCGTGTTTAGCCGAGAAGACACCGCCGCCTACTCGGTTATCCAGTTTCAAACCATCCGTATAGAAGCTTATCCCTGCTTCCTTGTCCACTACATCCCTTTCCCACTCCTCTCTGGAGGCGAAGGCAATATTGAGGACCGGATTTAGGTTCAGCTCCCTAGGATTGCGAAAATCCGTAGTTATGGGAAGAAACGGGAACTTCCTAAGTATCATAGAATGCCCCTTGTTGCTGGCGACTAATAAGGAGGATTCCCTCAGTCTCAGAGCTGACTTCGCTGCCATTTGCTTGCAATACAAATCTGTTGGCAGCAAGTGTAAAATTATGTTGAGTGCCTGGCTTGGCGTAGTTCTAAGAGCTCCACTGATGCAAATACTAGCTGCTCTTTGTATACTTTCCATGCTTCTAATCGCATATTTCTTTTCTGTAATTGGCCACCATACTACTATCCCGTTGGTCATGATCGGCCTTACAATTGCTGTGTACAGCCAGTGAGCCACCTGGGCCCACCATTCTTTTACATGTGTAAAGCGCTGTAGCAGCTTTCTTTACCCTCGCTTCCAATTTTTGTTTCCAAGAAAGCTTCCTGTCCAAAATTAGTCCCAAGTAGCTTGCTTTATCTCCTATCGTTAGCCTTGTGCCATTTAAAAATGGCGGCGTGATTTCGGGAGTACTGTGTTTCTTAGTGAACAATACTAGTTCTGTCTTGCTAGCATTTAAATTCAGTCCGCATGATACGGCCCATCGATTAATCTCATTTAATATTGTCTGCATAAGACTAGCGAGGGTGTTCGGGAACTTGCCCCTAACCGAGACTGCCACATCATCAGCGTAGGCCACAACATGTACCCCCTTCTTTTCTAGATCCACAAGCATTTTATTCATTGTCAGGACCCAGAGAAGTGGGGATAACACGCCTCCTTGGGGTGTACCCCTTCGGACAGATCTGTGCATCGTTGAAGCTCCCAGTGTTGAAATAATTGACCTGCCCAAGAGCATCTGTTCAATTAATTTCCGGAGAGGCTCAGATATGCCCAGATCTTTAAGCGCGCTCAATATGGCCTTCGGCTGGATGTTGTTGAAGGCACCTTCTATGCTTAGGAAGGCTACGAAGGTGTATTCTTTTATTTCCAGAGACTTTTAAATCTTTGCTACCACTGAGCTTAATGCCGTTTCTGTGGATCTACCCTTCGAGTACGCATGCTGCGAAACTGCCATTTTTTTTGGGTTTAGTATGTCCTTTATATGTATTTCTATTATACTTTCCAGCGTTTTTAAAAGAAATGATGAAAGACTAATTGGTCTAAAATCCTTTGGATTAATATGTGAGCTTTTGCCAGCCTTTGGGATATATATCACCTTAACTTCTCTCCATAAAGTGAATTTTTTCAATAAATTATGTATATTTTTTAATATTTATTTACACATTTTGCACATATCACATATTCAAGTCACTTAGTTGTTGTTGTTGTTGTAGCGGCAAAATTCTGTAGAATTCAGATCTCTTAGCTGTAATTACCAGTTCAGTATGTTAAACATTTTCTTATGAAAAAAATATACTGAAGAAATATAATAGTCAAAATTTCTTTTGTGCCGCGTTTTTATGGAATGAATGAATATCGGAGATCGTCGAACTCATTTCCGCACTGGCGGCCTTCGGCCGCGCTTCAAAAAAATAACCCTGGTCGGTCAAAAACCGGGGTGTTCATAATTCAATCGCGTCAAACTCCTTTCTGCACTGGCGGCCTTCGGCCGCGCTTCAAAAAAATAACCCTGGTCGGTCCAAAACCGGGGTGATCATAATTCAATTGCGTCAAACTCCTTTCAGCACAAACAGCAGCGAAAAGGATTTTGACGCGATTGAATTATGAACACCCCGGTTTTGAACCGACCAGGGTTATTTTTTTGAAGCGCGGCCGAAGGCCGCCAGTGCAGAAAGGAGTTTGACGCGATTGAATTATGAACACCCCGGTTTTTGACCGACCAGGGTTGAATTTGGGAATATGCTGTTTTTACGAAATTTTAACCCTTCATATAATTTTTTTGAAGGGTGGCCGACGGCTAAATCCACTGAAATTGTATATCACAGACTCCCTTCACCCCAACCCCCTCCGAAGTGGGGGTCATTAAGTACATAATTACCAAATTTTTTTTTTAAGTGGGCGTGATCCCGCCCCTAATAGGTTTAATCTGCATATCTCCTAAACTACTAAAGCTATAATAACAAAAGTCACTGGAAGCAAATGTTTTTAGCACCTCTACCTACGGTGTGAAAATGGGTGAAATCGGGTGACAACCCCGCCCCCTCCCCATGTAACGGTACTGTTAAAAACTACTAAAAGCGCGATAAATCAAGCACTAAACACGCCAGAGACATTAAATTTTATCTCAGAGATGGTATGAGATGACTTTATAGGAACCGCGTTCAAAATTAGACAGTGGGCGTGACACCGCCCACTTTTAGGTGAAAACCCATATCTTGGGATCTTTTTAATCGATTTCAATCAAATTTGGTACATAACATTCTTTTATATTTCTATGTTATGGTGCGAAAATGGGCAAAATCGGATTACAACCACGCCTATTTTCCATATGACACCATTTTAAATTCCACTTGATTCTTTCACTTTCCATTTTGCAAATCAAGCAATAATGATTATATCGGCGTAAAACTTTGCGTGAATAATACGTTTAAAGTATGCCACCTTGTGACCAAATATTCTCTAGGTAGGTAGGATAGGTAAAGTGGCTGTCATTCGACACACTTAGGCCTTTAGGAGGCCCATTGTGATACCACTGGGACTGTGATCCCCTCACTCTATTGGCTCCTCTCTGAACCACCCCGTACTTCTGATGAACTTCATCAGTGAGACAAGTTTTATCTGTGAAACCTCCGAGACGTCGTCAAGAAACCCACGACCGATGGTTGCGATTCTTTTTTCCCACAACAGCCGGTTCTGCGATACCGGAATTGACCCGGATTTTATCCGGCCAAGGGCTGTTATTTCGGCGATCTAACCCTGTTTGGATCGGTAAGTTTTAGATTAAGTTTGTCGTCATTGGAACAACGCCTAGCAGCAGGGTTGCTCCGTATCCTCCTGACCCGTGCTGACATCGAGTCCAACCCGGGCCCCGAGGAATTCTACTACTGCGTATGCGCAAAAAGGCTCCAGCCAAATTCCACCTCGGTTAGGTGCAATACATGCAATGGATGGAGCCATCTTAAGACCTGTTCAGGCCTTAAGACACACAGGGAGTGGACCACGAGTTACGTGGCCCCATGCTGTCAACGCAATAATGCGACATCTGCCTCAACGGCTGTGCAACCTGCGCCATGTTCGCGCACTGCGCTGCCACTCCAGTCGAGTGGCCAAGATAGGACCTCCACGGTCCCAAGGAGCTCACACAGACAGCATAACTCCCAATCTGACCAACCTCCCCCAACCTTCATCCAGCTCCAATCCCCGTGCGAGAACCACCCAGCAACTCCTGGTTCCTCGCACAATCTCTTCCGTGTGTCAGACCATAATACGCCGGAATGTCACATCAGTCAAGTGCAATTTTGTACTGGCTGGTGTCACTTTCTGTCGTGTTCTGGTCTGCGCACCACACGAGAGTGGAGTGCGTCATATGTTGCCCCATGCTGTAGGAGTCTGCCTCCGCAATCACATACAGTGGCGTCGCCAACCAACACCACAGTGCGACAACCGCCCATGCGGATAGCACAGCTGCAACAACCACCCCCTACACGCACCCCACTCACCCCTAGGATCACGACTGGACACCCGCAACAAACGCGACTCTTACAATTTAGCTGCAACGGACTCCGCATTTATGAGCCGGGAGCGCGTAACGATAGCTGCGGTCCAAGAAACCAAGCTAAACAGCCACTCAGATCTTCTGAGTTGTGCAGGAGTTCTTCTGAGTTTTACGTAAGGATCGCGAGCGGGATAATGGTGGAGGCCTAGCCTTCATATTGCACAACACCGTGCAATATCGTCTAATCGATGTTGACATCGACCGCAGGGACACCACCCTAGAATGTCAGGGTATAGCTGTCCGGTCAGGCGATGTCGAGCTCGAAATATTTAATATATACATCCCCCTAGTTACATGTTGCCCAACAGGATATCATCCGAATATAGATGCGCTACTTCGTGGTGAAAACCGTTTGGTGCTAGGCGACTTTCACGCGCATCACGATCTTTGGCATTCCTGCCTGTCAAACGATCGTAGGGGGATGGAGCTGGCAGAACAGATAGACATTCTGCACAATGAATGACGAAGCCCCCACCAGAATTATAAGCACCTGCAATAGCTCGCCAGATATTACCATCGCTAGCGGTGGTCTGATAAATAGTATAACCTAGCGACCTATGCTAACTCTCGCATCAGACCATCTGCCTATAATTATCTCGATCGAGAAACCTCCTGACTTTATTTCTGTGGACAACCGCACTTATGTTAACTTTAACAAAGCTAACTGGGTCGGCTTCACAGAATTTACCGAGAGCACCTTCAACGCACTACCCATTCCTACGGACGTCACCGTTGGCGAGCGTCAATTCCGCAAGGTGTTCGCTGCTGCTACTGCTCGCTTCATACCGGCTGGAAGAATTGCGGAACTCCGCCCAAATCTCCCAGCCGAAGCAGCAGTATTAGCAAACGAGCGCGACACCTTACGCCATGCCGATCCCTGTGATCCCCGAATAAGGGATCTCAATTTGGAGATTCGGCAAATGGTAAATCATCATAAGCGGACAAAATGGATAGAGCACCTGAAGTCCTGCAACCTCTCCACCGGTGTGAGTAAGCTTTGGACTACTGTCAAGGCCCTGTCAAATCCGAGGAGACATGACGATCGGGTTGAAATTCAATTCGATGGCCATGCCTCCTCGCACCCGAAGAAGTGCGCGAGCTGCTTTAGCCGGCAGTTTATACTGCACCCTTCGACCGACAAGGCCAAACGATATGTTACCCGACGGCTGCGCAAAAGGCCAAAAGACTGCGCACCACTTACTTTCACCGATGGGGAGGTTCAGAGTGTCATCAAAAAGGCGAAATCGTCTAAGTCTATCGGCCCTGATGGAATAAGCATGCTGATGTTAACACACCTAGGCCCAACGGGAGTAAACTACCTCACCAAGGTCCTCAACCTGTCGATATCCACTCTTCAAATACCCGATGTGTGGAAAGTCGGAAGAGTGGTCCCACTGCTGAAACCTGGGAAACCTGCCAACAAAGGGGAGTCTTATCGCCCGATAACTCCTTTCCCCAGTAGTGAAGACACTTGAGGCCTTGTTACTCCCGTCATTCACCCACCACCTGAGCCTAGCAGATCATCAGCATGGCCCAGATAGTTCATGGCCTGAACCAGAAGCCACCCTGCGAGATGACGATCCTCGTAGCGTTGGACTTGTCAAAAGCTTTTGACACAGTCAATCACTCAACGCTACTTGAGGACCTGGAACAATCAACGCTCCCTCCAGGGCTGAAGCGGTGGACTATGAACTACCTGAGCGGTCGGCATTCATCCGTACTGTTTCGAGGTCAAAACTCCAAACTCAGGAAAATTAAACAGGGGGTTCCGCAGGGCGGTGTCCTCTCCCCGCTACTGTTTAATTTCTATATTTCAAAACTCCCCCACCCACCAGCGGGAATTTCAATGACCTCGTACGCTGATGACTGTACGATATTGACGTCGGGCAATGGAATCGATGGCATGTGTTCAAAAGTAAACGGCTACCTCTCCGACCTTTCTCGCTTCTTCTCTGCAAGGAACCTAACACTCTCCCCCACCAAATCCACAGCGACCATCTTCACAAATTGAACGAAGGAGTACAGACTGGACCTGAACATTTCAGTCGATGGCACAAAAATTCCGACAGTAAATAACCCTAAAATTTTAGGCGTCACTTTGGACAGTCTGTGCTCTTTCACTCCTCATACGACCGCGATAACTGCCAAAGTACAGAGCCGCAACAAAATCCTCAAGTCGCTTGCCGGCAGCTCATGGGGAAAAGACAAAGAAACGTTGTTGGCAACATACAAGGCAATCAGCCGGCCGGTCCTTAATAATGCAGCCGCAATATGGTCGCCTGGATGCAGTGACACGCAGAAGAAGAAGCTTCAGACCTGTCAGAACACTGCACTCCGGATTATCACGGGATGCCTCTTGATGTCTCCAATCGAACACCTACATAGTGAGGCCAGTATGCTTCTGGTTAAGGAACATAACGAGCTCCTCTCCAAGCAGTTTCTGCTGGGATGTTTTCGTAAAAACCACCCCTGCAGTCGCCTGCTTGTAGCTTAGCCGCCTCCTAGGAACATCAAGAGGTCCTTCCTTGACTACGTCGACGACATTAGACATTACGCCGACCAGACTTCGGACGCAACTAACTTCAGACAGGCACTGACCGTCATTCACAGTGGAGCCATTAACACCTTCACCGACTCCCTTTCAGTGAATGGCGTAATACGAGTCAAACCACCACCCATAGCAGACACAGAGCTCGAGTTGCCTCGCGAATCTAGAGTGACCCTCGCGCAACATCATTCTGGATACTGTAGCAGGTTAAACTCCTACCTATCCAGAATAGACCCTGACATACCAAACATATGTACTGCATGCAATGAGTCTCCGCATGACACTAACCACCTCTTTGCATGCCCAACAAACCCCACTCATCTAACACCCCTCTCCCTATGGTCCGACCCCGTCGAAACAGCTCGTTTCCTGGGCCTTCCGTTAGATGACCTCGACGACAACGAATCTAAAATTTATCACCCAAACGGGGATTAGGTAACCGTTACAACAACAACAACAACATTCTTTTCCTATATAGTGCTGCGCAATAGCATAGAAGATGTTTAATGGTCTCCTCCTCTTCTACTTCCTGACAGCTTCTACAATAGTCGTTATATGGCGCGCCAAGTCTACTTGCATGTCTGCCTATTAGACAGTGGCCTGTTAGTACTTCTACGAGAGTTCTTATATCATTCCTCTTGAATTTTAACAGTCGTCATGTGCGTCTCATATTCCATTCTTGCCACGTTTGCCTGCTGGTTGAGCAGGTCAGGGATTGATTCCACTGACACTCGGCTATATTAATGACATATTTGTCGATTAGGTATCTACACGTAGCCAGAGGCATATTTATGTCCACCTTACCAAGATCTAGTTGTAGGGTGGTGCCTGTTCTGGCTAGTTCATCTGCTACGCAGTTCCCAGGGATGTCACTGTGTCCTGGAACCCATTGCAGATTTACCGTGAAATAGGATGACAGATCCGCTAGAAGATCATGGCAATCGTTCACTGTCTTCGACGAAATCCTATGAGACATCAGATATTTCAAAGCCGCCTGGCTGTCTGTATATATAAATACACTTATTGTTGTGATTACGCTTTTTGTTAGTACAAGAAGGCTTTCTTTAATTGCAGTGACCTCTGCTTGGAAGACACTGCAGTGGTCTGGTAACCGGAAGGCGATTTTGGTATCGTGTTTAGCCGAGAAGACACCGCCGCCTACTCGGTTATCCAGTTTGAAACCATCCGTATAGAAGCTTATCCCTGCTTCCTTGTCCACTACATCCCTTTCCCACTCCTCTCTGGAGGCGAAGGCAATATTGAGGACCGGATTTAGGTTCAGCTCCCTAGGATTGCGAAAATCCGTAGTTATGGGAAGAAACGGGAACTTCCTAAGTATCATAGAATGCCCCTTGTTGCTGGCGACTAATAAGGAGGATTCCCTCAGTCTCAGAGCTGACTTCGCTGCCATTTGCTTGCAATACAAATCTGTTGGCAGCAAGTGTAAAATTATGTTGAGTGCCTGGCTTGGCGTAGTTCTAAGAGCTCCACTGATGCAAATACTAGCTGCTCTTTGTATACTTTCCATGCTTCTAATCGCATATTTCTTTTCTGTAATTGGCCACCATACTACTATCCCGTTGGTCATGATCGGCCTTACAATTGCTGTGTACAGCCAGTGAGCCACCTGGGCCCCACCATTCTTTTACATGTGTAAAGCGCTGTAGCAGCTTTCTTTACCCTCGCATCCAATTTTTGTTTCCAAGAAAGCTGCCTGTCCAAAATTAGTCCCAAGTAGCTTGCTTTATCTCCTATCGTTAGCCTGGTGCCATTTAAAAATGGCGGCGTGATTTCGGGAGTACTGTGTTTCTTAGTGAACAATACTAGTTCTGTCTTGCTAGCATTTAAAATCAGTCCGCATGATACGGCCCATCGATTAATCTCATTTAATATTGTCTGCATAAGACTAGCGAGGGTGTTCGGGAACTTGCCCCTAACCGAGACTGCCACATCATCAGCGTAGGCCACAACATGTACCCCCTTCTTTTCTAGATCCACAAGCATTTTATTCATTGTCAGGACCCAGAGAAGTGGGGATAACACGCCTCCTTGGGGTGTACCCCTTCGGACAGATCTGTGCATCGTTGAAGCTCCGAGTGTTGAAATAATTGACCTGCCCAAGAGCATCTGTTCAATTATTTTCCGGAGAGGCTCAGATATGCCCAGATCTTTAAGCGCGCTCAATATGGCCTTCGGCTGGATGTTGTTGAAGGCACCTTCTATGTTTAGGAAGGCTACGAAGGTGTATTCTTTTATTTCCAGAGTTTTAAATCTTTGCTACCACTGAGCTTAATGCCGTTTCTGTGGATCTACCCTTCGAGTACGCATGCTGCGAAACTGCCATTTTTCTTGGGTTTAGTATGTCCTTTATATGTATTTCTATTATACTTTCCAGCGTTTTTAAAAGAAATGATGAAAGACTAATTGGTCTAAAATCCTTTGGATTAATATGTGAGCTTTTGCCAGCCTTTGAGATATATATCACCTTAACTTCTCTCCATATCGAGGGAATATAGTTCAATTTCAGTGCCCCTCTAAACATGGTTGTTATCCAATTTGTTGTGTAGCTCAGGGACTGCTGTAACTGAGCCGGGAATAAACCGTCTGGTCCCGGCGTTTTATAAGGCTTGAAGCTGCTTATTGCCCAATAAACATTGTCATCTGACACTATGTCTAGCGGAGGGGACTCTGAGCCTACTTCAATTTCCATTATATGCTCCCCTATGAGGTTCTCGGAACTGTCTGGGAAGTGAGTATCCATTAGTAGGCCCAGAGTCTTTTTACTGGATTCCGTCCAGCTGTGATCTGGCTTCTGAAGGTATCCGATGCTATGTTTCGACTGTGTCATTATCTTTCTCAGTCGGGACACTTCTGCCGTATTTTCGATGTCATTACAAAAAGATTTCCACGAATTTCTGTTTGCTTTTCTTACCTCCTTTTTGTATGCCCGAAGGTGGTTATGATAGTTATCCCACTCTATATCTTCTTGGGATAGTTTGGCAAAATTGAATTGCTTCCTGCAATTTTTCTGCATGTTCTTAAGTATTGGGGACCACCAAGGAGGTCTAATTCTTCCCCTACTGTACGTTAATGGACAAGCTACCTCTAGTGCTTGACGACAAGAATCTGTGTATCGTTTAACGAGGATGTCTAGGTCCTCTTTCTTTTGCGGTTGAAATGGTGGAATCATAGGAATACGCTTTTTTAGCTCCTGCATGTGCATCTGCCAGTTCGTTTTCCTAAATTTTCTCTTCCCTAACTACATTTTCTTCAATTATACACTCAATGTAGCGGTGGTCTGAAAAGAAGTGTTCTTCCAATACCCTCCAATGTGTTATTTTATCCACCAGTTATTCTGATACCAGTGTTATATCTAATACTTCCTGTCGGTTTCTGGTTATAAATGTTGGCGTACTACCTTTGTTACATAACAAAAGCTTACTTCCTATTAGATAATAAAAGAGCAACTCACCCCTTTCGTTAATGTCCTTGCTTTCCCATAGAGTATGGTGCGCATTGGAGTCGCACCCAAGTATAATCGAACACTTGGATGCTTCGGCGTCTCGTACCAGCTCTTTGAACAGCTGCGATGGTACTGCTACCTCGTCGTACGGCATGTAGCATGATGCCAGCCGGTATTTCTTCTTGCCCGTCTCCCAGCTTACCACTGTAACCGTGTAATAAAAAGACATTAAGCTTTTTGCTAGCCAATATGCATGTCCTAGGCTTACCTACACAACCATTCGCGTATAGATTATATCCTGGTGTCCTCAGACCGCAAATACGCCCTCCGTTAACCCATGGCTCCTGAATGAGGACAAAGTCAGGCCGTTCTTCTGCCATGCGGTTAACTAGGGCTAGAGACGCTAGCTTGCTGTGGTGTAGATTAATTTGGAGAAGACGCATTAGTTATTGTCTTCTCTGCCTCATCATGAGAGTCGCTTAAAAGCTCACTCTCAGTGTAAAGTTTAGAGAGTCTGTCCGCAAGCTCAGACCCCGAAGTACACTCACCTTGATCTGTGATCTCTGCGTCGCTCGAGGACTCCCCTGGATCTTCCTCGACTTCACACTCCGATTCCGATGCCAAGTTTTCTCCTGCATCGGCGTCTGATTTGTAGGTCATGACCTTTACTTTTGTGAATCCGTAGTTGATCTCTCCGCCACTTTTCGCTGGCGGTTCTACGCATTCTTTTGTTAAAAGCAGCAGAATCTGCATTGTGGCTCGTTTCGTCTCCACACCAGATTCCGCTGCGGGGTCGTCAAAGGGCTTGACGAATCTCCATCCCCCAGTTGGTAGATTTGGGTTGCAGGCTGTTATGAGCTGCATTATTTGGTCCGGCTGCGATGGTGTAGCCGGGATCCATACCCTTGGTTGTAGGCTCTTATGAGCTGCATTATTTGGTCCGGCTGCGATGGTGTAGCCGGGATCCATACCCTTGCCCTCGGTCGGGATGGGATATCTTTCCTGTCTACCGCCACTAATTTGGCTCCGGGGTAGACCTCCCCTACTTTAGCTATTGCTGCTTTATATAGTTGGACCGATCTCTCGTCGTCACACGCTATCATCTTTATCTGCCCTTGATACCATCCGGCATCCGCACATGACGGGGGTGGACCTGGATTGCTTAGTAGCACTTCCAAAGCCACATTCGTCAGTGCGGCTTGCACCCATTTCCATTGGGCTCTGGGGATTTTTCCTTCGGGGTCACCCTCATCCAGTACCCCAATGACAATGCGGTTCCGGGCCACATCAGCAAAAGATCTTACGGGCGTCACGCCCTTAGTTTTCTCTCAGCTGACGGCTTAGCCTCTTCAGCGGACCTTTGTCTTTTTGTTGCCACTACCGGCGCTTCTAGCTTGAAGTTAGGTAGAACAGCTCTCGCGCAATCAATGGATTCCTGGAGCTCCTTTGTGAGCTCCTCATTGGTTGGCGGTTGAAGTTCCACCTTCTTCAACAGGTATGCAGCGCGTCGCCTCTCTGCATACTTTGCCTTTGCTGGGTCATCAATCCTAAAGGAAGGCCACTCTCTGGCTGACCCACTGCTGGCATCATCGCTTTTGGCATCTCCCTCCTTCTCCTGCTTAGCTGCCAAGGATTGGCTACAAGGGTTGGTATGGGCTGCCTCCAGCGTTGCTGTTTTCGTGGCGCCAGCCTTGGCTACTGCCCCCTTAGCATTTGCCTTTGCTCCAGGACCAAGCTTCGCTCCTGTCCTCGCTTTGGCTGTTGTCGAGCTCGTGCCAAACGCTGCTCTTCTCTGGGAACAACTCGCTCCCTCCGGTCTTTTTAAAGGAGGTCCTGACTCCTTTTTGTTTTTGTTATTATTGTTGTTAATATTTTGGCTCATATTTTGGACCCATGAGTGTAGGGGAAGGTATGTCCGCTTGCGCATAGCCCCCGCTACGCAAGTAAGGCTATCTTATTACGGAGGGCGCCAGGTATCCGTAAGCTCCGTGCGAGACTGGGCTATTTAAGGGCCCCCAGCCAGGTTGATCTTCGGCACGGGTCGCATGACACCTTGATCCAGCTCTTTATATACCTCCTACCGTGGTAAGACCTCCTATCTGGATGCTGCACTATTGAAGAGTACCGAACACCCAGATAGGAAGCCTGACCTTAGCTAGATACCTCACTACTAACGTCGTGAACCTGTGGTATGTATTTCCAGTCGGCACTCTCGTGGAGGGTTCAGCGAAGGATGTTTGCCAACCAAAAATTCTCTAAATCGAACCAAAACTGTTCAAGCCCCTAGGTACTGAATGTGTGGACCCCAGTACCTATAGTTGACTTTTTACCGTAAATATCGGCCATTGTGTAAGATATATATTTGAAATTGATATAATAGAATAAATAAATGAAACTATCGATAATAGTATGTCTTTGTTTCAAAAATGGGTTGAATTGGATCAATAGTTCTTGTAGCCCTGATATATATAATATGAATATTTTTGAACTTCCGCGTAACTTTATACCGCATATGTGAGTTATCTCAATGAAAATGAGAGAGCGTGTTTTACTCATAACAAGATCAAATCGGGTGAAATTTTTCCTTAGCCCCCATGTAACTAATATCAGGATTTTCGAACATTCGTCTGACTTTACTCCATTTGATTGGTGATGTTATGTGAGGTACCTTAATGAAACAGTGGGAGCATTTTATTAGTCTGTGGCATGTTAGTAGTATGTGGTATTGGAAAAAATTAATAAAATCGGGTTAATACTACCCTCAAATTCCATATACTACTTATAATGCTTTTCGTTATTCTATCCAGTTTTATGCCGCACATGTTTGTCAGTGAGTATTAATATTTTTTTTTATATATAAAATTGCTTCAAAATATGTTCTCGAGTATAGCTGAGCAATGTCAAAATTAAGATATTTCTCTATACCCAATATATATATGATTTCCGCCTGACTTTACACCGTTCCGGTTGATCAACGTGATATTTTAACGAAATTAAGTGGTAAAGATTTCTTAAAAATTATGTGGTTTGACGCTAAATTAGAATGAAATTAGTATATACTAAGTCTAAACCTCACACCTTCATTTAATGAATTCCGATTATCTGGTTGACGTTTGCCACCTAAGCTTATAATATAAAATTTAGCCACTTTGGTGGAGTTAATATCACATTCATACTTATGTATATCTCACTTCAAGCAATAAAACTAAGACTAAGTTTATGGCCTTTAATATAAGTCAAGAAGATACCAAATTTGATTGTAATTTAATCACGATATCATTAATTAATGGAATTCAACATTTTTTAATATACGGTTTGGAGGAATTTTCTGGTCTTTGATTTTCCCAGCTCACATGTACTACTTATGGTATAATTTTTTTCGTCAATTTGATAATTTGATGAAATTAAATGGACAGTTTTCTTAAAAATAATGTATATCGCTGCATATGAATGAAATTGGTCTAGACTTTGTTTAAACCTTATAACCCTAATATACTGATTTCCGCTCCTCTGGTACAACAGCAACCTCATATACCTCACATATTAAATCTGACCCCTTTGGTTCAGTTTGTATCACATATACCATGTTTCAGTTAAATAGCTTCTTTTTATAAAAGTTAACATTTCGGAGAAAAAAAGTGTATTGACACAAAATAAATCTATGATCAATAACATAAGTTAATAAGATACCAAATAATAATCGAGTAATGAATGTTGAATTCTTTCGCAACATTTTTATACTTTCGCAACATGTTGCAACAGAGTATAGTTTTGTTCACCAAAGAGTTGTTTGCATCACCTAAAGTGATAGATATAGATTTCTATATACATATATTTCTTCTAATATTTGGTGATAATCAGTGGTTAGGTATATTTTCTCAGCCATCATGTTGAACTTATTATAAAATATACCAGACAACAATGCTAATAAAGTTTCTTAGAGTGCTGGACTTTGTATAGAGCAAAAAAATCTTTCTAGAAAAACTTGCATGAAATAAATATTAGTAATGTAGTATCAAAAGGGCTAAAGACACTTTTTATGTGGTTATATATAAACTGCGACCCCTTCGGTTTACATGCTACTGTCTATTATTTCAGTTTAGCGACACATTTTAATATGTAGGTAATGAGGTGAACTGTAAACTCAGAAAATTACATTTTTACCTAGCGCTGTTGGCAGCTTATGAAAGGTTTAGATTAAGACAGAAAGAAGAAAATCTACATACCTGCTCTACATATGTGTATACCATACTTAATTATATGTAAGTTATTGTTAATTTAGCCTTTATGGGTAGACCCTTCAAAATAGGTACCATAGATCCCCCTGTTTTAGAAAGCGTTTAATAAAAGTAATTTACGGAGGGGTTCTCCGAGAACTTAATTTCAATACAATGAAATAAACTACTAATTTCTAAAATATAAAAATAACTTAATATTATGTATTATTATGTTAGTGAATAGCTAAGTAATATATAGGTATACAAAAGTACGTAAGTTGCACCAACATGTTGCAAGAGTATAATAAATATCAGTACACTGTGTTTGTAGTTTCAGTTTCACTACATGTCTTTACCAGCAAAGTGCTTTATTCAAACTAATTTTAGTGTATTAGTTATATAGTGTTTAAAGTATTATTATATACAGTGACGAGCAAACCCGAATTATATACAGTGGCGAGCAAACACATATACATATGTGCACCAGTATACCATAGTACCTATACACGGAACAGGAAAGGAGTCATAGCAAGGACTTACAAGGGATTACAGTGAAAGAGAGCAGCACCTAGTCCAACTTTTAACACCCGGACGGACTGAATTATATAAGTATTATCTATAAGTATTTTATATATTAATACATTTATTATTAATTAATTATGCCTAGATTAAGTAGAAAATCTATATTACTAAGTCGTCTTCAGAATAGAAGACGTATGAGAGGTCTTCGTGCTTCTTTATATAGAGATAGTAAGCAGTCACAAAATACTGTAAGTCACGCTAATCATAGATTAGATTCCGATGTACGTCTGTCCGAACAAATTAACATAGAACCAGGCGGGAAAATCTCAAGGTACAGTCTTTTGAACAAATTTTAACTGTTCAACATAGAACAAGGCGAAAAGATCCGCAAATTGGCTCTGAAGAGCAAATACGAGATACTCGAGGTCATAGGTCTCGGCTTGAAGACCCCGAGGTTCGATCTGTTGAGCAAGTTGCAAATACTGTTCAGCATAGAACACGGCGGAAAGATCCCCAAATTCGCTCTGAAGAGCAAATAAGAAATACTCGAGGTCATAGGTCTCGACGTGAAGACCCCGAGGTTCGATCTGTTGAGCAAATTGCAAATACTGTTCAACATAGAACAAGGCGGCAACATCCGCAAATTCGCTCTGAAGAGCAAATAAGAGATACTCGAGGTCATAGGTCTCGGCGTGAAGACCCCGAGGTTCGATCTGTTGAGCAAGTTGCAAATACTGTTCAACATAGAACAAGGCGGGAAGATCCGCAAATTCGCTCTGAAGAGCAAATAAGAGATACTCGAGGTCACAGATCTCGTCGAGAAAATTCCGAGGTACGATATGTTGAGCAAGTTGTAAATACTGCTCAACATAGAACAAGGCGGCAAGATCCACAAATTCGCTCTGAAGAGCAAATAAGAAATACTCGAGGTCATAGGTCTCGACGTGAAGACCCCGAGGTTCGATCTGTTGAGCGAATTGCAAATACTGTTCAACATAGAACAAGGCGGCAAGATCCGCAAATTCGCTCTGAAGAGCAGATAAGAGATACTCGAGGTCATAGATCTCGGCGCGAAGTCCCCGAGGTACGATATGTTGACATGCTGTAACTACTGTTCAACATAAAACAAGGCGGCAAGATCCCCAAATTCGCTCTGAACAGCAAATAAGAAATACTCGAGGTCGTAGGTCTCCTATAAATGATTATAGTGGCAATTTAACAGATTTCAAAAACATTTATTTCCAAATATAAATAAAGGCCCTACTGAAATATGTATTTGCTGCGGCGGATTATGGTTTTCACACCAAGTTCGCAAATTAAATTTCGAAACTATTGCGCAAGGTCACCCGAATGCTGCATCCGCCTTCTATTTAATGCAAAAATTTCTTTCGGAAGATGGAAACTACAATTTTTGTGTAACTTGCAAAAATGTGATTGTTAAAAAGAACGTTCCGAAAATATGTTTAGCTAACGGTCTAGACTTTCCTGAAATACCGGATTGTTTGAAAGATTTAACCCCAATTGAAGAACGTCTCATAATGCCTTGATTGCCTTTTATGACAATCCGTCCGTTAGGATATCAAGGTCAGAGTTCTCTCAAAGGTGCTGTTGTTAATATACCAATTTCTGTTAACAATATTGTGACATCGCTACCAAGGTAATTTGATGAGGCTCATGTGATACAAATTCACTTAAGAATGCGTTTGAAGTACAATCATGATTACATGATCGATACCATACGCCCCGCAAAGAGTATGGAAGCTTTGCAGTTCTTAGTGAATTCCCCTCTGTATCGTGAGCACAATATACATATTAATGAAAACTGGATTTCAGAATTTAATAACCAAGAAGAAGTTCCATTTGTTGCATCTGCAGAGGATTCCCGATTGGTTAAATCTTTTCATGCGGCACAAACTTCTCATGATAATCCCTCAGGTAATAATATTCCTACGGGTCTTTTACCTACAGAGCTAAATCCAGGCGGTCAAGAAAATCTTTTGGACAATATTCCTGTAGAAAACTTAGACTATAACCGTTTAGTTATAGCGCCAGGTGAAGGGCAGAGACCAATTGCCATAAATCAAGATAATAATTCAGAAGAGTTGTCATTTGGAACAATATACGTTGGGCAGAAGCGTACATGCTCTGAAACATATAGCAAGATAATACGTTCTGAAATTCGCCGTTTTGACAGAAGAGCGTGTACCATTCCAAAGTTGTTCTATGATTACAAAAAATTATAACTGCTACAAATTAAGAATAGTACATCCATTTGCTTTAGAAAGTTTTCAGGCCGCAACCAAGTTACGGCCCACAATTTATTAAACGAAAACTTTGTTCAAAACTTGATTCAACACCATGTAACCAGGTTTTGAAAGGCGTTATATCCTCTGAGCTGAGAAGAAAAAGAAATCGCTATGATTCGCCAATTTGGGCTTCCAACCTTCTTTATCACTTTATCGGCTGCAGAAACTCAGTGGGTTGAGCTTTTGGTCATCCTCTCTAAAACTGTTGATTTTAGAGATATTTCGGAAGAGGAAGCCAACAGTATAACAACCCAAGATAGATATCGCTTAATTCGGTCAGACGCGGTTACTTGTGCTTGATATTTTGACTACCGCTATCGACAAATTCTGAAGCTTTTTAAAGATAACGCCGGCATTTTTGGAGAGCATTTTGTTACAAATTTCTACTGGAGAGTGGAGTTTCAACAGAGAGGTTCCCCGCATGTACATGGCATGTATTGGCTTAATAATGCTCCCAGGATCAACCTTCAAGATCCTCAGACATTCCCTGATGTCATTAGTTTTATTGACAATTATACTTCTACCGATGGTTCGATCAGCAAATTAGAAAATTATTTGGGTTATCAAAAGCATAACCACAGTCGGTCTTGTACTAGGGAAATAAGAGGACAACAGTTCTGTCGTTTTGGTATACCATATCCACCAATGCCTTCAACGCAAATACTGTTACCTCTTACAGAAACAAGTCAAAATTCAGAAAGACACAAGGATAACTTTTTCAAAATTCAAAACGTTTTAAATCCAAATATGACTACAGAAGACATTTCTAATTTAAACGATTTTGAACACTTCCTGTCTGATAGTAGAATAAATATGTCTTTTGATGACTATTTGTTAGCCCTTAGGTCAAGTTTAACAAAACCCTAAATTTTTCTAAAAGGAAAATTACAGGATCGTTTTATAAACGCTTATAATCCTCTGATTTTGGAACTCCAAAGAGCAAATATAGATATCCAATATATACTGGATGCATATGCTTGCTGTTTATATATAATTAATTATATAAACAAGTCTAACAGGGGATTTTCTAGGCACTTAAATGAAGCTATATCAGAGGTAAATGCTGGAAATTATACTGTTAAGCAGAAACTTAAACATGTAGGTCACAAATTTATATCAGGAACAGAAATATCTGCACAAGAAGCAGTATATTGCTGCATTGGGCTCCATCTTTCGGAAGCAAGTAATGCAGAAATATTTATAAATACCTCTCGACCTGAGGAACGTGTTCGAATGGTAAAACCTAGAGTTGTTGTCATGCTCTCTTAAAGACGGTAGCGGTTTTGTGAAAAAACGTACCAAACCTTGTATTATTCGGTATAGAAGGTTTAACCCAGATTTGGCCAGAGTTGAGTATTTCCGCGAAATGGTAATGCTTTACTATCCATGGCGGAATGAACAGCAAGATCTCATTGAAAACGATAATGAGCAGACTTGCATAACACATCGTATTCTAATTGAGGAAAATCAAAGAAAATGTGATGTTTTTGAGTAAAGAGAACTTGAAAATGTTCTAGAAAGTCTTTATAATGAAATAGACTTGGACGAAGGTGCTCAAAATGAACTACCTATCGTGGAAAATGAGTTCAGAGTGTTGGCACTTCCAGAAATAAACCCAAATATAAATTTGCTGGACTTGCATGGCGAAGATTCAACAGATAATGGCACTGAATCTGATTGCAATATTAGACTTATTAAACTACCCCCTTTAATTCCAGTTTAGGAATTATTTTCTTTAGTTCAAAGTCTAAATACTAAGCAAAGAACCTATTTGACGCACCAGCTAAAAACAAATCGCCCATTTTATGAGTTCATTGGCGACGGTGCAGGTGTAGGACAGAGTCGTTTGATATCTGCAATATATCATGAACTTAACCATCGTTACAATTCTACACCTGGATCCAATCCAAGTTCTTCTTTGGGCACCTACGGGTAAAGCAGCATTCGGAATTGGTGGAATGACCCTTCATTCGATATTCTCTTTACCTGTTAATCAGTTGAATAGAGAGTTGAGAAAACTTAGCAATGACACAGTTAATTCATTGTATTCCAGACTTATCGATTTAAAATTAATCATAATTGATGAAATATCGATGGTAGGTGCTCGTATGTTTAGCTCTGTTGATGCGAGATTAAAACAAATTTTCAAAACAGACAGAGCCTTCGGTGGTATACCGATCATAGTGTTTGGTGATTTGAAGCAACTCTCATTTGTTGGAGATAGGTGGATATTCTCTCCTAATCCCAATGATGCATACAGCACTTTTTATACCCTGAACAGGGTATATTAATTTTGCCACGAAGTTTGTAACACCCAGAAGGAAACGTCGGAGAGCATATAAAGTATATATATAAATGATCACCGTGACGAGCTGAGTTGATTTAGCCATGTCCGTCTGTCTGTCCGTCCGTCCGTCTGTCCGTCTGTATATACGCGAACTAGTCCCTCAGTTTTTGAGATATCAATCTGAAATTTTGAACACTTCTTTTTCTCCCCAAGAAGCTGTTCATTTGTCGGAACGGCCGATATCGGACCACTATAGTATATAGCTGCCATACAAACTGAACAATCGCAATCAAGTGTTTGTATGGGAAACTCTTTCATTTGACGAGGTATCTTCACAAAATTTGGCATGTATTATTATTTAAAGCATTAATCTAATCTCCGAAGAAATTGTATGGATCGGATGACTATAGCATATAGCTGCCATATTAACTGAACGATCGGAGTAAGGTGCTTGCATGGAACATTTTTATATTTGACTAGGTATCTTCACGAAATTAGGCACGAGTTATTGCTTAAGGCAACAAATTATTCTCCACAGAAATTGGTCAGATCAGATCACTATATCATATAGCTGCCATAGAAATTGAACGTTCGGAATCAAGTTCTTGTAAAGGGCCTTTGTATTTGTAAAGGATATTATAGCTTCGGCGCAACCGAAGTTAACGTTTTTTCTTGTTTGGTTCTCCTTTGTGGGAGTTCTTTAAATACTTTGAATTAACAGAGATAATGAGACAACGGGAGATCAGGCCTTTGCAATTGCTATGACAAATGAGGACATATCACTCATTGAAATTCGTGCAGTTAATTTCGAAGAAGTTTCCGATAATGCCATATATTTATTTTGGTCCAAAGAGAGACAAATAATTTCAATGCCCTTAAGCTCAGTCGAATCTCAACAGAAGCTTTCCTTTCAACTGCAGAAGACTCAGTTAAAGGAATTGGTATAAATGAAAATGATAATATTTTGGAAAGAGTTAAACTTTTCAAAGCTTCTGAAACGCAGGGACTGCCCTATGAATTGACACTAAAAACCTCCGCCAAATATATGATTACAGTGAACATAAACACGTGTGATCGCTTGGTTAATGGGGCAGCTGGACAACTTATGCAAATTGATTTCCATTGTTCTTTTCCAACAATTCTGTGGATTAAATTTTTGGAACCTTCTGTTGGTTTGATAGCACGATCAAAAAAGCCTCATCCTCTAGAAAGTTCTTGGACACCAATTGAAAAAGTTCTAAAATCTTTTCAATATAAAAGAAATGAACAAATTTCAATTGAAAGAAATCAGTTTCCAGTTGTTCCGGCTGAGGGAATAACTATTCATAAAAGTCAGGGTGCCACATATAATAAAGTTGTAGTTCATACTCGACCCAGAATGCCTAAAGCTTCAATATATGTCGCTTGTAGTCGAACTACTTCTGCAGAAGGTCTATTCATCATAGAAAATTTTATTCTTCCTAACAAATTTTTGGAATCAGATCCCGTATTTAGGGAACAGAGGGAATTGAACACAAATAAAGCTTTGACAACAAGTTTCAATTTTATGATTTCCCGAACATCAGGACATTAAATTTTATTCCATAATGTTCAGAGTCTTCACGTTCACGTTAATGATATAAAAAGCGACTGTTTGATGCTATCTTCAGATATTTTGTGTTTTGTAGTTGAGAACTTGGAGCTATCCTTGCGAAAGTTTTGATATACCAGGATTTACTCCAATTAACGAGCTGAGGATAGATAGCACGGAAACAACCAACAGAAATAAACGGGGAATTATAATATATGCAAAGCATAGTATTGCTTGCTCTATAGTATCAAAGGCTGTAAAGAAAATTAATTGAGGCCGCAAAGTTTTAGAAGCGGGTTTGTTTAAATGTTTCAATATTCAATTCTCTCTCAGACAATTAATTGTAGAACTTTAGGAAGTCCTTACATCTGAGTTAGGCAATCAAATGTGCTAATTATTGGAGATTTTCACATTTGTTTAATGTCTACAGGGACTGCAATAAGAAATCTGCTCCAAGAAAAAAACTTTAGTTCCCTGCTTGGTGCAGAGTATTCAACTACACCTGCCGGGACAATTGATTGGGCATTTTCAAACATGGATCCTTCCCGTGTAAATGCAATTACTTTTGAGACAGTACACAGCCATCAGGACACCATTTGTGTCTCTATTTCGAACTAAAGTTTTCAGACTTAGTGCAATAGTTCTTCATTTTTTTTCCCAAAAATAATCGAATTGGAATGGTATAAGAATTTTGATAGTAGTTTTTAAGACAATTTTAAGAAAAATATGTACATAATCTAATTAAGAAAATTTAAATTATATATATAATTTGTTATTATATATGACATTATTGTATAAATATATGATAGAATTTAAATAGTATAAGGAAAAAAGAAATATAATTTGGATATATGTATAAGAATCTCTACAAAAATTTATGTTTAATATTGTAAATATTATATACAAATTAATATAATAATATGATATAATTTTTAAAGTTGTTAATATTTATTATTTTTAAGCTAAACATGTATAATAATATCGATATAATAAATAAAAAATGTTATTCATTGTCCAAAAACGATTTCTTTTCATACTTCTCAATACAGTTGTAATGCATTTTATATAAAATCAATTGTAAGCGTATACAAAAAGCACAAAAACGATTTCTCATAATTTGAGTAAATTTAGTTTACAAATTGCTCTAATTATTTTCACTGTGAGTGAAAATTAATAACTAAGGCAACAGTTCCTACTTCTAATTATTAAAATATATGAAGAAGTCTCAAACGAATATACCATTTAACTTTGCGAGAGTATACAATTTTCGGTTACATCCAAACTTAGCCCTTCCTTACTTGTTATATTCTCAATTTGTGCAATTGATGCTTTTTCACAAATGTATTATCTATTTTAATTTGACAAACAAATTGCAATACACGGACCGTGTTTTTTATAATTTTCAATTGAAAATTAATACTACTAAACATGGCATCACAAAAGATTTCTTCACATACATTTCAAGTTTTCTTTCATTTTCATTGTTTTTCAAATTTTGTTAGTGATTTTCAACAGCAGCAACAAATTTCTCTGTTCACATATTTTTCTGTAGGATTTCAATCTCCGTCCTTCTTTTGTTTTCCAATTGCTAAACGTCAGACTTCCTGAACTTTGACAGTTGCCTAAGTTCAGGAGATATTGACGTTTAGCAATTGCGCTCTCATTTCCAGTGAGAGCTGCGTTGAACATATCTTTGTCTCTGGTTCTCTCTTATAAAAATGGCGACGACTGCTTGGCAAAGCGTAAAAAGATGTGAGTTGTCCAACATTTTGGTTAGCTTCGCTTTTTTATGTGAACGTACGTATACAAAATCATACATCTTACTTTTCTATCAAAAGAAATTACTGACGTAAAGCGAAGCAAAAGTTCTAGGTGAATACGAAAGTTAAGTGTCGAAGTAAGTAAGAAAGTTAAGTAAGAAGTAATCCAACATTTTATACTCTCGCAATATAAGGATGTTGAAATATTTTCAAGTGTTGCAAATGTATGTATATATTAAAAAATGTTAAAAAAATATTTCAAAATATATATGTATACCGTGACGTTATTACAATCATATTTGGTATTTAATTAGCTTATACCAGAGACCGTATATCATAGAGACGGTGCGGTCATTATCAAAATATTTTACTTGAATGAGGAATCATTTTGTTTTTTACTAACTGAGATGAAGGAACGTTACCAAAAACTCTTGTAACGATTACCCTGTTGGAAGAAAAGTAATAAGTGAACTTTCATCGAAATCACTTAACGGTAACTAGTAAACGAGCTGTTTAGACGGATTCAGACCATATAGGAGGGTATTAAGAGAGTTGGTTTCATTGTGAATGCAAAGAGGTGATTCGTGTCATGCGGGTACTCATTGCATGAAGGACATAGATTTTGTATGTCACGGCCTATTCTGGATAAGTAGGATTTAACCTTCTAAAATACCCAAAAGAAGTTGCGCTAGGGTTACTCTTGTTTCACGCGGCAACTCGAGCTCTTGTTC